>NC_047085.1:285005053-285605053 GCF_902459505.1 Geotrypetes seraphini | reverse complement strand
AGAGAATTGGAGCGCGGCTTTGATGCTGGTGGTGCAGTTGCAAGATGACAGCCGGGCGCTCACCTAAATTAGCTGGGCGCAGCACCCGGCTAAAACACGCTAAGGAGAACACTATTTCCTGGAGATCAGCCTTAGAGGTTCAATGGCTCCTCTGTTGCTCTCAGAGGCCCTCACAGGTGGCATCTGCAGTGCGCCCGAAGCATGGGTAGGTTCCCCGCCTTCATCCTGTGGCCCTGCTGCATGCATAGAATGTGCATGAGTCTTTCGGCATGCAAACCTGTTAGTGATCACCCTCTGGGTTTTTTTAATGCTGTGAGTTGCAGGAGACCTTAATGCACCAGCCACCCCACTAAATCTAGTGGTTCATCAAGTGGAAAATCACTTAACATAAGAACATAAGCAATGCCTCCACTGGGTCAGACCTGAGGTCCATCGTGCCCAGCAGTCTGCTCACATGGCGGCCCAACAGGTCCAGGACCTGTGCGGTAATCCTCTATCTATACCCCTTTATCCCTTTTTCCAGCAGGAAATTGTCCAATCCTTTCTTAAACCCCAGTACCGTACTCTGCCCTATTACGCCCTCTGGAAGCGCATTCCAGGTGTCCACCACACTCTTGTTCTCTTATTTTTTGAAAGTTTGAAGAATCTGTCCCTCTCTACTCTCTCTATGCCCTTCATGATCTTGTAAGTCTCTATCATATCCCCTCTAAGCCTCCTCTTCTCCAGGGAAAAGAGTCCCAGTTTCTCCAATCTCTCAACATATGAAAGGTTTTCCATACCTTATATCAGACGTGTCGCTCTCCTCTGAACCCTCTCGAGTAACGCCATATCCTTCTTAGGGTACGGTGACCAATATTGGATGCAGCACTCCAGATGTGGACGCACCATCGCCTGAGACAACGGCAGGATAACTTCTTTCGTTCTGGTAGTAATACCCTTCTTGATTATACCTAGCATTCTATCCGCTTTCTTAGCGGCTGCTGCACACTGTGCCATCGGCTTCATTGTCATGTCTACCATTACCCCCAAGTCCCTTTCTTGGGTACTCTCCTTCAATAACATCCCTCCCATCGTTCTCAGGTTTCTGCTTCCCACATTTAGTACTTTACATTTCTCAATGTTGAACTTCATCTGCAATCTCGTCGCCCATTCCCCTAGTTTGTTCAAGTCCCTCTGCAATTCTTCGAAGTCCTCTTTAGTCCGAGCTTCACTAAATAGTTTGGTGTCATCCACAAATTTTATTATCTCACACTTCGTCCCTGTTTCTAGATCATTTATAAATATATTAAATAGCAGCGGCCCAAGCACCGAGCCCTGTGGGACACCACTCGTGACCCTCTTCCAGTCCAAGTAGTGGTCCTTTACTCCTACCCTCTGTTTCCTACCCGCCAACCAGTTTCTGATCCATCTATGTACGTCTCCTTCCACCCCATGGTTCTTCAGTTTCCGAATTAGGCGTTCGTGGGGTACCTTGTCAAAGGCTTTTTGGAAATCTAGATATATGATGTCTATGGGGTCTCCTCTGTCCATATGTTTGTTAATTCCTTCAAAGAAGTGCAATAAGTTCGTTAGGCATGATCTCCCCTTGCAGAAACCATGTTGGCTGGTTATCAGAAGTTTGTTTCTTTCAAAATGTTCATCAATGTTGTCTTTTATCAGTGCTTCCGCCATTTTCCTCAGAACAGAGGTCAGACTCACCGATCTGTAGTTTCCCAGGTCACCTCTTGATCCCTTTTTAAAGATGGGTGTAACGTTGGCTATCTTCCAATCCTCCGGGATCACGCCTGTTTCATGGATAGATTGCAAATTTGCTGCAGTAGTTCCGCTATCTCCTCCTTTAGTTCCTTCAGAATCCTTGGATGGATTCCATCCGGATCCGGGGATTTGTCAGTTTTTAATTTTTCTAGCTGCCTGTGTACGTCTTCAAAGCTCACTTCCATGGATGTTAATTTTTCTGCTTGATCTCCATTGAAGATTTGCTCGGGTTCCAGCATGTTGGATGTGTTTTCATTTGTAAATACAGACGAAAGGAACACGTTAAGTCTTTCTGCTACTTCTTTCTCCTCCTTCCTTCCTGTCTCCGTCGTCCAGCGGTCCCACCTCCTCCCTAGCTGACTGCTTCCCTTTAACATATCTAAAGAACAGTTTGAAATTTTGTGCTTCCCTGACTAGCCTCTCTTCATATTCTCTTTTGGCTTTTCGAACCACACGGTGACATTCTTTTTGATACTTCCTGTGCTCTTTCCAGTTTCCCTCAGTTTTGTCCTTTTTCCATTTCTTGAATGAATTTTTTTTATTTCCTTCACTATTTTAGTTATCCACACTGGGTCTTTTGTTCGACTCTTTTTGCACCCCTTTCTGAATCTGGGCATATACAGATTTTGCGCCTCGCTCACCTTGTCCTTGAAAAAAGACCAGGCATGTTCTGTTTGTCATTTCTTGGAAGTGTTCCTAAGTTTCTTCCTTACCATTTCCCTCATTGCTTCATAGTTTCCTTTCCTGAAGTTGAAAGTTGTCGCTATGATTCTCTTTCCTTTCGGTATTCCTACTTCAACCTTGAACTTGATCATATTATGATCGCTGTTTCCCAACGGTCCCACTACTTCAACTTCCTTTGCATGTCCCCTTAACCCATTTAAGATTAGATCCAGAATGGCATTTCCTCTCGTTGCTCCATGAAGCAATCTTGTGTAGCCTCCAGGAATTCTACCTCCCTAGCACATTTTGAGCTTCCTAGACTCCAGTCTATCCCAGGATAGTTGAAGACTCCCATAATAACTGTGTTACCGCTTTTGCATTCTCGCTTCATCTCGGCTTCCATTTCTTCATCGATATCCCTGGTTTGCCCGGGTGGACGATAGTATAGGCCCATCTTTATTTCAGGCCCTTTCCTTCCCGGTATTTTAACCCATAGCGATTCCAGCTTATTGGTCGTCTCTGCTGTGTCCATTCTTGTTGATTGTATGCTTTCTTTAATGTATAGGGCTATTTCCACCTCCTTTCTGTCCTGACCTGTCCTGGTGACAGAGCTTGTACCCCGGCAGTGCTGTATCCCATTTGTTATCTTCATTCCACCATGTTTCAGAGACTCCAATGATGTCTATGTCCTCTGCATTGGCCATGGCTTCTAATTCCCCCATTTTGTTTCTTAGGCTCCTTGCATTAGTATATATGCAATTTAGATCCTAGTGTTTTCTTGTCTTCATTTCCTTTCCCTGCGTTTCAGTCTTTAGCTTCTTCTTTTGTGCTACAATCCTTCTAACCTCCTCTTCTGGGTTAGTCAACTCCTGTAATTGGCCCATTGTTTCTTCCCAGCCTTTTTTCCCCTTAGTATCTTCATGGGATACCTTCTTCTAAATCGTTGATGCTTGGTCGACTGTCGGCTTTCCCCTTCTTCTTAGTTTAAAGCCTGTTCTATTCCTCTCCTGATGTTGTTTGCTAGAAGTCTAGTTCCCACCGCGCTCAGGTGCAGTCCATCTCCTGTACAGCTTGCTCTTGCCCCAGAACGTTGTCCAGTTCCTCACGAAGTGGAATCCTTCTTCCTCACACCATCTCCTCATCCACGCATTTATTGATTGTAGTTACTCCTGCCTTTTCACATCTGCCCTCGGTACTGGTAGGATCTCTGAGAATGCTATCTTCTGAGTCTTCATCTTCAGCTTCCTTCCCAGAATCTTGAACTGTTCTATCAGCGTGCTTCTTCTGTAGTCTCTCCTGCTGACATCATCTGTCCCAATGTGGATCATTACTGTGGTCTCTTCCATCTCCGCTCCTTCTAGGATCTTTCCAATTTTGTCCATGATGTCCTTGGTTCTTGCTCCTGGGAGGCAGGTCAGTAGTCGATCCTCTCTCCCTCCTGCTATGTGGCTGTCCACATGCCTCAGGATCAAGTCTCCCACTAGGATCGCTGATTTCCTTTCTTTAATTTTCGCTTCGGTCTCAGGTCATTGTCCTCAGAGTGCTTCGTTGTTTCTTCTTCTTGGCATCGACTTGCCATTTTCTCCCCCTCATGTGGTGTTCCTCTGTGGGCGTCTTCTTTGAGGTCTTCTGCTTCTTGTTCTCCCTTCCATGTTGGTGTTGGTATAATTTCATCTTCTATCCGGAGTTCGTTCTCTTCCACCCTCTTCCTGTAGGCTTCCTCAATGAATTTCTCGAGTTACCTGACCTCCTCCTCAATGTGTCTCTCATTCATGAAGTCTTCAGCTGTCCTGATTGGGTCCTCCGTAGTGTAAAGTCCTTCTAGCTCCTTTATCTTATCCTCTAGTCGCTTAACTTCCTTCTTCAAGCTTTTTAGCTCCTGACACCAACCGCATACATATGACTGTCTCCCTGAGGGGAAGTAGTCATACATACGACAGTCTGTGCAGAACACTGGAAAGCTCATCTTCTGGTTTCCCTCTGCTTCCATTGTCGTTCCTACTTTAAGATAACAGTTAACAGTTTACGTGTGACCTGCTGATGTTACGTATGTAAGTGCCCTCTGTGTCTGCTTTGTGTCCTCTCTCTCTCTCTGCCTACTGCTGGTGTCCTCTCCCTCCCTCCCTCTCTGCCTGCTGCTGGTGTCCTCTCTCTCTCTCCTTCCAGATTCGGATGCACCATCACCCGATACAATGGCAGGATAACTTCTTTTGTTCTGGTTGTAATACCCGTCTTGATTATGCCTAGCATTCTGTTTGCCTTCTTAGCGGCCGCTGCGCACTGTGCCGTCGGCCTCCTCTTATTCCTATTGAAATTATGTATATCAGTTTTATAATCATTTACCAGGAAAGGTTCACAAATATCAGTGTTTAGTCTTCAGGTCTATTAATATTCTAATTTTCATTTTAGCTAGTTTTTTGTAGATGCAAATTAGTCGTATAGGATCACTTAGCCTTTCTCTGTTTCTCACCCTATGCCTATGACAATGTTCACTAATCTTTTTGTGGATGTTATACTAATTTTCAGAACTACAGAAAATGTGCAATGATGTCCTATGAAATACCAGCTCAGGTTGTAACCTCAGACACAGGTTTCAGGACCTGCAATTTAGGAAGCTCTGTCCTATAAGTTTCTCTCTCTGTCTTCTCTAATACAGGATCTTTTCAAGCATTCATCTAATTTCATTCAAATTTGTATCGCAGATCTAGAGTTTCTAGTGACCATTGACATAACTTAGTATCCCTAACTCCAAAAGTCCTTTTCAGGTGCATTATGTTCAGGAGAGTATAACTATCTGATCTTTTCTTCAACCATCTGTATGACTGAGTTTGTTCCAGGACACAATTGAGCAAACAATCCACAAGATCCAGGACAGGTGGCAATAAAGCAGATTGTTAGAGAATCAACCATTTATTGCTTCTCAGTAAATTTTATTCACTACAAGAGATAGTATAAAAAATAAATATATAATCAAATAATTAAAACCACAACATGGTCATGTTTTGCTTTTACAAGAGCTGTAAAAATCAAAAAGGTGTGGTCCAATAAATATCACTTAATGGCAAATGCTTCTCTTGTAGCAGCTGCTACGTAGCTTGCCCCCTGTTGTCATCTCAAATATTTTTGTCTAGGAACACCACTTCCCCCAAAAAAGTGAGCCTCTCATTCAGTACCCAGAAGAAGTACTATAGTCATTTATCCACATTTGATATACCACCTTTATAAATTCTGTGAGGGTTACAATAAAATCATTCTAACTCTTATTTCATCTATTGCTTCACACAGAATACCAGAAGTGCTCAGAAATTCTTCAATGGGTCTAGATAACCCTTGCTGTAAGCCCACAGCATTAGAAGTCTATATGCAGATCTACTACAAGAGAAGCATTTACCATTAGGTAATATTTATTGGATCACACCTTTTGTTGTTGTTTTTTTTACAGTCCTTGATGCAGACTTTATAAGGGCTCAACATAAATGAATTGAGCTTTTTATTATTTATTGTTTTATTTATACTAACTCCTGTGGTGTACAAAATGTACTGTGAAGATATAGAGGAAGCAGTTTCTAGCAGATATGAAAAAGTAGACAGAGTCCTGAAGTGGACACAACACCCTCCTGCATAAAAAAGAGAAGACTCCCATATTGATGATGGTGTAACTGATTGGGTTAAATAAGGTTAGTGGAGGCTTGTTTGAGAGAGGGGGAAAAGTGAGTACAAGGAGATTATGGCTTGGGAGTGAATTCAAGAGAAGAAGGCAGAGGGAAGGAGGAAGAGAGATGAGTGAATTCAAAAGTAGAAAACAGGCAGGTAAATGTGTTAAGAAGATACTGGGAGAAGTAGGAAAAAGAAACCATCTGAAGTAGAGAGATCATGTGCACCACTCACACCCACCTCCCCAAATCATTCCACCATCAATTCATAATTATCTGTACATTTATACACATATGTATCACCTTCCCACTCCCACATATGCACCAAAAGCACATGTATTCTAGCCACACCACTCAATTCACACATATACTTTTACATGTATGAGTGTTAAATTTTCATAGTATCACTTACACAAGAGGACCCGAGTAGAGTTCTAAACCTCAACTTCTTGGCTTTTGAGGTGATTTTAAAAGCAAAAAGATAAGCATTCCTAAGTCATTTCTTGAGACCCCAGGTCCAAACAGTCAGTTAGCACCCCCTTACATGATTCAGAGGAGATGTAATTACCAATACAGAAATATATATGTATTCCATCTGTAAAATAGGAAGTGCACATATATTTTAAAAGTCTTCCTATCTCACAGTGGACTCAGAATATGCTCCTTTGAAATTTATATGTGTTGTGGATATATACATGTGTAAATAATAGTTTGAAAATACGCATATGCCCACTTACAAGTTTAAACTAGCTTTCATGGAAAATATCACCTAACCACCTGGGGCTTTGTGCCATAAGATGACTTTACTTTTATTCTAGTTTTCTAAAGGGGGAAAAAGAACCACAATGTTTAATGATGCACTTTTTATACATCACATATTAAAACGTGTAACTACTATTTTCAAATGTATCAAAAAGTACATGGAAGCACATCTATTTCTGACTGGGATATGAAACAAGGTAGGATTTTACTTGTTTTTTGGAAACCATTCTTAGAAACATTGACTCCAGCTGCTCACAGTTGTGTTTTGTTATGTAAACCTTAATTAATTATTTTTTTAAAAACAGTCTTGGAAGAAGAGATGGGTAGGTCTAATTATAAATATAATTATTCTTTATTTATATACTAATTTATTCAGGAAATTGGGTGGGTAGTGAGAAATGGGTTTGTAAGATAGAGAGTAGTAGTTGAAATTGAAATTGTTTAAATTTATTATTTGTTGTTTTATTTATATATCTATATATATTTGTATATCAAATCTTCATATTAATTGTGTTTCCTCATGCTTAATAAAAATAATTTATCTCAAAAAGTACAAGTAGTACACTAAAATGTTTACATATCCCCTTGCTTTTGCTGTGCTTTTTGGTTAGGTTTTCTTTGGGAAGAGAGATTACTTGGGGGAAGGGAAAATTACTAGGGTCCACATCTGTAATAATATATCAGGACAATGTGTACTCTCTACAAAACATTAATGCTTGATATTCTTAATATCTTATTGATTTCTTTTCCTCACAAAGGTCAGAGGTTAAAAAATTCCATAAAAATGTCTGTGCAATTTATTGTCATCCCTTTAAAGTATTACAGTAGCCTTACAGCTATTTACTTATATTCCCATTGTTTTGCTTAGTAGTTCAGGATGACAAATTTATTTTTGCTATGAACTTTAAGTGAACCGATTAAATGAATACAACATCCAATAGAAAAATAAACTGATATTCACCATATGTGACAATTTACTATGCTGTATGAAAAATTTACAAATTTGACTATATGACCAACTAATATGAAATTATTAGCTGATATATCCTGACATGCTGGCATTCAATAAAGAATTTTTAAGCTACTGTGAATCATCTGCAGTTTGCAATTAAACTACTAAACTAAACTAAACCTTAAGTTTATATACCGCATCCTCTCCATAATTATAGAGCTCGGCACGGTTTACAAGAGTTTAATAAAGGAAGGAGTAGCATTCTGCTGGTAATACAAAAAAAGATGCTATGGATCATATTATGGATAGGAAAATCTAATCTGCATGTCAACCTTTGGAAAGAGAAGGACTAGGGGGAATGCAGAGAAGAACAGGGTGACTTTAAAATAATCAAAGGTGAACAAAGGCATCCTCACCTTTTCTTGACTCGATTATTCAAACCCAACTTAAATGAAAATATTAACAAGTCAATAAATAGTGTTAACTTCTTGACTGCCCTAGAGGAAAGGAGGGACAGGGGAGATATGTTTCAGACATTCAAATACTTAAAGGGTATTAACATAGAACAAAATATTTTCCAGAGAAAGGAAAATGTTAAAACCAGAGGACATAATTTGAGGTTGAGGGGTAGTAGATTCAAGAGCAAAGTTAGGAAATTCTACTTTACCAAGAGGGTGGTGGATGCCTGGAATATGCTCCCG
The DNA here is from genome assembly GCF_902459505.1 of Geotrypetes seraphini. Lineage (NCBI taxonomy): Eukaryota > Metazoa > Chordata > Amphibia > Gymnophiona > Dermophiidae > Geotrypetes > Geotrypetes seraphini. The sequence goes on along the minus strand of NC_047085.1, from coordinate 285,596,567 downwards.
AGAGAGGTGGTAGTGAGAAAAATGGTGACTGAGTTCAAAGAAGCGTGGGATGAACACAGAGGATCTAGAATCAGAAAATAATATTAAATATTGAATTAAGACCAGTACTGGGGAGATTTGCATGGTCTGTGTCTGTATATGGCCGTTTGGGGGAGGATGGGCTAGAGAGGGCTTCAATGGCTGGGAGGGTGTAGATGGGTTGGAGTAGGCTTTGATTGAGATTTCGGCAGTTGGAACTCAAGCACAGTACTGGGTAGAGCTTTGGATCCTTGCCCACAAATAGCTAAGAAGAAAAAATTTAAATTGAATCAGGTTGGGCAGACTGGATGGACCTTTATCTGACGTCATCTACTATGTTACTATGTTAATGCATCAAATGTTGTGAGATAGTAAATTGTAGTGCTATTTTAGGATGCAAACAATGTTCCAGGTATATTAAACACCACTGTGCTTTCCCTGTATTGAGTCTTATTATTGTACTGAGCCCTTTCTTTATGAGTGACAATGTTCATTATATTTCTTTTATTGACCGTGTTACACAGTGATTTTGTCATTATATTTTATTTTATTTCATTTTTCTTTTCTTATTGTACTGATTGTATTGTGGTGCTATTTTTTGCAATGTATATTATCCATATGTACTTGCTGGTCTGCACCATATATTTCGTTTTGATTGTTGTGATTTTCTAAAATTTAATAAAACATTTTTAAACTAAAAGAAAAAAAAAGTCTATTCTCCATTCATTACCTATGGACAAAAATGCTTAATGAATCTGGATAATTTTAATCAGGAAGGAGTTAGAGAGAGCTAACAAAAGAGATTGCACAGGAAATTCAATCTGCATATTGTGACCGCATATTGGACACAGCTAATCACCAGGCCTGAGTCACATAAACCTCGGCTGAGCGTAAGCAAGGTATGTTTGGTAGCTTGGGTAAGCAACAAAGGAAACGTTTATGACAAAAATGCACAGTCCATTTTGGGCATTATATAAAATCTGAAATTAACATCTTATTAATGGCAAGGTGGAAAATTGCTGTTTAAGATAAATTTATGTTTGAAATTCAGAGCAGTGTCCTATGAATCAGTACCATCACCAGTTGCTAGTTCATCATTGACTTATTTTAAACTTTTTTCATATGCAATATGCATCACATTGCATCATTAGCCATTTTTATGCAATTTTTATTTCTTACTAGCTGATGACCCAGCGTTGCACGGGTATTTAATTATAGCAATAACACAGTAAATGGATTGAAATAAAGAAACTTTATAGTGGTGAATGAAATTATTTTTTTACAGCTTTATAAAAAGTACAATAATCAAATTATAATGTGAAATATTTGACAAAATGAATACAATACAACTAACACAAAACTTGATTATAAACAACAATTTTAGTTTCACCTCCAGGAGCAAGAACATATAAATTCTTGGGTGAACCCACCCTTGATCAAGCAACATAGAGTTGTCCATGGGAAAAACAGGGGGATCTTAAATCCACTCCACAGTATGTAATAGTCTGTCCCTGTGATTTGTTGATTGTGATAGAGAATGCAAGTCTCACTGGAATTTGCAATCTCTTAAACTGAAAAGGAAGATCTGTTGGAATAAGTGGCATCCAAAAGTTTCAGTATTGATTTAAACAACTCAATATGTGGAAACTCAGGTTGAAAAGAAACTCCATGCAGTTTGTTCCCGGTTCAGAATGGAACCTGTGTTCCTAGTTCAGGATATGTGAGTACTCATGTAATGTAATAACATTATGAACTGGGGTGCATGAAGGAAACAGTTACAAACACAGTTAGAACATACAAACTCTATATGTATGGTGTCCGTGGTAGAATAGAAACGATGTCCCTAGTGGTTATAGTGTCATAGAAAGTGTTTTATAGTTGGAATTACTGTGAGAATGGCAGGTTTTTACATTTTTTCCATTGACATGAATGGGTGAAATCAGATTTTCTGTTTGTAGCTCCGCCCATGTGTGCAGGTGGGCTGCGAGACCCCCAGAACATATCACCCCAGGTAGTGAGGGATCTGCATACCAAGTTTTGTTCAAATCGGTCAAGCCGGTTTTGAATTACTGTGAGAATGGCAGCTTTTTACATTTTTTCCATTGACATGAATGGGTGAAATCTGATTTTCTGTTTGTAGCTCCGCCCACGTGTGCAGGTGGGCCGCGAGACCCCCAGAACATATCATCCCAGGTAGTGAGGGATCTGCATACCAAGTTTCGTTCAAATCGGTCAAGCCGTTTTTGCGTGATCGCGGCACATACACACACACATACATACACACATACATACCTCCGATTTTATATATATAGATTCCTTTATGACATAGTTGTCCACGATCAAATCAAAACATTTATTGATAAAGGAAACTAAATATTTTTTCACAATACTTTTGTTCTCTTCTTAGGAGACAGTGTGCCTCTTTTGCCATTTTGTTTACATTGAAACTCATGCACCAATATTTAGCACAACAAGCAATTGGATATTAGAGGCATAATCAAAAAACTTAAGACATCCAGAAAACCACCTAAGTTGGCACTTAGACGTCCTAATTGCTGGGATGTCCAAATGTCAATTTTTGAACAGCATCTGGTATGACAAATCCTAGTAGAGCATCATGCAGATACCTTAAGTAGCCAGGTGGGTGATCTAGTGAACCATAGCCACTCTAACCACAACATTTATGTTGTTAAGCATAAGCTTAAAAGTTTATTTAAAACATTTGATTGGATTCTAGGCATTTTACATTAAAAAATGGGTTACAAAAGTTATAAATTATAGACAAGGACAAACAAGATACGCGAACTTGACACACAGCCCATCAAAACCTACCAAAATTCTACTATACTGCCATATAAGTGCCATCTACAGCCATAAGGGCTATTAGGGTGGTAGACAGATGGATATATAGGTTTTGGGGAAGTTTAGGAGGGCACAGCATAAATTATAAGGTGTATATGGTAAGATGTATATTTGGCACCCTTAAAGTAAAGTTCACAGCAGTGACCTCTAAGGTGCCCCCCACTGCTTTGTTAGCATGTCTCTGTGGCCAATCCATTAGAATGCCAGCCCTTCCCATGTCTAGTGGTGCTGATGTGGACATTTCTAACTGGGATGTTTTATGGTTGAAGATGGCAAATAAAGTTAGACATTCTGGTGGTCTGAATGTTTTGGTGACCACGATGTCCAAATAGGAGATTTATAAAAAAAATTATTTGGATGTTCCATTCGAAAATGGATGTTTCTCCGATCCCAACTTTGGCCGTCTTGCAGGAAACGTCCAAATTCAGGCTTAGAGGTACTTTCGAAAATGGCCCTCTACGTGTTCTTAATTATCATACAATTGGTTAAATAATTTTTTGTACATATGATCCCAGCATTCATTTTTAGTAGGTGATTCTATTATAGTAACGTGATAGATAAAAAATATTTTCATATTTATTTATATAAAATTTATTTTTTTAGTTCAATTTCTATATTGGATTTCTAGCCAAAAGAACAACAAATCCCAGTTCCAGAATAATATAAAAAAAAGAAAAATCATGGCTGTACAAAATAAAGAAGAAACACAATGATATTGTGCTAATTGATGGCTTATGTACATGGTGATTGGTCTAACACAGATAGCAATAATTAAACATAATTTATATAAAACTTCTTATATTTACACCAGTAGAGCAAAATTCAATTATACTATTAGACCATCATCTAGTTTTCTTGATCATATATATTTAAAAATATAACTTATATGTTAAGAAAACATAACAAAGGCAAAAACAGGGGGAAAAAAACAAAACCACAAACTCAAATGTACCAAAGGCTGAGTGGAATTGTCCATATCAGAATGATGTGCACTAATACGAAAAACAGCTTGACAAATTACAGCTATACTCGCTCGAGGAGCGCAGAGAGAGGGGGGACATGATCGAGACGTTCAAGTATCTGACGGGCCGCATCGAGGCGGAGGAAGATATCTTCTTTTTCAAGGGTCCCACGACAACAAGAGGGCATCCGTTGAAAATCAGGGGCGGGAAACTACGAGGTGACACCAGGAAATTCTTTTTCACTGAAAGAGTGGTTGATCGCTGGAATAGTCTTCCACTACAGGTGATTGAGGCCAGCAGCGTGCCTGATTTTAAGGCCAAATGGGATCGGCACATGGGATCTATTCACAGGGCAAAGGTAGGGGAGGGACATTAAGGTGGGCAGACTAGATGGGCCGTGGGCCCTTATCTGCCGTCTATTTCTATGTTTCTATGTTTCTAATGAAAGTGTCCTCCAATGCATCTGATAATATAGGAATCTTTATTCATCCAATGACATAAAAATACATCCGACTCAATGACTCGACATGCACATGTTTCGGCCAACAGGCCTTCCTCAGGAGTCTTGAGCACCACCAATGTAAATATCTAGAATATGTTCCCACTCTAATAGGTCTTACCAGACTTCGAACAAAAATGAAAGTCAACTAAAACTTCTCAAAAAACGAATATAAGTTCAGGTAACAAGCATCTCGCTGCTAAAAACGGGCTTGCGCACTTCCCTAGGCTTCCCGGAGGCACTTCCAATATAGGTGGCCTGCCTCAAGGGTTAGGTAGCAGTTGGCCGCTTAAAATCGGGACACCGTTTATAGAATCCGGGCCTAATTCTGTGCCCAAATTTCAGCGTGAAAACATGTACCAAAGGATACATGTTGAACAGGGCTGAAAAAGCAGATCAGTGTGGAAATACAGTGGAACCTTGGTTTATGAGCATAATTCGTTCCAGAAGCATGCTCGTAAACCAATTTATTCATATAGTAAAGCAAGTTTCCCCATAGGAAATAAGGGTAACTCGCTTGATTCGTTTCCCCCCTCAGAGAGAGAGCAAAAACTAGAAGGCCTAGAGCATGCGCAGATGCTCAAGGCCCAGCATAAGCAAGAGGGAGGATCTTCGGGCACCAGCATGTCCTGTGCGTTGGTGCTGGTGCCGGTGCCAGATAGGGGTAAGAGATTGTGTTTGGGTGGGTGGGTGAGTGAGGGATTCCGGATTGCGGTGGGAAGGGGGGCGACACGAGCGAGGGGATGCCGGATCGTGGGGGGGATGCCTGATTACAGGGGGAGGCTCACAAATCGAGTCAATGCTTGGTTTGCGAGGCACGATTTGTGGGAATGTTTTGCTCGTCTTGCAAAACACTCGCAAACCGCGTTACTCGCAAACCGAGGTTTGACTGTACTTATACACATACTTATAGGATAGTGCCTAAGGGGGAATATTCAACATATTTCTATGGATGTCTTTAGTGGTTAGTGAGTGCTAATATGCTTAGCACCCTTTGTTGAATTCCCTCCTAAGTGTATCTGCATACAACTACAAAGGAGGTATTCCCATGGCAGGGGAATGGGTGAGGCAGGGGTATTCAGGAAAATTGCTTACGGTATTATAGAATACCAACTTGTGCACTAGAATTTACACATGGTTTCAGTTGGTATAAGTCTTCATATCCAAAATTGAGCTCAGAATCCAGCAACTAATGCTCTTCTGTAAAAAGCACTCATTCCAAAGTACTGGGCGCTGATTTTTTTTTTTTTTTCAGTACCCTTGTGAATCTAGCCTTGTGGATATCAATATTTAATGGAACATTTTATAAACAAGTATATAGACAGCAATGTTAAATATAAATGTTGTAATATCTATTGATGTGGTTTGTTATTGTTTAATTTTTTAATTTGTTGAGTTAAATGATTTGCTGATATTTATATATTTTTTATAATTTTAGAATAATTAACTCTTGATCCAAGCACTCCTGCTGAAACACGATCGTGTCAAGTCTTATTTCTCTAGTTGCTATATTGATTGTTTCATGAATACATGGACTATTCTTCATTCTATATGTTTCGATTAATAAATTGAGGTATCCGTTTTACACCTTTAGGACTCATTGGTCCTTCTTTTTTATTTTTTGGTACCTCAGTGTATTCCTATTTGTATCTATTTGTGAGGATCCTGTTTTCTTAGTTTTTAATTTTGTGTTACTCCAATCATGCCATTCACTGGTAGCAGTGTCAGTGATCATGGCAGGCCAGCACCAGAAGCTTGATTTCTGCTACATCCTGCCTACAAGAGGATAGAAAGTTCTGTCAGAGAAGATGGGACATGGCAGAAAGAAAGTTTATGTGGCTGACCTGTCTTTTTATGACACTACTGCCTACAAATAGGAAAGTTGAAGCAGCTCTGGGAGAAGTCTGAAGAGAGAGATATTGCACCGGGTAAGAGAGGTGGGAAGATGAAGTAGGAGAGATGTCAGACCTCCAAGGAGAAAGAGGATGGAGAGTTTGGAAGATGCCATACTAGAAGTGAGGCACCCTGTACTGCTTATGACCTGAACTATGAACTTGGTCAGACTGGGGTGGCAAATGGGTTCCAAACCATTTTTTGAGGGTGGCACTTGCTACCCTATAGAAAAACCTATGCTAATGTGAGAGTTCTGCCTATGCTCTTCCCATGTATATGCTCTCCTTGCAATTACATGCTGTGAGGACTGACATACACCCTAAATATATAACAGACCTTTTCTCTTTCACAACCAACAGACATAAGAGAAGTTCACATCCGAACTTTGTTTCTCAACCGGTTAGAGGTTGTAAATTTAAAAGTCGTCATCAACATTTTTTCTCACATCAAGCAGCATTATGGGGTAAAGATCTGGAACAACTTCTCATGCCTATTACTTATGGGGAATTCAGGAAACACCTAGAAACACATCTGTTCCTGAAGTACTTAAGTAACTGACCTATACAATCTTAGTACTCAACAAATGATCTTTAGAATTGTTAATCACTAACTCTGAACTTTGTTAATTCCACTCAATCTTTTAATCATTGTAAACCGCATAGAACTTCATGGTCCTGCAGTATATAAACTGATATTATTATTATTATTTGCACAATAGTGCTTAGCTGGCACACTGGCATACATGTGCATATATGCTTATATGCTAAACTTGTATGCTCAAAATCAAATGTTAGCACTCAGTTTATAGAATTGCTCTTCACATGACCAGAAGTGAGTTCCCTTATGGACTCCATCCCTGTTTCCATATTAGTTTTGGTCTTAAAAGTCTTTTACCTTTTAACAAAAAGATAACTGTGCAGTCTCTGGAAGTCCAACATACTCTACCCACAAGTCAGCTATCCCAGTTTTTAAGCAATGATCTGGACTGCTTTGCATGTAGAAAGTTGTAGCATTCTCCAACTGGAATGTCTATATGGCACTCCACAAAGCTTACTGCATACATGCAATGCAGACCAAGTCAAATAGTAGTAGAAATATTGTTGTTAAAGCCCAGATTTTGAAATCATTTGGGCAGCTCTCAATAGTGGGGCTACAAAAGTCTCTGATGTTTGTGCCATGTACTTAAGTTGGGGTTGAGGGGGCTGCCTATCTGCCTGCCAGGTATCCTTATGAGACCAAGCCAGCTGGCAGATTTGTTGGGATGGGGATGGGGAAAAGGGGAAAAAAAAGTCACATCACAAAGGGGAAATAGGAAGGGGATGGGCTGGCTTCTCCTGCTTAGGTGGCTCAGCATCCTCCTTTATATCCTGCTGCTGCATCTTCACTCCCTCAGGGAGTGATAATCTGTTTCTTAGTGCCACAGTATGAAGCAGGAATATAAAGGAGTTGTCTTGTTGATCAGTCTAGGCACTGGAAAAAGCTATTCAGTAGACTGAAGATCTTCTTTATGATGGTCTTGGTTTGATGGTGTCCCTATTCTCATGCTGTCCATTTATTTCCCGTGTTTATGGGAATTTTCATTTTAATTGGGTTTTTTGCTATTCTAAATTTAGCCACTTACTTAACCAAATAGCAGACTGAATATCACCACTCTTCCGTTAAGTGCCAGCTTCTCTCAAGCTCCACCCAAATTCTGCCCATGGATGGCCTCAGCATTAACTAGACAGTACTGAAGTGGTTAGGGGTGATATTCAGAGGCACTGTCCCTTTAAGTGCTGCAGAATATCAGTGCTTAGGTTGCCCCAAGCGAGTTAATTGGGCAGCAGCTTCTCATTCCTGGTTAAATCACTTTTAATAATGCCTGGACCAAAAGAAGAAATGAATTATATTTTTAAAAGCCACCATTTCAAAGAGTTTCAAATCCACAGGAAACTCTACTCAAAGAAATCTCCCTCTGTTTTGAGGAAGACAACATAACTTATCAGATCAATTTTTAAGCAAGTTCCATTTCCAAGATTCATTAGCTATATAAGCTTTTACAATCAACATATTTATTTCACAGACTAAATGAAATCCATTTCAAAGTTATTAATATTAATGTTGAGATAATTCTGATGATGAATTAATAAAACATCTGGCCTCTCACTATGCCATTTACTTATTTTGTGAAGCTCAATTGGAGCAAAAAAGAAATAGTACAGAATTCAACAGGAGTCTGGAAATGAGAAAGTACCTCATTGTTTTTGACTTGCTTCTTTAATTACAATAAATTTCATTTATTTTGGACTAGAACAGTATTTGCTAACTCTTTATAATGAGAGTAAAAGAGTAGCCTAGTGAGGAGAGCAGCAAGCTATAAACTAGAGATCCCTGTGACCTTAGGCAAGTCACTTAGGGGGCCCTTTAACTAGGCTGCATTAAGAAATGAGCTTATCATATCCTTATGCAGAACTTTCCCATGCAGCCATCAAAAGGGGTTTTAATATGTTTGCTAATGTAAGCATTGGTGTGTGGCCATTAAAATAAACTTTATGTGGAAGCACTTATCACCTCTTATTCAGGAAGCACTAAAGTCTCCTGTGTTATGAATATGCTAATCAATTAGCACAGTGATGATATTAGCGTTTTAGCTGATTAGCGCATTAATACTCACTCTCCATTTCTGTCATACTCTTCCCTCCAAAATGATATTTACTCCATACTGCATTAGGTCTTTTTTTTTTTTTTTTTGCTGCATTAGGTACACATTAGCATCTTAGGAACAACTGGGAACACTATAAATGGACAAAGCCATGGGACTGGTTGAGATCCATCCTATGGTACTGAGGGAACTCAGAGAAGTTCTTGTGGGACCTCTTGCGGATTTGTTAAATAAATCCTTGGAGATGGGAGAGTTTCTGTGGTATTGGAAAAGAGCAAATATGGTCCCTTTTCACAAAAGTGGTAACAGGGAAGAAGTTGGAAACTACAGGCTGGTAAGTCTCACTTCTGTGGTTGGAAAGAAAGAATAGTAAATTAACTGGAATCAAATGGATTACATATATGCTTATATGTTACATATATGGTTTATCCATGCTAAATGAATCTGCTTGATTTCTTTGGCAGGGTGACATAGATTTGGATAGAGAATGTGCACTAGATATAATCTACCTGGATTCCAGCAAAGCCTTTACCTTGGTTCTTCATAGGAAGCTCAGAAACAAACTTTGCAGGCAAGTTAGGACCTAAGGTAGTGGCCTGGATTAGAATTTGTTTTTTTATTATTATTATTTTATTGGGATTTATTTATTACTTTTTCATGAAGAGATCCACCCAAATCGGTTTACAATAGATTGAATTGTAATCAGGTACTTTTACTTGTCCTAGAGGAAAGAAGGGATAGATAAGATATGATACAGATGTTTAAATACTTGGATAGTATTAATCTATAAACAAATTAATCGACTGACAGATGACAGAGAGTGATGGCAAATAGAATTTTCTCATAGGAAAGAAAGGTGAGTAGTGGTATGCCTTAGGGATCAACACTGGAGCCCGTTCTGTTCAATATATTTGTGAGTGATATGTCTGAAAGATTAAAAGGAAAAGTGTATCTCTTTGCAGATGACACTAAGATTTGCAACAAAGTGGACACCCTGGAGGGACCAGAAAACATGAAAAGAGATTTGTGAATGCTAGAAGAATGGTCTAAGGTTTGGCAGTTAAAAGTTAATGTGAAGAAGTGCAGAGTGATGTACTTGGGGAGTAAAAATCCAAAGGAGCTATATGCTATAGGGTGAGATGCTGATTTTCATGGACTAGGAGAGGAACCTTGGCAAGATAATGTCTAAGGACCTCAGCACAATGAAACAATGTGATAAAATGGTGGCCTTAGCCAGAAGGATGCAAGGCTGCATTGAGAAAGGAATTGAGAGCAGAAAAAGGGAGGTGCTAGTGCCCCTGTACAAGTCACTGATGAGGTCCCACATGCAATATTATATTCAGTTCTGCAGGCTGTATCTTGCTAAGGATGTGAGAAAACTTGAATCGGTTCAGAGGAAGGTGCCAAAATTATATTGGGATTGCGCTGAGAGACAGATGAGAAGAGGCTCGAATACCTGAATATGTGTACCCTACAGCACAGGTGTCAAAGTCCCTCCTCGAGGGCCGCAATCCAGTCGGGTTTTCAGGATTTCCCCAATGAATATGCATAAGATCCATTGGCATGCACTGTTTTCATTGTATGCTAATAGATCTCATGCATATTCATTGGGGAAATCCTGAAAACACGACTGGATTGCGGCCGTCGAGGAGGGACTTTGACACCCCTGTCCTTGAGGAAAGAAGGAATAGAGGAGATATAATGGAGACATTTAAATGCTTGAATGGTATTAATCTATAAATATTTTTTTCCAGAGATGGAGAAGCAGTAAAACAAAAGGTGGTAGATTTAAGAGTAATGCTAGGAAATAGTTTTTCACAGAGAGGGTGGTGGATGCCTGGAATGCCCTCCCTGCAGAGGTGGTGGAGGCAAAAACAGTGACCAAATTAAAAAATGTGCAGGATAGACACAAAGGACACTGATATATAATAAAAATGGTGAGACCACATGGAAACACTCCAAACTAACAAACAGATTCCACTGGTCAAAGCATAAGATATAAAGGAGGAAAAGGATCTCAGAAAACTGCTTGGTGACAGAGAATAAACCTCAGCCAAGTCTGACAAGGTTCCACGTTTCATTCATTGATCCTGAAAAACCTCCTCCCAATTTTGTACTTTTTCTTTATTCTTTTTAATTTTCTTTACTTTTTTATTCACTCTTCTTAAAAATTTTCTCAAATGAACTTCTTTAAAACCTTAATGGTAAGAATGAAGGCTAATGCATCTTCAGAATTACTTATCTTAAATACTGCAGGCAGCCAAAGCCTGATGGGACCCGTTTTGCCAGATCTGCTGGCTTTTTTCAAAGGTTTACATAAACTGCTGCATCAATGTGTAATACATGCAGTAGGCAAACAACTAGTAAAGGAACAAGCTACTTTAGATACCTTTTTAAACGAATAGAGGTGCTCAGAATCCAAGATGGAGAAAAAACTTCAATTTGGGGTACAAACCCCTAAAAGGCGTTTTTTGTAGAATCAATCATTGCACCATTTTGAGTAAAAAGGTAATAGAGAGTGCTTGTTGAAAAACACTCTAAAGTTAAATGTCCTTAAATGTCCAATAAAGTGAATATTCTCCAACTACTATATGAATTCAAAGAGTTTAAGTTCAAAAAATAGTAAGAACTTATCTAAGTGGGTTCAGATAGCGTTGACCCGGCGAGGTTCTGACGCGTTTCGCCAAACCTGGCTGCTTCAGAGAACCTGCTACGCTGCTAGTGAACTGTTGCTTAAATAGTCCAAAGTTAAAGGTGCTTCTTATATCTGGTTCAGAGGAACTTTTTTTCGTTTCCTGTGACAGGCGTTTGACGAAACGCGTCAGAACCTCGCCGGGTCAACGCTATCTGAACCCACTTAGATAAGTTCTTACTATTTTTTGAACTTAAACTCTTTGAATTCATATAGTAGTTGGAGAATATTCACTTTATTGGACATTTAACTTTAGAGTGTTTTTCAACAAGCACTCTCTATTACCTTTTTACTCAAAATGGTGCAATGATTGATTCTACAAAAAACGCCTTTTAGGGGTTTGTACCCCAAATTGAAGTTTTTTCTCCATCTTGGATTCTGAGCACCTCTATTCGTTTAAAAAGGTATCTAAAGTAGCTTGTTCCTTTACTAGTTGTTTGCCTACTCAGGATTTTTGGGAACAACCCTTTTTCTGAAATTCTTCCCAGTTGTGTATATTGGTAATACATGCAGTATACATAATGTGACCATACATCCCGTTTTGAATGGGATCATCCTGTTTTTTGATCGCCTGTCCCACAAACAGCTTTGGGACGCCAAAATGTTCCGTTTTCAGAAAGACGATCCTGAAGCTGTGCATGGGGACAATGGGACAGGCAATCTAAAGACAATGCTTCTCCCTGCTTCGCCAACGCAGCAACAGATCAGGTGTTTGCAGCAACAACTGAACAAGCCTTCCCCCCTCCCCCCCCTAACATCAATTCTGACATTGGAGAGGAAGTTCCGGGCTAGCCAATCGCTGCTTGACTGGCCCAGAACTTCCTCTCCAATGTCAGAATTGATGTCGGGAGCGTGGGGGGTGGGTGGAAGGCTTGTGCAATCACTGCTGCACACACCTGGCTTATTGCAGTGGTTTGGAGAAATTGGCGGTGGCTTGGAGGGCAGGGGGAGGGAGAGAGGGGGAGGGAGAGAGAAAGAAAGAAAGAAAGGGGGCCAGGGAGAGCCTCCCTACCATCTTGAGTGTAATGAAACCAAGTCATGGATTAGAAAAAAGACCAAAGTAATTGAATCTACACAAGAATTGGGCAATGACCTTGCTGGAGTCATCATGGCTCTTCAGAGGAAGTTAACAGACATGGAACGAGACCTACCAGCTATTGAAGCTAAACTAACTGATCTGGAGAAAGAGGCAGAAAAGCTAGAAGCCGAGCATCCTAACCAAGCTCAGGCTATCCTGGCACGGCTTTCTGAAATCAATAATGTAAGGGAAGAAATGAAAACTACTCTCAAGAATCAGGAAGAGTCCCTTGGGGAGGCCAGCAAATTGCAACAATTCTGCGTAATCTGGATGACTTCCTGGCTTGGTTATCTAGAACCCAGACTGCAATTGCTTCAGAAGATATGCCAAACACCCTGGCAGAGGCTGGAAAGTTGCTGACTCAACACGAGAACATCAAGACAAAAAGAAAGAAAGAAAGGGGGGCAGGGAGAGAGAAAGAAAGAAATCGATTATTGTAATTCGCTATACAAAGGGTTATGTCAAAAGGATTTTAGATGTCTTCAACTGATCCAAAATAGAGCCATCAAAATCATAATGAATTCAAAAAAATACGATCATGTCACTTCCCTGCTAAAGAAGGTTCACTGGCTTCCCATCCCCCACCGGATTATGTATAAAATTGCTCTCATAACTTTCAAATCTCAAAAGACCAATGAGCCTGCATTCATTAATAGACTCCTGATCCCATATGAGCCTCCTAAAATTCTAAGATTTGAGCCTCAACACACATTCTATGTCCCCCTCATTAAAAATTATTGCCACCTGTCGTGCCTTTGTTTTTTTATGTCACAGCTCCTACAATCTGGAATCCCCTATTATCACATATCAGAGCTGAACAAAATTTAGATAAATTTAAGGGCAGTCTAATATGTTTCCTTTTCAAAGATGCCTACGAGTAATCTACTATTTTTGATATCTTACCATCTTTTATCTTACCCCCTCCCTTCCTTGATGTCTTTTCCTTTTTTGTCTTCTTTATCTTCAAAAATGTAGTTCTCCCCTCCTCTCCTCCTGTTTACTATCCTACCCTATGTTGTGTCCGTGATAAGTCTACCCTATGTTATGTCCGTGATAAGTCTTATTTGTTTTTTGATATTAATTCCCCCTTTTAATTTTCAGGTATTATTTTAATTGTACAACACTTTAAATCCTATGTTTAGCGTTTAATCAAATTTTAATAAACTATGAAACTATGAAGAAAGAAAAAAAGGATGCACGGTCAGAAGGAAGTGCAACCAGAGACTCATGAAATCACCAGATAACAAAGGTAGGAAAAATAATTTTATTTTCAATTTAGTAAGAACATAAGAATTGCTGTTGCTGGATCAGACCAGTGGTCCATCATGCCCAGCAGTCTGCTCACGCAGCGGCCCTTAGGTCAAAGACCAGTGCCCCCATTGAGTCTTACCTGCATATGTTCTGGTTCAGCAGAAACTTGTCTAACCTTGACTTGAATCCCTGGAGGGTGCTTTCCCTATAAAAGCCTCTGGAACAGTGTTCCAGATTTCTACCACTCTCTGGGTAAAGAAGAACTTCCTTATGTTTGTACAGAATCTATCTCCTTTTAAGTTTAGAATGGTGCTCTTTTGTGTCAGTTTTGAGAATTTATATCTGCTGTCTATTTTGCACTATATTTAATGGGATCCAAGGGGTCCGGGGGGGGGGGGGGGGGGGTTCCTGTCCTGTTTTGAAGAAAAAAAATAAATGGTCACGTTAAATATAGACATACTTTAATGCTACATAATTACACACATAAGAACATAAGAATTGCCTCTGTTGGATCAGACTAGTGGTTCATCGTGCCCAGCAGTCCGCTCACATGGCGGCCCTTAGGTCAAAGACCAGTGCACTAACTGAGATTAGCCTTACCTGCGTATTTTCTGGTTCAGCAGGAACTTGTTCAACCTTGTCTTGAATCCCTGGAGGGGTTTTCCCCTATAACAGTCTCCGGAAGAGCGTTCCAGTTTTCCAACACTCTCTGGGTAAAGAAGAACTTCCTTACGTTTGTACGGAATCTATCACATTTTAACTTTAGAGAGTGCCCTCTCGTTCTCTCTACCTTGGAGAAGGTGAACAACCTGTCTTTATCGACTAAGTTTATTCCCTTCATTATCTTGAATGTTTCAATCATGTCCCCTCTCAGCCTCCTCTTTTCAAGGAAGAAGAGCCCAGTTTCTCCAATCTCTCACTGTACGGCAACCTCTCCAGCCCCTTAACCATTTCAGTTGCTCTTCTCTGGACCCTTTGAGTAGTATTGTATCCTTGTTCATGTGCTGGATACAGTATTCCAGGTGAGGGCGTACCATGGCCCAGTACAATGGCATGATAACCTTCTCCGATCTGTTCGTGATCTCCTTCTTAATCATTCCTAGCATTCTGTTCACCCTTTATGCTGCCACCGCGCATTGCGCAGACGGCTTCATTGACTTGTCGACCAGTACTCCCAAGTCTCTTTCCTGGGGGGTTTCTCCAAGTACTGCACCGGACATCCTGTATTCATGTATAAGATTTTTGTTACCAACATGCATCACCTTACACTTATCTACGTTAAACCTCATTTGCCATGTCACAGCCCATTTCTTGAGCGTGTTTATGTCACGTTGCAGGTCTTCGCAATCCTCCTGTGTCTTCACTACTCTGAATAACTTTGTATCATCTGCAAATTTAATCACCTCACTCGTCATACCAATTTCCAGGTCGTTGAAGAGCACAGGTCCAAGCACCGAAACCTGCGGCACTCATGATGCTTTTCCATTTTGAGTATTGTCCATTTACTCCCACTCTCTGTTTCCTATTCACCAGCCAGTTTTTAATCCATGTGAGTATTTCACCCTCGATTCCAATGGCTCGCAATTTTTCAAAGTAGTCATTCATGCGGAACCTTGTTGAATGCCTTCTGAAAATCCAGATATACGATGTTGACTGGGTCACCCTTGTCTATCTGCTTGTTTACTCCCTCAAAGATCTTACTTTGCTGAAGCCTTGCTGGCTGGTCCTCATCAGATTGTGTCCGTCAAGGGTGATCAAGATGCGGTCCTTTATCAGTGCCTCTACTATCTTTCCCGATACCGAGGTCAGACTCAACGGTCTGTAGTTTCCTGGATCTCCCATCGAACCTTTCTTGAAGATCAGCATAACACTCGCCACTTTCCAGTCTTCCGAAATCCTTCCTGATTTGATCGACAGATTAGCTATTAGTTGAAGAAGTTCACATATAGCCCCTTTCAGTTCCTTGATTACCCACGGATGAATGCCATCCTGGCCCAGGGATTTATTGTTTTTAAGCCTATCAATCTGCCTGCATACCTCTTCTAGACTGACCGTCAACTCTGTCAGTTTCCCGTCTTTGTTTCCTGCATATAGTCTGTCAGCTTCCAGTATGTCGTGTATATCCTCTTTGGTAAATACAGACACAAAAAATGTGTTCAGTTTGTTGGTGATGGCTTTATCCTCCTTTTGCAATACCTTTATTCCATGGTCATCCAACGGCCCTATTGCTTCCTTCATGGATCGTTTCCCCTTAATATTTCAAAAGAACGGCTTGAAGTTTTTTGCCTCCTTGGCTATTTTTTCCTCGTAGTCTCTTTTGGCCCCTCTCACTGCCTTATGCTTTGATATTTGTGCTTTTTCCAGTTTTCATCCGTTTTTAACCTCTTCCATTCTTTAAACAAAGTCTTCTTGTCTCTGATTACTTCCTTCACCGCTACAGTGAGCCATGCCGATTCCTTGTTCTTTTTCCTCTTGGATCCCTTGTTGATACGTGGTATATATAGAGAGTTTTTGTGCCTTGGTGACTGTGTCCTTAAAAAGGTACCATGCTTGCTCTAGCGTTTTTACAGTGCTTATCCTCTTCTTAATCTTCTTCTCCACCATGAGTTTCATCCCTTCGTATTTCCCTTTTTGGAAGTTTAATGCTGTGGCCATTATTCTGGATCGATGTTTTGCCCCTGTGTCCAGGCTGATGCAGATCACTGCTTTCCAGCGTCCCTTTTACTTCTACACCTTGCGCCAGTCCTCATAGTCCATTTAGAATTAAGTCCAGAATTGCATTTCCTCTCGTGCCCCTTTCCTTCCCCATACATCTGTAACATTACTGGCATGAACAGCAGCCCCCAAGCTGCTGTCGCATCATCACCGGCTTATCCTCTGATGTCACTTCCTAGACGCAGGTTCAGAAAGTGATGTCAGAGGAAGAGCCAATGCTGGTGCGACAGCAGCTTGGGGCTTGCTGCTCATTCCAGGAACATTACAGTACAGATGTATGGGGGAAGGGAAGCAGCACACATATGCGGCAGTGGGGGGCAGGGAAGGAGTGGGAGTGGAGGATGGATGGCTGCGCCCTCACCAAGATGGTGCCCAGGACAGACCACCCCCCTTACTACACCACTGCATATAAATGACACCTGCAGCCATTATGCCTATGAGGGTGGTAGAAAGGCAGGTCCAGTGGGTTTGGGGGGTGTTTTGGAGGGCACAGCATACAATGTAAGGGGGGTTCTGGTGAGATGTATACCTGGCACCCTTTATGTGAAGTTCACAATAGTGCCCCTTAAGGTGTCCTATTAGAGGGATTAAGTAATGCCCCACACCCCCCCCAGTAGTCACTGACCTATCCTAACCCCCAAATATCTGCATGAAACAGTAAATATCTGTCTCTATGACAGTTGTAGTCCTAGTAGAGCTGCAAATAGGTCTCTGGAGTAGCCTGGAGGGCAGTGCAGTGGACTGCGGAGAAGGAGACTCGGGTACATATGCCACCCTAACTAGTACACTTGTGGTAGATAGTGTGAGCTCACCAATATCCCACTGTACTGCCATATAAGTAAGACCAGCAGGCATAAGGGCTATTGGGGTAGTAGATATGGGGATAGTTGGGAGTTTTGGAAGGCTCACCATATAATGTATAGGGGTTATGTTGAGATGTGTACCAAGCACCCTTAATGTGAAGTTCACAGCAGTGCCCCCTAGGTTGCTGGAATATCTGTGTAGCCAGTCCATTAAAAATGCTGATCCCTTCTACATGGAAATGGCTAGATTTGAATGGTATTTTTTTCAATAATGGCAAAAAAATTAGACATCTAGATGGACAAAACATCTAGCTGGGCCATATTTATAACAAAAAAAAAGTCAAAAGTCAGACTTCGACATCCTATCGAACATACCCTTCCACTCCTATAAACTTTTGAACAGGGCAATCTGTATGAGTTCAGTTATTATTATGTTTACTAAAGCGCACACACAATTCTATGAAGATAAATAGCTCTACCTTTAATATTCATAAATTATAGTATGGTGTTTTATAGGATCACTCATATTTTCCACAAATTTTTCCAAATGTATGTAAACTTATGAGTATCTGAGACTTAGGAAATTAGTAAAGATTTTCTTGTGTCAGAAAATTTTTAAGTAACTATGAATATTTTTATTTATATTTTTGAACTAGCAATGGCTAGTTATCTTCCAGTGTTATAGAGATTTGTTAACAGATGCCTGCTTCTCATTCATCAGAATTGAATACCTTTACATACCTTTTAGACCATTCAGGTAAGTAAATGCGAAGAAAATTGTTTCTTTTGCTAAAATCATAAACACTTGTACTAGGTGGAAGTTTCCTTATGAAATTTCTCTGCAAATGTTTAATTCAGTTTATAAATTTGAGCTATGTGTTTTGTTTGTTTTTTAAATCCAGCTATGTTTTTTATGAGAAACAAAATTGCCTTAAGTGTTTCAGCTGAGATGGCATATTTTGATATTAGTCATAGTTTTTTGGGGTTTTTTTCTGGTTTGAAATGTAATATTATTGTTCCTTGATGTAATTTTTTTTTGCCACATTTATGTTTATTTATTTTTAAAATTTCTATTCCGCTTAAATCCTAAGCGGGCAACAAAGGATACATACATAAATTCAACAGACCCTATAAATTTATCAAAAATTAACAATAAGATTGTGTCATAAAATTCATAATCTAATGTCAATATTTATGGGAATACTCCATCATCTTTCAGTTTAAAACAGTCAAGAGAAGGCTCTCAAAAACAGGCATATCTTTAGTGATTTAAACATTTTAAAATCTGCACAAAGGAGTCCTTTTACTAAGGCGCGCTAACCAATTTAGCGTGAGCTAATGATTAGAGCTCACTAAATGCTAACGCGTCCATAGAATATAATGGGTGCGTTAGCATTTAGCGTGCATTAAATTGGCTAGCATGCTTTAGTAAAAGAGGGGGATATTCTCAATGTGCCTCTCACTGAGTTCCAAAATCTTGGCCCTGCTACAGATACAGCAGCTTTGCTGGGGGGGTTTTGTAATTGACAACTTCATTGTCAATTCTGATCATAAAATTCGGTTTGGAATGTATCTTCTCAATATTTGAGTCAAATATTCGGGTGCCACATCATACGGCACATGGTGTATTATCATCAGAATGTTGTACTCGATTAGGAATTTGACAGGTAATATGATCATATTTTGACATCCCAGTAATTAATCTAGCAGCTGCATGGCATGAATTCTTGCCTTTGTAATGAACAGAAATAGAGCATTACAAAAATGCAATTTACTAATGACAAGACTTTGGACTACAATCTGAAAATTCAACATTGATAACATAGATCTGACTTTTGATAGAACCCTCATTTGCATAAAAGCTCCCTTAATTACATACAATATATGATTCTCCATCAACAGATGACTATCAAGATACATGCCTAACAATCTCATTGCAGAAGTTACAACCAATTTTCTATCTCGTAAGTCCACATTTTTCACCCTCAATAAATTTTCATCATTTCCAATAAACATTAGTTCAGTTGTCTGTACATTTAACTTCAAAACATTTTCATTCATCCATTTCTTTATTTTATCCATACACTCATCCTTCTCCCCTTTTATGTGAATTTGATTTAATTTCTTGAATGTTGGTATCTTGTAGTGCACCAAATTTGAAAATTCCAATCAAAAAATAAAATATAAAAAGGAGCAGCTGCAAACATTGGGCCTCTTTTATCAAGCTACGCTAGAGGATTTTAGCATGGGCCAGCATAGTAAATGATCTGACACTCAAGAATTCCTATGAGTGTCAAAGCATTTACCACACTTGCCCACACTAAAAACTTCTAGCACAGCTTGATAAAAGAGTGGGATTGAGTTTAAATCCGGCATATTTACAAATATAATCTTGGAAACCCATAGCAGATGAATCCCATGTATTAAAGAGATGAAAGAAAGGTCATAAAGCAATTGACTTGCTTAAAAGGTGAGGTGAAAGGCTATATATTGGGGGTTCAGGAGGGTGGTTGTGGGAGGGGGGTGCATCAAGGGCAGGAGGGCCTGGGATCCCTCCTGCCATATCTTAGTGGGGGTGGGGGGCAGGGGGTCACCTGGCCAGGAGGGCTTGGGCTCCCTCCTGGCCTGATTGTAATTGGGGGGGGGGGGTCGCGGCTCACCAGGGTAGGAGGGCTTGGGCTCCCTCTTGCCCCGATCATGTCGGGGTAGTGGTGGCGGCTCACCGGGGCAAGAAGGTTTGGGCTCCCTCTTGCACCGAAATTGTTGGGGGGTTTGTGGCTCTCAGGGACAAGTGGGCTTGGGATCCCTCTTGCCCCGATCTTGTCATGGGGGTTACGGCTTGCCGGGGCAAAGGGCTGGGATCCCTCTTGCCTTGATCTTGTCGGGGGGGGGGGGGGGGGGAATCATGGCTCACCAGAGCAAGAGGGCTTGGGCTCCCTCTTGCCCCGATCTTGTTGGGGGGTGGGGGGTGATACATCACGGCAGGAGAAATTGGCTATCTCCCCTGCCGTGATGCGAACACTCCTCTACCCGAACTGCCACAAACTGCGGCAGGAGAGATTGAGCATCTCTCCTGCCACAGGTAGTGGCAGTTTGGATAGAGCGGTGATTGCATCGCGGCAGGGGAGATGAGCCATCTCTCCTGCTGTGATGGTTGCGGTGGGGGGGGGGGGGGAGGTGGGTAGGTTGCCAGGCCGCTGAGCTGATCGCACCAGCTGTGATCAGCTCAGTGGCTTTGGTTATACCTGCTGTACGCCTAGGTATAGGTCGGCCTACCTCCCGCCCTTTCCTCTCCTCTAAAAATGCCTCTTAACTCTTAAGTGCAAAACGCCATTTAAAAGACCTTTTAAAATAATTTTCAAGGCACCTAACAGCACCAAAAGAAACAGCATTGGAATCACACCTACGGAGGTGCTTTATGATGCCTAACACCACGGTAGGTGTGGTTAATAGTGGAAGTGGCATTAGGCACCATAAAGCATCTCCGTAGGCGTGATTCACATGAAAGTTAGGCACTGGAAATGTAGGCCTACATTTTTTGGCTCCTACCTTTCCCGAAGGCACAATGTCATGTGATTGAATCGGGATTGGCGGCCACTTATAAGGCAGCCACCGACAATGGGGCTGTTTAGAGAAGCTGGACCTTAGTACTTAGTGATTTGGGTGGATACTCAGTGGCACTTGATCAGACAGAACCGCTGAATATCCCCTCTGGCCATTGCAGCACCATCCAAGCAGTGTTAGGTCACAACCAGAAGTTATGAGAGCACTGTCAATATTGAGTGCTGGTGCTTGCAAGTAGGACTGCTTCAAACAGCTGTATTCATATCTTTGGGGTTTTGCTGCTGTCCCAGATATTCTATGCTAGCACATGAACAGCATGGCATTGAATATTAGGGTCTAAATTATTCAACATTGGTAAATGTTTTAAATGCTCATCCTTGCCAGCAGAATATTGAGCAGAAACATACTAACTATTAAAAACTCCTGCCTAAGCTGTCTTCCATGGGAATAGTTTCAGGCTTATAAAAGCCACTAGATATTCCTGAATATCCATCTCTTGGGCCAAGACTAATCCTAAACTTTTTTTTTCAGTTCAAACAGTTTATTAAGTTTTCATAACAAAATACAAAAGAAAAGACATACAGAAAAATAACAGAGTGATATGTCATACAGTAACTGGAAAGCAAAATATATGAGTGAAAGCCTGATGAGCAAAACTGTCGAATTTACAGGTCACATTAATTGGCAATGTATAGGTAACAGCAGGCCATGAGTAGCAGGAACATGGAAGAGCTAAGGGAACGTATAACAGCAGTAGGAGAAAACATCAGTATCATAAGAGGAATACCAAAGTACACATACATCGTTGGAATCAATGAATATTGGCAATTGTATGGTACTGTATCACAGGGGACCAAATCGTCCTATAACGATGGACAG
Organism: Geotrypetes seraphini; assembly: GCF_902459505.1. NCBI lineage: Eukaryota > Metazoa > Chordata > Amphibia > Gymnophiona > Dermophiidae > Geotrypetes > Geotrypetes seraphini. The sequence continues at coordinate 285,574,710 of NC_047085.1, read as the reverse complement.
TATTAGTACATTCTGCATTATAGTAGTCATAGGTACTTAACATGATTATAGTACGCCACCATTGGGGAACAGTAGCGTGCGTGGTTTGTTTCCAATGAGACAGAACAATTTGAATAGCTAAAGCTAACAGGATGTTAAAAAGATGAGAAGACTCTAAGGACAGTACGTCCGTAAGAGCCATGAAATAGGATGATAATTTTGAGGACTCAAAGGATCCCTCCTGGGTTTGAGAAACATAAGAATAGTGGCTTCCGTGAAGGTTCCCACCGAAGGCTTGGTAGCAATGATAGAGTTATACAGTTGTAATAGCTTGACCTAAGATTGTACTTTGAGCTTTATAAAATTTGGTGTTAAAGCCATCGCTACCTATTGCCTTCCTTGATTTTAAATGTTGTATGGCCAGGGCAATATCTGAGATCGTGAGGGGAGCATTGAGAGCTACCATTTGAGAATCTCAGAGAGGAGATGGGGTGAGAATATGAAGAAAGGCAGATATCTTGGCAGGGGAGGGGAAAACCCAGATGTATACAATTGGCAATAGAAAAGCTTATGTCCTCTGTGGTGGTGTAGAGACAATCCCCTACCTTCAAAGCTTGAACTTTGAGGGCTTATTATTTACAGCAAAGGAAATTGGCTAAGAGATGCCCAGAACGATTTCGGTGCATATGATAAAAACGCACTTTGTTTATAAAAAAAGCACCCCAGCCTTTTCTGTCAACAAAGAATTGTACATATATTTTAATTTATGAATCTGGGTTTGCAAGGCAACTGTCAGCATATCAGTGTAACTGTACTCTAAGTGTTTGATGTCATGTTCTAATTGAGTCAATAATTGGGACTGAATTTTAGCTTTATACGCTGAAAAGCTAATGATTTTCCCTCTGAGATAGGCTTTATAGGCATCCCAAACAACATGATAAGGGAGATCTCTGTGTCATTAAATTGAAAATAGTCTTGAGTCCATGATTGGAATTGAGACATCAAATCTTTATTCTGAAGGAGGCCAGGTTCAGGATTTGGGTGAAAATAAAGACAGGCGTATGGTGATACAAGCATGATCCGATATGTGAATGGGCTCTATCGAAGAAGACAAAACCGACTTAACTAAGGTATTGGAAACAAATAAGTAATCCAGTCTGGAGAACAATTTATGGGGCAACGAATGGAAGGTATAATCTAAGGTAGACGGATGAAAAAGACGCCAGACATTCGTATGTGACAATTCGTGAATTAGATATAACCAGTGGGAATGCGCCTGGTGTGTTCAATATACACTTTGAGATTTTCTATCAAGATGAGAGCCAAATACCATATTAAAGTCCCTCCCTATAATATAAAAATCTGAAGGATGTTGAGTAAGGGTGGCAAGGAGCTGTTGATAAAAGGAAGGGCCATCCTGTTTGGGACCATATATGTTTAACAAGGTATATCTACAGGAGTTTATAAGATGTGCCACCAGCACCCATCTACCGGCGTCATCATGACAGGAAGTTTCTATCATGTATGAAAGGGATTTGGAGAGAAGGATAGCTACCCCTCCCCCCCTTTTCGTCCAGCAGCAAGGGAAAAAATACTTCACCCACTCTCGCTGAAGTTTAGTCAATCAGTCACATTTAGATGAGTCTCCTGTAAGAAAATGATGGAAGCATGCAAATGTTTAAAATATAATAATAATTTTTCACATTTGATAGGGTGAGAAATACCTTTTACATTCAGAGAAGCTATTGTAGAAGCAGTCATCTCATCAGGGAAAAGTAACCAACACACTCATCGGGCATCATATACATCCTGTGGAACCCCCACTACAAGTATAGAAGAATAGAGGCCCATAAAGAAAAACAGCCAAAAACAAGCACTCATATATCGCTCAGCAGCACATACATACCGCTAACACCAAAAAAGAAAACCCAATCCCCCATACCAGTCATACACCCCCTCCCAGTCACCAACTGGAAAACCCCACACATAAGAAAACTCGAGAGACGAGGAACCCACATAAGGGAAACCGATACACCCCCCTCCCCCCAGCCAGAAAAACAACATGGAATAACTTGTCTTAAAATACCAACAATAACAAAAAGAGAAAAAGGTAAGTCAAACCAGTGTGTCAGGGCATAAAATGAAACCAGTAGAGTAATGCAGGAAGCTCAAGAGCTTACAGGAAGAAAACATAAGTCCAACCATCGCCGGAACACTGTCCCGGTAGGCCCTGGTGACATAGCGTCAAAGGGGCCAGAACGAAACGTCGTACAGGCCAAGAGTCTCCAACTGTTCATAAAGCCCTGGGCTTTGGCCATGTCCATCTGAGTGAGATCTTCCTGAACAGCAATGAACGCTTGCAAATCAACTGGCGAGTGATAGGTGCTGGTCTAGTCTGAAAAGTAATTTTTATATGGGCAGGCACCAAAAGACTATAACGCACATCGAGGGTCTTCAAGCATGGGCACAAGGCAATGAATTGAGAGCACTTCATCACTGTTTCCTTGGTGTAATCCGCAGAAATATAAATTTTTTGCCCTTGCCAGGTAATGAAGTGCTGTGCATGCATTTTGGGCAAAATTTGCTCGACTTGCTGGTAGCAAAGAATTTTCATAAGCACTGCTCATGGCTTAGACTGACTGGTCGCCATTATTGTCGGTACACGATGCACCCACTCAAGCTCAAAGGGGCTTTCAAAGGTAAGATTAAGTGCTTTAGGCAACCATTGCTCGAAAAACTTGACCGGGTCATCCCCTTCTGTACGTTCATACAGACCATTCAGCCACAGATTGTTGCATCTGCTTCTATTGCCAAAATCTTCGCACTGAATTTCAAGAGCTGTGATGGCTTTGCGATCCCTCTTCTGTTGCTCCATGATGACATCCAATTGGCGGCATTGGTTTTAATCGAGAATAGTCTGGTGTCCATAGAAGTAATTTTTGTGGTAAGATGTTCAATCTCCGTCTTTATGTCTTTTATATGGATTGACTCTCTGTAAGCACAGCGGCAATATGTTTCAGCTGCTCCGCAATCTTTCCTGCACCTTCATCCATTAGCAACCCTCGTGATGTCTGAGAGAGAGATGGAGAATCTGGTTTGGGGTGCTTAGCGCTCGGATTTATGCCAAATGCCGCCTCTATTTTACCAGATTTGGGTTGAGGCATGGTTTAACGTCTCACCAATCAAAAACTGAGGTGATTGTCAGCAGAAAAACTGAAAATTTATAGCTGTGAGGAGCGGAGCCAATCGATTAGACCTCCATCTTGTTCGGGCTCTCTAGCGCCCCCCCCCCCCCCCCACACACACACACACACACTAATCTTAAACATGATATAATTCTATTTGCCCTGGGAAAAGGCAGTTGAAGTCAGACTCATCAGGACTGGCTCTGAAAACAGGGTCTTATCTAATTTCTGGAAGGCTTATTCTTTTTCTGAGATCATCAAAGTTTCGCTGATGCCTTCTTCCATCATTGATAGGTTAATGTTTCAACCTTCTCCTCAAAGTCTGGTAATAATTGATAAGCTCTAGAAAGGCTATCATCTAAGGTAGGTTATCTTAGACAATGGCTTTTGTCTTTCATTTCTTTGGTTTTGCTTGCACTCCTACTGAGGAAAACCCTAGGTACTGCCCCACCTGGAGCCCTACCTGAATATTTCCTGGGTTCTAGGCCTTCAAGAGGTTGGAGACAGAGCTGCCATTTTTCTCTATATTCATTCACAGATTAACTTACAAGATTTGTTTTTACTCTGGATTAGGCTAAAGTTTTCTGTCCATTAGGGAGGACTAATTAACAGTCCCTGTGATACTTGTTGCAATGCTTTTCACAGGGCTCTTAGGTACGGCAACCCTTACTAGTTCAGGATATGAGTCTTTCTTCTAATGACCTTGCTGAGACTTAGTTATTTTAGGTTCCCTGATATGTAGGCCTGGCCCCTCCACAGTTAAAAAAAAAGGTAAGGGTAGGATGATATATGTATTTGTCATAGAATATAATTTAGATTGAATTTAAGTGCTGTTAAAGTGTAAAATGTCTGTATAATATGTTGTACATATTTTTAGCTTTGAAATGAATAAAGATACTTAAACATTAAAAAAAACCTCTCAGGAAGTCCCTTCCCAGGCTCCCACATCCATGAGTCATTATTAGAGTTTCAAAACCAGAGTAGTCATGTCCTATATTGAATGGTTATTGTGCCTGACCACTGTCCTCAGCATTACCTTGTTATAAGATACTGTCATTTATCTCCATGGACACAAATGAGAGTCACCAACTGTTCTTAATCATCCAGAGTCACTTTTAGCAGCTTTCTCCAGAAAAGATCCTTGAACTTCCTGAATCTAAGAGCTTGAGAGGAGGTCTGCCCACTTGTTATGAATCACCTAGTTAACTATCTTAATATCTTCTGCTGTTTCTGACCAGTCCCTATCACACTGCTCTTCCTCTCCACAATTGAAACATACTAAGGCTTCCCACTTCTAAGGCATATCTTTTCTCCAAGGTCCTTGGAGGTCATTTTGATGTTTAATTTTAGTAGCAAGTTTCATCCCTTTTGTATGTTGGGGTTCCTTAGCATCCACTATTAGTGGAAAGCCATCCACCACCTCCAAGACTCTCTTTCTTATGTAAGGTTTAGCTATTGATAATAATAATAATTTTATTTTTATATACAGCCTAACCAAAAATAGTTCTAGGTGGTTTACAACAAATAAGCACAAGTCATACAGTGGAGAGTACAATTTAAAAGGAAAAAACAATTCAAAACAAAATACAATAAATAAGAATTGGTCCTACAGTAGAAAATATGATTTAAAAGAAAAATTAAATTTAAAAGAATGGTTCTAGTAGATTACAACAAATAAGAACCAGCCATACAGTAAAATACAATTTAGAAATCTTTTGTAACAACATAATTTAGTGGAAGTAAATGTAAACAGACAAACTCTGTGTGTGACCTTATTTGGGTGGGTCAAAGAAAAATGGGAAACAAGGTATCTAGGTGACAAACTAAAAATTGATTTGTAACAAATGCAAGCAAACTTAAACAAAACTCTGGCCTCAATCAGCAGCCAGTGGAGTTTCAAATAATATGCACTTCTTTGAAGGAGTAAACAGGTAGATAGACAAAGGCGACCTGGTCGACATTGTATATCTGGATTTTCAGAAAGCATTCGACAAGGTTCCGCATGAACGACTACTTCAAAAAATTGCGAGCCATGGAATAGAGGGTGAAATACTCACGTGGATTAAAAACTGTCTGGATCTTAGGAAATAGAAAGTGGGGGTAAATGGACACTACTCGGACTGGAGGAGCGTCACCAGTGGGGTGCCGGAGGGCTCGGTGATTGGACCCGTTTTCTTCAACATCTTTATAAATGATCTAGACATTTGTACGATGAGTGAGGTAATTAAATTTTCAGATGATACGAAGTTATTCAGAGTAGTGAAGAAGACATAGAGGGATTGTGAAGATCTGCAACATGACATAATCAGGCTTGAGGAATGGGCATCGACATGGCAGATGAGGTTCAACTTGGATAAGTGTAAAGTGATGTATGTAGGTAACAAAAATCTCATGCACAAATACAGGATGTCCGGGGCGGTACTTGGAGAGACCTCCCAGGAACAAGACTTGGGAGTTCTGATTGACAAGTCAATGAAGCCGCCCGCTCAATGTGCGGTGGCGGTGAAAAGGGCGAACAGAATGCTAGGAATGATAAAGAAGGAGATCACGAACAGATCAGAGAAGGTTATCATGCCATTGTACCGGGCTATGGTGCGCCCTCACCTGGAGTACTGCATCCAGCACTGGTCGCCGTACATGAAGAAGGACACGGTACTACTTGAAAGGGTCCAGAGAAGAGTGACTAAGATGGTTAAGGGACTGTAGGAGTTGCCGTACAGTGAAAGATTAGAAAAACTGGACCTCTTCTCCCTCGAACAGATGAGACTGAGAGGGGACATGATCAAAACATTCAAGGTACTGAAGGGAATAGACTTGTTAGATAAGGATAGGTTGTTCACCCTCTCCATGCTAGGGAGAACAAGAGGGCACTCTCTAAAATTGAAAGGGGATAGATTCCGTACAAATGTAAGGAAGTTCTTTTTCACCCAGAGAGTAGTAGAAAAATGGATCGCTCTCCGGAGTCTGTCATATGGGAAAACACCCTACAGGGATTCAAGACAAAGTTAGACAAGTTTATGCTGAATCAGAACGTACGCAGGTAGGGCTAGTCTCAGTTAGGGTGCTGGTCTTTGACCAGAGGGCCACTGCATGAGCGGACTGCTGGGCACGATGGACCACTGGTCTGACCCAGTAGCGGCAATTCTTACGTTCTTATGGTGTAATATGCTCCCATTTTTTCGATCCAAAGATCAATTGAACTGCGATGTTTTGAACCACTCTCAATTTTCTTAAAATTTTCTTAAAAGCACCCAAATAAATAACATTACAATAATCAAGAATAGTTAAAACGGATAATTGCACTAACAGACGGAATGAAGCTTCATCAAAGTATTTCTTAATAGTGTGAAGTTTCGAGAGCACAGCAAAGCATTTCTTCAATAATAGATCAGTATGATGTTCTAAAGTGAGATGTTTATCTATAGTCATTCCCAATATTTTTATAGACTGTTCTATAGTACAGTCAAGGCCATTCAAGTGAATTGATGTTTCTTTAATCTTGTCATTCATTGGGGGTTGCAAGAAAAAATTTATTTTTTTCTGGATTTAGTTTCAATTTAAAAGCAATCATGCAACACTCAATCTGATTTAGAATGGTCGCTAAAAAATTTATGATCTCTACTGTCAGACAAGTTAGCGGTATAATTATTGTAATGTCATCCGCATAAATGTAAAATTTAAGATTTAAATTGTACAAGAGATTTCTCAGTGAAGCCAAGTAGATATTAAACAAAGTGGGGGATAAAGGCGAACCTTGATGTACCTGTTAGTCTGACTTTGCTACCTAGAGGTCTCACAGCAATCTAAAATTAAACATGTCCAAGACTGAGCTCTTTATCTTTCCACCTAAACACATCTCTCCTTTTTCCCTGTTCTCTATTTCAGTGAACAATGCCCTCATCCTCCCTTTCTCATTGGTTTTCAACCTTGGGGTAATCATTGACTCATCTCTCTCCTTCTCCTCACATATCCAACAGACTGCCAAAACCTATCATTTCTTCCTCTACAATATCACTAAACTCAGACCTTTTCTGAGCATACCCTCATCACCTCTCTTCTAGACTATTGCAACCTGCTTCTCACTTGTCTTTCGCTAAACCATCTTTCTCCCCTTCAATCTTTTCAAAATTTTGCTGGACGCTTCATATTCTGCCAATGTCACTATGTCCACATTACCCCTCTCCTCAAGTCACTTCTTTGGTGCTCTATCCATTTCCACATAAAGTTCAAATTTCTCTTAATAACCTACAAGTATATTTGTTCTGCAGCTCCTCAATACCTCTTCTCTCTAATCTTTCCCCCTCACTCTTATCAGTACCCTTCTCTTCTATGGCAAACTCCAGACTCTGTCTCTTCTACTTTGCTGCATCTTATGCCTGGAAAAAATTGCCTGACTCAATACGTTAAGCTCCTTCTCTGGCAGTAATCAAATCCTGACTCAAAGCCCACTTCTTTGAAGCTGCTTTCTTTTTTTTTTATATATATTCTTTATTGATTTTCCAACTATTAACAGTGCAATAAATAAGTAGATGTACATATAATAATTCAAGAAATGCACATTCATCTTGAAGAAATACATAAGCAATCATTTTTACCCCTCCCATCCACTCAAATGACTAATCAAGAAAAATACAAATACATAGATTCCTTCAATAACCTTTCCCAAGTTAAATTAATGGTATATCCCCAACCCCCTCCCACCCCCCTGGACGTGTATACTCAAAGGGCTAAAATTAAAATCTAAAGTCACTCCTTACAGAATTTTGTCAATGGCTCCCAGACATCCTTAAATTTCCTATAATGTCCCTTTTATAGTGCATTCATACGTTCCAGTTTAAAAGTATGGCATAAAGATTCTCACCAGAAAACATCTGGTTAGTCATCTAAAGGGTCTGGGATCCCTCCTGCCCATATTTGAGGGGGGTGGGGGATTGCCTTCTGACAGGAGGGCTTGGGCTCTCTCCTGCCAGTATTGTTGGGGGGGGGAGGAGGTCGGGGGTCTGCGCCTTGGCAGGAGAGCTTGTGCTCCCTCCTGCTGGTATTTTCGGGAGGGTTGGGGTGCCGGCAGGAGAGATTGGGCATCTCTCCTGCTGCGGTTCGCGGCAGTTTGGAGGGAATGCAATCACTGCAGGAGAGATTAGAAGTCTCTCCTGCTGTGATCGTTGTGTGTGTGTGTGGGGGGGGGGGGGAAGTTGCCGGGGCTGCTGAGCTGATTGCGGTTTTGACTTGGTCTAAGTCAAAATGTGTAAGATCCGACTGGGCAACCTTGTTAAATTTTGGTTATACTTGCTGTATGACTAAGGGCTCCTTTTACTAGCGCGCGTGCTAAATGCTAATGCCACCATTAAGCTGGCGTTAGTTTATGGCGCGTAGCACAGGGTTAGCACGCATGGCAATGTAGCATGTGCTAAAAAACACTAGCGCACCTTAGTAAAAGGAGCCCTAGGTCAGCCCACCTCCCGCCCTTTCCACTCCTCTAAAAATGCCTCTTTTTGTCCTAGGCATTCAGAGGCAGGGTAAAGGCCTAAAATGGTTTTAGATACGTTTAAAACCAGCTTTGATTATCGGTACTTGGATGATCTGCTTTTTGATCGTCCAAGTACCGAATTAGGCCACTTTATGATTTTTTTTAAATTATTATGAGTCTCTTAGAGTTTAAAACTGTCTGATTCATCATATTATACAGGCAGAGACTTGCATTATTCATCTAATAGAATGACAAATACATTTTTATTGCAGTTTCCTCCTTTCAGAGGTGTACATTTTAAACATCAATTTTTAATTTGTGTTGCTATTTTATTTGGAATAAGGACAGAAGTTAGTGGAAATTTCATAGAATGTTGAAAACGTTTTTATATGATTGTAAAGTTAGTACTTTTAGTTAAAGAATTGTAAAGACATCTTTTTAATCAAAGGAATTGTATTTTACCATAGAGTTATTATGACTTCTTTTTGATGTAAATCACCTTGAACTAAATGGTATTAGAGTGGTTCAGAAATCTTGTTTAGGTTAGATTAAATTAGATTTGTCCCAGAGCAGCTGTTTCTTTTCAGATGCTAAAAAAGTTGGTTATAGTCACACCTCTTGCTGATATAAATAGCAATGATTAACTTGGTGCAGTAATGTTATGATGTTTACAGTACTTGTGCTTACATTTACCACTTGTCTTTTTTTTGGGGGGTGGCTTCTTTTCTCCCTTATTTGTTCTTTTCCCCTTTGTGATTTGGAGTTTAATGGGAATATTCTATATTTTCCACCAAAATTTCTATAATAAGTAAATTGCATGTGAAATTTTTTAAATGTGGGGTGCTGAAAAGTTCTCAACCCAACCAAGAAGAGAATGACATGGATATGGTTCACTAAATTATCTGAAACAATGTCAAAAAAACAAAGAATATTGTTTCTGCAAATTGGAACATATCAAAATAACACCTTTTCAGCTACAGTGCCAAAATAAAGCTCAGAATTTAGGAAGCTGGTTGGTTGGGCTGAGAACTTTTCAACACCCCCTCCTAAAGTTAGAAAGAAATAATCTAGAAAAGCAATCCTGAAGCCACATCTCTCCATGCTTCCCCTAATTGTTTAAGACAAGGTTTTCTCCTGTTTTTTTTCAAAAGCCCCTTACTGAAACATTACAAATGTATTTCATTAGATCACTTTTATCACTAGTGGAAATAAAATGCTTCCACTACATTTTTAAAGTGATGAAAAGGACAACTAAATCTTAGCAAATTCAGCTGGGTTTGATATGATGTTGGAGCCTTTAGCTAAACACAGATTGACTTAATTCTTTCAATAATGAACTTTAGTTTAGAGCGTTTAACAACCACAAGAAGGGAAAAAAAACAATATAAAAGAGAAAATCTTTTCATTGAGGTTATCTTGACTCTGCTTAAGGCAAAACAGAGAATTTTTTTAATTGAGATTCTCTGCAGCAAGTCTTTCCAAATGCCAGTATCCATCATTGATGACTGGATCAATAGTTGTATTTTGGCCTCAGTCTCCTACGAGAGATGGCATGCCATCAGTGACAGACAAATATCACAGTTAAGCAAAATATCCAGCCAGACCTAGTAACATTTTTATTGATTTTTGTTGTGCAAATAATGTCTTTTTGGGCTGAATAAATGGCTTTGAGCCAAACAGTCATTGTTTATGATTCCAAAATGCAATAAAGGGACAGGAAATATATTATAGCCAATGTCTTTAGGCACACAACATAATCATCCTTTGGTGGTGAAAAACTATCCAGCTGAAACCATGAGTGCATATTTATCCATGCTTAAAGGTACCTGTAGGACTTGCAAATCTTACACAAAATGTCCTGTTAGGAAACAGATGGCAATGCCCTTTAACCTAGTGAATAACTATTAGAAAACCAGGCAAAAAATAAAAAGAAGCACTGTATTTCTTCAATACCATACAACCACTTTTTTAATATTCTTTTCAAGCAAAATATCAAATTACCAACAATACAGTAATTGCTCTGGAACAGCCCTCATAGACTTTCAAATGCAAGCATATTGTAAAATATTTTAAAGTTGAGAAAGTGTTCTTTTTTTAGGCACATTTTATCCAAATGATAGTGCCTTCTGGGAAGAAGCCATCTATCTATTTGTGTGTCCCTCTGTACAAACAAGTATGCAGAAAGACAAATACTTAAACACAATGAAACATACAGCCCCTGACTCCCTACCAGACAGAGTTTATTATCTTTTCATACTCAGTCACCAAAAAGGCATGCATGAGTTTGTAAAGGGAAGAAGTGGAAACATGCCACTTTGTCACATTATAAATGAGCATTTTTTAACTTTATCTGCATTTTTTAACTTTTTTTATCCTCACTGTGTCAGATTAGATTGTATAGTTTGTGCAATTTTTATTATTTCTAATCCTCCACATAAGGCATTTGAAATGGCAAGGAAATATTGCCTGATTACATTTTCATTATGATTTTACCATATCTCTAAATGCTACACATTAGATTAATTTTGTATGTTCTGAATCCAAAGAATATTTGCTGTAGGCATAAAATAAGCCAACAGAGGTTTTCTAGTTAATGTTAGTTTGCATGAGAATAGTGATTGCACAGTTCCAAAAACATTTGTCCATTCATTGAGATGAGGAGTGGCCTAGTAGTAGAGCTGTTGCCTCAGCACCCTGAGGTTGTGGGATCAAATCCCAGTGCTGCTCCTTGTGATCTTAGGCAAGTCACTTAATCCTCCATTGCTCCAGGTACAATATAAGTACCTGAATACTGCATATGTATACCACTTTAAATGTTATAACCACAAAAAGGCAGTATACAAGTCCCATTCGCTTTCCTCCTTCATGTGCTGAGATGGGCTGTTTTTTCTGTATTTATATGTAATAATCCCTCCCACTACTAGTTATGACAAAATTTTAAAGTAGAAAAAATGGATGGGAAAGAACCCTAGCAAGTGACTGACAGGTAGATGCTCATTTAGCAAGCTGTGGTCTATTATGATTGTTATTACATTATTTGTGCATATAAAATTTCTGAGATCTTCTTCCACAATATCATTCTTTTCATGCTGAAACAATGCACAAAGACTGATGACAGCATTTTGTTATAGTTTAGAGAAGGGGTTGAGAGTTTAGGGGAAGGGTTTCTGCATTTTTGATTGCTTGTTGTTGTTTGTAGGGTGTGTTTGTTTTTTTCAAATATTAATTTTATTCTTGAGATAAAGAGAAATATTTCATGTGTACTGTTTGTTGAGGAAGTAGTTTAATTTTTAAAAGGTTGTTGTACAGTACATATTAATGCCTTTAGCAAACCTGCATGTTAGCACATACCATATGTAGGCATTTCCAGAGGCATAATTTGCCCAGGTCATAAGCAGAATTGTGAAGTACAAGCTTATTTTATAAAATATTCAAATCTATATGTTTATGTTATGTTGTATTAATCAGATTTTCTCTTCCACCTTTACCATTACAAGAGGTTGAGGTCAGTTATCTAGGAAGTTACCATATTTCCCCACATATAGGCCGCAAAAAATGCCTATATATATGTTTTAAAACTCTTAGATAAGCTGCCCCATGTTACAAGCTGTGGCTTATCTAAGAGTTTTAAAACCACATGGGGGCAGCCTATACATCCCTCCCCCTCCAGTAAATATCATACCTCTGTTGGCTGCCTCCTGCAATGTCGCAGCCACGGTGCAGGGCAGGAGCGATCTTTTCAGCGTCCAGCTGCCACCACGCTGCTTCTTCAATGCCCACGACAGTTCTCGCAGGACTGACGAGTCATGTGAGAACTGACGCAGGCATTGAGGAAGCAGCACAGTGGTGGCTGGACAATGAAAAGATTGCTCCTGCCCTGCGACTGCAACATTGCAGGAGGTCAACGAGGGAGCTGCAATTTTTTAAAAGGCAGCTTATCAATTATGTCGTTAGATAGGCCGGGGCACATAAGGAAGTCGCACCTACTGTTTCGATTGCAAAACCCATATATAGGCCACGGCCTATATATGGGGAAATATGGTACAATGGACAGTTTGACACAGACATTCAATAGAGTTGCTAGTACAGTTATTAATACAGGTGGCGGGGCATAATCGAAAGGAATGTCTAAGTTCATTTTCGTCTACATCGCAAATCGTCCAAAGTAAAAAAAACAGCTTAGGACACATTTTCAAAAAATACGTCCACATTTTTTTTTCATTTCGAAAATTGTCTAAGTATACGTCCTGTCGATCTGATCATCCAAGTTGCTAAATCATCCATCTTTATACCACATTTTCGTCCAACTTTTCGTCCAAGTCAAAAACACCTAGAACAATCCCTGTTGGACATGGGAGGGGTCTGTAAAGTGATGGACTGAACACTCAGACATGGCACCTAAATAGTGGGGTACCTTTCAGGGCACTGCTGTGAACTTCACAAAAGGGTGCCATGTCTTCTTCTCACTACACTCCATTATAGGTCATTGTGAGCCCCCCAACCACCTCCAGAATCCCCTAGACCCACTTATCTACCACCCCAAAAACCCTTATGGCTGCAGGAGCCACTTAAATGCCAGTAAAAAAAGGGTTGGGGTGTATAGGGGAGTGCACATGTTTCAGTATCAATGTGGTGATTACAGGGGCTTATAGGCATGGGTTCTCAGCTCCATGGGTCCCTAACCCACCCCCAAGATGGATTAAGATGCCTCTGTGAAGCACGACTAGGCTTTCCTATGCCAGGCTGCCAGGTGATGATGTTCTGGAGGCACAGTTTTCAAGTTGTAATTAATATTTTTATGGGGTGGGGTGGAGGGTCAGTGATCACTGGGGTAGTGTGTGAGGGTCTGTATTATGTGTTTGCAGTGCTTATCTGGTCACTTTAGGTGAGTTTTTGTGACTTAGACCATGTTTTAAATGGTCTAAGTCACAACGTCCAAGTTCCGTCGATCCTGTGCTGTATAACTTTCGGTTATACATGCAGTATGACTAAGTCTAAGCCTGCACACATCCTGCCCAAATCCCACCCTCGATACTCCTCCTGAAATTCCCCGTTTAACTATGGTCATTCAGCGGCACTATGAAGGTCTAGGTCGTTTAGAAATACGTCCAAAACCTGTTTTTATTATCGGCACTTGGATGTATTTTGACAATGTTCATCCAAGTGCCGACTTAGGCAGGTTTTTGTTCATTTTTCTCTTTCGATTATGAGCCCTTTAGTTTGTAGTTACAAATGGATAGTTATAAGTCCAAGTAGGTCAACACTAGCTCTTCATTTTGTCCCAGAGGTTGCATTAGACAGTTTAGAAATGGGCTTTTACTATTTCCAATTTCAGTTACTTCAGGGTTGGCTCCCTGTTATGGTACAGATATGCTTTTAAAAGCTTTCTGAACTTGAGATTGTGGTCATCAGCTATAATAAAACCCTTAGCGAGCATGCTCACTTCAATCTCCGTGTTCCGTGCAGTGCCTGCCTCAGCTGATTTCCTGCCTTCTGCCCCGATCTCCGACGCCAGCTGACTTCCTGCCTTCTGACTATGCTGCTGCTGTCAGGATGCCCCTTCTCATCCCCGGACCAGCAGCGGCAGCAGCCACGGTTTCATCAAGCAGCCATGGGGCATTTGCTAGGCCGGCCCACTTCAATAATGTGAGGCAGCCGACCTAGCAAAAGCCCCAAGGCTGCCCGGGCTAGCAGATGCTGGACAAGAGGAGCAGAAAAGAGAGAAGGGGTACTACTGGACAGGGGGGAGGTAAAAGGAAGGGAGATGGGCTATTGCTGGACAGGAGGAGCAGGGAAGGGGTGCTGCTGGACAGGGGGAGGTAAAAGGAAGGGAGAAGGGCTACTGCTGGACAAGAGAGCAGGGAAGGGGTGCTGCTGGACAGGGGGGAGGTAAAAGGAAGGGAGAAGGGCTACTGCTGGACATGGAGAGCAGGAAGCAAAGAAAGAAAGAGAAAGAAAGGCCTCAGCACTCCATTGTGCTAAAAGTTTACACATCTATTCTAGCACCCGTTAATGTAACTGGCTTAAACATTAGTAGGATCATATTGTAAGTGGTAGTTGGTTCTAGCATTTTGCTGATTGATATTGACATATGCCAGCCCTTTAGAGCATTCCAGATTGCCCAAAGCTCCAGGAGGTTGATATGAAATTATTCCACCTGTCTCTGGGTGCAGAATTCATCTACATGAGGTCCCCAATCCAAGCCGGATACATCCATGGTTAAAATCTTGTGGGGTGGCAGAATATGGAATGGAAGACCTTCTATTAAATTGGATCAAATTGTCCACCACAAGAGTGGTGTCCACCATGAGAGATGGAGTTATAGTGTCAATATCCTTTAGGTTCTCCATGGACAAAGACTACTGAGAAGGCTCTCTGATAGTCCAAAGTGAAGATGTGTCATGGGTGTGACATGCACAATAGAGACCTTGTGGCCTAAGAATCTCAACATCTTCAGAGCTCTGACCTGCTGGCTCTGCCAAACTTGCAGTGCAATGACAATTAATATATTGGTGCACTGTACAGGTCTGAGCTATGTTTGCAGAGCTTCTATGAATTCCCATCTTTGTACAGAGTCAGATTGAACTTTGGATAGCTGATCACAAACCCTAGTAGCTCTGAATAGTTCTGTGCATTAATTCCTGTGCTGCTTTCTTCAACATGCTTTGTTAGTCAGTCATCCAGGAAAGAAAATGTACACTCCCAGTCTTCATTGTACTGCAGTCCCAGTCTGCAGTTACTGCTAGATATTTTGTTAAAACCCTGGGAGCTAAAATGAGGCCAAATGGAAGGAAGCAGTACTAATAATGATGTTTCCTTACGCAAAAAAAGTGTTGGTTTATTATTGTCTCCCTGGTTATACCTGTTTGTTATTTGTTTCTATTGTGTGTAAATGGATTTTAACAAAATTTGTATGTAATTGTAAACCACATAGTTAATGTGGTATATACATTTTTAAATAAATAAAATCTAAGATACATCCTGTGGCTGGGATGTATCTGGATTTGGGTGTATATATCCTTTAAATCCAGAGAGCATAGGTAATAATTTACCTGGATCATGAGAATCAAGGTACTCAGGCAAACCATCCTGAACTTTCTTTGGTCAGATACTTGTTCAAGGTATAGGATGGAATGGAAACGTCCTGTCTTTTTGGAGATCAGAAAGTTCTTGGAATAAAATTCCTTCCCTTTTCCCCCTCATGGAACAGGTTTGGCTGCGAAGGGACCTACAAAGGGAGGAGAGCTCCTGTAGAAGCAATTCCTAGTGCTTGAGAGTTTAGTTTTTACACTCTCAGGGAGAGTGAGACAATTTGAAGGAGATTTTCACCAGTGAAGGGTGTAACCTGACTGGACAATTTTGAGGACCCACTTGACTGTTAATGTATGGCACTGTGTGCATCTGGTAGCATTATAGAAATGATAAGAAGTAGTAGACTGAAGTTACCAGAGGCTATCTTTCTTTGAAAATATTGTCTCCCTCCTAATGATGTCATCTGGCATGAGTACTTTTCCTGCAGCTATGCTCTCCTGAACCCAGTCAAAAGCTTGTCCCTTTCTTCGGTTGGAGTGCTGACTGGGAATTTTGTATTCCTTAGATAGTATGAGAGTGTAGAGCTGACTGGGAAGGGTGGGAAGGAAGAGGAAGTGCAGTAGGATCTCTTCTGTCCAGTACCTGAATACCTTCAGGAAGAGGAGGTCGCAGAGGGAGCAGGCCAAGAGAGTTACTTCATGGTATCAGTTCTTTCTGATGAGGTCAGCGACCTCTTCCGCCTTGTCACCAAAAAGACTATCATCTCGGCAAGGGATATCTGCTAGGCTCTTTTGAGCCACCAGCTCTAGTTTGGAAGTATGCAGCCAGGTGAGTCTGAGCATTCTGATTTCCATAATGGAGAGGTGTTTTGAAATGGTGCTTCTTTAGCCCTAAGAATGGCAAAGGTCATCTTTATTCACTAAATATTGCATTTAGGGATGGCTGGTTAAAAAAATAACAATTATATATATTATAATTATAATTCTTTATTCATTTTATAACTTACATCAAGTACATCAACATTGGTATTAACATTTTAACATAGATATATCACTTGAAATTCTACAATTAATCTTATCATATTAAATGTATCCCCTTCCCTCTCATCCTTTTATATTTCATAAAACATTTTCCAATAATAAATACCCCCTCCCCCCACCCAATTTCCATTTGTACTAATCAGGGAAGAAAAATATATACTCATTCTTTACAATAATCTGATAATGGCCTCCACACATCCTGAAATTTATTAAAGTTCCCTTTTTGAATAGCTAATGTTCTTTCCATTTTATAAATATGGCATACTGAATTCCACCAAAAACTAAAGTTCAATCTACTCCAACTTTTCCAATTAAGTGTTACTTGTTTTAACTCCTGTCAAAATGAGCAAAAATTTATTATTTGTAGAGGATATTTGACTCTTAGCTCTCATCTCCATGCCAAATAATATTGTATCATAGGATAATGCCACATGATTTTCTAATAAACAATTTATTTGACTCCAAATTGATTTCCAAAATTCCATAATAAATGGACAATAAAATAATAAATGGTCTAAAGTCTCTGCTTCAAGATGACAATGCCAACATCTATAAGACTTAGAGCTATCTAATTTTTTTAAACAAACAGGGGTCCAGAATGCTCTGTGTAACAGGAAGAACCATGTTTGTCTCATAGATGCAGACATTGTACATATCATCCTCCAAGACCAAATACGTGGCCATTGAGAAGCAGAAATTTGATGCTTAATCTCAATGCTCCAAATATCTCTAAGACCTGTCTGTTTTTTTATTCATGAATCCAGATATTAATTTGTACCACTGCGCAGCCTGGTGTCCCAGGAAGTCTGTCTGAAAGCATAAGAACTCTAAACTATATTGATTATTAAGATTTTTCCATTCAGGGAACCCTGCATGAATGGCCTGTTTCAGTTGTAACCATTTATAATTTATCAAGAGCAAATTTGTGTTGCAACTGTGAAAAATCAAGCAGTTTACCATTAGATATAACATCATCTAAAGTACGTATTCCTGCTATTATCCAATGCTTCCAAACAACCTTAAATCCACCTATTTTGATCTTGGAGTTAAGCCATATAGATTGATTTGTAGATTTTTGTATTGGGATAGATGTTAAATTATTAACATATCTTATAGTTTTCCATGTATCTATTAATATTTTGTTTTCTCTGTACAACCTAGGCATTTTAATGCTATAAATATGACACAATCTTAAAGGAAATAGGAACTGCCATTCCAACCTCAGCCAATCTTGGAGCTTTTCCATGAGTTCTGGAAGGACCTAATACATACCATGGCACATAATATAGGACTGATGATACCTATAAAAATTTGGAAAATTTACCCCTCCCTCTGTAATTGGTTTTTGTAGGGATACTAAGGCAATCCTAGCATGTCTACCCAGCCAAATAAATTTTGTAAGAATATTATTTAATTTTTTATAGAAAGACCCCTGAAAAAAAAACTGACATCATACCCATTTGGTAACAAACCACACGGGAAATCATCATTTTAATAGTTTGGACTCTCCTCCACCAGGATAGATGTAAAGGATTCCATTGCTCACATAATTCTGTAACCTTATGTAACAAACATTTTTCATTCATTTTTATTGGTTCTTCCAGTGTGTTTTTTATCCAAATACCTAAATATTTTATTCCCTCCTCTTTCCAAATAATTGTAGATCCCTTTACCTAAGTAAGAGGTTCTTATACTAAGCTGTGGTAAAAATTGCAGTTCTTGTAGATTTACAAAGTTCTTTATGGTGTGATAGCTCAATTTTAACACAACTATATATTTAGAAAGTGGTAACTAGCCCTATGTTAACTCTGTGTTAGTGTGCACTAAGGGCCTGATTCTCCAAAGTGCGTCCCGATTTTAGGCAGCTGTAGGCGTCCTACAGCTGTCTAATCAGCCATTCGGGATGCACGTTTTTTTAAAAAAATGCTCCCCAGGCAGGCCGCCTATATTGAAGGTGAGGCCCGCAAGACACCTAGGCCCTGATTCTGTATAGGACGCCCAGGAGAGGTGTCCTATTCAGAATCGGCCTACACTAAACCCCGATTCTGTAACCGGCGTCCATGTTACAGATGCTGGTTAGAGAATCGGGTTAGATTAGACACGGCCCGCTACACTTATCGTGGCAAGGGATCTCTCTGCCGCTATAAGTATAGCGGGCCGCGGCCCAAAACCTCCTGCCAGAAGATGCCCCCCGACACTACCAACCGCCCCCCCCTGACATTACCGATCTCCCTCCCACCCCGACACTACCGATCGCTGGCAGGAGGGTGCCCAATCCCTCCTGCCTGAAGACGCACCCTCCCTCCCCCCCCGGCGCTAACAACCCCCAAACCTCCACCCCATCAAACTAACCTTTTCTAAAGGCCAGACGGTTCTTGCCCGTCCAGCCGGCAGGCCTGCCTCGTCGAAATGAGGCGGGCCCGCCCCTTCCCAGCCCATCCCGCCGAAGCCTAAGGCCTGATTGGCCCAGGCTCTAGAAGCCTGGACCAATCAGGCCTTAGGCATAGCGGGTTCGCCCATCCCCACTTAATCTAAGGCCTGATTGGCCAATCAAACCTTAGACTTAGTGGGGATGGGCGGATCCGCTATGCCTAAGGCCTGATTGGTCCAGGCTTCTAGAGCCTGGGCCAATCAGGCCTTAGGCTTCGGTGGGATGGGCCGGGAATGGGCGGGCCCGCCTCATTTCGACGAGGCAGGCCTGCCGGCTGGACGGGCAAGAACCGTCTAGCCTTAAGAAAAGGTTAGTTTGGTGGGGTGGAGGTTTGGGGGATGTTAGCGCTGGGGGGGAGGGTGCGTCTTCGGGCAGGAGGGATTGGGCACCCTCCTGCTAGCGATCGATATTGTCGGGGGGGGGGGCATCTTATGGCAGGAGGGTTTGGGCACTCTCCTGCCAGCGATCGATATTGTCGGGGGGGGAGGGTGCGTCTTCGGGCAGGAGGGATTGGGCACCCTCCTGCCAGTGATCGGACAGGCCGCGGCCGCATCTACTTACAATGTAGACCAGCATTTTGCTGGCCTACATTTTAGCGTTTCTCCTCTACTAGGGAGACGCGTAGGGCCGCCTAGGTTCGCCTAAGGCCCTTAGGCGAGCTTAGGCATCTTGCGGGTCTCCCTA
Organism: Geotrypetes seraphini; assembly: GCF_902459505.1. Classification (NCBI taxonomy): domain Eukaryota; kingdom Metazoa; phylum Chordata; class Amphibia; order Gymnophiona; family Dermophiidae; genus Geotrypetes; species Geotrypetes seraphini. The sequence continues at coordinate 285,554,892 of NC_047085.1, read as the reverse complement.
GGCTCCCGGAGGTGCCTTCAGGCCTGCCTGGGGAGCATTTTTTTTTAAAAAAAAGTGCATCCCAATTGGCTGATTAGACAGCTGTAGGACGCCTACAGCTGCCTAAAATCAGGATGCACTTTGGAGAATCAGGCCCTAAATGCTCTGCACTGAATGTCAAATGTCTACTGTGCCCAATCTGCCCATGTTAAACCTCTTGCCACAATATGCACTTGCTGCACAGTTTACTAAACAGTAACTGCAAATTTGCCACAAAGGGCAAAGGTATGCTAGCATTTTTTGTGTGCATTGCATTGCCACACACACTAACCCCTGACGTTAGCGTATAGCGCGCACGCTAAAACCACTAGCGCAGCTTAATAAAAGGAGCCCAAAGTCTTTTAACGTGGTACTGTACTAGTGGTTAATGCTCAACAAATTGCATGTTAAGTGCCTAACATAGTTTATTAGATGAGCCCCTAAATGATTTATATCATATATTAGCCAAATTTAATTGTAAAATGAATTTAGAAGCTTCATGTAAATCTTTTAGTATAAAAATGAAGATATTTTACACAGGTCAGTGTTTCATATTGCAGTATGAAACTGAAAAGCACAATCTTTACTTTGTGTCAGCTCAACCATTATTCAGTCAAAGTAGAGCTCATAACAGACAGATAGAGACAAATCATCTGATGGCAGAGGTTAAAAGAATCCTGTTACTATGACAACAGATCAGGTCAGATAACATAATGAACAGCCACTTTTGATCTTCAAAAATGTTCTCTTTCCTTTGCTCTCCCCTCTGTTATCGGGACCACTCCATCAAACACCTAGCAGATAACAGAGTTGAAAACCCAATCGACCTTCAAGAGACCAGACAAAATGGAAACTATGTGGAAAGGTTACTGTTACAGTGGAAACAGTTGTGATAACTGCTAGATATTTTAATGAAAGTGAAATATTCAAAAAGATATGTTGAGGACAATTCCTAAATTAATACTATGCATATCTCTCAATATGTTAGAAAGAACAATAAAATTCAAATAAATTGTAGTGTTACTATGATTACCAGAACGCATTAACTATACTGCTCCATTTTAGAATTAGAGAAAACAACTTGTGACTTATTTTACATAACTAGTAACTTTGTTTAGAGCACAGTGGGATTGATGTAAATTTCATATAAAGCCTGCTGTGCATTACACAAATAAAATTTCTGATCTGAAGAAAGATTACCTTTGAAAGTTAATTTAAAAAATGCATTGTTAGTCCAATAAAAAAGGTATCACCTTATTCCATTTATGCTTTTTTGATTTCTATATATTAATACAAATAACATGCAATGCTAGAAAACATGTACAATAAAGAATGTGCCATCACTTTTGAAGCTGTTCTGTTAGTATCTGGAATTGCTGAATGTACATGTAAAGTTAAGCAAAAACTTATAGCAATTTTTTTTAGATACATCAGAAGCAGAAAACCTATGAGGGAACCTCTGGGACTGTTGGATGATCAAGGAGCGAAAGGGGTACTCAAGGAGGATAAGGCCATAATGGAAAGACTGAATGAATTCTTTTCTTTAGTCTTTACAGAAAAGATGTAAGAAATCTACCTGAACTGGAAATGGTTTTCAAGGGTGATGATGTGGAGGAAGCGAACAAAATCTTGATGAATCTGGAAGTTGTACTAAGTCATATCGGCAAGTTAAAAAGTGAAAAATCGCGAGGACTGGATGGTATACATCCCCGGGTATTAAAAGAACTCAAAAATGAAATTGCTGACCTGAAGATTGGAGGATGGCCAATGTTACACTGACTTTTAAAAAGGGCTCCAGGGGAGATCCAGGAAATTACAGACCTCACTTCAGTGCCGGGCAAAATGATAGAAACAATTATAAAAAATAAAACTGTGGAACACATAGACAAACATGATTTAATGAGAAAGAGTCAGCATGGGTTCAGCCGAGGGAGATCATGCCTCTCAAATTTGCTTGACTTCTTGGAAGGTGTGAATAAACATGTGGTTGATATAGTGTATATAGATTTTCAGAAAGCTTTTGATAAAGTTCTTCATAAAAGGCTCCTGAGAAAATTAAAGTGTCATGGCAAAGTTCAGTTGTGGATTAGGAATTGGTTATCGGATAGAAAACCGAAGGGCTAAATGATCATTTTTCTCAATGGAGGAGAGTAAACAGTGGAGTGCCGCATGAGTCTGTACTGGGACCGGTGCTATTTAACTTATTTATAAATGATCTTGAAATTGGAACGACGAGTGAGTTGATTAAATTTACAGATGACACTAAACTGTTCAAAGTTGTTAAGACGCATGCGGATTGTGAAAAATTGCAGGCGGACCTTAGGAAATTGGAAGACTGGGCGTCCAAATGGCAGATGAAATTTACAGCCTCTTTTACAAAGCCGTGCTAGCGGCTGCCACACGGCAACAGCCTCGAAGCTCTTTAAATCTCTATGGGCTTCAGGGCTGTTAGCGCAGCGCAGCCGCTAGCGTGGCTTTATAAAAGAGGCCATTAATGTGGACAAATGCAAAGTGAAGAATAACCTGAATCACAATTATCGGATGCTAGGGTCCACCTTGGGGATTAGCACCCAAGAAAAGGATCTGGGTGTCATCGTAGATAATATGATGAAACCTTTCACCCAATGTGTGGCGGCAGCCAAAAAAGCAAATAGGATGCTAGGAATTATTTTAAAAAGGGATTGTTAACAAGACTAAGAATGTTATAATGCCCCTGTATCGCTCCATGGTGCGACCTCATCTGGAGTATTGCATTCAATTCTGGTCTCCTTATCTTAAGAAAGATATAGTGGCGGTAGAAAAGGTTCAAAGTAGAGCAACCAAGATGGTAAAGGGGATCGAACTCCTCTCATATGAATTCAAGTTCAAGTTTATTATGAATTTGATTGATCGCTTATTCAAAATTCTAAGCGATGAATATATTAGTAAAATTACAAAAAATTAAGAGGGCAACAAAACAAACAAAGAACTAAACCTTACAAAACATATTGAAGACTAACTTTACAAACATATTAAAACAAGAGGAAAGAATGGGAAAAGAAATACAAATTGTTGATAGAAAAGAAGACAATTATGGTAAAAAAAAACAATAGGAAGGGAGAGAAGAATGAACCTCAGAGAAATTATGGAAAGACTAAAACAGTTAGTGCTCTTCAGCTTGGAAAAGAGATGGCTGAGGGGAGATATGATTGAAGTCTACAAAATCCATAGTGGTACAAGTGGTCCAAGTGGATCGATTTTTCACTCCGTCAAAAATTACAAAGACTAGGGGCACTTGATGAAGTTACAGGGAAATACTTTTAAAACCAATTGGAGGAAATTTTTTTTCACTCAGTGAATAGTTAAGCTCTGGAACGCATTGCCAGGGGATGTGTTAAGAGTGAATACTGTATCTGGTTTTAAGAAAGGCTTGGACAAGTTCTTGGAGGAAAAGTCCATAGTCTGCTATTGAGAAAGACACCGGGGAAGCCACTGCTTGCCCTATATCAGTAGCATGGACTATTGCTACATCTTGGGTTTTGGCCAGGTACTAGTGACCTGGATTGGCCACTGTGAGAACAGCCTACTGGGCTTGATGGGCCATTGGTCTGTCTCAGTAAGGCTATTCTTATGTTCTTATATAAGCACAAGGCTGGCTCTTAACATTGTAATTGATAAAGGTCGACAGTATCGGGCCCATTAACATTATCTGAATCAGTTTTCAAAGGGACTTATATGTGTACTGGCAGCTGGTGAAAGTATAAGTTCAATCTCCATGAATATTGTGTTAGATCAAAAACTCTAAGCAGCGCAACTATATATATACAATGAAAAGGCAGAGTGAGGCAGAGCAGCAATTTTACATGAATATGTGTAATTTTCTACTGTCATCTGGATCATCTGCGCATTTAGTTTAGAACTGCAAAATCGGGAAGAGAATCATAATGACAGCAGCGCTAACACCAAAATTGGGAGCGTTTCTTTTTTTAAGTAAAACCTCTAAGATGCCGCATTCCAAATGGTAGTGTAGTGTCTGTCCCAAACCTACTGCGGTGAGGACATCTACCCCAATGCAAAGATCTATCCTCAATTTCACAGCCATCTCCCTTAATCCCAGAGGTGTACCTGGAGGTTTACCCGAGCATTCTTCAGCCAGAGGAGATTTAGAACTGGAGATATATTTCTCCCCTCCAGCAGCTGTCCCACCGCTGCACCCTGCCTAGCTTGATAGCCTGACAGGTGAGCCCTGTGCCAAAGTTAAGACAGGGAAAACTCAAATTCAGAGGGCTGGACTCCCGAGAACTTGTACAGAGCAGGGAGCTTTGAATGCCGGTTTGGTCTCTTGTCCTGAAACATCAAAAATGATGGCGATTACTCTCAAGAAAATATGGGAATCTCTCGAGGGGTTGAATTACCTGGTAGCCAAGTCAGTCCAAGAAATATCTACTCTTGTAAGTACTGTTGATTTCTTGGGGAAAAACAATGTTGTAGGTATCCAGGCTATAACTAACAGCCTGTTTGAGGAAAGATCTCTGCTAAATAGGAAAATTGAACAGATAGAAAACTACAATCGAAGATTTAATCTTTGTTTTTTGAATTTTCTGAAGATTTTTGGTGTGGTGCTTTTAGATATGTGGAAGCGATACTTGATAGAAGTGTTAAAAATTTCCGCTGAACATATTCTGTCAGTAAACGGAATTTATTATTTGCCTGTTAAGAAAAAAGATGGTCCTACACCAGAAGCGGAATTGTTTCCTCAACCAAAAAAGTCTTTAAATGTAACAGAATTAGGACGAGAGGAACAAGATGGCGGTGGTGTGAAAGCAGCTAAAAGCCAGAGTTCTGTCTTACCTTACAGTTTCTAGGCCAGTTTTTTTTCCGGCTGTGCATTTTGGATTTTCTCACCTGTTGAGGAAAAAGTTTTGTTATGCCCCATAGCAAATGTAAGGGGATTGTCCGGTTGGATCCCCCTATACCTGGACAAATACTGATGGATCGGTTCCTGACGAGCTCACCGGCTATAGTGAGTGGGGGAGAGTTTCCTGCGGTTGCTCCAGTGGAAGGAACCATCAGAGCCTTAGGATTTGAGACATCACTGTCTCCCCCGGAAGCCCGGTCACCACCCAATCCGGTTCAGGACAGTGTTGTAGGAAGGAACGCCAAAGACTCAATATGTCCAACGCAGACTGGAGAGGGGATTTACGCTGCCCAGGAAGCCGAGTCAACAATGAGCAGAGGAGTGGGAGGATCCAACTCCTTGCTGGCAACTTTACCTAATATTTGGAAATTACTCCAAAAATTAGAGGTAACAGTTTCAACATCAACTGGTGAAACGTCTAAACTTGTGAGTAAATTTGATTATTTACTACAGTTCAGAGTATTAAAATGGAATCGGAATCTAAGTTTAACCAGATTGGTAAAGAAGTTTCCGCTTTGCAAAATGTTTCAGCTACTACAGGGTAATCAAGAATGACTCCTTCTCATATAACTGGGACAACTCCTGCGGTGTTCCGCAGGGCTCCCCCCTGTACCCCACCCTGTTTAATATCTACCTTGCCTCCCTGGGAAATCTCCTACATAACCTCAAGCTCAAATTTTTCATCTATGCAGATGACATTACAATAGCCATCCCTCTAACCAGTTTCACACCAGAACTACTCGCCTACATTACAAGCATACTCAATCAGATTGAACTCTGGATGCTATCATACAGACTAAAACTAAACCCTGACAAAACTAAATTCTTCCTAGCCACCCCCAAAGACAAAATCAAAGACACCAAAATTCAAGTGAAAGGAATGGTTTTTCCCCTCGAACAAACCTTAAAAATACTGGGAGTCACGCTGGACAAACATTTATCCCTAGAAAATCACACTGATCTCACAGTCAGGAAAAGCTTCTCGGTACTCTGGAAACTTCACACCATAAAAAAATACTTCGACGACACCTCTTTCCGCTTACTAGTACAATCCTCCATTCTCAGCATACTGGACTACTGCAATATCATTTACTTGAGCTCCACGAAGAAAACCATCAGGAGACTAAAAATGATCCAGAACACCGCCGTACGCCTCATTTTTGGCCTGAACAAATGGGAACACATCACCCCGTTTTACCACCTACTTCATTGGCTGCCATTCGAACCCAGAGTCCTAATCAAGTTCACCTACTTCTACTACAAAACAGTATTTGGTTCATCACCAAAATACATCAATTCTCACTTCAATCTGAATTGCACCAATAAGAAATCCCACAGAATTCAGCTGTTCACCTTCCCCTATGTCATCTCAAAAGATTCCTAGACAAAACCTTCGCCTTCCAGGCGGCTAAGCTGAACCCATGGCTAGCCCAAATGGTACTCGAGGCTCCCACCTACCTCGGCTTCAGAAAATTACTCAAAACTCACCTATTCCGCGAACATGACCCTTAACCCCCCCCTACTCCTGCAATATAACCTCACCCCCCCTCATACTGCTCTTCTCCTTCCTTCTTGATCTCTCTCTCTCTCTTACCTTCTATCCTCACCCTCATCGCTACTTGCAATTCTGATAAAATGTTGTAAATCCGCGTGTCATCGCGGATCTTAAATAATTGATGTGAACTGCCTAGAACTCGCTGGGTATGGCGGTATACAAGAATAAAATTATTATTATTATTATTATAGTCAAAGATAGACTCCTTTTCCAAAGAAAAATTGAACAAATGGAGAATTTTAACTGGAGATTAAATCTCTATATATTGAATTTCCCCAAGATTGTGTTATCTACTCCACTGGATTTGCTTAAGAAATATCTAATGGGAACTTTAAAATTTTCTCCTGAAATGGTACCTCCAATTAATAAAATGTACTATTTACCAAAGAAGAAAGAAGATTTGCAAACTAAACAACAAATTGACTTTAATAACTTAACCGATATATTGGAGAATTCAAGTGAGGAGATCGAATTTAGATGAACTTTAGTGGTTGCATTGGTCTTTGAACAGGACCTGAATTCAATAATGAAAGCCTTTTTTTGCTCCCCAAAGTTTATTTATGGGACTGAAAATTTGGATTTTTCCAGATGTAACCAAAGCAACCCAAGATCGTAGAAAATTATTCTTACCTATGCATCAAGAAGTAGTAAATATGGGGGCTGTTTTTCTGTTAAGCTACCCTTGTAAGTGTCAGATCAAATTTGCTGGTACTAAATATGTGTTTTTTTTACACCAGATCAGCTATGTAATTTTTTGGACATGAAAAAATCAGTGAAAAAGTGAAATAGGGCTATAATAATTAAATAAGTCAGAATGATCATGTTAAGCCTTTTCCTTCATTTATTCTTATAAACAGATCTCCTTATCTTGTTACTTGTCTCTCTCAAGATGTAATTGGGGTCTAAGGAAGAGAAACAGTATTTTTAAAAAATTTCATTACATTACATTTTTATTGTTTCCTATTGGATGTTCCCATTTATTGCTTAACTCACTAAAATTCTGAATGTTTATGCTCTGTATTACTGTAACAAGTGGATTCTTGTAAACTTATTTTGAAATGCAAATAATTAAAAAAATGTAACAGAATTACTAGCAACAACATTGTCTGAATCTACAGAAAGGGCTACACTGCTTATTTCTCTTGTCTTTGAACAAGATGTAAATCTTATTATGATTGTTTATTTTTGTAACCCTCAGACTTTGTATCATGGGAAAAAAGTTTTAATATTCCCTGATGTCAGAAGAACTACACAGGAGCGGAGGAAGTGATTTCTAACTATGTGTGTTGAGACATTGACTCTTGGAGCAACATTTCTTCTAGCATACCCATGCAAGTGTCTGATAAAATATCTGGGAGCAAGATATTCTTTTATACCCCAGACCAATTGCGAGCTTTTTTGGACTTGAAAAACTTGGCAGCTAGGAAGATTCAATGAACAGCAATTAGAATAAGGAGATTCTGTTGTTAGGCCTATAACTTTTCTTGGAGTTTCTCTTCACTTCTTATTTTCACCTCCTCCTAATTTAGTGGTTTAAGAAAGATTGTTTTCTTTTTTTCCTTTAGTTTAGCAGTGAAATTGCTGATTTGTATTATCATTTTTTTCCAATCTGTTTTTCTTACAAGAGTATAATCCTATGAAGTATGTTAAAATTTCAATAAATAAAATAATGATAATAAAAAAAGAACTGCAAAGTAGCAGGCCTAAACTAAATGGATAGTGACAGCAATGATCAATGGTCAATATTGGCCCAATATTTAATGCAATTTAAGCATGCAGGAAAGACTCTTACCCACTTAAATCTTGGTCAGCAGGCAGCCACCAATATTTAGCCGCACTTAACTGGGAAGTGCTGCTGAATATTGGTACTAGCCAGTCATCTTGAAACCAGGAATGAGAGGGTTATTATAAGGTCAGAGAAGAATCAGAAGTTATATGAGTGCCATCAATTTTCAGTGCTGGTATTGCATAGCTTATCAGCAGATAGGACCTTACAAAAAGCAATCCTATGTCTATTTAACTATGCGGGTAATGGCACTGATCATCCACCAGCAATCCACCGGCATAACTTCCAAGTACCAGCTTGAAGATTGGAGCTGATCTTCTCTCTATTTAGTACCCTTCCTGTCTGTTATTCCAACAAGATATGATCCCCACTACCTTCTCCAAATTCTCTATCAATGTCACGCAATAATTTAGTTTAATTTAATATGATTTTACAAGCAGGAAAAAAGATTGAGAACAGTAATATCATCTGCATATATAAATGATGTAAATTTGGATTTTTCCAGAAAAAACAACCCAGATAATGCAGGAAGATATTAAACAGGGTAGGTAAAAGTAGGGAACCTTGGGGAACACCGTAAGAAGAGACCATTCTTTGGATATCATTTTGGGCATTTTTACTTTTTAAATTCTTTCTTTAACAAAAGTTATTGAACCAATTTAGAATATTTTAGATAAGCCAAGATCATTTAATATCTATAATAATAAAATGCTAAGCGCGCATGCGCACTCTAACCACGTGTTCCCTGAGATCTGATCTGTCAGGATGTGGCCGGTAGGAGTGCACATGCATGCCAGACAAGCCTCCCTGTTCTCCACCTCGTGCCACTGCAAGGATTCCGAGGAAGGCGGCATAAACTTCGGCACCATACTCGCAGCTCTCTCCCCAAAGAAATAAATCAAAATCCCGGTTTCACATCAGGAAACATCTGCACCTTTTGCTTCCTCCCTCCTCCCTCGGCACAGCTGCCCTTCTTAGCAGCCTTCATGATGTCCAGTTGGGCAAGAGGTCGGGGGGAGGGGGGGGGGGCAGAGTCCTGTGCTCTCTGGCGAGGATCCAGTCCTAAAGGGCGGATCCGGAGCGCCGGCTGCTCCCAACCCGGCTGAGGTCCATTGTAAAGCTCCAGGGGCGGAGAAAATCAGGGCCTGAATTCCGTATCCAGAACAGCAATAGCCCAAGGGGAACACGCAGTAGGTAACATGCTTCCGGGAACCTTATCACAGACCGCAGAAAAGGAGCAGCATCCCCCCGAACTGTTTTCTTCTACATCAGGTCACCAACTTCGGCTTTATTCTACCCACCGAAAAAGTAACCTGTTTAAAAAAAAAAAAAAAAAGCCCTATACGTAGACAAACCGGCAAAGAGATTTTTAAAAAAAGACAACAACCCAAAGAGCAATTCACAATCAAGTTATATCCAGCTGTCCATCAGTAAAGAAAGTGCCGGGTTTTGGTTTTTTTTAAATTCCTCTTTTGCTCTCTTTCTAGTTTGTTCTCGCCCGGTGGAGATCAGCGGGTCCAGCCTTCCCTAATCCTGGCCAGCTCCAGCTGGGATGGTAGAGGGGAGAGAGCGCCCAGGCTGTCATTGGTGCATGGGGAGGAGGGGGGAGGAGGAAGCAGAGGAGAGCAAAGGGAGTTCATGTGATGTAGTGGAAGCTGCTCCTGAACTGGGCAAAGGGGAAGGGGAGGGAATAAAAAGGAAGGGAAGCCTACTGCTGCTGGACAGGGGGGAGGTAAAACAAAGGGAGAAGGGCTGCTGCTGGATAAGGGGAGCAGTGAAGGGGTGGTGGTGGACACAGGGGAGGTAAAAGGAAGCTAGAATGGACAGGGGGAGCAGGCAAGGCGTGGTGCTGGACAGCCAAGGAAAAATAAAGAAAGAAATAAAGACAGAAATACAGAAACAGGCTAAGGAGAGAGAGAGAAAGAAAGAAAGACAGACACATACATCTATTCTAGCACCCGTTAATGTAACGGGCTGAAAAACTAGTACTTAATAATATGACATGAACAACTAGGTCAAACCTTGATGCTCCCATCAGCATGCAAGCAGCAGAATTTTATACAATGTGTAAAGCTCATACATAAGTAACTGCAATACTCAAATCCAGGGCATTGCAATAGTCCAGTTTTGATAATACCATGCTCTGCAGTACTTCTCGAAAGTCCCATCCAGTAAGTATCCCCTTCAACTGACACAACATTCTCAAAGCAAAATAAATCATCTGAACTACCCTTGCAGCTTGCATACCCATTGTCAGCTTTGCATCAAATATTGATCCCAATAACATAGTTTCCTTCTTAACCACAATCAAATGATCATTTATATACATTCTCTCAGGCCAAAGATATTCATTCACCTTTTCCACTATTATAAAATCTGTTTTTGCCACATTCAACAGAGGACCATTCTCACTTATCCATATGCTAATCCTAGTCATGTATTTATTTAAATCGTGTATTTATTTAACCTATTCCTTTATGTGAAAAAGAACTGGACATCATCTGCATACATTCAAAAGGAAACTCCCATCTGCCCTAATAGTTTTCCCAAAGGGGCCAAATAGATGTTAAACAGCGTTATAGACAATGCAGATCTATAAGGCAAACCCCCATCTTGCTTCTTAGGCGTCTGGCCTACAGATATTTCAAACAATGTTTGTCATATCTATTTACAATTTGTTTAACAGATGGAATAGATAATTTGCAATATTTAAAATCAGCCTGCTCTATATTTAAGAAAACCTGGCCTACTGTGACCTGTATTGTAATCTCACTATCGGTATGCTATGTCTTCCCTTTAATGATGATATCTTATTTAAAAATACCTTGTCCTAAACCATGCTTTTTTGAGCAACTGTCAGTCTCTCCCCTGTTTCTAATTGATGCCAGCAGCCTGGTTCCACCCTGGTTAAGGTGGAGCCCATCTTTCCATAATAGACTCCCCCTTCCCCAGTATGTCACCCAGTTCCTAACAAATCTAAAACCCTCCTCCCTGCACTATCACTTCATCCATGTGTTGAGAATCCAAAGCTCTGCCTTTCTCTTAGGTCCTGTGCATGGAACAGGGAACATTTCTGAAAATGCTACCCTGGAGGTTCTGGATTTTAACTTCCTAACTAAGAGCCTAAATTTGGATTCTAGAACCTCCCTACCACATTTCCCTATATCATTGGTACCCACGTGTACCAAGACTGCAGGTTCCTGACCTAGCTATCTACATGCCTAATGATTATATCTCCCATTATAATGGTCTTCCTGGTCAGAAGCCCCTGCAAAAACATCCTGGTAGGCAGGTGCTGGCTACAGGATTGTCTCCTATTTAATCAGGGTGATGCTCTCCTCTTAGAAGATCTACCTCCTCCGAGGCAGCACAGAGACTGCCAGACTAAAGGTGAGACTTTTCTACAACATCCCTGCAGGTCGGCATAGAGATGGCTTTAAACTGAGGACAAGGGGAAAGCCGATAGTTGATCCGACATCGACACATCGGACTAGAGTATCAAACAAGGATACTGAATCGGGAAAAGGCAATAGAGGACTCGAGACGGAGTGGACATTTTTTTTTAAAAAACCCAAAGACACGATGCAGGGGCCCAAGGAACTAATGAAACTAAAGAGTGCAAAAAGGAGGAAACAGCCAAAGCCAGAGGGACGTCCAAAAATGGGGAAGCAGGCTGAGGACGAGATAGACGCACCACAGGAGGGGAATGAGGACAAAACGGACACACCGCAGGAGGAGGTTGGATGGAATGAGGCTCGGGGACTGGCAGCCCATGAAGGGGTCGGCAGGAGCACCAAACCACGAGGAAAACAAACAGAGAAGGTAAACAACAGGGACTTAAATTGCCTATACACTAATGCTAGGAGCCTAAGAACCAAAATGGGGGAGCTAGAAGTTATAGCCAGTAAGGAGGACCTAGACATAATTGGAGTCACAGAGACATGATGGTCCGAGGACAATAAATGGGATGTGGTCCTACCAGGGTACAAACTCTATAGGAGGGACAGGACACATAAGAAGGGTGGAGGAATAGCGCTATATATAAAGGACTCCATTCCTTCAACCAGGATGGAAACAACAGTAAGGGCGGATGGCTTGGAATCACTATGGGTAAAGCTGACAGGAGGAAATGGAGCAGACATAAAATTGGGACTGTACTATCGCCCACCAGTACAACTGGAGGCAAACGACCAGGACCTGGAGGCTGAATTGAGGCAGGTATGTAAAAGCGGAAGTGTGGTGGTGATGGGGGATTTCAACTACCCTGGGATAGACTGGAGCATTGGACACTCAAATTGCATGAGAGAAACAAAGTTCCTGGAGGCAGTGAGGGACTGTTTCATGGAACAGCTGGTCACGGAACCAACAAGAGGAGATGCCACCCTTGACCTAATCCTCAACGGCCTAGGGGGACCCGCAAAGGAGGTGGTAGTACTAGAGCCACTAGGAAACAGCAATCACAACATGATCGAGTGCAAGCTAGAAATGGGAACATCAAAAGTGAAAAGAACTACAACAACAGCACTCAATTTTAGAAAAGGAAATTACGAGGCCATGAGGAAAATGGTGGGAAAGAAACTCAGCAACAGCTCAGGGAAGATGGAGACCGTAGAGGAAGCCTGGGCCCTATTCAAGGGCACGGTGCACGAAGCACAAAACCTGTATGTCCCCAGGTTTAGGAAAGGGTGCAAAAAAATCGAACCAAAAATCCGGCGTGGATAACAAATGCAGTGAGAAAGGCGATAAGTGACAAGAAAACATCATTTAGAAAATGGAAAAAGGACCAAACTAAGGACAACCAGAGGGAACACAAAAGGCACCAAAAGGACTGTCCCCGAGTGGTTAGGAAAGCAAAAAGAGAATATGAGGAGAGACTGGCGGGGGAAGCAAAAAACTTCAAACCATTCTTCAGGTATGTGAAGGGGAAACAACCAGCCAGGGAGGAAGTGGGACCTTTGGACGATGGAGACAGGAAGGGAGTGGTTAAGGAGGAAAAAGAGATAGCTGACAGGTTAAACAAGTTCTTCTCGTCAGTCTTCACGAGAGAGGACACATCCAATATCCCAGAACCCGAGGAGAACATAAACGGAGACCATGATGAAAAGCTGGTCCAACTAGAAGTAAGCAAAGAGGATGTTCTCAGACAGATAGACAGACTGAAGAGCGAGAAATCACTGAGAAACGAAATAGCGGAAACACTACGCCAAATTTGTAACCTATCCTTGAAAACTGGGGAGATCCCAGAGGACTGGAAAATAGCCAAAATCACGCCCATCTTTAAGAAGGGATCAAGGGGTGACCCGGGAAACTACAGGCTGGTGAGCTTAACCTCGGTTCCGGGAAGATGATGGAAGCACTGGTCAAGGACACAATCTACGAACACATAGAAAACAATGGACAACTGAAGGCGAGCCAGCACGGCTTCTGCAAGGGAAGGTCATGCCTCACGAACTTACTGTATTTCTTTGAGGGAATAAACAGCCAGGTGGATAAAGGAGAATCCATAGACATTATTTACCTTGACTTCCAAAAGGCCTTCGACAAGGTACCTCATGAAAGACTGCTTAGGAAGTTGTGGAGCCACGGGGTGCAGGGGGATGTCCACCGATGGATCAAACAATGGCTGGCAGGCAGGAAACAGAGGGTTGGAGTAAAGGGCCATTACTCAGACTGGCAATGGGTCACGAGCGGAGTTCCACAGGGATCGGTGCTGGGACCGCTCCTGTTCAATATATTTATCAACGACCTGGAGACGGGGACGAAATGTGAGGTTATTAAATTTGCTGATGAAACCAAACTCTGCAGCAGGGTTAGAAACACGGAAGACTGCGAAGACCTGCAAAGAGACCTAACGAGACTGGAAGAGTGGGCAAATAAGTGGCAGATGAGTTTTAACATAGAGAAATGCAAGGTCATGCATATAGGGAAAAAGAACCCGATGTTCAGCTACAAAATGGGAGGATCACTGCTAAGGGTGAGCAACCTTGAAAGAGACCTGGGGGTGATGGTGGACACAACATTGAAAGCATCAGCACAATGTGCAACAGCCTCAAAGAAAGTGAACAGAATGTTGGGTATCATTAAAAAGGGTATCACGACCAGGATGAAGGAAGTCATCATGCCGCTATATCGTGCAATGGTGCGCCCACATCTGGAGTACTGTGTCCAGTACTGGTCGCTGTACCTCAAGAAGAACATGGCAATACTTGAGGGGGTTCAGAGGAGAGCAACTAAACTAGTAAATGTATGGAAAACTTTTCATACGCTGACAGGTTGGAAATGCTGGGGCTGTTCTCCCTGGAAAAGCGGAGACTTAGAGGAGACATGTTAGAAACCTTCAAAATCCTGAAGGGCATAGAGAAGGTGGGCAGGGACAGATTCTTCAGACTGTGGGGAACCACAAGTACAAGGGGTCACTCGGAGAAATTGAGAGGGGACAGGTTTAGAACAAATGCGAGGAAGTTCTTTTTTACCCAGAGGGTGGTGGACACATGGAATGCGCTTCCAGAGGTTGTGATAGGCCAGAGCACACTACAGGGTTTCAAGGAAGGTTTAGATAGGTTCCTAAAGGATGAGGGGATTGAGAGTTACAGATAGATGTAGAGGTAGGTTACAGAAATGGTCAGGAACCACTTCACAGGTCACAGACCTGATGGGCCGCCGCGGGAGTGGACCGCTGGGCGCGATGGACCTCTGGTCTGACCCAGTGGTGGCAACTTCTTATGTTCTTATGTCTCCTCTATATACTCCTCTCTGTCTCCCTCATATCCTCCAAGTCTGCTACTGCTTGAGTACCTGATTGTAAAAACCGCTTAGATAACCTTGATAGGCGGTATATAAAATCCTAATAAACTTGAACTTGAAACTCTAGCCTCATGAGATCGGACCTGTTTCCTAAGTGCTAGCAGCTTTATGCACCAAGCACACATATAAGACCCTCAGTGCAAAAGACTGGATAGTCCCTATCTTGCTGCTGGATTGCTGTCTGCATCTTAATATTGGTGATTTCTTTGTTAAGTTGCTACAGGAGTTGGAATATGTACTCTAAGTTACCATAAGATTAGTAGTTATATGTTAGGTTGTGGTAATGTTTAATGTATATTATTATTTTGTAATGTTGTAATTGGTAGGTTATTGAGGAAGACATGGGGGAAGCATGGAATATTTCTACTCCTTGGGTTTTGGCCAGGTACTAGTGACCTGGATTGGCTACCGTGAGAACAGGCTACTGGGCTTGATGGACCATTGGTCTGACCCAGTAAGGCTATTCTTATGTTTTTATGAGTGTCACAGGGATCTGTCCATTGGCCAGCTCTGTTTAACATCTTTGTGAGTGATATTGCAGAAAGACAGTTTGACACACCTGGGAGGGTGTGGATAATATGAGGCGGGATCTAGCAAAGCTTGAAGAATTGCTGGTAATTGGCAACTAAGATTTAATGCTAAAAAATGTAGAATAATGTATTTGGTCAGAAAAAAAATCTTGTATAAGAGGCAAAGTAATTCTGTGTATGAAAGAAGAGCAGGACTTGGGGGTGATCGTGTCTGATGATCTCAGGTTAGCAAAACAGATAGAAAAAGCAACAGTCAAAGCCAGGAAGATGCTTGGGTGCATAAAGAGAGGACAAGACAGTAGGAAAAGGGAAGTGATAGTGTTGTTTAAACCTCCTTCCTTCTGTTATGGCATCCTGTCCTGACCTGAGAAAGGAGATTTGGGTCTCCAAAAGGTAGTAAAAAATATATTAAAATTAGTCCAATTAAAAGATTACCTTATCTCCATTTTCTATTTATAAATGTTTATCAATACAGCTACAATACTACTTTATTCTTAAGCAACAAAATAATATATTTTATCATCTCTGCTTTCTGCTTTCCTTATCTTCTCTTCACTCTTTTTTCCATCCAGCGTCCACTCTCTTTCTCTGTCTATCCATTCACTGTCTGCCTTTTTCCCCTTCCAGATGGCATCTTCCCTCTTTCTATGTGCCTTCTATATACTATCTATCCTGTCCCCTTTCTTTTCTTTATACATGATGCATTTCAGCTTCACCCCCTCTCCATTTTTCTCTGTCTCCACTCTCTCACCCAGACTCTGGTATCTCTGTTGTCTCCTTTCTATAATTCCTTCCCACCCCAGCCCATCCCACCCCAACCCATCCCATGGTCTGACATCTCTGTCTGCTTCCTTTCCCCCATGCTCTGACATCTCTATTATTTTCTTCCCTCCCATCTCTCCCTCCTTGTCCATGCTCTGTCATCTCCTCTCCTTCCTCTCCCTCCCTCCCTGCCCAATGGTCTGGCATCTATCTCTTTCCCTTTCCTGCCCCCATGCCCTGGCATTTCTCTTCTCTCGTTCCATCTCATTCATCATGCTCAGACATCTCCTCTCTTTTCTTTCCCTACCTTCCTTCCCCATGGTATGGCATCCCTCTCTCCTCTCCTTTCCTTTCTCTTCCCTTCCTTTCCCCTTCTCTCCCCCCCCCCCAAATGGATGGTTTTCTTCTTTACCCCTCCTTCCAATCAGGTGCAGCATTTCTCTACCCCTCCATAGGTGTCCCCCCCTCTCTCTCTCTCTCTCATCATCGACAGACTTCACAACTTGCTACTCTGCCAGAGTAGGATCTTCCTCTTTGCCAGGTCCCAGCAAAGAAGAAGGCCTGATGCTGGCAGAGCAGTGAGTTGTGAAGGCTGCCACTGCCAGAAGGGGAAGTTTCTAGATGATGATGCTGACCCCAGGAGTACCCCCCCTTATAGTTTGCACCCAGGTCAGACTGTCCCCCTCCCCCCTCCTTGGTACACCACTGCATGGGTCTAGCAACCTATTTTCAATTAGTCAGTCGTTGAGTTGAATTCAGGTTGTCTTATGTCTGTTCTATAAGTTTTGCCAGGAAAGGAATATTAGAGACTGGTCAGTCAATAATTTTTGAGCTTGTCCTTATCAAGGGAACTCTTTAACAGTAGGGGCACATAACAGCTCTTTTTAGTGTTGTTGGCAGCTGCCCTTCAACAAGAGAGGAGTTATCAATTTTAGTGGCCCCTTCAATGTGGCCCATGCTCACTTGTATTGCTAAATTCACTTGCTTATCTTATATTGGCCATGGCTGAATATCAGGCTAGGATCTGCATAACTTTTATTTTTAATTCAGCCCCCAAGAACCCTCAATTCCCCTTACATGATGCCCCCTCCCACCTCTCAGCCCATGTCACATCCTCTACCCGCCCCCCTTCCCCCCCCCCCCGTTGGACTTCTCCACCACCCATGCCTAGGTAGAATCCCCTGGGCCTACCTAAATACCTGGTGGTCCAGTGGGGGGGGGGGGGTCGTTGGGAGCAGGAGCACAGCTCCTTCACTCCTGTCCCTTTGCTGGAACCTCCAAAATGGCTGCCATAACCTGGCACTAAATTGATTGTGGATTAAATCAGGTGGCAACAGTAAGGGGTCCTTATATCAAGCTGCGGTAGGGGTTTAACGTGCGTAATACTGTGTGTTAAACCGCATGCCACGCTAGCTGTTAACGCCTGCATTGAGCAGGTGTTAGTTTTTTAGCCGGCCTCAGGGGTTAGCGCGTGATGAAATGTCCGATGCGCTAACCCCGCTAGTACGGCTTGATAAAAGGACCCCTAAGTGTTAAAAAAAAAAAAACCCACTGACTTCCAGCAGCTGAATATTGGGGAGAGGGGGTATGTTTTATTGTTACCCATTTTGGTTTAAAGATGGATATAAATAAATAAAGATACAGTATATATAAAATTTCAACTTTCAATACCCTATTTCCCATAGAAAATGTATACACAGAAAAACAATGAAAAATAAGTGAACATAATTTCATATTATGGGACCCTTTTGCCAAACTGTTTTAAAAAGTGGGCTGCACTACTAATAGTGTGTAGTTGTCCTGTGCATTGAAGCCACTATTACTGTGGCTATAAAATGGTAAAATTTTCCATTTTTAGATTAATGGTCATGCACATATTTCTAGATTAGCCATTGCCATTTGATCCCCTACTGTCACCTATTTATTAGGCAGTAAGGGCTCCCGTACTAATCAATTTGTGCACAGTAATGTAGCTGCACAAACCAATTAGCCTACTCTCTGCCTCCAAACACTCCCTCTTGCTAAAAAGTAGCTTTTTTAGCATGTGAGAAGCACTGTTCCCTCTAAGGTGAGTTGGGGGGGTGTTGTTTCATTATCG
Source organism: Geotrypetes seraphini (assembly GCF_902459505.1). NCBI lineage: Eukaryota > Metazoa > Chordata > Amphibia > Gymnophiona > Dermophiidae > Geotrypetes > Geotrypetes seraphini. The sequence continues at coordinate 285,536,442 of NC_047085.1, read as the reverse complement.
CATTTTTAATAGTGAGGGGTAGGCAAAACTGCAGAACTCCAGGGAACCTGCCTGTCTCTAGCAATTGAAATCAGAATGTTAGCAGAATACAGTTCGAGGACTCCCATTCAGCTTAGTGGGAATAGTGGTGGAAAGTATGTTCAAATCCCAAAACTACCTGAACTCACCTCATATTAGTACCTTTTAAGCTGCAGTAAGCACGCATTAGTGCTTATTACAACTTAGCTTTGGTTGAAAGTTTCAGGCAAAAAATTAAAAAAACCTATGGATTTTGTCTCTATGTGGCCACTTTGAAAATTTCCCCTTTATATATCATTCATACAATAATATGGACGAGAAAAATCATATGAAACTGTCCTAACAAGCAGCTTTCAGTTTATCAGCTGAGTGTGTCTATAGTGTTCACTTAACTTTTTCTTTTTACCATAATTAAAAAGTCACATTGAGTATCACAGTATATGTCGATACCGGAATAGAAAATAAATGTTAAAACATGCTAAATAATTGCCTAACAGTACTTGCACTAATGACCATAAACTTCTGCTATGCTAATTTTCCCTGCACTTTTAATTACAGATCAATAATAGTTTGTTGCTGACATTTAAAAATGCTGAACCACATGTAGAAACACAGGCTGAATGGAAATATACAAGGCGATACTGAATTTGCCAAATCAATAAACTTTGCCATTTAACAAACAATAGCATGTAAACAGTCACCAAGATTAGCAAGCGTAAAGACTACACTTAAAATGTTTAATTTGTGTTTAATAACATTAAGCTTTTCTTCATTGACAGAGTCCAACTGCTGTGAAAATCAATAAGCCCCATTGTCTGCTTGCCTTGCTTATGGATGGCATCATTGTTAAAAATTTAATTCCAAATAGTTGCTAAAATAAAGTCAATCAGCAGCTACAGATTACTTTACAAAACAGATATTTGAACAAAAATTGAAAATAATCATCTATTTATAACAGTTGGGAATTAATGAATGTTAAGCACTTAATACATCCTAAAATAGCTAAAATGGGGTGTGATTAGGAAGCACATGTGCTGGAAGAGAGAGGTTAGGATACAACATAGTCTCGTATGAGCAAACACTTTTTATTCTTTTTAGCTTGCCTCACAATTTACAGAAAGTTAGCATGGCTTTCCTCAGCCAAGCAGTACAAGCATTAGTCCTTTACCTACAGCTCTGCCCTCAGCTGATGTCTAAGGAAAAATCAGGAGTTCTCTCCTTTCTCAGGGACCTCTCTTTGCTGATCCCAGGCTCATGCATATATTCTCCTCCCTGCCTGAGGACTGCCCCTGTGCATCCTGGGAGCTGTAGTTTCAATAATATTGGGCCAGCACCCTCTGCTGCCCAATGATACAACATCATTATTGAAGAAGACTCCCTAACACTTTTACATGCGGTTAATATAATAAATGCATGTTAATTCAGTAGCGTACCAAGGGAGGCGGGGGGGGGGCGGTCCGCCCCAAGTGCACGGCTTGGGGGGGTGTACAGCCGGTCAGGTCCGGGTCTTCCTGCCCTTCCTTTTCCCCAGACCACGCCTGCAATCATACCTCCCCGCTGCTGCTGCTAATCGCCAACAAGAATTCTTCTTTCCGACGTCAATTCTGACGTTGGAGAGGACATTCCGGGCCAGCCAGGCAGTGATTGTTGTGAACCGAGGGAAAGGAAGGAGAGAGGCGGGGGTTTTTTTCCATGGCAGGGAGGGAAATATGTAGGCAGGCAAGCTGGCTGGCTTTAGCGTGGCAGGGAGGGAGGGAGATAGGCAGGCAGGCAGGCTGGCTTTGGTGGTGGACAAAATCTGGAAGGTAGTGGGGGGACATAAGAAGGAGGCACTGGGGGCACTAAGGACATGGGAAGGGGGCACTGGGGGCATTATGGACACAGGAAGGAGGCACTGGGGGCACTATGGACACAGAAGGAGGCACTGGGGGCACCATGGACACAGGAAGGAGGCACTGGGGGCACCATGGACACAGGACAGAGGCACTGGGGGCACTATGGACAGGGGAAAGAGGCACTGGGGCACTATGGACACGGGAAGGAAGCACTGGGGGCACTATGGACACGGGACAGAGGCACTGGAGACACTATGGACACGGGACGGAGGCAGTTAGGGCACTAAGGACACATGACGGAGGCACTTGGGGCACTAAGGACACAAGATGGTGGCACTGGGTGCACTAAGGACACAGGATAGAGGCACTGGGGGCACTAACGACATGGGAAGGAAGGAGGGAGGGAATAGAAAGGGACAATTGTTGGGCCTGAGTGCAGAAAGAAAGAAATGAAAGAAAGGATACACAGTCAATTAATAGATGTCCCCTTTTGATGAAAAAAATAAATGGTCACGTTACCTCTGACTTACTTTCTCTGCAGCAGAGTCGGCAGCCGCGCTGAAGTGCAGGAAGGTCCCGCAATGACTCATCTGGCTCTGCTCCGCTCCGGAAGAAGTAAGTTATATTAGAGGGGGTGGACCCGGCAGACGCAGTCATTGCGGGACTTTGCCACAACTCCCTGCGTCTGCCGGGTCCACCCCCTCTGACGTAACTTACTTCTTCCGGAGCAGAGCCAGCAGACAAGTCAGTGCAGGACCTTCCAGCATGCAGCTGCTGAGTCTGCTCCAGAGCAAATACGTCGGAATGGGGTGGACTGGTAGCCGGCACCTACAGTCATGGTGGGACCTAGCTGCGTGAAGGGAGAGAAAGGAGCAGGATTGCTGGAGTGGAAGAGTGCTAGAGAGAAAGAAAGGAGGCAGAGTGATATGGAAGAGTGGTGCTGGTGGAATTGATGTACAGAGAAAGGTGAGAGACATAAGGGTGAAGGATATTAGAGGGAAAGAAATGGGACAGATGCTGATTGAACAGGGGTGGATGGCGAGAGAAAGGGCAGACATTGGATGGAAGTGGGGAGCCTATGCTGGATGGAAGTGCAGATGGGAGAGATAAGGGAGCAAATGCAGGAAGGAAATGGGAGGAGAGAAAGTGGGGAGCAGACGCTGGATGGAAGTGGACAGAGAGAGGAGAAGGTACTAGATGGAAGGGCTGGAGAAAGAGAGTACATGATGGAAGGAGGGGATAAATAAAAGGAGGGCATATGATGGGGAGAAAAGGATTGAGTTAGGGAAACACTGGAGGGGTGAGGGAAAGAGGTGGCAAGCTTTAGGTAGACAGTAAAATAGGACATTGATGAGAGGGTAGTAAGAACGTAATCTAGACAGAGGCAGAAAATAAATTGAAATGGAAAATGAGGGAAAAAAGGGAAATGGATTGCAGAGGAGAGGTGTGGGAGAGGAAAGGAGAGGAGAGAGATGCCAGACCAATGGGGGTGAAAGAAGAAATGGAAGGGGGAGGCATACAGTTTCTGGAAGGGGCATTTAAGGAGAGAAGATGCCATATAGGGGAAGAGATACGGCAGATAGTGGATGGAAGGAAGAGTTACAAGAGGATGAGGAAAGCAGAAACCACAGAAGACAAAGGTAGAAAAAAATGTTCTATTTATTTATTGCTTTAGGAGACATGTGTCACTGTTTCTGTGGTGCACTGTATGCAGAGTCCAGCTTCTTACTGGTTCAATTTAACCTTTATCTATGTATTTCTATTTTATCCCCCCTTTTACAAAACTGTGGAGCGTTTTTAGCGCCAGTCGTGGTAATAGCAGCTCTGATGCTCAGAATTCTATTAGCGTCAGAGCTGTTACCACAGTGGCTAAAATCCACACTACAGTTTTGTAAAAAAGGGAGGGGATAGTTTGTGATTACATATTCCATACTAGGTGAAGGTGTTTTCTGTGTTCTGTGTGTTCGAAAGACATGTTTTTTTGTTAGGATTGACTGCAGGATTGATCTGTACTAGTCTGGCTTGTTTAGTTTTACAATGGGTGTATTGATGTTGTACTTTTCACTGCAGTATGTAAGATGATGCCTTTCCTAGGTACTCATGTGTGACATGTGGCTTGTTACTAAAAATCATGTTTTTCGTACAGATAGGGGGGGTGTCAAAAAATGATGGGCCCCGGGTGTCACATATGCTAGGTACGCCACTGTGTTAATTCCCACGTTAAACAGCTAATATGGAAATTAAATTAAGGCCCTCTTTTACTAAGCCATGTAAGAGGTTTTTACTACGGCCCAGAGTGCTAAATGCTCCAAAGCTTATCCAACACTCTTAGAAATTCTATGAGAATTGGAGCAGCGTCAGAGCATTTAGTGCTCCAGGCCACGGTAGAAACCTCTATTGTGGCTTAGTAAATGAGGAAAAGAAGTGGCAGAAGGGGAAGGGAAAGTGACATAACAGTTAAAGTGTCTTAATGTTAACTTGCTACAATGGTATGGTAGATTTTGTATGACTTTAAGGTTTTGTAGTACTTCATAATATGCCTAATACTAGATTTTGGATTTTGATTTAGCTAACGTCAATGTGAATTATATTCAGGTACACTAAGGGCTCCTTTTACGAAGGTGCGCTAGGGCCTTAACGTGCGGAATAGCGTGTGCTAAATAGCCACGTGTGCTAGCCGCTACCGCCTCCTTTTGAGCAGGCGGTAGATTTTCGGCAACTTGTGCTATAGCGCGCGTTAATCCGGTGCGTGTGCTAAAACTGCTAGCGCACCTTCATAATAGGAGCCCTAAATTTCTCCTAGAGGGCTTACAACTGAAGTTTGTACCTGAGACGTTGGAGGGTTAAGTGACTTGTCCAAGATCTCAAGGAGCAGCAGTTGTAGTTGAATCCTTGTTTCTCTGGTTCTCTGCCCACTTCTCTAACCGTTATGTACAACTAATACAGATAATATGTAATCAAAAACATGTTTATTAATTCAACAATTAACTAAAGGGCAGCAGAGCTGAAACTTGGTGGCTATTTGGCAACCTACTAAAAATATCGATAGGTAAATCATTTTTGGTTGCTAGTAACCACAGGATTTCTGTTAAAGTGTTATTGAATATCACTGTTCACATGGCCAGCTGGAAGATGCTGGACATTGCATACGGGCTGAGTGTTATTTTGCCACAGTAGCTGAAGAGTGTTATTTTACGTATTTTGCAAATTGCCAATTTGCAGAATCATAATGCTATGTTTTGACATTGTTTTGGATCATTGATTGAACCATGTCAAAGAAAAGTGTGGCATTTTCAAGTATGGAACTCTGAGTTGTCATAAAGTTCCTATTCCTGCAGAAGAAAACTCCAAAGGAAATCCATGAATGTATGATACAGACATCATGCTCCGTGGTGAAGAAGTGGTGTGCAAACTTTCAGCATGGAGATTTTGAGACCAAAAGTCTGGGAGGCCTCAAATAATGTCAACTCCTGAAATTGTTGACCAAGTCCATGACCTGATTTTGGCAGATCAGCAAATAACAGCTAAAGCAATTGCTGGAACACTACAGGTATTCTGTACAGAAAATGTGTTGGGTGTATAATCTATGAACAGTTGGGTGTGCAGAAGCAGGGTGCCCTAATGTTTGAATGCTGATGAGAAATGACATAACGTGGACAATTCCAAGTTCATTTTACAGCATTTTCAGCGAGCTGGTGCCAACTTTTTGGAATGACTAGTTACTGTTGTTGAAACACAGTTAGAACACTAAGATCCTGAGACAAAACAAAAGTCAATGCAATGGTGGCACTCGGGCCAAGGAAATTGAAGACCCAAAATCAGCATTAAAGGTGTTTGGGGATCAGTAAAGTGTTGTAATGACTGACTATCTTCCAGGGGACCAAACAGTTAATGCAGAATATTACTGTAACTTGCTGTGCCAATTAAAGGAGGCATTGAAATAAAAAAGGAGAGGGAAGCTACAGAAAGGAGTTCTCATTTTGCAAGACAATGCACCTGCTTACAAGGCTGTCAAAACGATAGATATTATGACATAGTTGGGGTTTCAGTTCATAGACCCTTCATCCTACTTAACAGATCTTGTTCCATATGACTATTTTCTATTTCCAAACCTTAAAAAGAGTTTGAAAGGGCAACAATTTTTGAGTGATTCGTAGGTGATTGCTACAGCTCAGAAGTATTTCAGTAACTAGACATCAGAGTATTTTTTGGAAGGGTTACAGAAACTTCAGACACGATGCGCCAAGTGTGTTCCATTGCAGACATGGGGTGAAATGGAAAAAAAAATATTTGGTTGTGGGGAGGGAATGGTGATGAAATTTTGTCCCTGTGTCACTCTCTACTTTGGACCCCTCCCTTCAATTATTATTCCTTTGACTTTTCTGTGAACAAAGGTGATGTCTCTAACTTCTTTCCAACCAGATTAAGAACATAAAAATAGCCTTACTGGGTCAGATCAATGGTCCATGAAGCCCAGTAACCCGTTCTCACGGTGGCCAATCCAGGTCACTAGTACCTGGCCAAAATCCAAGAAGTAGCAATATTCCATGCTACCTATCGAGGGCAAGCAGTGGCTTCCCCATGTCTTTCTCAATAACACAGACTATGGACTTTTCCTTCAAGAACTTGTCCAAACCTTTCTTAAAACAAGCTACACTATCCACTCTTGCCACAACCTCTGGCAGTGCATTCCAGAGCCTAACTATTCTCTGAGTGAAAAAAAAAATCTTCCTATTGGTTTTAAAAGTATTTCCCTGTAACTTCACCGAGTGCCCCCTAGTCTTTGTAATTTTTGACGGAGTGAAAAATTGATCCACTTGTACCCGTTCTACTCCACTTTGGATTTTGTAGACTTCAATCATATCTCCCCTCAGCCGTCTCTTTTCCAAGCTGAAGAACCCTAACCATTTTAGTCTTTCCTCATATGAGAGGAGTTCCATCCCCTTTATCATCTTGGTCATTCTTTTTTGAACCTATTCTAGCACCACTATACTCCATCTTTCTTGATTATTGAATGTTTAAATGTTGCACTTCTTATATGCTGTATAAAATCAATGAATTTTTTTTAAAGAGTAGCAGGATTTAGGAGTGAGAATCATAAAAAAATAAATAAAAAAGCTCAGATTAAAGACGTGGAGGGGCATAATAAAAAAAAAAGTCTAAGTCCCCTTTTGGCCTAAGGCCTTAAACGTTGAAAGTAGAAGCAGGGAAAATGTCCATTATCAAAAAAAAGTCCAAAAGGAGGTTTTTTTGATAATGGCCTGCCTCTAGGTTCAGCTCTTTAAATGCCCAGACCACCACTACGTCTAAACTTACACTATAAAATCAGCCTAAAAAAAGCCTAAGCCCCAAACGTCCAAAACAAGAGCTTTTAGGCGAAGGAGGAGCCAGTCCTTTGCGGGTCGCGGCAATTCGGATAGAGGAGTGATCGCATCGCAGTAGGGGAGATGAGGTATCTCTCCTGCCACGATGGTTGTGGTGGGGGGGGGGGGGTAAGTTGCCGGGCCGCTGAACTGATCACACCAGCTGCCATCAGCTCAGCGGCCCCTTTTTCAGCACTTATACCTGTTTTGACTTGGTCTAAGTCAAAACGTATAAGTGCCGACTAGGCAACCTGTCAAAATCTTTGATTATACATGTTGTATGCCTAGGTGTAGGTCAGCCCACCTCCCGTCCACCGCCGCACTTTCCCCTCCTCTAAAAATGCCTCTTTTCTCTCTGTGCGTTTAGAGGCAGGGGAAAGGCCTAAGGTGGTTTTAGATACGTCTAAAACCAGCTTTGATTATGGGTACTTGGACGATCAGGCTTTTTGATCGTCCAAGTACCCATTTAGGCCACTTTTTAGATATATATATATATTTTATTATAAGCCCCTTAGCAAATTAAAAACAAATCAGAGAAATAATAAAGAAAAAGATTATTTTAGTAACCTAGATTGAAGATCTAAATATTGCTGAAATAATAATGTTTTGGTAGATTTGCAAAATAATTGGAAAGAGTGTATTGTTCTTCATTTTCATTTTTAAATTGTTTATTAATTTTATAAAAACATCTTACAGAAAGTGTAACAAATTATCCATCAATAACATTCTTGAAACAAAACTTATGTACAGTGGTGCCTCGCATAACGGACGCCTCGCACAGCGAACGCTGCGCATAACGAACTTTTTGTCTTGCTCCCTATAACGAACTTCGTTTCACACAACGAAGTCGCCCGAGGGGCCCGGGGGGGGGGGGGGGGCGGAACTACTCTCGCCGCTTCCTAATGTGAGCCGGGAACAGCAGCACCCTCACCTTACCTCGGATGCCGAGTTTTCCGGCTTTCTTTTTCGGCCAGCCACACGCTTTCAGGGAGCAGCACATGCGCGCATGCTCTGTTGTTCAATCTTCTCCTCTGACGCAACCGGAAACCGGAAGTTGCAGGAGAGGAGAACATTGATCAACTCCAGCAGCTGCGCGTGCACAGCTTTTTGAGATCGTGCCGGGAGCCAGACCCGCTGATGCACAGCAGCAGTGAATATTGTGCAGACAAACTAACCTGCTGGTACAGCCGAAGAGGGAGGAAGGAAAACTGTTGAATTTCTTGGGGGAAAGATGAGGAGTTCTGGCCAGCAGGGGAGGGAAAGCTGGACAGTATGGGGGAGGAGCAGTAGGGAAGGCAAGAGATCACTGCCCTCTCCAGCCAAAATTTTCCTTTTCAGAGGGACCCCAACATGGCAGCCATTCTCACAAACTGCCTGCGGCTGCCCCGAAGTTTTCCCTCTGCTGCAACTTCCCGTTTCTGATAGGGCAGATCGCCGCAAAGGGAAAGCTTCGGGGCAGCTACCGGCAGTTTATGAGAACAGCTGCCATGTCGGGGTCCCTCTGAAAAGGAAAATTTAGGTGTTTAATAAAGAAGTTTGGATCGCAGGGCCCCTTAGATCTATGCTCCCCCCTCTTACGCCAGCCCTGGGACCCTTCTGACAGTTTCGGGCCCTAGGCAAGTGCAGAGCTGCACTCAAGTGGCTAAAGAGCCACATGCGGCTCGCGAGCCGCGGTTTGCCGACCACTGACCTAGGACAACTGGAGGGTCAGGTGATTTGCCTAGAGTCACATGGAGCTGCAGTGGGAACTGACCCAGTTCCCGAAGTTCTTAGCCTCCTGCAGATCGTGCGGCTGGGTGAGGGAGAAGGCTGGCAGGCTCTGCATGTGAGGTGAGGTGGAGGGAGGGAAATGTAGGGCTGCAGAACGAATTATTTTGTTTTACAGGTATTCTTATGGGACAACAGGGCTGCAGAACGAATTATTTTGTTTTACATGTATTCTTATGGGAAAACGCGTTTCACACAACGAACGTTTCACATAACAAACTTGCTCCTGGAACGGATTAAGTTCGTTGTGTGAGGCACCACTGTATTATACTTGAAATACAAACTAGACAAACCCCCCCCCTCCCCTCTCCTCCCCCCTTTCTGGATTTGTATGTAGAATATGAAATCTTTAATATGGTAGGTTCATATTACTATTAAAGCTGCTTAACAAACAAATCTAATGGACCCCAGATTTCTGAGAATTTTTGTGATTCATTTATTTAAGGGTCCATGAATTAAAATAATGGGCCAGTAACAGTGGCTGAACCTTTGAAGAGGGAATATAGGACAGGAGGAATAAGAGGGGTAGAGGTGGGGTGGGAGGAGAAGGGAAGAAAGTGAGAAGAGGAGGATGATAGGATTAGAGGATGGAACCATGGATGTTGTTAGGGAAAAATTGGTGGATGATTGGTGAAGAGATATGGTTGGGATTGGCTGAAAGAGGGAGCAGGAGTTTAGGTCTGTGAAGAATGGAATGTTGAGTTATTGTTCAAGGGAGAGAGGGTGGTGAGGGTTTGGTGAGAGGGTTAGTGAAGAAAGGGATGAGAGAGGCAGAAATAAAATTTCAATTTAACTGTTTTCTGACTTACTTGGGTTCCTGTGCTGCTTGGCTGGGTTCATTTACGTGTGTTTGCTGCCCTGGAGGTGTATTGCGGTGCAGCGGTATTTGAGCACTTTTTGGGCTTTATTCAGCTTGGCGGTACATAGGGAGACTTCCGGGTAAGGCTTGGTGGAAGTACAGGTGGCACGGCATTGGGGGAAGCAGTTGTGCGCATGGCCTTGTGCGGTGGGGGGTTTGCCCGCATTGTGGTGCTGGTTCGGCAGCCAGGGGTGCTGGCTGATTGAGGTTGTAGCTTGCCGGCGTTGCAGTACTGCATACAGGTGGTGGGAACCTTGCCTGCTTGGAAGCACGGCTTAGTGATTTGCACAGCACCAGGATTTCTTGCTATTGATTGCAGCATGTGATGGTGCTGTGGGTGGTGCTGGAGGCTTGGACGGTCTCCCAGAGAGGACGTGATTTGTTCTGTTGTTGGGGTTTTTTGTCTGTTGCCTTCCAATTGTCACTGACTTGTGTTGTGTTGGTCAGGAATCTTGGTGCTGTGATCCTGTCAGGAGGGCTGTATTGGTGAGTGAGTGCTCCTTGACAGACTAAAAAAACAAAAAAAAAAACCAGCAAACTTTTTTACACAGTTGCACTGTGCTTGAGTGGCTGCATATTGTCTATGGGTTTGGTGGGTGGTCAGCTTTTGGGGTTTTTTTGTGCTGTTCTTGCTCATTGTTTGTTCCTTTCTTTGTGGCTAAGGGTGAGCGGGGTGTTCTTGGGGAGGGCTGGGGTGGCCTTGTTGTTTGGACAGAACTGACTAACTGACAGGCTAGTTGGGCTAGGGGGTATCTTCCAGCCAGCGGAAGGCGCCCAGTGTTGGTGTGTATGGATGGGTCGTGGCTGGTTCTGTGGCTCCCTCATGGGTTATGACTCATGCTCGTGGGAGGGCTCAACAACATCCCTCTTGTGTATATGCTGCGGGCCCTGTGGTTCCTGTGGCTCGGGGACCAACTATGGCTGTGCCTGTGGTGGAGCAGGAGGATGGCGAGGTTCCCGGTACATCTGGTACATCTGCTGGTGCTCGTAGTAGCCATACGTTATCTGCTATTACTCCTTTGGATGGTCTTTTGTCCCAGAAATGGGGCCAGAAGATTTTGAAGGGCCATTATATAGATTTATTTTCATTATTGGAGCATGAGCAGGAGGATTCTGACAAAAAGAGGAGTGAGGATGGGAAGGATGAGGGAAAGAAGAAAAAGATGCGAGTGTCTAAAACTATTTTTAATTGGTTGCTGGGGTTCAATTTTTATTCCAGTGTTCTTTGGGGAGTCAAGCCTCATTTATATCCTGGATTACTGCGGTATGGAAATATGATATTACGGTCCTATCGCACGTATGGTGGCTGGGCTTGGCTAAACTATGACGAGCATTTTCATTGTAGTTTGGCTTGGGACAAGTCTGAGGCTGGGGGTTTCAGGGATGTAGATTTTTGGTTGTCTGATATGACGGTTAGTCGCCCGTCATCCTTATTTTGTGGAGGCGCCCATTCGGGGGCTACAGGGGCCTCGGGGTCCTGGGGTGGGGGGTCCCTTTGGGAGGAGGGGGATCTCAGTTGGGATGGTGTAAAGGAGGGGGAGTTGGGAGAGGTAGTCTGTTAGTTGGCCAGTTGGTCAGCGAGGATCGTTGAACAGGGGGCCTTGCTTCCAGTTTAACTCCGGTCGTTGTGAGTGCCCCATTGTGAGTGCCCCATGTGTCGCTTCCTGCACAAATGTAGCCAATGTTCTGTCCCGCACCCGGCAGTTCGGACTGGGGGGCAAGGAGCATCCGGTGTGGTTGGGCAAGGCTCCTTTCCCCATTAATTTGACGGTATTGGAACAATTTTTGGCCTTATATCCTAACCGCTCGGAGGCAGGTTTATTGTGAGGTGGGTTTTCGGATGGTTTTGTTATACCGTTTTATGGGCCTCCGTTGGTACATCATTGTAATAATGCCAATTCCATGCGGATTCATGCTGGGATGGTTAGGGAAAAATTGGCCAAGGAGATTAGTTTAGGGAGAATTGTGGGCCCCTTTTCAGATCCTCCTTTAGCAAATTTGGTGCTTTCTCCTTTGAGGGTGGTGCCCAAGAAAGAGGCGGGTAAGTTCCACCTCATTCATAACTTGTCCTTCCCTTTGGGTAACAGTGTCAATTCTTTCATTGATTCCAGATATTGTTCTGTGCAATATGCTTCTTTTGATTCTGCTGTTGACATGTTGCGCTCACTGAAGTGTGGGGCAGTGATGACATTTGAGTCTGCTTTTCGTTTGTTGCCTGTACATCCTCAGTCTTTTTATTTGTTAGGTTTTCATTTTGAGGGTCAGTTTTATGTCTATAAGTGCATGCCAATGGGTTGCTCAGTGTCCTGCGCTTATTTGGAGGCATTTGATACTTTTTTACATTGGGTGGTGCAGCAGCAGTCGGAACAGGCATCTTTGGTACATTATTTGAATATTTTTTTATTTATGGGTGCTGCTTCCTTGGGCAGAGTGAACACCTAGTGGCAGTTTTCCAGCATGTTATGCATGAGTTGGGGGTGCCACTGGCTGTTGACAAATCTGAGGGCCCTTGTTCATGTCTGTTTTTTCTGGGCATCAAATTGGACTCAGTACAGATGGTGTCCAGGTTGCCTTGCAGGTTGCGATTGACAGGGCATTGTAGAAGAGCAAATTGACCTTGCGGGAGATTCAATCTCTTGTGGGGAGTTTTAATTTTGCTTCTAGGGTGATTGTGATGGGACGGGTATTTTCCCGTCATCTTGCGTTACTGACTAAAGGGGTTTTACAAAAGTCTTATCATATCAGGCTTCCCAAATGGGTGAAAGAGGATCTTCATTTGTGGCGGACTTTCTTATCCAGCTTCAATGGGACTTGTGTGTGGCAGAAGCCGGCAGTCTTGGCACTGGATTTGCAGTTATTTACTGATGCTGCAGGCAGTCATGGTTTTGGAATCTTTTTCCAGGGGGCTTGGTGCATGCAGCCTTGGCTGGAGTGGTGGCGAGCCAAAGATTGGTGCTCCAATATGGCTTTCCTTTAACTTTTTCCTGTTTGGGTGGCTGTGATGTGGGGTGGGCAGTTGCAGAATAGGAGAGTGATTTTGCATTTTGACAATGTAGCTGTGGTGGAAGCCATTAATAAGCAAACTGCCCACTGTCCTTTGTTAATGAAGCTGTTGCGGTTTGATAGTTTTGCTATGCCTTCAGCTTAATTTATCGCTGGGAGATAGACATGTGCCGGGGGTTTGTAATGATGTAGCTGATGCTCTTTCTCGTTTCCAATGGGTGTGTTTTCGAGCATTGGCTCCGGCAGCAGACCAGGCCCCAACAGCTCTGCCAGAGAATTTTTGGAGGCATGTCTGGACATCTTTACAGAATTGCTGAAGAATTCTTTGGCAAAATACTACGGGTTGGTCCCGTTTTCAGCCATTTCTGCAAGGGTTTGGGACCAACCCTACCTGTGCAGTTGATGAGTTATGTGTGCTGCATTTTATTCTGTATTCTTATGTACAGGGTTGGTCAGTCGAGGTGGTTCATCAAGCTTTGGAGGCGGTGTCATTTGTTTTTAAGTTGGGTGATTGGAGTGACCCTACAGCTTCCTTTTTGATACGGAAGCTGATGGCTGGTTACATGCAGGTTGGGGTGGCTTCCCAGTCCCATATGGTGCGGCTTCCAATTTCACCTGAGCTTTTACAGCATTTATTGGCTGCTTTAGTGCACATTTGTTTTTCTTCTTTTGAAGTTTCTCTCTTCCAAGTTGCATTTGTGGTGGCCTTCTTTGGGGTCATGCAGGTGAGTGAATTGGTGGCACCTGCCAAGACCTCCTTGGGGGAGACTGGTTTATTACTATCTGATGTGCGGGTGGGCTCTTGGGATTTGTATTTCCGCATTAGGTGCTCCATGACTGATCAGCTGGGCAAGGGGGTGTGGATTCACTTGCATATGTCTTCACACTTATCTTTATATCTGGTTTTGTTGGCTCAGTCTTATATGCAGGGGCGTCCTTCTGGTGGTTTATATTGGTTGGTGCATGCAGATGGGGTACCCCTGACTCGCTTCCAATTTTCAGCCATGCTAAAGAAAGTGCTATTCGGGGTGGGTTTAAATCCTTCCTTGTTTGGTACTCATTCTTTTAAGAACATAAGAAGTTGCCTCCGCTGAGGCAGACCAAAGGTCCATCTCGCCCAGCAGTCCGCTCCCGCGGTGGCCCATCAGGCCCATTTCCTGAGCAATGGTCCCTGACTATCCCTATGACCTACCTCTACTCCTATCTGTACCCCTCAATTCCTTTATCCTCTAGGAACCTATCCAAACCTTCTTTGAAGCCTTGTAACGTGCTCCGGCCTATCACAGCCTCCGGAAGCGCGTTCCATGTATCCACCACCCTCTGGGTGAAAAAGAACTTCCTGGCATTTGTTCTAAACCTGTCCCCTTTTAATTTCTCCGAGTGCCCCCTTGTATTTGTGGTTCCCCATAATCTGAAAAATCTGTCCCTGTCTACCTTTCTTATACCCTTCAGGATCTTGAAGGTTTCTATCATGTCTCCTCTAAGTCTCCGCTTTTCCAGGGAGAACAGCCCCAGCTTTTTCAGTCTGTCAGTATATGAGAGGTTTTCCATACCCTTTATCAGTTTAGTTGCTCTTCTCTAGACTCCCTCAAATACCGCCATGTCCTTCTTGAGGTACGGCGACCAGTACTGGACACAGTATTCCAGATGCGGGCGCCCCATTGCACGATACAGTGGCAGGATGACTTCCTTCATCCTGGTCGTGATACCCTTCTTAATGATACCCAACATTTTGTTTGCTTTTCTTGAGGCTGTGGCGCACTGTGTCGACGCCTTCAAAGTTGTGTCTACCATCACTCCCAGGTCTCTTTCAAGGTTACTTACTCCTAGCAGTGATCCCCCCATTTTGTAGCTGAACATCGGGTTCTTTTTCCCTACATGCATGACTTTGCATTTCCCTATGTTAAAGCTCATTTGCCACTTTTTGGCCCATTCTTCTAGTGTCGTTAGGTCCCTTTGCATCTGGACGATAAAGCCCAGGACAGTCCACCGTAAGCAACTCATGGGGCTGCTTCCTTTGCTGCGGGGAGGGGTGGGTCCCTTGAGTTTATCCGCCGCATAGGTTAGTGGAAGTCTAATGCATATAGGAGCTATGTTCATGATGTTTGATTAACCTTATTTTCTTTAGTTTCAGGGTGGCGTGCTATACCTGTTGACTGCTGTATATGGCTTTGTGGGCATTCCTATATCTATTGGGCTGGGAGGCATGCAGCAGAGTTCCGTTGGGGGTCCAATTTGGGCCTGTCAGCCCTGGGAATTGATATTCAATGGCTGGGACTTCATGGGATGCTCTGGGAGCAGTTAATGCCAGCGTTACTGGAAGCTCAATGCCACTCTTATCCTGACTTGATTTTATTACACTTGGGAGGGAATGATTTGTGTTCTGTGAAGGGGATTAATTTTATACGCCGTATGCGGCGTGATTTTATGATTTTAACTTGCTATATGCCCTCACACGTATAGTCTGATTTCAAATTATTCTAGATTGGTTTGGCGGGAGGTACGCAGTAGGAAAGGGATTGAGCATTTGTGTAAGAGAGTGAATGTTGAGGTTGCTAAGTTTGGGAGGGTTAGTTTTGCATCATGAGTTGCTTACGGTGGACTGTCCTGGGCTTTATCGTCCAGATGCTGTTCACTTGTCTGATATTGGTTTGTATATTTTCTTGAGTTCCATTCAAGACCTGTTAGAATCTGTATTTGGGACTTGTGCTGGCCGCAGCTAGAGTAGTTTTGTGATATTTCCAGTCATACCCAAACTTGCCCCCTTGAGGCGAGCGGTGACAAGCTTTCGCTGTCACTGCAGTGGTGGGAATTGGGTATTCCAGGCGGTCAATGATTGGTTTAGGGTATGTATACTAGGATTGATGGAAGGGCAGCTACTTGTGTGTGATACTGCCACAGGTATTGATGAGGCCGGACGGCACCTCAGGTCTCAGGGGGAGTGTGGAAGGGTGGGAGCAATGTGAAAAAACACAAGCTGAACCGGGGGGAACCTGTCAGCTAGGTTGTTACCAACTAGTGTCACACCCGCGTTCTTGAGCTGCGTCGTGAGCCCCCGGGATTGTGACAAAGTTCTCTGGCCCGGCGTGTCCCTTACCACCAAGGGACCCTTCAGGACTTTACCTGGCTTATTATCAGCCTAATAAGGGCATGCAAGGGAAAAGTCCAAGTCAGAATGCATCAAATCTTAGCTTACTAGTTTCACAAAGCAAAAATGCAGGCTTCAGCTTAGTAATTTCAACAAAACCCACCATTCACCTTTGGCAAACATAAGCTTCTCATTCAGAGACAAAACCCTCAAATTCAGTGTCCAGGTTTTGTAGGTAAAGCATTATAATTCAGTCCCCTGCTTCTGGGCTTTCTCAGTATCCCGAAACAAAGTCCTCAGGTAGTTTTAAGAATATCAGTTTAGAACATTTACTAAGTTGCTTATTCCCCAGCACCTCTGCCAGTTCGTGGGAAAAAAAACAAAACTCCAAACAAAACCTGAGCAATAAAAGCAGGTAAGCATGTCACATGGTTTACCTTCAGCTCAACCTTTCCCCAAACAAACTGTTGTTCTGTAAGTAGGCATAACATTCAAAAGCACAGGTTTTATAAGGAAAACTAAACACAGCCAAGTCTGTGGAAAAGTTTTACTTTGGGTAGCCTTGGCTCTGGGAACGTGTAGGGCTCTCAGAACGTTTTCCTGCTGAGACGTTACTGTGATCAATTATGCACAGCTGTGGGGGAGGTACTTTGCTTAGCTTAGATGCTAACAGGGAAATACCTCCAAACCTTTGTTAGGCTTAAAATTAAAGCTCTCATGCACAAACTTAAAGTTCAATATCAAAGGAGAGAACTGCAAATCTCCTTCAAAAGCAAAACACTGTCTTCCCTGGAGGCTCAGAGATTGTAGGCAAAGACACAGCATTGCATTTCTATATCCATTGGAAAAGCCTCAGGTCCTACCAGACTCTCCTGCGTGTCCATGGCTTCCCCTGGGTTTTGTTCCCAACTCTCAGAGGCAGAAGCCAGTTCCTCTGCATCTATCATCTGGCAGTCAGTTTCCATAGCCTCCTTAGGCTGGGGAGAGAAAATCTCCCTTTCTCTCAGCCTTCTGCCAGCTTCCGTTCCCCACAGTCCAGCTGGATTCTCTCCTGCTGGTCTCCAATTGGCTTGCCCCCCTAGTGTTCTGTACTGCCTCATTTTAAGCTGTAGAGAGACACTCCCTCTTAGCCTAGGTGGGGGAAGGGCCTTCCACACACTGGCTTGTTCCATTTGATTAAGTGCAGGTTCCTTTCCAGCCTTGACTGTTCAGGGATAGGCTGCTGGAAAGGTAGCAATCTTCTGGCAGGCTTAAGGACAGGTTTAAACTGTGTGCAGCTTTCTAGCCTGTCCTTTCCATGCCATACCTCATCTGTTGCCAACTCTGTCCCAGCAGTAGTCAGCTAGTTCTGTAGTCTGTGATTCTACTTGGTCAGCTCTCTTGCATAGGGGTGTAGTGTATTTCTTCCCTATCTCTGGGACAAAACCCGAACCGGACTTGGGTTTGTCACACTAGCTGACATGGGTTGGGGGTCTGGAAGATTGAATGGTTATTCATGCTTTAATGTTATGGTATTGTTTGTTAAAATAAAGCTGCGGCCAGAATTTATTTATCCACTTTAAGAAGTTAATGGTGTATTAATTGTAAAGTTACTATGGGTATGAACGATGAAAGAAGTGTGAATGTCAATGTTATCTCTGCTAGCATTTTCTCATATCTGTAATACATACACAAAGTCTCCCACCAAAACAGCATATTTATCCTACCCATTGTTTCCAATTCCTTGTGATCATTTGCAAAGCCACAACTGTCATAATAAGAAGAAGCTTATCTTTGGAACTATTTAGTGGGATTTTATTCATAATTGAAGTACCAAACAATATAATTCCATATGATAAGGGAATGGGGACTTCAAGAATGGAAACTACTTTGCTCCATATGGACCTTCAGAACCCAAATATTAAAGGACAGTGAAATAAAAGATGATCCAGTGTTCCAATTTCTAACTAACAATGGCAGCATTTATTGGAACATGTTGAGTCTGTTTTTTGTAATTTCACTGTAGTCCAAAATACTCTATACATTAAACAGTATAAAGTTTGCCTCTTCAAGCCTGAGGCTGTACATCTCATTCTTCAATTCCAAAGCCTAGGCCATTGAGTTTCAAGTGTATTGTTCTAATAGAGAAAAGGTTACCTTTCCAAATTTTGGTCTAATCAGAAAGAAAAAGATCGACTCAACTTTCCAACAGATTTTATGCCCTTAAAGCAGGGGTGTCCAACCTGTGGCCCGAGGGCCGCATGCGGCCCTGTGAAGTATTTTGTGTGGCCCCAGTCAAGGGCGTTGCAGTGTTTTCCTCTGCTGCCCCTGGGTGTTTACTGTCTTGCCAGCTCCCTCCTCTGTCTTGCTGCAGCATTTGCGCGTTTGTGCGGCCCCAGAAACATTTATTTCAGCCAATGCGGCCCAGGGAAGCCAAAAGGTTGGACACCCCTGCCTTAAAGGAAGGAAAAGAGAGTTTATACCTATGTATGTTTCTTAAGTCAGAGAATCGATTCAGAGACATTGGAACCAAAGAAAGAAATTGCCATATAAAAGTTTGAAAACAACACATGCACATTTAAATTGTATTCTATAATAAACCGAAAGCCAATGAAGTTGTCTCAATAATGGAGACATGTTATCAAATTTTCTCTTCCCAAAGATTAATTTAACAGCAGAGGACTATCTGGGTGAATTTTTTAAAAGCAACAGTTCCCCAACACCCAACCTCGTCTCTCTCCTCGAGCTCGGAGCTACATCTGGAGAGCCTACAAGCATGCGTGAGTGTGATGCATGTAACATCATTGCATCACATCTGAAGAAGAAGAAGAGGTTGGGGACAGGGCTGGGGTGGAAAGGGGCAGGCTATGGGTGAGGCCACATGTCCAGGTTTTAGCTTAACAAAATCTGGTAACCCTAGATATGATAGAGACAATAACTGCATGTCATAAATGCATTGTTACAATGTTTACATTTATAATGATTTATTATTGTAATATATATTTTGCCACATTGATATATTATATATTGATATATATTATTATAATGTTTGTAGTTACATTTGAAACTGAATAAATATAAATATTAGTAAAAACACATTAGGCAACTCTCTTTCATTTGAAAGGAAGCTCTGGATTGAGAGGGCATAGGATGAAGTTAAAAGGTGGTAGGTGTGTTGAAGTTAAAAGGGTGATAGATGCATGGAGAAGGTTTCTGGTAGAGGAGTTGGAGATAAAAACTGTTTCTGAGGAGGTGGAGACAAAAATTATGAACTACTCGAAAGGGTCCAGAGAAGACTGACTAAAATGATTAAGGGGCTGGAGAAGTTGTACAGTGAGAGATTAGAGAAACTGGGCCTCTTCTCCCTTGAAAAGAGGAGATTGAGATGGGACATGATTGAAACCTTCAAAATAATGAAGGGAATAGACTTAGTAGATAAAGACAGGTTGTTCACCCTCTCCAAGGTAGGGAGAAAGAGAGGGCACTCTCTAAAGTTAAAAGGTGATAGATTCCGTACAAACATAAGGAAGTTCTTTTTCACCCAGAGAGTGTTGGAAAACTGGAAAGCTCTTCTGGAGGCTGTCATAGGGGAAAACACCCTCCAGGGATTCAAGACAAAATTAGACGAGTTCCTGCGGAACTGGAACATACGCAGTTAGGGCTGGTCTCGGTTAGGGCGCTGGTCTTTGACCTAGGGGCCACCGCGGGAGCGGACTGCTGTGCATGATAGACCACTGGTCTGACCCAGCAGCGGCAATTCTTATGTTCTTATGAATTCAAGAAAGCTTGGGACAGGCATGTGGGATCTCGTAGGGAGAGAAGGAGATAGTGGATGCTGTGGATTGGCAGATTGGATTGAATCATTTGGCCTTTATCTGCCATCATATTTCTGTATTTCAAGGATAGGCTAGATGGGGGCCTTTTTGGATTTAGTTTTCCTTAAAGGGAAAAAAATGTTTGTGGGAGTGGGGGGTGGGGGGATCAGATTCAGTGAGGGGAAAAAGGGATGCATAAAATTGGGCAGTGGGGGATTCACTTCCCCTTATATGGCTCCCAGTTGATTTATGTAGGCCTTCACTGAATATCAACTGGGAGCCACATTGAATATCTGACATTGAATATCTGGGGCCATATAGGCCTTCAAATTTCATGTGAGTCCCACCCAATATTCAGTTGAGACTGACAAGACACTTATGTAGGCCTTTACTGAATGTGTCTTGTCAGAGTCTCAACTGAATATTGGGTGGATCCCACACAGGGCAGGATTAATTTGTCGAAAGTCCCTAGGCACACAAGTATACTGGGCCCCCTAGCCCTGCCTCGCCTATGCCCCACCCCATCTGCCCCAATGCCCAGCCCCCTGCCACACCCCCATCTATTTACCTGTTTTCTTATTTACTTCTTTATTTCCACTTGTATTTCTTTTTTCTTTTATTATAAAATTCTAAACAAACAACAAAGATTACCATACCAGTGCCAGTGTACAGTTTTAGTTCTATGCAAGCCCCAAACATCTCTGAACAAACACCCCTCCCTTACCTTTCCACCTACTTGCCCAGGACTTTAACTCTGAACCCTTTCCATACGTATATAAAAGTGTTCAAATGCATAAGTCTATATTAATAACCAAGTTTGCAACTCCTCTCAACTGCCTCACTCTATGTTGTCCAACTTTAACCAATATGTATGTATAAACAACCAAATCTGTATCTCCTCTGGTGTGTTCCACATGTATGTTAATTTGTAACAAAACAACAAGGCAAGCGGTCCACCAAAGAATCCAACGTGGAACAAAAGAAGATCGGCAGACAATAAGGAGATTCAAATCAGGTTTATTCAAGGTGCTCCCAGGAACCCTGCCTGATGCGTTTCGCCAAACAAGGCTGGTCAATGCTAACAGAAAACCATGTCTTTCATACACACAGGACACAGAACCACCCTCACCCAGTATGGGTACCCCCCCCTTTTTTTTTTTTTTTTTTTACAAAAGCACAGAAGAGGTTTTTAGCGCTGGCTGGTGGGCTGATTGTTCTGCGCTGTTCTGACGATCATTTAGTGCAGAGCATTCAGCATGCTGGCTTGTGTTACAAACCGAAGGAACAGTACAGTT
The DNA here is from genome assembly GCF_902459505.1 of Geotrypetes seraphini. Taxonomy (NCBI): domain Eukaryota; kingdom Metazoa; phylum Chordata; class Amphibia; order Gymnophiona; family Dermophiidae; genus Geotrypetes; species Geotrypetes seraphini. Next base: position 285,515,420 of record NC_047085.1, on the reverse strand, counting down.
TAGGGGGTGAAGAAACAGTGGTGCATATCCCCCAATACTGAACAAAATATAAAGATAGTAGATGTAAATTTGAAAAACAGAAATAACAAATCACTTCACAAATTAACAAATAAAAATAAAGCAAAAAATTGAAAATAAGATAATACCATTTTATTGAACTAATACATTTTTAAATTAGCTTTCAGAGGTCAAACCCTCTTTCCTTAGGTCAGTAAATTATACTGCTGTTACAGTATTCTGTCCTGACCTGAGGAAGGAGAATTTGGTCTCTGAAAGTTAGTCAAACAAATATTAAAATGAGTCCAATAAAAGAATCACCATTTCTATTTCTAAACACTTATGAACACAACTCCAATACGACATTATCCTGAAGCAAAAAAATTTTTTAAAAATATAATTTTTTTTCTACCTTTCTCATGTGGTTTCTGCTTTCCTCATCTTCTTGTCATTCTCTTCCTTCTATCCATTGTCTGCCCCTTCCAGAAAATATCTACCTCCCTCTGCCATCTCCTCCTGCTCTCCCCCACCCCCTGGTCTGGCATCCATCATCTTATCTCTGTTCCCCTCATGGTCTGGCATCTCTCTCCTTCCATCTCTCCTTCTCTCCCCCCTGTGGTTCATAGCATCTCTCTCTCATTTCCTCCACTCAGATCTGATATTTCTGTCTCCTTCCCCGTTTTCTGACAAATCTCCCCTCTCTTCCCTTTTCTTCTCTGGTCTTCCTTCTCTATTTTCTGCCTCCGTCTAAATTAAATTCTTTATTACTATTCAGTCCTCAGCTTACCACCCCTTTCCTTCACCCCTCCACTATCTCACTAACTCTATCTTTTCCCCCCATCCAGCATATGCCCCCCATCCAGCATGTGGGAAAGCAACAGCAGTGGTGAGGAGGTGAAGGCCCCTCACCTCTTCACCGCTGCTGCTGCTGCTGCTTCCTCATATGCGACTAAAGCTGACGGCACAAGTTCTCCCCACTTCTATCATCTGCCCCCCTTCTCTCTCTTTCTTCTCCCCACTTTTATCATCTGCTCCTTTTCTTTCTCTCTTCTCCCCACTTCCATTATCTGCCCCTTCTCTCTCTCTCCATCCCAGGCAATGCCATTACCTTATCCTGCCCCCTCAGTGAATTGACTGGGATGGAGGGAGACAAAGAAGGGGGCAGATGATGGAAGTGGGGAAAACTTGTGCCGTCAATGTCAGGCACATGTTGGAAAGCAGCAGCGGTGAGGAGGTGAAGGGCTAGAGCTATCTTCCTCTTATTCATCTCCTTGCCACCCCTGTCCCTTGGTCTTTCCCATGATTTCCACAATTTCCAGCATATCCCCTCCCTCCATTCTTGTAGCCCAGAATCTCTTTTCCATCTCTGATGGCCTGACATCTCCCTGTCCTTTTTCCTTCACTATCTTCCTATCCCATCTCTCTTTCCTCCTCCCATAATCAATTATTTCACCACCTCTCTATTTCCTCCCCCTCAGGGTCCAAGATTGCTTCCGCTTTCTTTCCTGCTGTTCTCTCCCCCTGTCCCCCTATGATCTAGTCACCCTCCCGTCCTTGTCCAACATTTCCCCTTCTCTCCCTCCCTTTCATTCCCTGCTCCAAGATACCATATTTCTTGTGCTCCCTGATTGCTCTTCCATCTAGCATCTTCCCATCCCCAGGCCTGCCGGCTTCAACTCATTTACTGCTCTCTCTCCTGCCGCTGCCAAAAGACTCATTTACTGCTCTTTCTCTCCCCCGCCGCTGCCGAAGCCTGTAAACAAATTTAACACATGCCGCGGGGCTCAAACAGTGCGTGTGCCGCTCACAGCTTCCCTCCTCCTTCCTCCCCCTCATGACGTAATTTCCCATTTCGTTTATGAAGGAGGAGGAGGAAGGAGTCCAGCAGCATCACATGCACTGTTAGAGCTCCGCGGCATGTGTTAAATCTATTTACAGGCTTCGGCAGCGGCGGGTGAGAAAGAGAGAGCAGTAGCAGGCCCTGTTGAGGGGAGTCTGGTGTTGACAATCAATGCTGGGTGGAGGCCCATTGCCGTTTAAAAAAAATGTTTTTCAGTGTTCTTCAGCGGGCCCCCCTGACCATTTCAGACCCTAGGCACGTGCCTTCTGGGCCTATTCGTTAATCCAGCCTTGGTCCCACATGAGATCTGAAGGCCTATATGGCCCCAGATATTCAATGCTAGTGCCTGGTCATGGCTTTGCAATGAATATTGGAGCTTAATTCTGTCTGTGGTGCCCAGCGTTTAAAAAAAAATACTGACCTCCACTGGTAGAATTTATGCATGTGCTTAGTTGTAAAGTTAGCCTCAAAATGTAAAAAAGGCATAGCAAAAAGTTTCAAATCTGCAAAACAATATAAATGTACATCTTTGTGCTTTACTAACAGTTGCATAATAGACATTTTGATAAAGCATTACTTAAAACAAAAAATAAATAAATCACATTACAAACATAAGAAATCTTTGTTTAAAACAGAAAATTCATGGCAGTCTTGATCCCATAGTTTTTTTTCTCAGTATCAAAATGCCATGTTATATTATGTGAAATCTTATATCCTGCTGATATAAGGGTGAATATTCATTAATTCGAATTCTAGATGGCTTACAAGCAATCTTTATTACAAATATATGCAAAATCAGCATACGAGGGATGCTGAAAAGTTTTTAGCTCAGTCAAGAAGAGAATGATGTGGTTATGGTTCAATCAATGATCTGAAACAATGTCAAAAGCATAGAATTTTGCTTCTGCAAACTGGCACTTAACGAAATAAGAGAAACACACTTTTCAGCTACAGTGGCAATATAACGTTCAGAATTTAGGAAGTTGGTTGGTTGGGCTGAGAACTTTTCAGCACCCCCTCGTATGCTGACTTTGCATGAATTTTTTTAATAAAGATTGCTTGTAATCCACTTAGAACTTTAATTAATGAATATTCACTCTTATATTGGCAGGATATAAGATTGCACATAATATAACATAACATGTTGATATTGAGAAAAAAACTCTGGGATAAAAATGTATGAGGGAGACCAAATTCATGGAGGTCACGAGGGACTGTTTCATGGAGCAGCTGGTCACGGAACCAACATGGGGAGATGCCACTCGACCTAATCTTCAACGGACTAGGGGGACCCGCTAAGGAGGTGGCAGTACTAGCCCCACTAGGAAACAGCGATCACAACACAATCCAGTACAGGCTAGAAATTGGATCATCAAAGGTTAAAAGAACCACAACAACATCACTCAACTTCAAAAAAGGAAATTATGATGCCATGAGGAAAATGGTGGGAAAGAAACTCAACGATACCGCAAGGAAGATGGAGTCCGTAGAAAAAGCCTGGACCCTACTCAAGGGCATGGTGCACGAAGCACAGAACCTGTGCGTCCCCAAGTTCAGGAAAGGGTGCAAAAAAAATAGAACAAAAAACCCAGTGTGGATAACAAATGCAGTGAAAAAGGCGATAAGTGATAAGAAAACTAAACTAAACTAAACCTAAATCATTCAAAAAATGGAAAAAAGACCAGACAGAGGACAACCAAAAGGAGCATAAAAAACACCAAAAGGAGTGTCACCGAGTGGTTAGGAAAGCAAAAAGAGAGTATGAAGAGAGACTGGCAGGGGAAGCAACAAACTTCAAATCATTCTTCAGGTACGTCAAGGGGAAGCAACCAGCTAGGGAGGAAGTGGGACCCTTGGATGATGGAGACAGAAAGGGAGTGGTAGAAGAGGAAAAGGAGATAGCGGACAGGTTAAATGAGTTCTTCACATCAGTTTTCACAAGGGAGGACACAACCAACATTCCGGAACCCGAGGAGATCATAAAAGGAGATCAGGATGAAATTCTGGTCCAACTAGAGGTGAGCAAGGTGGATGTCCTCAGGCAGATAAACAGGCTAAAGAGCGACAAATCGCCAGGTCCGGACGGCATTCACCCAAGGGTACTCAAGGAACTAAGGAATGAAATAGCTGAGCCACTTCGACAGATATGCAACCTATCCTTAAAAACTGGAGAGATCCCGGAGGACTGGAAAATAGCAAATGTCACGCCCATCTTCAAGAAAGGCTCAAGGGGAGACCCGGGAAACTACAGGCCGGTGAGCTTGACCTCGGTCCCGGGAAAGATGATGGAAGCGCTGATTAAAGACAGCATCTGGGAACACATCGAAAACAATGGGCAGCTAAAGTCGAGCCAGCATGGCTTCTGCAAGGGCAGATCATGCCTCACGAACTTATTATACTTCTTTGAGGGGGTAACCAGCCAGGTGGATAAAGGGGAATCCATAGACATCATTTACCTTGACTTCCAAAAAGCCTTCGACAAGGTACCACATGAAAGACTACTAAGGAAGTTATGAAACCAAGGGGTGCAAGGGGTGGTCCACTGATGGATCAAAAACTGGCTGGCGGACAGGAAACAGAGGGTTGGAGTAAAGGGCCATTACTCAGATTGGAAATGGGTCACGAGCGGAGTTCCACAAGGGTTGGTGCTGGGACCGCTTCTGTTCAATATATTTATTAACGACCTGGAGGCGGGAACAAAATGTGAGGTTATTAAATTTGCGGATGACACTAAACTATACAGCAGGGTCAAAACCATGGAGGACTGCGAAGACCTCCAAAAAGATCTGACAACGCTGGAAGAGTGGGCCAAAAAGTGGCAAATGAGCTTCAGCATAGGGAAATGCAAGGTCATGCATGTTGGGAAAAAGAACCCGATGTTCACTTACAAGATGGGGGGATCACCGCTAGGGGTGAGCAACCTTGAAAGAGACCTGGGAGTGATGGTAGACACAACATTGAAGGCGTCGGCGCAGTGTGCCACAGCCTCAAGGAAAGCGAACAGAATGTTGGGTATCATTAAAAAAGGTATCACGACCAGGACGAAGGAAGTCATCCTGCCACTGTATCGTGCATTGGTGCGCACACACCTGGAGTACTGTGTCCAGTACTGGTCGCCGTACCTCAAGAAGGACATGGCGGTACTTGAGAGAGTCCAGAGAAGAGCAACTAAGCTAATAAAGGGTATGGGGGACCTCTCATACACTGACAGACTGAAAAAGCTGGGGCTTTTCTCGCTGGAAAAGCGACGACTCAGAGGAGACATGATAGAAACCTTCAAGATCATGAAGGGCATAGAAAAAGTGGACAGGGACAGATTTTTCAAATTATGGGGAACCACAAGTACAAGGGGGCACTCAGAGAAATTGAGAGGGGAAAGGTTTAGAACAAATGCCAGGAAGTTCTTTTTCACCCAGAGGGTGGTGGATACATGGAACGCGCTACCAGAGGATGTGATAGGCAGAAGCACGCCTGTATTTCACTTCCCCTTTTTACCTTATGTTATGAATATGTTGAACCATTTCTAATAGTATGTTATTATTTAAGTTTGATTTGTATTATATGTTTAATCTTTTTTAAAGTTTGTATTGTATTGTTTCCCTCTGAATGTATTTTAAATTGTACATCGCTTTGAATTATGATTAAGCGATTAATCAAAAAATCATTAAACTTGAAACTTAAACTTGAAACTTATAGGGCTTCAAGGAGGGTCTGGACAGGTACCTGGAGGACAAAGGGATTGAGGGGTACAGATAAGAGTAGAGGTAAGGTTAGAGGGATAGGATTAGAGGTAATTTGTAAAATTAGTCAGAGACCACTGTTCAGGCAGTGGGCCTGATGGGCCGCCGCGAGAGCGGACCGCTGGGCGAGATGGACCTCTGGTCTGCCTCAGCGGAGGCAACTTCTTATGTTCTTATGTTCTTAAAATGCAATAGTAATTCTCCATGTGATTAAAAGGCAAATCATGAGCTGTCCAAGGTGAATAACTGCTATCCCCCTTCTATTTTGGGATTCATAATAATTATATCTGTTGGGAAATCATTAAGGGCTCCTTTTACTAAGGTGCACTAGCATTTTTAGTGCATGCACAAAATTACCGCGCGCTAAACTGTGCGGTACCCTTCTAGAATAACACCAGCTCAATGCTAGCATTAAGGTCTAACGCACGGCAATTTAGCACATGCTATTCCGTGCATTAAGGCCCTAAGTCTTCTACTTTTTCTTAAGAAGTTCTTATGTAGAAAAATGGGAATGCTAGAATAGTTAGTGATTTGCAGTGATCTTTGTAAAGCAATTCACCAAACAGTTGAATTTACATCACTGCTCTGATTTATACTTAGATGATTTTTTTAATCTGTCATATGTTATTCTACAGGAGACCAGAAATTTCTTAATGATTAACCTTTTAAAATATAAACATATTATGATTGCTATTGCATATACTATAAAATGAAGGTACTGGTATTGTTATCTCTTCGCTCTATCTGCTTCACATCTGACTAACTTTGATCTTATCTAGAAATAGATATATTGCTGAAATAATCACCAGTTAAATATATTAGACTGTTTGACATAGGTACTACACATAGGGAAAATCAATAATGATTATACAGTCACTAGATACAATGTAAACTGCATACCAAATGTCTTAACAAGGTTAGATAACATCACAGAAATTCAAATGAAAGTCAATAGCTATTCATTTCTAGAGGCAGCACTTGAACTTTTTGTCTTTATAGACTGCAACCAATCCTACTGATTAGTGAAAAACTTGACACAGAGAAGATGAAAGAAAGAATGACAAGTAGATTTAACAATCTCAGAAAAAGTCAGTATTTGCTGTTCTTTAGAAATATTAACACATAGTTTTATTTAGTGCATGATTTGGCATAAGATTATACATATATTTTGGCATGGACATATCACAATTAAATCTGCTTAAATTATGTTTGTTCTACTTGTCTATAATACCTCTAACCATCCACTAATGAAGAAAAAAAAATAACTGTTTACTTAAAGCAGCATTGCCATAAGATGGATAGCATTATCACATACAAAAAAGTGTATTAAAATGCGTTGATGTCAGCAGTTTGTGCTATTCCAAATACAAGTAAAAAAGGGTTTGTGCTATTCAATTTCCCCAGCTTCCAGACATCATTGTAGCAAAGCATATATCTGCCTTAAATTAAGATGTTATGTTAAATGTAATCTTATTTCTAGTGCAATAGGTGTGTCATTCTGAACAGCAGTGTATTCTCTCCATGTTTGTGAACTGTGCAGAAGGAATCCATTCCAGGTTTTCAACTCTTTCTCCTTCTTCAGAGCACTCTGCTGCCCTCTTCAGTTTTTCTTTTTGCTTGCAAAGCGGAAGGTGTCTTTCTGATTGGCTCTGTATATTTCTTTATTATTTTCAGTAGTTTTTGCAGCTATCGATGCACCAGAGCTCCCCAGTGAGAGGACACCTCTGCATGGAAAAGAAGCAGACTTGGGTCTGCAACCAGCAGGTCAAAGCCTTGGAGACCTGTTTGGTCAGCATGCTAAAACTATTGTGGAGCTCAGGGTCTGAATCTCTAATAGCTTAGCATGCTTGCTGAATTGCAGGGGCTTGAGTGCAGACTCTTAGGCATCTACAGAGGACTCAGAAGGTCTGTTCAGGGAGCCGGCTATGATTTTGCCTCCCCCCTTCATGTGTGTGGTTCCATGGGGTTGAGGATCAGTCCAACTTTGATCCAATTGGAAGCCCAAAGATCTTAATATTTGGTGGACTGGCTGATTGAGGCAGTGATTCTTTTGGCAATGAGCTGTGGCAGGCTGCAGCACCTTCAGAGAACAATGTAATGCTATTACTGCCTAAGGGCAAAATTGGAGGGGGGGGGAGGTTCTGAAAATCCTGTTTTTGAGGGTTTCTGCCATACTCCGTAGAGTTCCCTACCCCTAAAATCCTGTTTTCTGAATTTGTTACTTTTAGTTAAGGTGGTTTTGAGCTGTTATTTGGTGGCAAAATGCTGCCACAATGGCCATCTTGGATTTCCCAAATTTTTTTCAAAGTTCTCCATATCCTTCAAATCACCTTGTATTGCCTCAAAACTTGCAGTTCTCAGTCTATTTTACCCATAATTCATGCTGGTTTTATGCTGGGTGTATGCTGGAAGAGTGCCTTTGCACCAAGTGCCATGCAGCCAGTGGCGTACCAAGGGGGGGGGGCGGGAGGGGCAGTCCTCCCCGGGTGCCAGCCCTGAGGGGGTGCTCCCGGCCTTGCCATTCAGTCCCCCCCCCGAAGGACCGCTCGCCCCACTGACCTTCCTGCACCACCTGTGAAGCAGCCCGCAGCAGGATCGCGACGTCAGCGATCCCTGAGCTGCTTGGGCGCTGCTTCCTGCACCACGGTCCTGCCCCTCCTCTGACATCAGAGGAGGGGCGGGACCACGGCACAGGAAGCAGCGCCTAAGCAGCGCAGGGATCGCTGACGTCGCGATCCTGCTGCGGCTGCTTCATAGGTGGTGCAGGAAGGTCAGTGGGGCGAGCGGTCCTTCGGGGGTGGTGGGGGTGGGGGGACTGAATGGCAAGGCCGGGAGCATAGGTAGTGCTGCTTCATAGGTGGTGCGGGGAGGCCAGGGGGGCGAGTGGTCCTTCGGGGTGGGGCGGGCGGGCAGGCAGGCAGGCTTACAAGAGGGAGGGGGGTGACAGGCAGGCCTTCAAGGGGGGACAGGCCTTCAAGAGGGGGACAGGCAGGCCTTCAAGGGGGGAGGCAGACCTTCAAAGGGGGGGGGACAGGCCTTCGGGGGGGGTGCAGACCTTCAAGGGGGAGGGACAGGCCTTCAAGGGGGGGCAGGCAAGCCTTCAAGGGGTGGACAGGCCTACAAGGGGGTGGGACAGGCCTACAAGGGGGTGGGACAGGCCTTCAAGGGGGTGGGACAGGCCTTCAAGGGGGGACAGGCCTTCGGGGGGGTGCAGGCCTTCAGGGGGGGGTGCAAGACTTCGGAGGGGGTGCAGGCCTTCAAGGGGGGGGGACAGGCCTTCAAGGGGGGTACAAGCCTTCAAGGGGGGTACAGGCAGGCAGGCCTTCAAGGGGGGGACAGGCCTACAAGGGGGTGGGACAGGCCTTCAAAGGGGGGTACAGGCCTTCGGGGGGGTGCAGACCTTCAAGGGGGGACAGGCCTTCGGGGGGTGCAGGCCTTCGGGGGGGGTGCAGGCCTTCAAGGGGGGGACAGGCCTTCAAGGGGGGACAGGCAGGCAGGCCTATAAGGGGGGGACAGGCCTACAAGGGGGAGACAGGCCTACAAGGGGGTGGGACAGGCCTTCAAGGGGGGGACAGGCCTTCAAGGGGGGGACAGGCCTTCATGAGGGGTGCAGACCTTCAAGGGGGGGGACAGGCCTTCAATGGGGGACAGGCAGGCAGGCCTTCAAGGGGGGGACAGGCCTACAAGGGGGGGGACAGGCCTTCAAGGGGGGGGGGCAGGCAGGCCTTCAAGGGGGGGCAGGCAAACCTTCAAGGGGTGGACAGGTCTACAAGGGGTGGGACAGGCCTACAAGGGGGTGGGACAGGCCTACAAGGGGGTGGGACAGGCCTTCAAGGGGGGACAGGCCTTCGGGGGGGTGCAGACCTTCAAGGGGACAGGCTTTCAAGGGGGGACAGGCAGGCAGGCCTTCAAGGGGGGGGACAGGCCTACAAGGGGGTGGACAGGCCTTCAAGGGGGGGACAGGCCTACAAGGGGGTGGGACAGGCCTTTAAGGGGGGTGCAGGCCTTCAAGGGGGGACAGGCCTTTGGGGGGGACCCTGGTTTAGAAGTACACGGAGGGAAGGGGGTGTTCAAAGAGACGTGCATATGCCAAACTTTGGGGGGGAGGAAGAAATAATGGGTTTGAAAATAGAGGAGAGGGAGAGAGATGATGGACCATGGAATTTAGGGAGGGAAGGAACAGAAAGGGAGAGAAATTGGACACAAGGGATGGTGTGGAGGAGGGATAGAGATACTGGATAGGAGGATAATTGGGAAAAGAAAGGGAGAGATGTTGGACTCTGGGTTGGTGGGGAAGGAGGGAGAGATGCCGGATGAAAGGGTAGTTAAGAAAACGTGGATCTGTGGAGGGAGATGAAAAAAAGGAAAGACACCAGACTTCCTGGGGAGGGAAGGGAAATGGAAAGGGAGGACTGAGTTGGCAGATGGATGGTTAGCATGCAGAAAGAAGAAAGAAGGAGACCCTGGCAAGCAAGTTATCAGAAGAAAACCAGAGCCTTGGACCAACAAGATTTGAAATATAACCAGACAACAAAAGGTAGAAAAATTAATTTTATTTTCTGTTTTGTGATTATAATATGTCAGATTTGAAATGTGTATCCTGCCAGAGCCGGTGTTGGACTGCAAACGTGAGCTAGGATTTAACAGAGAGAGGAAAAGTCCTTTTTGTTTCTTTATTTTATTTACACCACCGCGCCAGTGTGGTTAGGAGAAGCCAAAGCGGGTGAAAAAGCTATAAAACCCACCAGGAGTTTTGAAAAAAATCGCCCAACTGGGCAGGAAAATCGAATTGAAAAACCAATTCAATAGGCTGAATCGAATCGAAATTTTTTTTCCTGAATCTGGCAGCATTAGTTTGCGCTACTGTCTTAGACTTTAGGACCTGGAATTGGGGAGAGATGGCATCCTCAGTACTTTATAATGCAAGTGAAACGAGGATTTGGTCAGACTTTTGAAGGGTCTGCAGAAAAAAAATATTGTATAGGCCGGGGACATGAGACAGCAGGAAATGGGAACTTTTCTTCCTTCTATTTTTGTGAATGGAAAGGCTGAGGATGTCAGAGAGTTCAGTTAAAATATGTGCTTTATAAGAAAATATAATAATGTGTTTTATAAAGTTTATAGCATAGCTGGCCTACCCAGTGAGGTGTTCCTAGTGGTGGTGGTGTCAGCGTGTCAATGTGTTGAGAGGAAGAGGTGGTCTGGGAAATTCTGCTGAGCAAACACCGGGCCCATTTCCACACCCCCAGTTAGTCCACTCCACTCAACTGGTTCACACACTGAGTGGGTCTTTGGGTGCTGTTTTGGGATCTCTTCCAGTGGTTTATCAGTATCTCCTTCTGGTCCAAGGAAGGAAACTTTGTTATCCTTAGCATTGACCTACAGAATATGTTTGTAACAGCGCTGCTTGTGTGGCATTAGGCTATGTAGTGATCGAAAGAAAAAACCAGACCTTTGCACATTTTTGCACTATATGGTGGGTGTATGAGGAGATTCACATTTCCTGCACAGCTAAGTCCATGTGAAGTTACCTTGTGCTGTATTTGACATCTAGCAAGGTCTCTGTTTGAAAAGAAAGATCTAAACTTAAAAATGAAGTGGCCAGAAGTTATGGTAAAAGCAGATAGTGTAGCTGGTTTTAAGAAGGATTTGGACAAATTCCTGGAGGAAAAGTCCATAATCTGTTATTAAGACATGGGGGAAGTGTCTGCTTGCCCTGGATCGGTAGCATGGAATGTTGCTACTCTTTGGGTTTTGACCAGGTATTAGTGTCCTGGATTGGCTACCATGAGAATGGGCTACTGGGCATGATGGACCATTGGTCTGACCCAGTTAGGCTATTCTTATGTTATGTTCTCATCTGTAGGGGCCTTTGTTTTCACTTCTTATTTTAATGTATTTTTTTCTGGGAACTTATCAGTGTTTTTTATAATGGGAACAAAAATGGAAGAGAATTAATGTGTGTGGGATGAGGGGGTAACTAATTTATTCAGCTAAATAATATACCTAAGTGTAAAAGCATGGAAGCCGTAAAGCCCAAAAGACATAAGACGAAATTACTTAAAGGGGAGGCCACAGGGGCCATGACCACCCCAAAAACTGGTGCCTGCCCGCCCTCCCGACTCCCAGGGTTTAACTTAAAATGATCGGGTAATCACCACCACGTAGCTTCAAGGAGAAGGCCTGCCCCCGGAAGTAGAATGAAGACTTTTGGGGGCAGGCCTTCTTCTTGATGAAGTACGGCGGCTGCTTGATCATTTAAAATTGAAGCTGTTGCACAATTTTACCGGGGCTAGGGCAGAGCGCCTTGGTCTCCCCCAAACAAGACAGCATTCCGCTGCCCCTGAGTGGAAGGATTAACGCACTTTTGCCTAAACTAAATAGACGATAAAGATGGTCAAACAATGATGCAAGAACAGTTTCTGTACTAAAACCTGAACAAAAACCTGACTGATATTTATGTAAAATGAAGGATGAGGATAGAATAGAGGCCTTTGAATCTGATCAGGAACAAGTCATTGGAGACTTTAGCAAGGGCAGTTTCCATAGAAAGCAGAGGGCAAAAATCCTGATTGAAGTGGGTCAAGAATAGCTTGAGATGAATGAAATTCAATGCAGCAGTGGTGAACAGCATGTTCAAGAAGCTTAGATAAGAAAGGGAAGAGGGAGATGAGATGATAGTTGGAAGGGCAGGTAGGGTCCAGAAAAGATTTTGTTTGTTTTTTTTTGAGGAGTATTGTAACTATAGCATTTTTTTTAAGACATCAGGAACAGTTGCATCCTTCCAGCATCCTCCACAGGGACAGACACCTATGTGGATATGAAGGCTGCCATTTTGGGGAGTCTGCTGCATCCTCCTTTTTTTCCTCATTTGCCTCACCTTCCTCTCTGCCTCTTCTGTTTATTTCATCTCCAATTTTGTACGCATGGTAGTGATGATCTTAATTCTTCAGTCATGAGTTTTCCACACAATTTTAATCTATTTTTGAGAACTTCATGCCTTCTGTGACATCATCTACATGTCAGATGCCTTGATACTATATATACCATTCCTGTGGCAGAGCACCATGTTTTTTGATAGCTCTTCGCATAGCATCACTGAGGGATAATGAGGTGACATAATGTGTTTCCTTTGTCCAGCAGTGATTGCCCAACCTAAGACATGAGGTCTGCATTCATAAAGAGAATTGCTTATCTCTATAGCCATGGAGACAGACTGTGCAGGATAGGGAACTGCTGATATTTGGCCTTCTGTATTAATCTTATAATTATTGAATTTATTTGATCTTCTTTTTTTCCTTAATATGTATGCAATTTTTTATTCAGGTATTTTAGTTAGATTGTGAGCCTATTGGGCAGATAGAGATGTTCTCCGAGCTTGTTTCGGCTTTCTCCTAGTGCTATTAATTGTACACTGATATATGTGGCATTGTTTTTATACTCAATACCATTCCTAGAATCAGTTTGAGTTTGATATTCTCTTTAAGCACTTTTTATATTGTTTTCAAGCATGGACCATTCCAATTTTATTATTAATAATAATAATAATAATAAAGAAGACCCCAGAGTGAGCTGGTGAAATATAACATTAGCTGAGCCTAGTCACCTGTGAAGAGTAATTAGAGATTGAGGGGGGGAGGGTAAGAAATGGGTTAGTTTCAGCTGCTGAGGGACAGAGGAGTAAGGATTGTAGATGATTGGGAAGGAGATAAAGGGTTAAGGAAGATATAAATTGCACATGTGATTGGTTGAAGCAGATGGGGAGATTGCGGGAGGTGTGGCTTTGTGATTGGCCATGCGTTTTGGCGGGTTGGAGGGACAGTGTGAGGAAACCGGTGAAGGATAGGGTAGGTCTGGGTAACAAATTATGGCTATGTAAAAATTATTTTCTGATTATAGACAAGCTTATTTTGGAGAGTATTAATTTTTTTTTTTTCAGATTTTGTGTTGGTATTGGGGTTGTAGGTAAAAATGTATTTATATTTTGGGAGGAGGTGGGTACTATGGTGAGGGTTAGAGATTTGTGAGGGGGGGCTTCGATTTGGAGATTTGTAGGCCTACAATTTTACTTACTGTGCTCAACTTGAGGGAGCAGTGGGTTTGCTTTTGTTTCTGGTTGTTATTGAGGCCTGCGGTTTGGAGTGCTTGTTCTGGGAGGTTTGCGTTGCTGTACTTTTTGCAGGAGCCACCAAGCTCTGTTCTTTTCTATATAGTTTCAGTGTAAAGAGGGGCCGAAGGGAAGTGAGCTGACAGTCGCTTGCTCAGAGCAGCAATGTCAACGCATTGTACGGAGGGCATGCTTGGTGTTCCGATTTGGCTTTTGGGTGCTCACTATTAACTACTCCGGTTTCCCACACACTTCACTATGGCTTTTTCGTGTTACAAGCATAGTTTTGCTCACTGTTTTGCGCCTAAGGGGAATTTCGTTTTAGTTTCTATAGTTTAGGAGCTGGGGGGGGGGCACGTGGGGAATGAGGTGGCTGCTCGCGGCAAAAAGGCTGTCAGGTAAGATCTGTCTCTGTGCAAATGATGCCAAAATCTGCAATTGAGTAGCCACCCCTAATGATGTACATTACATGAGGGCAGATTTAGTGCACTTACAGTTTCGGTAGCTTTCGACAATTTGTCAGCTACAAATTTTATTCTGTGAACTGAAAGATCATGCATTTGGGTTGCCACAACCTGAAGGAACTGTACAGTTTAGGGGTGAAGAATTTTGTGCATGCAAAGAAGCGGGACTTGGGAGTGCTGGTATGTGAAGGTCTTAAGGTGGCCAAATAGATTAAAAAGGTGATGGCGAAAGCTAGAAGGATGCTAGGATGCATAGGGACAGGTGTGATCAGTGTTGAAGGAACAAGGAGATATTGATGCCCCTGTGTATGACACTGGTGTGACTCATTTAGAATATTGTGTACACTTCTGGAGATTGTACTCCAGAAAGATGGAGGTCGGCTGCCAAAAGGGTCAGTGGTCTTCATTATAAGGTATATGGGGTCAGATTTACAGATCAAATTATGTGTACTTTGGAGGACAGGCAGGAGTCGAGAGAGATGACAGTGCCATTTTTAATACCTATAGGGTATTAAGGTGTATGAGGCGAGTCTCTCATTTGAATAGGATCTCCAGAATGTGGGGGCACAGGATGAAGTTTAGTGGTGTTAGGCTCTGGATTTATTTAAAGCACTAATTTACAGGTATGGTGGTAGGTGCGTGGAATAATCTTCCTGTAAAGGTGGTGGAGACATTGGATGTATCTGCATTCTAGATAGTGTGGGACAGGCACGTGAGATCTCTTTAGGAGAGGATGAGGTAGTGGCTGATGAAGTTAGTCTGGGTGGGTCAGGCAACTTATCTGGCATCATGTTTTATGAAGCGCTTCTGGGTGAGTTTGCAGTTGCTCATACTTAGTGGCATTTTGAAATTTAGTCAATTGTTGGTTGTAAAGGGAGCAAGTTTGATTTAGTTGTTGGGGAGAGTTCCTATTCCATGGTTGACTTTTTGTCTTGGGGTCAGTTCCTTTGTTGCAATGGGATCCTTTGATGTCTGCATTTTGGAGGGTGACTGAATTTTGGGGGTATTCATACAGGTAATGCTACGCTGGCTTCGGAAAGGTATAATGGTGACACCCAAGTCATTGTGTGTAGTAGATCAGTTCAATTTTTCAGCTCTAGAGCCTCCTTTTAGGGAGTTGTTTCTAGATATTTAGTGAGTTTGTCCACTGGGCTAAGACCTGTTCCTTTTTACAGTGCAGATAGCCTACATGTTCGGTGTGGATTTGGGAGTTTGGAGTGTTCTCTGACAATTAGGTTGTGGTTTTCTTAATTACTTGTCTGTCATCTTGGTGCCTGATCATAGAATAGATTTTGGGCAGAAGGTATAGGAAGGTGTTTTTGGGGAGTTATTTCTCGTATTTTAAGGATTGGGGGGACCTTAATTGACAAATGGCAGAATGATATTGTTTTTTCGGTCCAGTGTCTATCTATAGTAGAGCTTTTGTGTTGAATTGGGCTGTGTTGTATACATAATTGTGCTTTTGGTGGTAGTCAATTTGATGTGTGGGTCTAAGAGATTTGGTGTTTTATTGTTTGCAGGCAGACCGGTTAGCTATTTTTTATGATGGTATGGCTGCACTTTTGGAGGTATTGTGGCAGTGAGCTCCTAATTTGGGCAGGGTATGGTTTGAGCTCACTTTAGGGTGGTGGATGGGTGAGCTAGTGGCATGTTGCAATATGCGACTGGTTTATAGAGTTATTGTGCTGTAGCGATATTGTGGGATTGCAGGTTGAAAGTGTCTTTGTGGCATTTTTGTTCAAATTTGCATGTTTAGAATGCTGGGTTACATTGGGTGTCAGTAGCATCTAACAGCTTTCGGAGTCTGTAAAGGACTTGGTTTAAAATGGTGGTACTACTTTGTGATAGTTTTGGTTCCAGATGTTTTGCCTCAACATATCTGGACATTGCAAGGTCTTCTAGGTTCATCAGGATGCTTTGGAGTTCTGTAGGGATTTCAGTCGAGACTGGTAAGAGCATGGAATTCGGATTCGATGGTGATAGTGGGATATTTGGGGTAGGTATTGGGGAGCACTTGCTAAATACGGTTTTTCAAGCACCGGAATTTTCATCACCTATTTAATTATTGTGCATCTGGGGGTAGGATTCCTTGTGAATGAAAAAGGAGGTTGAGGATGTGGTAGCTATTCTCATAGATCATGGTTGCTGGGAGATTTGGTTTTATGCTATGAGTTCTTGTCTGTTAATTGCCTCGGCCTTTCTCATTTAGGTGGGGGTCTTTTGACATTTGTTCTGGACATTTTCTTTAGTGCTAAACTGAACTAAAGTAAAGCTTAACTTTGTATCATTCTGAGAAGGCTCGACTCAGTTTACAGTAATTAAATAAACAGGGAATGATTTACAAATGATAAATAGAAGATAAAATTTCAAAAGAATTCATTTTCAAAATGTTTGGCAAATAGAGTAGTTTTTAAAGATTTACGGAAAAATTGAAATGAACTGGAACTCCTTAAAAAAAGGGGAGATCATTCCAGAGTTGAGAGAGTTTAAAGACCAAAGATTGACTGAAGATCTTGACTCCTTTAATCCCTTTTTTAGAAGGAAGGGAGAGTTTAAATTGTTGGATACCTCTTGCAAAGGAGAATCGGTAAACATTCCAAAATAAAGGAATAAGAGGATTAAAGATACCATGTAGAATTTTAAAAGAAATACAAGCGCAATTAAATTGAATTCTAAAATAAACCGGGAGCCAATGAAGGCTCTGAAGCAAAGGGGTCACATGGTCAAATTTATGTTTTCCAAAGATCAGCTTCGCAGCAGTATTCTCAGTTAATTGTTATCTATGAAGACAAATTTTTGTAATGCCGAGGTAGATAGCGTTACAGTAATCAAGATGAGATAATACAATTGATTGCACTAAGATAGAAAAATGACAGTGATGAAAAAGATGTCTAACCTTCCTCAGCATTTGCAAACTAAAGAAGCTTTTCATGAACAAAGAATTTAATTGGTCCTTAAAGGAAAGAGAAGAATCAAAAAAGACTCCCACTATCTTAGCAGAGAACTCAATTGGTAAGGAGGATCCAGATACCAGAGCTACAGTAGGAGGAAGACAGTCCAATCTTGGACCTAACCACAAAAGCTTAGTTTTAGTTGTATTAAGCTTCTTTCAGACAGATAAAGCTCAGGCTTGAAGTTTGGAAATGCAAAGATGTACTTTGGAAACTAGATTGGTAATATCTGGATCAATCTCAATCAATATAAAGATATCATCCACATAAGTGAATAACGTTTCCCAAGCCGACAGTTTAAAGGTGTTCAATGTGGTCATATAGAGATTGAATAAAATTGGAGAGAGTGGGGAGCCTTGAGGATCCCCACAGGGAGGCTGCCAGAAGTTGGAGATATCACCGTCAATATTTACTGAATAGGAACGATACAGAAGAAATTTAGAAAACCAATTGGTTGGAAGATTAGTTAGAAGCTATTTGGCCATAGCTTAATGAAGTGGGGGAGCGGTGACAAGCTTGAGGATGTCATCGCTTGTGGCAAAAAATATGGTATTGGGCCCACTGGCAGTTGGGACATAAGCAGTTAATATATAATTAAATGAAACACTCACAGGAGATACTGATGTGAGGGGAGGCATGGCCTGGCATTTACCGTGAGTCATGAGTAGATGATACAGGAGCTAGTTTTGTAACTTGTATCCATATGGGGGGTTTGTTGTTGTTTTGATATATATTTCATTGTGATTTTGAGATATTATACAGTTTAAGAAATAAAATGGAGCTAGTTTCATCACCAAATAGCTTCCTTGGGGTGTGAAAAACGCATTGGGTATTTGCGGTTGTTTGATGAGGATTGTATTGTGATTTTGAGATGAATTTAAGATCGTCAATAAAGCTGCAACCAAAATATTCTTCCACTGATATGTTTTTATGTGATAATTTAGTTGTGGGTATGTCATACTGTTGGTGACAGGGGATGAAGTACAAATGCTAATGTTATAACTTTATTCTTGTATACGGCCCTGCCATAAAGTTCTGGGAGGTTCACATCAAAGAAGACTGTGCAGCAATATAATCAAGTACAGCAATATAATCAAGTTACAAATTTGTCAGACAAGTAAGTTTTCAACAACTTCCTAAAGGAATAGTAAGACTGTGCTTGAAGAATAAAAGTACTCAACCAGGAATTCATTTTTCCTTTCTGAAATGCAAATGTCTATTCTAAAAATCTCTTGTATTGACAAGCTTTTGGAGTTGGATACATAAACATGCAATTTTTTCAAATATTCTTATTAGACTTATGCAGTTTAAATTGGGAAGTACGCTGGAGCCAAACCAAATAAAGCTTTAAAGCAAATAGAGCCAAATTTAAACAGCATTCTTGCCTCAAATGGCAACTAGTGAAGTCGTTGATAGAAAGGGCTCACATGATCATATTTTTTCATACCAAAAATCAAGCAAACTGCCGAGTTTTTCTATTATTCACAATCTATTAGAGATTTTTTTGTGAGACCCCAAGTTAATAATATTACAGTAGTCAAGGGCAGATAGAATTGAAGACTGGACTAATAGCCTAAAAGATGCTAGGTCGAAGTATTTTTTAATAGTTTGAAGTTTCCAAAGAATCACAAAACATTTTTGATCATTAAATCAGTATGGTCCTCTAAAGTTAGATAACGGTCTAATGTTACACCAAAGATTTTAATAGAAGTAGCTATTGCAAAATTCTGACCATTAATTTGATGTATTCTATCAGTAATTTTATCAGTAGGACTAGCAAGAAAAAAACCTTGTTTTTTCAGGATTGAACTTAAGTTTAAACTTAGGGCTCCTTTTACTAAGGTGCGCTAACGTTTTTAGCACGCGCTGAAGATTAGCACACGCAAACCCCACACTAAATGGAAAATACTAACGCAAGCTCTATGGAGGCGTTAGTGTCTAGTGTGCGCTAAAACCACTAGCGCACCTTAGTAAAAGGAGCCCTTAATTGTCCAATTGTTCTATTTGAGCCAAGAAAAATTAAATCTGATTTTTTAAATCTGCCGTAAATGCTGTCATTGGAATAAGTATAGCAATATCGTCTGCATAGATATAAAATTTGACTTTCAAACTATGCAATAAGTTAGCCAAGAAAACAAGATAAATGTTAAAGAGTGTTGGTGATAGTAGAAAACCTTTTAGTTATCCCTGTATTTTTCTGATAGGCTTTATGCAGTCTTTACCTTTTGACAATGAGGGTTGCTAAATTTTTAGTGCTGTCTGTTTGGTATAACATTAGGTTTTATTTCACTTTAACATCTTACGTTACCTTTTTTTGCCAAAGAGGGCTTTATAGTTTGTAGTGTAGTTTTGCAAAGTTCCTATTTCTTCTGTTTTGCTCTTTGCTTTCATTTACAGGTTTTAGCAAGATTCTAGTTGAAGTTTCCCTTTTACAACAATTGGAAATAATATTGAATAGAGTTTTCTAAACTATTGACTATAAAGATCACATAAATCAAAACGCTAGGCTTTAAATCTGTGCATATCACACATACAAGCTTTTTAAACCTAAATTTTTAAGTAAAGAGAAAAAGAAACTATGAAAAGTTGAAAATATTTAATCTCCTGATTCTTTTGTATTTTATAAAATGAAATGTTTGAAAAAGCACAGTACAAATATTTTATAGAGCCATTTTGAGGCCTTTCTAGCATGACTGTCAAATTTACTGTTTAAGCTTTTCTTTATAATCACACTATTAGCCATTTCATCACCTTGCCCACTCCCATCATTCCACCTAATGGTTTTAAAGAGAAAGGAAATTACTTGTCTTCACTGCCAGCACTTGACACTTTTATGGGTCATTTGTAATGAAGCTATTCTTTGGCTTTAATGGAGACCTTGATTTGGACTAGTGTGAATAATTGACAAAATGTGATTAATTAAATAATCACCACAAGCCTGTAAAATTGATCAACGTATAACATTATACTGATCCAAAAGTTAGTTTATTTCTGCATTAGACTTAAAATTCTATGCATTTAAACAAACCTTAAACTGGGCTATATAATTTCCCACACATTAATTATACATACTGTATGACAAGATATATAAACAATTTTGCACTCTTTTTCTAACTTTATAAAATATGATGTTATTGTTTGTAATAATGCAGGAAAAGTTCACTTTAAAAAAATTAATGCATAGGTCAAATCCTTCAGATAGAAAGAAAATAACACTTAAGCCAATTGTTTTGCATGAAATGGATTCTTTAAAAATCATCTAACTTGCTGCTGCAGACATGCTTTCCAACATATCCCTGTGTGCACAAATCAGTACAAGCAACTACACTAGGTAAATATGAAATCCATTGGATGACAACCATAACAAACAAAACCATTGAATCACCCTTTGATGAGACAGCCTGGTCAAATCTATTATAACATGTTGACTGAGCTAGTGACAGCGTCATTCATGAACCATCATACCAATAGAAGTTGACTGCAGAAAATGAATGCTCATTTGGGCTGTGAAGCAAACTCCTTTTGAATCACAGTATAGGAAACTAGTACCTACCACTGATTTATTTAGAATCAAGAAAGGACCAGAAGAGGAATGTATATAATTCAGGGGGCAAACAGAGAGACTGTGAAGTGCTCTCCTTTGTGCTTCAACTCATTTTGTTTGTAATGGTAACTTGTGTTTGTCTAATGGATACCATGATAGCAAAGGGCCTCATATATGATTTAGAGTATTTTAGGTGTGATCTCAAGCTTGCAGCAATTGATGTTCTTAATTTTTACCAAATTTCTGGAACTCAAAAGATGTAATATATGCAAGCAAAATATAAAAGAGTGCTATGAAATGACATCCAATATAATTGAAACTTTTCCTGTATTTTTCTACCATATTTTCTTTATCTCCAATTGCATTTCTTGATAATGGTTGATATTATGGTATACAGTACTGTACATTTCAGCCAGCCACTAGCCATATAACATCTATACTTATAATCTGAAGGCAATTTTATATTAGGGTGCTATGAGGAAATTTATAGGATGCTACCACTTCCCCTATTGGATATTCCCTTACAGTGTCAGAGCCACCTGTCCCTAGAAAGGGAAGCTCACACTGTTTCATGTGGTGGCAGAAGTGTGATCCAGCTCTACCCTGCAAAAAGAGCAAACTCCATATTCAACAGGGCACTGAGTCTGTGATTAGCATTCAGCCATATCTTGAGGGAACCTTCCAAGAGTTTAGTAAGAGTCGGACAGGAAGGTTTTTCTTTTTGTTTGATCCTTGCGCAGTACATACTACAAGGATACAGAAAGAAGAAAATCTGATCCAGGTCATATTGAAAGGGCAACAGCAGCAGCAACAACTATAGCAATTTATGCAGGCTCACTTTGAGCAGCAGTGACAGCAACAGCAGTAATTATTACAGAAGTTCATAAAACTGAAACAGGCATCTCATAGGCAGGCAGCCCCATCCCTCTAGGCACCCATGCTATAAGCCACTCCTCTGGTTCCCATGCTAAAGTACCAGAAGATGACCCAGGCTATTTCCTAGTAAACTTTGAGAAGATCGGTCACTTATCAGGTTGGACAGAAGCAGCTTCGGACGATTATTTGGGAAATCTAATTGGTAGCAGCCAGACTACCTTCCGGAATGTTAACTCCACAGGGACAGACACCTATGCGAAAGTGAAGGCTGCCATTTTGGAGAGAGCCAGCAACACCCAAGAAGCCTATCAGCAATGATTTTGAAATGTGCCTCTTGTGACCAACCCAGCACCAGTGCTGGCTTACTCCCAAGAAAAGGCAGCATTAGGAACTTACGGTCCCTTATCAAAAGAGCATACCAGGTCAGTAGCCATAGTCAGGAGTTAGCTGGCTACTCCCCAGGCAGTGAAGCTGAGCAAGTCAGAGACTGGTTACCTAGCCACATACAAAGGAGACCTCAGAAAAGGTTTATTGCTGAGCCAAGAAGGTTTACTGTTTTTAAAGAGAAGCCTGTTATTTTGAGACAGTCCTTTAAAAAACAGTATGGAGGAAGCAGGCTCCTCAGCTTAGAGAATCAATTCCCCTCCTCCGCTCCAGGTGCAGCGGGCGTGGCTCTTCCAAACATAAAATGCAGGGTTTGGAACAGCTAGAGGAGGAGCCGGGGAGGAGCAAGAGAAGCAGGTGAAATAGCCTCAGGAGCAGTGCTAGAAACAGCAGAAGGAGCTGGTGGAAAGGACCAAGGGAGCAAAGCAGTGCCTTGCTGAGGCATGGTTGGGCCAAGAGGTGGACATGCTTGAGAAGGGACTGGCTTCACCCCAAACCTCCCAGGAACCACCAGATTGGGAAGCTATGGGTACCACCTGTGGGCCAGAGGAGGTCAGTTATGGAGTTATGGAGGTGGGTCCCTGAAAAGTTAAACCTTTGAATTGTTTTTTTTCTCCTTTGCCTGTTTGATGTAAACTGTGGCTTGGAAGCCGAAGCTTCTATATGAGAAAGCAGGAAGCTGACTTTGGGGAGTTTTATTTCTTTTCCCCTATCAGTGTTTTGGAGGTTTTTTTTTCTTTTCCTGCATTTCTTTTTGGCTGTGAAGTTTTTTTTTTTCCGTACTGTTCAGTTTGGCAGTGATTGCAGCCCGATATGGACTATTGGGAGTGTGTTCCTGGAGAGAAGACAAGAGCCCTAGAAATCAGACCAAGAGGATTGGCATTTATTTTGAGGGGGTTTTTATTAAATGCTAATTTGTGAATTTATTCTCCTTTGTGCAAGCCAGACCACACTTACCACCTCAACCAGGAGGAAAAGGAACAACCTTCCTTTCTTTGAAGTACTTACCAGCAGAAAGCCATTACAGGACCTGACTAAACCTGTGAGACTACCTGCAGTACAAGCCATTGCAAACAGCTACAACTCAGTGGTGCAGTTTATGGTATATCATCTTTCTGTTTAGCATTACATGTTTCTCTGTAAAGTTTTTTTTTTTTTCTTTTTTTTTTTTTCATGAAAACTGTGGTGTGGATTGCCTTTGTGATTTACAATTGCCAGCCTGACTATTTTGCTTTAAGCCCAGTGAAAGGGCTAAATAAAGACTACTTTTTCTTTTCACTGCTTGTTTTGTATGGTGGTGGTTTTGGCTACTACAGCCAGCATACCTGCTTGTGCTGGGCAAGCTCCCGAGCCAGTGTTCACTCCTAAAGATTACCCTAGTTCCAGGGGAACACGCCAGGGATCCAAATCTAGTCCCCATAAACGCCCTCTGCTGTCCTGACTAGAGGCCTGGTGGGTGACACTCTGCAGGGAAAGGAAAATCCACAGAGCTTCTTTTGAAGGCTTAAGGAATCAGTCTGGATGTAGCTCCAACCAGAATTGAAGAATGGCCCAGAGATAGAAAAAATTGTTCTCTTCAAACAATTTCTGGTAGAGATATTCCAGTCCATGAAACCATGGGAGCAACAGCACCCTAATTTGACACCTGAGGATGCAGTGAAAGCAGCAGAAGACTTCTACCAAGTGCAGCCAGAACCTAAACTTTACAAGAAAAGTACGGTAAGCATGCTGGGAGTCCCAGGAAGAAAAGAGAAAAGGCAGGATCTGAAAAAAACAAGGGACCAGAATCCACCTCTTAGCCTCGAATCTCTGAGAAAATGGGTCGCAATATTGGAGACCTTCATCACCCTGAACCCAGCACACTCCACTGACCTGGTGGCAGGAACCACCCTCTGCTCACATGATTCAAATGTAGGAACTAGAAGTGATGGGACAGGATGATCAGAGCTCCCAGGTGAGTATAAGCCCTCATGTAAGTAAATCACTGAATACCTCCATATGGATGGGAAAAGGAGGCAATGTCTGGAAAGTAGTACAGTGGAACCTTGGTTTATGAGCATAATTCGTTCCAGAAGCATGCTCATAAACCAAATTGCTCGTATATCAAAGCGAGTTTCCCCATAGGAAGTAAGGGAAACTTGCTGTGATTCGTTCCACCTCCTCCTAACCCCCCCCCCCCCCCCCGCTCAAACTGGCATTGCACCCCTTGGCTGCGAACGCCCCCCCCCCCCCCGCGAGAACCGCATCGCACCCTCATGCTGGAAGCGGCATCCGCCTGCCCGCCCACCCAAACAAGCTCCTTACTCCATCTACTGCATGCCTGTGCCAGTAAAGGAAAGATCCCGCCTCTTGCCTGGGCTGGGCCTTGAGCATCTGTGCATGCTCAAGGCCTTCTGGCTCTCGTTCTCTCCGAGATCTCGGGCTATTGGGGTGGTAGATAAGTGAGTCTAGGGGATTCTGGAGGTGGTTTGGGTGGCTCACCATGACCTATAAGGGAGCTGTAGTGAGATGATGACATGGCATCCTTTTTATGAAGTTCACAGCAGTGCCCTATAAGATACCCCACTATTTAGGTGCCATGTCTGGGTGTTCAGTCCATCACTTTGCAGACCTCTCCCACGTACAACAGGGCTTATTCTAGGCATTTTTGATTTGGACGAAAAGTTGGACAAAAATGTGGTATAAAGATGGACGATTTAGTGACTTGGACAATTAGATCGGCAGGACGTATACTTAGATGATTTTCGAAACGAAAAAATTGGACATATTTTTTTTGAAAATTTGTCCTAAAGCTGTTTTTTTTTTTACTTTGGATGACTTGCGACTTAAACGAAAACGGACTTTGACATTCCTTTCAATTATGCCCCTCTAGCTGTTTTTCTTTTGGCTTTGTGTGGGGGTTGGGCATTAGTTATGCCTGGAAGAAAAATTGTGTGTGGGGGGGGTTTGTTTTTTTTGGGGGGGAGGTTTACCTTTCAATTGTGAGCCCAAGCCAGTAGGAAGCTGAAGTTTGCCCATAACTTTGGGTAGAAGTTTGCTGTTATCCTGGGAAGGAATTTTGAAAAAGATTCATTGAGATTTGAAGGCAAACTTGTGGCAAACTCCCCATCCCTAGCTGTGCTTGCTAGCAGCTGGAAGCTTCTATACATTTGTCTGTTTAAAGTTTGGACTGCCAGAACTGAAAGAAGTTGTACTTACATAAAACCTGTTTTGGACAGGCGGGTGCAAAAGACTCTTGAGAATAAGAGGAACTCTTTGGGAAGAAAAAGTGGAGTTTGGTGAAAATCTTGACAGCTTTTCAGGAGTTTTCTTTGATAATTGTTTTTTGGTTTGTTTTTTTTTTTTGTTGTGGTGCTTAAATTCACTGAAGGAATTAGGCACACCTTGACCAATAAACCTGTGTTGGGAAGATATTGTATCACAGAACCTGGTGATTTGCATTTTTGATTTCTATCTTTCTTTTGGCCCTGCAGGGCTTACTCCATCCTGAGTGGCATGCCTTGTCTAGTAATTTTGCCTGTGACCACCTGCAATGCTGTTGGCCATTCTAAGAGACCCCAGTGGTTACAGGGGTCTTCTAGAAGTAGGGAGATTCTGGATTCTTTACAAGGAGAGCTTTTCCAGCAGTTTGTAATGGAACCCACACAGGATGGGGTCATAATGGACTTAGTGCTTACAAATGGGGAAAGTGTTTCTGATGTTACAGTGGGTGATCATCTGGCATCCAGTGACCACTGCATGGTACAGTTTAATATTAAGATGGGTATAGAGAGGGCTCAATCAAAATCAAAGGTTCTAGACTTTTAAAAAAATGAACTTTGTTTGGATGGGGGTTTACATCAAGGAATTATTGTCTGAATGGGAATGTCTGGAAGGAGTAGAAATGTTGTGGGGAAAACTGAAAGGAGCGATTGTAAGGACGACAAACCTTTTTAATGAGGCAAGTAAGTAAAATTAAAAGGAAAAGAAGGCTTCTTTGGTTCTCAAAAGTAGTAGATGAGAAGGTAAGGAATAAGAGGTTAGTTTTCATAAACTACAAAAGATCGCAGAAAGAGGAAGTCAGGCAAAAAATATCTGGAAAAGTTAAGACAGGCTGGTCGTCTAGTCAGGAAAGCAAAGATGTAAATGGAAGGAAAAATAGCTGACACAGTAAAACAGGAAGACAAGACATTTTTTAGATATATTAGTGATAGGAAAAAGGTCAAAAGTAGCATTGTGAGACTCAAAGGTGAAGGGGAGGAATATGTAGAAGCTGATAAAGAAATGGCTGAGTTGCTTAACAAATATTTCTGTTCTGTGTTCACAGCTGAAGCACCAGGAGTGGGACCACAAAAGACAACCGTGAATAGGGATGGAGGAGTAATAGATCCTGCTCGATTTTCAGAGGGTTGTGTTCGTGAGGAGCTAGCTAAAATAAAGGTAGACAAAACGATGGGGCCGGATGGTATACATCCGAGGGTGCTGAAGGAACTTAGGGAAGTTCTGGTAGCTCCGCTGACTGATATTTTCAACGAGTCTCTAGAGTCAGGAGTGGTACTAGAGAACTGGAGAAGGGTGGATGTGGTCTTTCTCCACAAAAGTGGAAGTAAGGAAGAAGTAGGGAGGGAATTACAGGCTGGTAAGTCTGAATTCTGTGGTAAAAAAATTAATGGAAACACTTTTAAAATAGAGAATGGTCAAGTTACTGGAATCCTATGGATTACAGGACCGGAGGCAACATTGATTCACTAGAATTAGGCCTTGTCAGACAATTCTGATTAATTTCTTTGACTGGGTGACCAGAGAACTTAAGAACATAAGAATAGCCTTACTGGGTCAGATCAATGGTCCATCAAGCCCAGTAGCCCGTTCTAATGGTGGCCAATCTAGGTCACTAGTACCTGTCCAAAACCCAAGGTGTAGCAATATTCCATGCTACCGATACAGGGCAAGTAATGGCTTCTACCATGTATTTCTCAATAAAAGACTTGTCCATACCTTTCTTAAAACCAGCTACACTATCCGCTCTTACCACAACCTCTGGCAATGCGTTCCAGAGCTTAACTATTCTTTGAGTGAAAAAAAATTTCCTCCAATTGGTTTTTAAAGTATTTCCCTGTAACTTCATCGGGTGTCCCCGAGTCTTTGTAATTTTTGATGGAGTGAAAAATTGATCAAGTTGTACCAGTTCTACTCCACTCAGGGTTTTGTAGACTTCAATCATATG
Source organism: Geotrypetes seraphini (assembly GCF_902459505.1). NCBI lineage: Eukaryota > Metazoa > Chordata > Amphibia > Gymnophiona > Dermophiidae > Geotrypetes > Geotrypetes seraphini. The sequence goes on along the minus strand of NC_047085.1, from coordinate 285,488,311 downwards.
TCCCCTCAACTGTCTCTTTTCCAAGCTGAAGAACCCTACCTAATACAAGAGGAGTTCTATCCCCTTTACCACCTTGGTCGCTCTTCTTTGAACCTTTTCTAGCAGCACCATATCTTTCTTGAGATAAGGAGACCAGAATTAAATGCAATATTCCAGATGAAGTCACATCATGGAGAGATACAGGGCATTATAACATTCTTGTTAACCATCCCTTTTTAAATAATTCTTACCATCCTATTTGCTTGTTTGTTTGCCACCTCACATTGGGCGGAAGATTTCAACATATTCTCTATGATGACTCCCAAATCCCTTTCTTGGGCGCTAATCCCCAACTAGGACCCTAGCATCTGGTAACTGTGATTCAGATTATTCTTCCCAATGTGGATCACTTTACATTTGTCCACATTAAATTTCATCTGCCGTTTGAACGTCCAGTCTTCCAATTTCCTAAGGTCCACCTGTAATTTTTCACAATCCTCATGTGTTTTAACAACTTTGAACAGATTAGTATCATCTGCAAATTTAATCACCTCACTCTTTGTTCCAATTTCCAGATCATTTATAAATAAGTTAGATAGCACCGGTCCCAGTAAAGACCTCCACAGTTTACTCTCCACCATTGAGAAAAATGACCATTTAACCCTACCCTCTGTTTTCTATCCAATAACTAATTCCTAATCCACAACTGAACTGTGCCACCTATCCCATGACACTTTAATTTTCTCAGGAGCCTCTCATGAGGAACTTTATCAAAAGCTTTCTGAAAATCTAGATACACTATATCAACTGGCTCACCTTTATCCACATGTTTATTCACACCTTCAAAGAAGTCAAGCAAATTTGTGAGGCAAGATCTTCCTCGGCTGAACCCATGCTGACTACTTCTCATTAAATTATGCTTGTCTACATGTTCCACAATTTTATTTTTTATAATCATTTCTACCATTTTACCCGGTAACGAAGTGAGGCTCACCGGTCTGTAATTTCCTGGATCTCTCCTGGAGCCCTTTTTAAAAATCGGTGTAACATTGGCCACTCTCCAATCTTCAGGTACTACAGACAATTTTAGAGAGAGGTTACAGATCACTAACAGCAGGTCAGCAATTTCATTTTTGAGTTCTTTTAATACCCTGGGATGTATACCATCTGGTCCTGGCAATTTATCACTTTTTAAACTAAACTAAACTAAGCCTTAGGTTTATATACCGCATCTTCTCCACTGAAGTGGAGCTTGACACGGTTTACAGAGCTTAAAAAATATGGGAAGAGAGAAGAGAAAGAGTTTACAAAGCATAAAAAGAGGGGATGTAATCAGGAGAAGAGATTATTATATGCTAGAGAAAAGCCAGGTTTTCAGTTGTTTTCGGAATAGTTGGAGGGAGTCCAGGTTCCGCAGTGGGACAGTGAGGTCGTTCCAGAGGCCGGTGATTTTGGAGAGGAGGGATCTACCCAGTTTACCTGCGTGGAGGATGCCATGTAGAGAGGGGAAGGATAGTTTATGTCTGTGGGTAGATCTGGTGGTAGTTGGTGTTGATTTAGCTCAGTACATCTTCCAGATTCAACGAGATTTATTTCAGTTCCTACGCTTCATCACCCTTGAAAACCATTTCCGGTTCAGGTTGATCTCTTACATCTTCCTCCATAAAGACCGAACAAAGAATTAATTCAGTCTTTCCGCTATGGCCTTATTCTCCCCGAGTGCCCCTTTTGCTCCTTGATCATCCAACGGTCCCACAGATTCCCTCAAACATTTTCTGCTACTGATGTACCTAAAAAAATTGCTATGAGTTTTTGCCTTTTTTGCAAGTTTCTCTTTATATTCTTTCTTAGCTGTCTTTATCAATGTTTTGCATCTATCTTGCCAGTGCTTGTGTTTCTTCTTATTTTCTTCATTCGGATCTTTTTTCCATTCTTTAAAGGCTGTTTTTATGACTCTAATAGCCTCCTTCACGTCACCTTTTAATCACGCCGGCTCTTGTTTCCACCTTTGCTGATATGTGGAATACATCTGGTCTGGGCTTCCATGACGGCATTTTTAAATAACATACATGCCTGGTTTACAGTCCTAACCTAAGCAATCGATCCTTTTAACTTCTTTTTAATCATTATCCTCATTTTATTATAGTCGCCCTTTCAAAAATTAAATGCCCCTACAGTAGATTTCTTTTGCAACGTAACTCCCAGTATCAGCTCAAATTTGATCACGTTATGATCACTGTTTCCCAGCAGACCCAACACAGTTAACTCCTATACTATTCTTGCATTCCACTAAGGACCAAATCTAAAATAGCACCCCCTCTTATCAGTTCCCGAACCAGTTGCTCCAAGGAAGCAGTTATTTATGACACCTAAGAATTTTACCTCCCTAGCACTCCCCGATGTAACATTTAACCAGTCAATGTTGGGGTAATTGAAATCAATAAGTAACAAACTCATACTCTATAAACAAATATATCTATAGAACCCCCTACAATTCCACTCAGTACTTCCAAATAATCACTCACAGATAGAGAAAATGCACCACCGCAATTATATACCACACACTGAATTCAAAGCAGAAACAGAGGGAAAAGGAGCAAAAGATAACCAGAAAAGAAAAATAAAGTGGAGAAAAAGCCTCAGTTCAGCTTCATGGGCTCAAAAAACTCCACTTTGTCTCATATGGGCTCCGTTTTTATGAATCAAAATGTTCACTGAATCAAGTGTCAGTGGTAGCCACTCCCCAGTTGGAGATTGAAACATCCAAAAGTCTTGGAAAATGCAGGAAAAGTTAAAAAATCACTAACAGGCACAGATTCAACTCAGCACATGAGATGGCTAAAAACAGATACTTAGCTGCCGGTCATCTCATGCCTCTTGTGCCATGATCTCCCAAATGAACATGCATATTCAGGACAGCAGAACTTGTACCTGTAGTGAAGACACCATTTCAAGTTCTGCTGTCCTGCATGTTTGTTTAGGGGATCATCGCATGAGAGGCATGAGATGACCGGCAGCTAAGTATCTGTTTTTTTGCCATCTCATGTGCTTAGTTGAATCTGTGCCAGAGCTACATTTTAAATGTTCTTTACCCTGAAATAGATGTGTTTAGTAAACAGATAAATAAAAATAAATACTTTAGACTTTAGTTTGTATCAGTAAAATAGTTTAATACAACATATACTGTAAATAATAATTTCTCTATGAATAAGCAATTAAATTTTCAATCTATTGTATGCCTCACAAATATCCTAATTTCAATCCTGAAAAAGTTCCTTTGATGCCTAATCAAAATATTCCTGGTCTTCTGAATAGGACTAAAAAAACAGCAGCTGACTAAAGATGAAGACTTGTCAGATAAGTTAATTAAACTTTTCTCTACTTCTCCAGAATATGGTTTGTTCAATGCTGTTTAACTAATGTCTCTAAGAACTGATTCTGCATGTTATTTATTTTCTAATCAAATCTCCTATGGGAGCTATTATTTGTACTTAAAGGCACTCTAATTCCAATATTTCAACTATTTTTAGTTGTTATTTATTTTCTTACAATTTCCAGTTTTCAGAACGCCACGTCTTTTTTTGGTACATATCTCTTTTGCTTTCTTTTCTTTAAGGTGGGTAGCAGGTTGGCACGCTGTTGCTTGAAGATCATAGGGAAAACTACTACTCTGACTCAAAAAATAAATAAGAAAATCCTACAACCCCAAACTATTTTTAACCACAATATTAACTATTAAACTTTTCTAGCTAGTATAAAATAAAATATAATTGGAAATGCCCTAAACTAATTCCCTCCCACAATTTAATAACTTTTCATTTTCATTTTTAAAATCTTTTTATTAGAGTTTTAACATAGCGATACAAACAACAAAGGAAAAAACAGGTCTGGTATTGAATATGGAAATGATGATATATGCATTTGTGACCAAATGTAACCCCCTCCTTCTCAGACTGAGATAAAAGGTATCCCTCTTGAAATAAGATTTATTTTGTAGTCATGCACACCGAGGGTTAAATTGATACCTTCCCCCAGGAGAAGGAGTGATTTACATAAACAAAATAATAATATATAATAATATGGTATAACCTTGAAATAAAAGTATTTATTAATCATATAATAAAATAAATATAAAGAAGCACTAAGGATTCAAAATTGAATATAGAAATAAAATTTAATAAACAAATGCTGTATATCAAATCTACACAAAGAAATTCTACTTCCCCTCTGTAAAGTTCTTCTTTTTCCCCAGATTTGGGTATTTGAGGCTTTATGTTCTTTCTATGTAGGGGTACCATATAGGCGCGCTGTTGCTAGCAGAATCTCTTGCTAGTAGACTCTCTCTTCCTGGAACCAACCTACTACTCTGACTTAAACAAACCAATAAGGGAAAACCCTATCCTAATCTAATAACCCAAAAGTTGCCTAAAATACTTCCTAAGCTAGAAAAAAAAACAGAAAATTGATATTCCCTGTACTTTTTTTCCCTCCCCAGAATTTCCTATATCTCAAAACACAAATAAAACCTAATTCTCAATAAATTTTACAGGAGATATAACCAATTTAAAATTTCCAAAACAATTTATCAACTTTTCTTCACCAATATTCCCTCACAACATTACACAGAAATCTCACAGACTATTTCTAACACCCAATAGTCTCACAGATAAAACAATTTCTCACATCCACCATAAAGAAATGTTTCAACCTTGGAAATTACCAGAATCTACAAATCAAACCTCAACTTCAACCAAAACCTACAATTCTTTTTCAAAATTCAATAAAATCAACTATAATTACCTTCACAAGAGCCACACAAGCCAAAACACCTCTTCACAGAACCAAGTCACCCTCCCAACTGTCAAATCTAACATAATGTTCACTCAGCTGATGCTGATCTCTGCATGAGGACAGCAGACTTGTGCCAGAGATCAGCAACAGAAAATCCCAAAACTGCACCAATACAAACAATACACAAACCAAATCTCTCAAAATAGGAAAAAAACACAATTCTTTCCTTCCAGACCCTCTCTGCTTCTTTAAACCCTGTTTTTCACACTCAAGTAACTTTTAAACTTTTATCCCTGGTTACACAAAGAAAAACTAGCATGTAGAGGCATGAACCAGCACTAAAAGTCATGCCCTCTGACATGAGCAGAAACAAAGCAACCCTGAAGTACAGTCTTGTGGATAGAGACAACATCTTTGCAGCAAAGACAACTCAAATAGTTGTACAAAAGAAGCATTTTCATAGCAGAAAAATAGTACCTTATGCCAAGGAGGAAAACGTGTATACTGTATATATCAAGTACAGTTGGAGTCAACCAAAACCATCGGCTAAAGGCAACCAAATCTCAATTTTAGATCTGACGAGAGCGTTAGTCGCCAAGTATTCATATATATGTGTTAAAATAACATTGGCACACCACAAACATAATGTTAAGTAGATTAGCAGATGTCCAGTTAGATAAAATCATATGTCCTATTGTATGCTTGTTCTGTTTTAATTAGTTTGTTTTTGTGATTTATACCCTTGTTAATGATATGGTTTATTTTATGTATACTTTTAGAAATTTATTTTACCATGTGTACATCGCTTAGTATTTGGAATAGGCGATTAATCAAATAATAAATAAACTTGAAACTTGAATATCAAACAGTTTTTTTCTGATCTGTTGTCAATATGTCTGGTAAGACCAAAGATCTAAAAATGAGTATGTCAAAAGTTAATCAGAAGAAATATGAAGACATTTACATATAAGTTTCCATATAGAGGTCCAAAAGTTCAGGACAAGGGGACAGGAGAAGAAAATATGTTTGAAGTCTCCTAAATCAGAGAGGCAGTGCCAACATGAATTAGAGTCTAATAAGCTAGCTCTGTATAATTTACTTGGGGTCCAAAAGGCCTTGTGGAAAAAGAAGTAAAGGGATTGTATTAAATTAATGGATAGAGTAGGTCTATAGGATCTCGTAAAAAGATCAGACCACGGAGCATCTGTGGCATTCCATGAGGACGTTGCTGACCAAATCTTTCTAGATTTTTGTAGAAGGGGAAAAAGATGGTCTCCAAAAATTTTATAAAAAAGGGAGGCAGTGTGTCCTGGGAATTGTCCTAGTTGGTATATTAATGTGGTTTTGGGAGTTTCTGGAGTTGATGGATCAAGAGGCCATTTTAGTTTGATTATACGATGACTCAGTTGTAGCCATTGGAAGGTGTGTTGTAATTCTGTAAAAGGAATTATAACCTTATTTTTGATAATTTGATTCAAGAACCATAAACCTTTATTTATCCAATGGGACCATAAGACAGTCTTCTTTCCTATCATGATATCAGTATTATGCCAAATAGGGGCTTGGAGCGTTCTAAATTAGAAAAAAACTAAATTCTTTGTAGCCTTGCCATACCCACTCGTCACTAAAACATCACTCTGCATCAACAAACTCAGTTACCTTATTCAACCTACAATGAAGGTTCTGTGAGTAATACTTGACCAAGGCCTAATCATGAAAGACCAAGTGGACTCATTGGTTAGAAGGGGTTTCTTCACTCTCTGGAAGCATACTTTGATGCTTCATCATTCAGAATTCTGGTACAATCCCTTATACTAAGCCATCTGGAATACTATAATATCGCCCACCTGGCAATCTCCCAGAAGAATCTGCAGAGACTACAACTGGTGCAGAACGCAGCGGTTAGGCTGATTTTTGGGTTGAAGAAATCTGATCACATAACCCCTTCCTACCAACTCCTGCACTCGTTGCCAATGGATGCACGTGCAAAGTTTAAGCTGGAATGTTTCTGCATTACGGCACTATACGGTTTAGCCCCTAAATATATAACTGACCTCTTCTCCTTCTCAACCAACAAACATAAGAGAAGCTCACACACGAAGTTTGTCTCCCCACCGGTTAGAGGATGTAAATTTAAAAGACACCATCAACATCTCCTCTCATATCAAGCAGCATCATGGGGCAAAGACCTGGAAAAACTACTTAGGCACACAAACAACTATGATGAATTTAGGAAACACCTAAAAACATATCTGTTCTTGAATTACCTAGGCAGCTGATCCGCACAATCTCTCCCACGACAACCGCTCTCATATTCTGTTAGTCACTAACCTCCAACTATGTAAGTTCTACTCAATTGTAGCATTCTTTTTAATCATCGTAAACCACATAGAACTTCATAGTAGAGAATGACACGGTGACAAAATTCAACACCGTTCCCGTCCCCATGGATAAACGTGGGAAATAATCCCATGTCATTTTCTAGTGTCTATTTCAACCTCAGTCCTTCTACACCAGCATTCTTCAAAGCAAAGCTTGCGGGTCAGTGGTTGTGCCCAATTATACTCTGATTCTTCCCTCTCTCCTTAAAGAAAGACATGAAGATGGTTTCCCGCGATTATCCGCAGGGACGGGAACGGTGATGAATTTTGTCACTGTATCATTCTCTACTTCACAGTCCTGCAGTATATAAACTGCTATTATTATTATTTTTTTTTTAAATCAAATTTCACATTTTACATTCAAGTATCCACTTGTACAGAAAGTTGAAGAAAGCAGACAAACTAAAAACGCGACTAGAAACACCTAGCGCACTATTACAATACAAAATTATATAAGAAACATAAAAATCATAGCTTAACTTCAGCTCAAGTCCTCTATCTGGGTCCAAGATTGAATTAGCGAGTATAAACCAAAATTATATAAAACATAAGGAAAATAAGATCCCTCTACTGAAAGGAGATATCCCTTAATATTCAAACTGCACTCAAAACTTTCCCTTCGTCCATTCGAGCTCCAGCCACGAAAGCTGTCAGCTTTCAGCTCAAAGAAAACATATTTTTTCATACGATAATGTATTATACATTTACATGGATGACAAAGAAAAAATGACCCTCCAAGAGAGATAACCCCTGGCTTTAACATAAGAAATTCTCGTCTCCTTTTCTGTGTATCCCGTGCCAAATCTGGAAACATTAATACTTTGTGACCAAGAAAGTATTTCTGTTTATTCTTGAAGAAGAGCCGAAGCAACCAGTTATTATCTGATGCAAGGGCTACCGTAACAAGTAATGTAGCCGCCACAGCAGACTCTCGATCAGAAAGTTCCAGCATTGCTGATACATTAAGTGGTTGAATATCATCCTGCCATTGCAATTGCTGTTCCTTAATTTTTGATGGCAAATAGTAAACGTGGGTAAATGGTGGAATCATATCTTCTGAAATTTCCAAAGTTTCTGTTATATAACGTTTTAACATGTCCCTAGGCGGCACTGCTGCAATCCTAGGGAAGTTAATCAATCGCAAATTATTATTTCGTGAAGAGTTCTCTAAGAATTCAAATTTTCTACGTAAATTTGAGTTGTCTCTTACTAATGTTTCACTAAGTTGTTTAGAAACTTTTAATTCTTTTTGAATATTCTCAATAGAGTTCTTTGAGTCCTTCATTTCAACCTTCAAATTCTTAATATCAGTATCCTGATTTTTCAATTTTTCTTCTAGCAGTGCCAACTGAGGTTTTAAAGATGTAGCCAGATTAGCCACAAGATCCCAGATAGAGTCTAGGGTTACTTCTCTGGGTTTTTCAATAGTGTAGATATCTTTAATAGTTTTAATTTCCTCACCAGCTGAGAGCAGGTCCTGGTTGTCCTTCTCCTGGGCTCGGTTCCCCACCGAAGTTGTGGAATCCTCGGCCTCTCCTGGGCTCACCTGAAAAGACAGGGAGTCCATCTTCCTGCTCCCCTCTATGCTTTTCCCTGCCTCTGAGGGGAGGTGCAAACCGTCCTCTGGTAGCTCCTCCACTCGCGGGGAGCTGGTAATCCGAGGAGGTGGGGGAGGTGCTCTCGCGTCGGGGTTAGTGATGTTTCCCAGGAAGCCGCCTCAGTCTCGCCTCTCCATGGCGCCTCTGCTGGGCTTACCGACGCTGCCGTTGCCGGGATATCTTGCATACGGCGCAGTAGTTCCCCAATATCGCCGAAGGAAGAGGCATCCGAGCGCCGCGAGGCTCCAGCGGTGCTACGGCCTCTTCTCTTCGGCATACTTAAAAGGAAGAAAACCTTCTCAAAAGAGTAAGTTTTGTTTTTCTAGCGAACTCCCGCGGCATGCAGTTCAGCTCAGGGAACCTTTGGCCATCTTGGATCCCGCACTTCCCTGTCTTGATGAGCTAAACTGCTATTATTATTATTATTATTAATAAATCCGTGTGAGTGAAAAGTATTTTCCAGTTTGGTGATGGCAATTTTGGAAGCATGTACAAAGGCAAATTGTTGAGAAATTTGGGTTTTAGACAAGTAAGCAATACATTTCAAGGATATAGGAGACATTAGATATGATTCAATGGAATACCATGAAGGCAACTAGGTTGATGTATGGGATGTGGACATCCACAAAGTACCTTATTGTAAAATAGCAGCTAAATGATAAGAATAAAAATCATGAAAACCTATCCCACCTTGTTGTTTAGGAGCTTTTAAGGAAGTTAGGGCAATGCGGGCCGGTTTTTTTGTTCCAAATAAAATCAACTAGAAGTTTGTCAACTTCTTTATAAAATAACTTTTCAAAATCGACAATTCTCGTTAACAAACGACAACTTTTGCCAGAATAAAAAAACAACTCCTTTACAGCAGAACAAAATTATGCACAATTGACATCAGTCACTCAGATTTATTCAGACAAAGTTGAGTACAGTATTAAGTAATTAAAGCAGAAATACAGAATTTCCTTATTCTTTCAGTCTTGTAAAATTTATTTGAGACACACACCAGCATAAGAACTTAAGAAGATAAGAATTTCTGCTGCTGGGTCAGACCAGTGGTCCATCATACCCAGCAGTCCACTCCCACGGCCGCCCTTAGGTCAAAGACCCTAACTGAGTCTAGCCTTACCTGCGTACAATCTGATTTAGCAGGAATTTGTTTAACTTTGTCTTGAATCCCTAGGGTGTTTTCCCCTATAACAGCCTCCGGAAGAGCATTCCAGTTTTCCACTGAGAGTGAGCACTCTCTGGAAGAAGAACTTCCTTACATTTGTACGGAATATATCCCCTTTTAACTTTAGAGAGTGCCCTCTCGTTCTCCCTACTTTGTAGAAGGTGAACAACCTGTCTTTATCTACTAAGTCTATTCCCTTCATTATCTTGAATGTTTCGATCATATCCCCTCTCAGTCTCCTCTTTTCAAGTGAGAAGAGGCCCAGTTTTTCTAATCTCTCACTGTATGGCAATTCCTCTAGCCCCTTAACCATTTTAGTCACTCTTCTCTGGACCCATTCGAGTAGTACTATGTCCTTCATGTATGGAGACCAATGCTAGATGCAGTATTCCAGGTGAGGGTGTATCATGGCCCGGTACAGTGGTATGATAACCTTCTCTGATCTGTTTGTGATCCCCTTCTTAATCATTCCTAACATTCTGTTCATCTTTTTCGCCACCGCCAGGCATTGCGCGGACAGCTTCATCAACTTGTTGACCAGTACTCCCAAGTTTTTTTCCTGGGGGGGGCATTTCTCCGAGTACTGCATTCGTATTAGTGTATAAGATTTTTGTTACCGACATGCATCACCTTACACTTATCCACATTAAACCTCGTTTGCCATGTCGCGGCCCATTCTTGAGCGTGTTTATGAAACATTGCAGGTCTTCGCAATCCTTCTATGTCTTCATTACTCTGAATAACTTCGTATTGTCTGCAAATTTTATCACCTCGCTCGTCATACCAATTTCCAGGTTGTTTATAAATATGTTGAAGAGCACGGGTCCAAGCACCGAACCCTGCGGCACTCCACTTATGACACTTTTCCAGTCCGAGTATTGTCCATTTACCCCCACTCTCTGTTTCCTATCCACCAACCAGTTTTTAATCCACGTGAGTATTTTACCCTCGATTCCATGGCTCGCAATTTTTCGAAGTAGTCGTTCATGTGGAACCTTGTCAAATGCCTTCTGAAAATCCAGATATACAATGTCGACTGGGTTGCCCTTGTCTATCTGCCTGTTTACTCCCTCGAAGAAGTGCAGCAAGTTCGTCAAACAGGATCTGCCTTTGCTGAAGCTGTGCTGGCTGGTCCTCATCAGATCGTGTCCGTCAAGGTGATCAAGCGCTTCTACCATCTTTCCCGGTACCGAGGTCAGACTCACTGGTCTGTCGTTTCCCGGATCTCCCCTGAAGGCAAATACCAAAATTCACAAGAAGACGATTCATCTGTCAGCTACAGCTGACAAAACCACAGATTTTATTTCCACCTTTCACCTCTAGTATATATAAAAATCATGGAATTTATCCCACAGCAATACTCAGAAGCACAGAAAACACCCATCACCCAAAATCTTACAGATCAACCAGAATCTTCAACAATAACAGAATAGGAATCCTCTTCCAAACCAGGTCTTACCACAAAAATTTACATACAGATTTAACCATAGTTAAAATTCCAACATCAGAACTTTACACAGTAACCATACACAACTTCACCAAACTGTCAAAATCACTTTCAGAACTTCAAAACATCAACACTTGAACTTAGACATCCACTAACCAACTTTATAGAAATACCCAAAAATCAACCTCAGAAACCAATAACTTACTTCAAAATTACCGTACTTTTCAATAAGGAACAGTTCTCACACACAGCTTTCCTGTCAAAAATTGACAGTTGGAATCTTGAAAGTGGTTGCTGATCCCTGCACGAGGACACAGGTACTGTGCAGAGATCAGCAACAGAAAATCACCAGACTTCAAGCATACAAACTTAAAACACCCAAACTTTCATTAAAAAAAATAAAACAGGCTTCTTCCTTAAAGAAGATTTCCTTATTCTTAAATTTTCTATAAAATCTTTATTTCCATTATGAACATGAGCCAGAAGTCTTTTCGTGCTGACTGCCTGTCTCGTGCCATCACCATGACAGCACAGACACTGCCCTTGCCCCATGTGCACGGCCCGTAATTACAAACAAAATTTAAAAAAAACCACATGCAGAAAATCTTCGGGGTAGACTCTCTGGAGCCTCTCCCCAGCTGTCCGATGCTCCTCTCTGCATTTTCAGCGGCACCTCCGCTAAACTTTTCAAAAATAAACTACTGGCAGAAATATGCCAGCAAAAGTTCTTTGTGTATGCGCCAGAATAGTGATGTCATTCTTGTGCCGATGGGATGACATCATCCATCCGTTGCGCACCCAGCAATCCAGCCCCAAAACTTGCTGGGAGCACTCCAGGGCCTAACCAGACCCACAATTCCTTTGCAGCCCGACCCACTGTAAAAAATAGACCCCGGAGCACTGTTTTTTTGCTCCGGGACTCTTCCTTTCCTCAGACCAACTTTGGCCCACTGCACATGCATGGCAATTGCGATGTCATCACACCCATGTGTGATGACATCGTGGGCACATTCGGCACCAACACACCAGACCTCCCTGCCTGGACACAACTCCTCCAGCCCCAATTCTCCCTTTCTATTCCCTTGTGTCCAAAGTTCATGCCCCCTCCTTTCCTTTTGTGTCTCGAGTTCATGTCCCCTCTGCCTTCCAGCCTTTGTTCCAAAATTGTGCTTCTCCCATGTCTCAACGTGCTCCTTCCCCCCTTTCTCCCTTGGCCCACGATCATGCCCCCTCTCCCTTACTTGCTCGCAGGGCTACACTGACTTCTTTAAGAGCTGACCAGCTGGGCTCCCCCTTCTTGCCTTCACTCAAACTTGTTTGCAGGCAGTGGCTTTTACACACTGCATGTGGCTGACCCAAAAGCTTTCCCTCTGATGTCAGCTTTGACATTGGAGAGAAGGCTTCTGGGACAGCCACTGCAACATGCAAAGAGCTGCTGCTGCTTCCCTGCAACAAGTACCTGAAATGGGTAATTGTGATCCCCTGCTGACCTGGAAGGCTTCCCTTTGATGTCAGCTCTGACATTGTAGGTAAGCCTTCTGGGTCAGCTTCAGCAGAGGGGAGAGGGCAGGAATTAAGGCATGAGATCCCCTGCGGTGGTGGTAGCTTTCAGTGGAGGGGTGCAAACAGGAAGGAGGGCATGGGATTCTCGGTGGCAGCAGCGGCCATTAAGAAGGAAGGTAGGCAGGAGAACCACGCAGTACTGTACCCCCAGCAAGCAGCTTACGTACCCCTAAGGCTATAAGTACCACGTGTTGAGAAACACTGATCTACAGCACTGAAGTCAGGCTTACCAGTCTGTAATTTCCTAGATCACCCTGGAAATCTTTTAAAAAATCAAAATTACAATGGTGTAGTAAGGGTAAATGGTGCCCAGAGCGGTGGGGCCCCTCCCAGCCCTCTTCCCCTTCCCGCCCTCTTCCCCTCCCCCCCACCATGTGTATGCCCCCTTCCCTTTCTCTATACCTTTATAACTTCTCCGGCATGAGAAGCATGCCCACGTCAGTGTTGGTTCGCCCTTTGATGTCATTTCCAAGGCGCAGGTCCTAGAAGTGACATCATAGAGAGCATAAGGGAAGTATAAAAGGTATGGGGAAGGCAAGGGGTGTGCATGCTCAGCAAGGCGAGGAGTGGGGGTGGCAGAGAGGGAAAGTGTGCCCTGGACCCTTTCCCTTCCTACCTTTACAAGAAAATTCCCACGCAGGCTATTTCATCTCTCACCAGAACATAAGAACATAAGAATTGCCACTGCTGAGTCAGACCAGTGGTCCATCATGCCCAGCAGTCTTCTCACACGGCAGCCCTCTGGTCTAAGACCAGCACCCTAACTGAGACTAGCCCTACCAGCGCACGTTCTTGTTCAACAGAAACTTGTCTAACTTTGTCTTGAATCCTTGGAGGGTGTTTTCCCCTATAACAGCCTCTGGAAGAGCGTTCCAGCTTTCTACCACTCTTTGAGTGAAGAAGAAATTCCTTACGTTTGTACGGAATCTATCTCTTTTTAACTTTAGAGAGTGCCTTCTTGTTCTCCCTACCTTGGAGAGGGTGAACAACCTGTCCTTATCTACTAAGTCTATCCCCTTCAGTACCTTGAATGTTTCGATCATGTCCCCTCTCAATCGCCTCTGTTCGAGCGAGAAGAGGCCCAGTTTCTCTAATCTTTCGCTGTACGGCAGCTCCTCCAGCCCCTTAAACATCTTAGTCGCTCTTCTCTGGACCCTTTCGAGTAGTACCGTGTCCTTCTCCTTTCGAGTAGTACCATGTCCTTCTTCAGGTACAGCGACCAGTGCTTGATGCAGTACTCCAGGTGAGGGCGTACCATGGCCCGGTACAGCACTATGATTACCTTCTCTGATATGTTCATGAACCCCTTCTTTATCATTCCTAGCATTCTCTTTGCCCTTTTTGCTGCCACCGCACATTGTGTGGCTTCATCGACTTGTCAATCAGAACTCCCAAGTCTCTTTCCGGGAGGTCTCTCCAAGTACCGCCCCGGACATCCTGTATTCGTGCATGAGATTTTTGTTACCGACATGCATCACTTTACACTTATCCACATTGAACCTCATCTGCCATGTCGATGCCCATTTCTCGAGCCTGATTATGTCACATTGCAGATCTTCGCAATCCCCCTGCTCTTTACTACTCTGAATAACTTCGTATTATCCGCAAATTTAATCACCTCGCTCGTCGTACCTATGTCCAGATCATTTATAAAGATGTTAAAGAGCACGGGTCCTAGCACCAAGCCCTGCGGCACCCCACTGGTGACGCTCTTCCAGTCCGAGTATTGTCCATTTACCCCCACTCTCTGTTTCCTATGCTCCAGCCAGTTTTTAATCCACGTGAGTATTTCACCCTCAATTCCATGGCTTGCAATTTTTCAAAGTAGTCATTCATGCGGAACCTTGTTGAATGCCTTCTGAAAATCCAGATATACAATGTCAACTGGATCGCCCTTGTCTATCTGTCTGTTTACTCCCTCAAAGAAGTGCAGCAAGTTCGTCAAACACGATCTGCCTTTGCTAAAACCGTGCTGACTGGTCCTCATCAGCCCGTTTCCGTCAAGGTAATCAATGATGCTGTCCTTTATCAGTGACTCTACCATCTTTCCCGGTACAGAGGTCAGACTCACCGGTCTGTAGTTCCCCGGATCTCCCCTCGAACCTTTCTTGAAGATAGGTGTAACATTCGCTGCCTTCCAGTCTTACGGAATCTTTCCCGATTTGATCAACAGATTGGCTATTAGTTGAAGCAGTTCAGCTATGGTCCCTTTCAGTTCCTTGATGACCCACGGATGGATGCCATCCGGTCCCGGGGATTTATCGCTCTTAAGCCTATTAATCTGCCTATACCTCCTCTAGACTGACCGTCAATCCTGTCAGCTTTCTGTCTTCATTTCCAGCATATAGCCTGATGGGTTCCGATATGCTGTGTACATCTTCTATGGTAAATACAGATGCAAAAAATGTGTTCAGTTTGTCAGCGATTGCTTTGTCCTCCTTTAGTGCTCCCTTTATTCTATGGTCATCCAACGGTCCCACCACTTCCTTTGCGGGTCGTTTCCCCTTAATATATCGAAAGAACTGCTTGAAGTTCTTCGCCTCCTTGGCTATTTTTTCCTCGTAGTCTCTTTTGGCCCCTTTTACCGCCTTACGGCACCTGCGTTGATGTTGTTTGTGCTTATTCCAGTTTTCATCCGTTTTTGACCTTTTCCATTCCTTAAATGAAGTTTTCTTGTCTCTGATCGCTTCCTTCACCTCTACAGTGAGCCACGCCGGTTCTTTGTTCTTTTTCCTCTTGGATCCCTTGTTGATACGCAGTATCATGGGGTAAAGACCTAGAACAATTGCTTTCGCCCACTACTTATGAGGAATTTAGGAAACGTCTGAAAACACACCTGTTCCTAAAGTATCTAGACAACTGATCCTCTCTTCTCTCTCCCCTCTATAGCGATTAACTTGTTCTATTGATCACTCTCTCCTCAAAAATGGATTTCCTGTCCTATTAACCCTCTTTCTTCCTCCCCTCTTAAAGTCAATCAATTTGTACCTTTGCTTAATCTTTGTAAACCGCATAGAACTTCTCGGTATTGCGGTATATAAGCTGTTATTATTATTATTATTATATATATATTTTGCGCCTCGGTGACTGTGTCCTTAAAAAGGGACTAAGCTTGCTCTAGCGTTTTTCAGTGCTTATCCTCTTCTTAATGTTCTTCCCTACCATGAGTCTCATCCCTTCGTAATTCCCTTTTCGGAAGTTCAGTGCCGTGGCTGTCGTTTTGGACCGATGTTTCTCCCCTGCGTCCAGATCAAAGCAGATCATATTGTGATCACTGCTTCCCAGCGTCCCTTCTACTTCTACATCTTGTGCTGGTCCTCGCAGGCTATTTAAAATTAAGTCCAGAATTGCATTTCCTCTAGTATTTTCCTTGACAAGTTGTTCCAGGAAGCAATCGCCTACAGCATCCAAGAACTTGGTCTCTCTAATGCAGATGGAGATGCCTAGGTTCCAGTCTATTCCCGGATAGTTGAAGTCACCCATGATAACTGTGTTGCCTCCCTTGCAGTTGCGTTTAATCTCGTCTGTCATTTCTCCATCAATTTCTTTGGACTGCCCTGGGGGTCGGTAGTAGATGCCGATCTTCGTTTCCAAGCCATTTGTTCCTGGAATTTTGACCCATAGAGACTCTAACTTATCTGTCAGTTGTAGCGTGTTCTCTCCAGCAGATTCAATTTCCTCTTTGACGTATATGGCAACGCCCCCACCTTTTTGAGCCACTCTGTCTCTGCGGTATAGTTTGTATCCCGGTAGCACAATGTCCCAGACGTTTTCCTCAGCCCACTATGTTTCCGTGATGCCTAAGATGTCAACATTATCTTTTTGTGCTATGGCTTCTAATTCACCCATCTTATTTGTAAGGCTCCTTGCGTTTGTGTATATACACTTGAGTTTGCAGCTTTTTCCTTTCTTGCATTTCCTTCCCTCTTGTGTCCTTTTCAATCTCTCTTGCCTGTAATCCGGTGAGTCTTTCCCTCTATCTTCTTGCACGGTATCCTCTGGTAAACCAGTTCCCGAACCATCGACTCTCTCTCTCTGTCGACTGTCGGCTTTTCCCTTCTTCCTAGTTTAAAAACTTGTCCACTTTTCTCTTGATGTTGTTTGCAAATAGCCTCGTTCCGTCTCTGCTGAGGTGGAGTCCATCCTTCCTGTAGAGCTTGCTCTTCCCCCAGAACATTGTCCAATTGCGCACGAAGTGGAATCCTTCTTCCTCACACCAGCGCCGCATCCACGCTTTAACTGCTTGCAGCTCCATCTGCCTCTTCTCATCTGCCCTGGGTACTGGCAAGATCTCCGAGAATGCTATCCTCTCCGTTCTGGTCTTCAGATTCCTTCCTAGCATCCAGAACTGGTCCTTCAGTACTTCCCTGTTGTAGTTCCTATAGCTCACGTTGTTCGTCCCCACATGGATCACCACTGCCGTATCTTCTTCTTCCACACTGTTGAGGATCCTGTCGATGCGGCTCACTATGTCTTCTACCTTGGCTCCCGGTAGGCAGGTCACCAGCCGATCAAGTCTTCCTCCCGCTATGTGGCTGTCAACTTGTCTGATGATGGAGTCACCCACGACTATTGCTGTCCTCTCTATCTTCTCCTGATTCTCCAGCCTCAGGTCCGTGTCCCTGGTGTATGTCTATCAACTCAGCCTTACTATCTGGCCTATTTTCCGTACAAATGGGACACATTGCCCTTCCCCCACTTCAGAAAAAAGCTGATCTAGATCCATCCTCCACTTCTAGCTATCGTCCTATAGAAAATATTCCTCTCCTGACCTAAATCCTTTAGGCTATTATATCCACTCAGCTCTCATCTTACTTAGAGAGATTCTCCATTCTATTACCTTGCCAATATGGCTTCAGTCCTAATTTCAGCACTGAATCCCTGCTGGTCTCTTTAATCTCAAAGATCCAACAACTTCAATCTCGTAATAAGTTTGCTATCCTAGTACAATTCGATCTATCTGTGGCATTTGATGTTGTCCACCACGATATCCTAATTTACCAACTTTCTGAGATAGGCATTGATTCCACAGTCTTAGACTGGTTCTCGAAATTTTTTCGATCCTACTCTTACACTGTTAACATGAATGGAACCATGTCTTCTTCTTGGAGTCTGCTATGTGGTGTTCCCCAGGGATCACCTCTGGCCCCTATTCTTTTCAACATTTATATGTCTTCTTTGAAATTCTTCCATCTATCTCCTTTTGAAACTCTATTTACATATGCAAATGACATCCTTGTCCTTCTCGAGATATATTTTTGGTGAGGTTAGTGAGGTTCTAATCTAAACTAAACTAAACCTTGGGTTTATATACCGCACCATCTCCACGAATGCGGAGCTCGGCACGGTTTACAGGAAGAAAGATGAGAGAGGAACTACAGTGGAGAGATTAAAGAGTTAGGTGTAAAGGGGGAAGGTGAGAGGCCTAAGAGGGGGGGAAGTGTTACAGTTTTGAGAATAGCCAGGTTTTTAGGTGTTTGCGGAAGAGTTGGAGGGAGCTTGAGGTTCGGAGAGGGGAGGTGAGGTTATTCCAGATCTCAGTGATTCTAAAGGGGAGGGATGACCCAAGTTTGCCTACATGGGAAATACCTTTTATGGAAGGGAAGGATAGTTTAAAAATTTGGGAGGATCTGGAGGAAGTAGGGGTTGGGGAGTTCCAGAATAGAGGGATAACGGCAGGAAGGATGCCATGTAGGATCTTGTAGGCCAGACACGCACATTTGAAGTGGATCCTGGGGATTACTGGGAGCCAATGGAGCTTAGACAGGAGTGGTGAGACGTGATCAAATTTGCTTTTCGCGAAAACAAGCTTAGCTGCGGCGTTCTGAATCCGCTGAAGTCTGTGGAGGCTTTTCTTGGTTAGGCTGAGGTAGATAGAATTGCAATAATCCAATCTGGAGAGGATGATGGATTGTACTAGGACTGTGAAGTGTTTTTGGTGAAAATAGGGTCTGACTTTCCTTAGCATGTGAAGGCTGAAGAAGCATTTCTTCACCAGGGATTGGAGATGTTCGTTGAAGGATAGAGAAGAGTCTAAGGTGACACCCAGAACTTTGCTTGAGAACTCGAGCTGTAATGGGGGGCCGGAGGACAATGGGATGGAGGAAGGTAGATGGTCTAATTTTGGGCCGAGCCAAAGGAGTTTTGTTTTGGACTCGTTTAGTTTCATATGCATTGTGAATGCTCAGGATTGGAGGTTCTTTATGCATGAGGATATGTTCGTGGAGAGGTTAGTGAGGTTCGAGTCGGTCTCAAGGAGGACGAGGATGTCATCAGCGTAAGTGTAAAGAGTTTCAAGGGGGGATAGTTGGAGTAGTTTCAGGGAGGACATGTAAATGTTAAAGAGGATTGGGGAGAGGGGAGAGCCTTGTGGGACACCACAAGTCGGGGTCCAGGGGGAGGATGAGGTGCCGCTCATGTTAACCATGTAAAAGCGGGAGCGCAAGAATTTGGAGAACCAATCAAGAACTATGGAGCTAATGCCTATCTCGGAGAGTTGGAAAATTAGAATGTCGTGGTGGACAACGTCAAAAGCTGCAGAGAGGTCGAATTGTAGAAGGACAGCAAACTTGTTACGAGAATGCAGTTGCTGAACCTTAGAGATTAGAGAGGCCAATAGGGATTCAGTGCAGAAGTTGAATCTAACAGCTTGCATAACGAAACTCCAATCCTGGGCCTTCTCTGTACAAATGAAGCTGAATGAGTCCAAAACAAAACTACTCTGGCTTGGCCCAAATTTAGATCAGTTACCCACGCTCATTCTACTACCTTCTGGTCCCACACTGTAGATCGAATTCTCAAGCAAATTTTTGGGCATCATTATTGACTCCACACTTTCCTTTAATGATCATCTCAACTCTCTGATAAAAAAAAATGATTTTTTAGTCTTCACATGTTGAGGAAGGTGAGATCCTGCTTCCAACAACATTTTGCTGTCCTTGTACAATCAATCATTCTTTCCAGACTGGACTAATGTAATTCCATCTAAGTCTAACCAATAAAAATCTTCAAAGACTTCAGCGGATCCAGAACACTGCGGCTAGGTTGATCTTCACAAAAAGCAAATTTGACCCTGCTTTTGTCAAAATTTCACTGGCTTCCGGTGATTTATAGGATTCACTTTAAATGTCCCTGCCTAATATTCAAGATCCTACATGGCATTCTTCCTCCCCTAATACCACTATCCTGGAATACTACGAGACCTGACACTACCAGATCCGCCCACAAACTCAAAATATCTTTCCCCTCGTTAAAAGACATCATGTATGCTGGTAAATTAGGGAAATCCCTTTTCTTCAAATTCACTGAGATTTGGAATAACCTCCCTGCCCCGCTGCTGAACCTAGGCTCATTCCAATTATTCCGAAAGCATCTGAAAACCTGGATTTTCTCCAAAACGTAAAGCTATCTATTTAAAATGTAAAGCTAGCTATCCTCTTCATAACCTCTAATTTCTTATTATGTCCTTCCCTGATTTATTGAATTTACCTGTAAACCATGCCAAGCTCTATCTTTATGGAGATGATGCGGTATACAATCTTAAAGTTTAGTATAGTTTAGTTTAGAGAGGAGGAGGGGTACCGTGTCCTTAGGAAGACTGCGCCCAGGGTGGACCGCTCCCCCCCCCCTTACTATGCCACTGCATAGGCTACCCTCCAATCTTCAAGTACTATGGACGATTTTAGTGACAGGTTACAGATCACTAACAGCAGATCAGCTATTTCATATTTGAGTCCTTTCAGTACTCTGGTATGCATACCATCCAGTCCAGGTGATTCATCACTCTTTAACTTGTTGATTTGACTGAGTATTGTAGCCAAGCCGCTGTCCTGGACCGGGACTCAACGGCACCTCTAGTGGCTAAACCTAATAAGTACAGCAGCGTGTGACCCGGCCTGGAGTTACCCTGCAGGAATGGACTGACACCTTTGTGGAACTTACAATAAAAAATAAACATCAAGAAGGATAAATGTCAAATGTTTCGCTTTTTCTAGGTGAACAAAAATATGTCAGAATGGTCGCTAATAATGCAAAAACTCAAAAGCAGACAAATAAACAAAGCAGAAAAAGTTCCAACTTTTTTCCTCTTCTTTAAACTCAGTCAGTAATGTTCAGATAAGGCTCTCCTTAGAGCCAGCACAGCCTGTATTCCAAACAGGTGCAAAAATCAAATTCTGGTCATCTCTATTACTTCCAAACAGTTCACAGCTTCTTAAAATAAAGCCTCTAGCAGCAATTTGTAGTTCTGCTAGGAATAGGAGAGTGTCTTAGGTTTGCTCAAAAAGCTTTTTCAAAGGCTTTCAAAATTTCCTCCCTGGGTGACAGCAAATCTCTCCCCAGAGACACTCCCAGCTTCACAAAGGAAAAACATAAATGGTAAAGCTCAAACAAAAACAATCCCAAAACCAAACAGTTACCAAAACAAAACTCACTGTTTGAGGTTTACTGCTTGTGGCTGGTGGATAAACCAACCTCCATTTCTTCAACAGAAGGCTCCAATTGCTCAGGCAAAAATTCCTCTATTTCCATAGGAAGCTCTAGGTCAGCCAAAGGATCATGCAGGGCATCTCCAGCTTCCTGTACCTCCATAGGTGTAGCTTGGTCACTCCTGTTTGGCCCAGGGAGATCCTCAGGGAGAAAAGGCCTAAACCTTCTCCCTAGCTTGCCTGCCTGTTTGTTCCCCACTGATGGCTTTTCTCTCTTAGGGACACGCCCTAACCTAGCTGAGTCAGCAGGGAACAAGGTAGCTCTTGGGCTCCTCCGGTGGTGACCCAGATACTCCCTACCTACTACCTTCTCAGCCAGCTCAGGCTCCCCCTGGTGGTTGCCGGGAAAATTAACATCATCAGGGCCAGGACGGATCTTATAAACTCCCTTCCTGGGTTTACCCTTTCCTTTACCTTCTGAATTAGCTGGGACGCTGACAGGCGCAGAGCATGTCTGGTCACAGTATGTCTTCAAGTTTCACTGAGATTTCTTTCAGTACCTCCACATCGTTACCATTGAAAACCATTTCTTCAGGTAGATATCTTACATCTTCTCTCGTAAAGACCAAAGCAAAGAATTAATTCAGTTTTTCCACTATGGCCTTATACTCCATGAGTGTCCCTTTTGATCCTTAATGATCCAACATTCCCCCAGATTCCCTCACAGGTTTTCTGCTTCTGATGTACCTGAAAAAGTTGTTACTATGAGTTTTTGCCTCTTTGATAAGCATCTCTTTGTATTCTTTTTTTAGTCTTCTTTATCAATGCCAAGTTTCCAAGTTCATTAACTATTTGATATACTGACCATCGACAAGTATCTGGTTGGATTACAATGCTAAAATTTAAGATAATAATAAAAAGTAGAAGGGGGAATATGTAAATAACATAGTTATTGGACAAGACATAGACAAATTTGAAACAAAATGGACTGGGGTAAGGATAAGATTCAAAATTACTTGCCACTGTTTTTATATTGCTTCTTATTTACGTCATATGGATCCTTTTTCCATTCTTTAAAGCAAAGTTTCTCAACTTCTTCAAGCCAAGCCAACTTCTTCAAGCCAAGTACCCCCTAAGTCCAACAAATATCAATCGACTACCCCCACCCAAGATCCACCCCATAATAATAGTACTAATTATAATGCAATTTCTTCCATTTCATATTTATACAATATAATTTTATGAACAATACATAATGGTACCCACAAAATTAAAAAACACAAAGCGCACTGTATGCAGAGAAAATGTTAATTATCATTTATATTTGGTTTTTTCAAAGAGGTCAAGGCAGATGTCTTTAAAATATGCAATGTCACCTCAGTAACAGATAAAAAATAGACAGATATAGTGCAAAATATAGACAGGCACATTTTGAAAATAAAATCATTTTCCCTATCTTTGTTGTCTGGTGATTTTATTAGTCTCTGGTTGCAATTCCTTCTGACTGTGCATCCAACATTTCTTTCTTTCTGCCTCCTGCGTGCTTCCTCTCCTCCCAACCTCATTTCCTTTCCGAAACAACATCTGTCCCTCCATGAGTCCGACTTTTCTTCTTCTCTCCTCCACCCACATTGGCACTATCTCACTATCCATCTGTCTTTCTCTCATTCCCTCCCTTGCTGCAAAGGGAGTGGGGGAAAAGAGAGAGTGTGAGATCCACCAGGGTGCATCTCTCTCACCCCCTCTACTGCAACATCCAACATGTCTTCCTCTCTCATCCCTGGATCATGTGCAGCATCTTTCACCACTGTCTACCAACCCCATGCCCAACATTTCTTCTTCTATCACCTCTCTCCAGCATATCTCTCCCTCCATTCCCTCCGCCACTATGTCCAACATTTCTCCCCCTTGCATCCCTTTCATTCTGTTCCACTGTTCCCTCTCCACGACCATCCAACATTTTTCCCTCTCATCCTTCTCTTCTCCATGCATCTGTACCCCACTTTTCTCTCTCCCTATGCCCAACAATTTTCCTCTTTCTTCCTTTCCCCATGTGCATCACCTCTTACCATCTCACTCAAACACTCATGCTCAATTCTCCCTTTCTATTCACTTCCTCCCTCCCTTCTGTGTTCCAAGTTCATGCCTCTCCCTTCCTCTATCTACATACATCTTACTCCTCTTCCTTTTCCCTTTTAGCCATGTGCATCTCCTTGCTCTATTTCCCTTCCATTCCATTTTATCCATGTGCATCTCCTTCCTCTCTTCTTTTCCATGTAAATGTATTCCCTTTTCTTCAGTTCCCCTTCCCTCCCCTCCATCCATGTGCATTTTTCCCCTTTCTTCCCTTCCTCTCCATCCCTCTCCCCTTCTCCTTCATCCATGTCCAGTATTTCTCCACACCGAGCCAGCCTTACCAACTCTCTCCATTTCCCTACATCCCTCAGTTCAACATCGCTGCCTCTCTCCCCCCCAGCAAGTCCAGCGTTTCTCCTCCTATAACCTTCCTCTTTCTGCCGCCCTACCACTGCCTGACCCAGAATCTGAAGTCCACATAGGGTCCGGCACCGGCACTAATTTCAACAAAGAGCCTTCATGTCCACGCGCTCTGGAAGATCCTGTCAGCTCCACCCACTTTGGCATGTTTGCATCAGAGGGGCCCCGGCCTTGTATAGACTCCGGACTCCCTGACAGGAATGAGAGGGTGGCAAAAGACGGAGGGCTCTTCATTACTGAAGTTAACTTGGTGTTGCCCAGATTGTGGGACCACCCCGTCTGACCCAGAAGGCTTCCCTCAGACATCAGCTCTGACATCAGAGGGAAGCCTTCTGGGTCAGATTCATGTGCAGGGGGACATGCCGCTGAAGGAAGGGGGATGAGAGACCCATGCTGCGAACCCTCCACAAGCAGCTCACGTACCCCTAGGTGTATGTGTACCGTGTGTTGAGAAACAATGCTTTAAAGGATATTCTTTTGGCTCTAATAACCTCTTTCACTTTATCTTTTAACCATGCCAGCTCTCATTTTCTCCTCTTTCCACCTTTGTTAATACATGGAATACATCTGGTTTGGGCTTCACTTATGCACAGTTTTCATCTGGCTGACCCACCCCGCTTCCCAGCCCTCTCCACTTACTTATTGTAGCCTGGTGGTCTTCCAATGCAGAGCCATGCAGAGCCTATGCAGAGCCATGAACAAAAATGACTGTCGTGAGTTCCCGTGGTGTCGCAAAACTACAGCTGGAACTCATGGCAGCCATTTTTGTTCATGGCTCTGCATGGGGCAAGAGCATAGGAAGATCACTCCTGGCCTGTTTCACCAATAGACCACTAGGCTTTTAAAAGTAAGTGGAAAGGTCCAGGAGGCAGGAGAGAGCCAGGGGTGGGTCAGAGTCTGCCCTAAAGTTATTTGCTAATTTTTCTTATTTGCAGGCTAGCTTTGCACCTAACCCCCATGAATATGGAGGGAGGAATGTATTTTTAAATAATGTCCATGCCTGATTTAAAGTCCTAACCCTTGTGGCCAATCCTTTCAACTTCTTTTTAGCCATTTCCTCATTTCAATGTAGTTGTCCTTTTGAAATTGAAATACTGCTACAGTAGATTTCTTTAGTGACTTCACTCCAGATATCAGCTCAGATTTAATCATGTTATGATCACTGTTTCCCAGCAGACCCAACACAGTTACCTGCATATGGACTAAATCTAAAATAGCACCCCTCTTGCTGATTCCTAGACATTAAGATTATTGTATTTGTATTCTAAGTACCTGGCTGTTAAAATTTTATTGAACAAATATAGTAGATAACAAAATGGTAAGCAAAACATAATATTTCAACTTCCACAAACTTGTTGTTTGTAGACTTGATCACATGGACCTTCGATAGCCAAGATCATTTTAGAGGTAGCTACAAGAATGAATCCCGCACAGGGACTAAGTTTAATCATCCAGTCCCAGACTGTATTGATTTTTGGGACTACTTGAAATGACTATATAAATAAGCCATTGCTTTGCAACTGTATCTAGAGTCGGTCATGAACCCAAAACCTTTACAACCTGGCCCAAAGTGAATTATGCCCTGCAGAAATAAATTAATAAAACTAACACAGCTAGGCTTTTCTACCAACTTATTTTCACGTTTCAAGAGCTTAAAATATAAAATCAATAATCATTTAGTCATAAGGGTAAATGAAGCGACATAACATCAAAGTATACCCTTTAGCTATTCAAGTCATTCTGGGTAATTTATCTCATCAAAAGGCACTGGTAATAATCCTTTCCACTTTGAGACAAGCAGTCACACAGCTGTTGTATTATCTTAGAGTAAACAAGTTTGGAGAAAATATTAAAAATCAATATCTGTTTCCTTCTATCAAGACAGATGATATCCATCATAAATCTGCCTTTGTAAAGAGTTTGTTAGATTTACCAACTAAAGTATGAAAAACAACTGAATTAACATCCTAGTCAAATAAAAACTGACAGCTGAATTTGCTTAAATGTGCAGTACTGAAGTTCAAATATACAATACATTGAATTCAAAAAGATACATTAAAACAATTATATCATTGGTCAGATTTACCATATTGGTTTCATTCTTGCTTTTATGATGTAAAACAGTTGATGACTCCCTAGATCTGAATATTTGAATTATAATCTAAATCTCTGTTCCTTTGGTATACTGCACATTAAAAAAAATCAGTAAAAACATCCAAAAATTCCAGCTTCAATTCTTCTTAATAAACTTCAAAAGATAAACTGTTTTTCAAAATTATTTATAAGCCTATTTTAGAGAAGAAAGAAACTTATGGGCCTCAATAATAGTTTGGGGCTGATGTATTAAAAGACATACAAAATGGCCCAAAATGTACAAGTGCAACTGAAGGTTTGGTGTTTTGCATGGTATCTCATACATTCTGGGGTGTTTTTTTTAAGAAGCTATGTTCAAATTGCAGCCCATCTATGTGGTAAACTTTCACACATAGCCTGCTATGCACAAAAGTTT
The DNA here is from genome assembly GCF_902459505.1 of Geotrypetes seraphini. Taxonomy (NCBI): domain Eukaryota; kingdom Metazoa; phylum Chordata; class Amphibia; order Gymnophiona; family Dermophiidae; genus Geotrypetes; species Geotrypetes seraphini. The sequence continues at coordinate 285,461,953 of NC_047085.1, read as the reverse complement.
ATTTAAATGTATAAATTGAACTTCTATGAAGGAAAATCATGCAAAGAAACTAATTATGAATTTTTGTGAAACTGGGCAGGTGAAAAAGTTTTCTTGGTCCAATTTCAGAAAAAAGATAAGCATACATCCATAGGATATATGAGGGCCGCTGAAAAGTTCTCAGACCAACCAACAAAGTTAGGGTAGTCTTCATCGAGGGCTATACACCTTTATTGTTCTGTTTTATTTTATCAGAATGAAAAAAGTAGAAAATCACTGGACTAAGGCTCAGATTCTATAACCAGTACCGTTGTCAGTGGCCACCTTAAAAGCAGCTGCCAATCACGTGTCAATCATACTACAGCACCAGGTACAGAAAGGTAGACACTGGAAATGTAGGCCAGGGTTTTCCCAACCTACATTTTCAGCACCTATCATGTGAATCACGACTCCATAGGTGCTTTAGGCCACCTAGCATCACTTCCAACATTAGCCATGCCCACAGTAGTGTTAAGTAGCCTAAAGCTCCTACAGAAGCACAATTCTGATGCCAATTTTGTAGGTGTTGGTAGGTGCCTTAAAACTCAATTAAAAATATTGTTTCAACTGTGTATGTACTGGGTTTGGGCACCTACCGGCGCCTAAAAAAAGTGGCACCATTTAAAGAATCCGGGCCTAAGTGTATAGCTCTCGATGGAGACTGTCCCAACTTTGTTGGCTGGGCTGATAACTTTTCAGCAGCCCCTCATAATTATTTCATTTTGCCATCTGCCCCATATCTAATTTTTGAAGTAAAGCTTACTACAGAAGTAATTTGCATTCACAGCCTTCTTTCCTATCAAGATGTCATTAATCCAGAAATTACAATGTCTGCCTGTTGCAGAAAGGATTATATTTAAATTGTTATCGATGGTACATAAGAGCTTGTATCAAGAAGGTCACTCCATTCAGAAGACTCTTGCATGCTGACTGTGCCAAGCTTTAGGAGTAAGTTGAAAAACTTGCATAAGAGGAGTTACTCTATAGTACGTCCAACAGAATGGAACAGACTGCTTATAGATTTGTGCCAGCATAAGAATGTATCAGCATTTAAGCATTTGTTTAAGCAGCATCTATTTAAGCAGGAAGATTTTCACTAAGTCACAGCACTTTGGACATTTTTGATGTTCTGTTTGTTGTTTTGCTTTGTGAATATATTTTTAATATGTATGTTTTTTTGTACCTCGCCTTGGAATAAGGCAGGTTATAAATTTTAATAAATGAAATAAAATCTGTTGATTGGTGCATTGACCCCCTTAATTTCTGTAGCATTAGGGGTCAGCAGCTGTCATCAGTCCACTTCTACAAGGTATGCAATTGAATACTAGAGCAAGTTTGTTGATATCTCTTGAATTTAATACAATCACAGATTCTCTTGTTCCTTGTTTACTATAACTTAACACTTAACTTGAAAAATTTTTTAGAATATAAAGATTATGCCAAAACCTCAGAAATTTGGGCAGTAAAAAAATTACTATGATAAATCAGCTAGCTGTCTGATTAATAGTCAACCACCACAGTCAGCTTTTGTTTTATTTTATGCCAGCCACAGCATTCAAAAAATATCTGGTTAGTCAGTGCCACTATCTGGACAGTGGTCAGCACTGTTGGCCAGATTCCAAAAAACACCAAAGATTAGGCAGTGGTAGCCATCCTACTACCTCTTAACTTAATTGATTTAATTGGGTTTAAATGGAGCGATAACTAGTTGCACCATTAAAACCAAATTAAACCCTCAGTACAAAAAATAAATAGCCACTGCTACATGGCTTCCAGGTCCACTGCCTAGGTTCCTGGCAGCTACCAGTACATAGCGATGCCGAAGCTCAGAAGTGGGCATGTATCGGTGCAGTGCTGGACTTAGACATCACTATGTGCAACTGGCTGTGATTCAGGAAGGACCCTGGGCACTAGAAATTTAGGTGTATAAAACCTTGCCCTACATTTCTGATGCCTAGGATCCTTGGGAGCTGCAATTCTATAAATGGTGCCTGTTGTTGATTGACACATGGCAGGTGCCCATTTTGTAGGTGCCTGCTAAGGCATGTACCCCTTACAGAATCAGAGCCTGAATGTCTAGGTAATGTGATTAGGACTATAACTTATCTGATATTTCAGTCCTCTTTTCCAATAAATTATCCCTGGTTTTGCCCATCCCCCATCCAGGCACTATCTGGATAGTGTTGAGGTGATCAGTAAGGATATTGAGGACACTATTCAGATATGCCTCTGAATATCCTGGTCACAGCATCTCTCTGGATAGCAGTGAGAACTATGGACAAAGTGGTAGAAAAAATTATAAAAAATGAAATTGTGGAACACGTAGACAAACGTGACTTAATGAGACAGTCAGCATGGGTTCAGCTGAGGGAGATCTTGCCTCACAAATTTGCTTGACTTCTTTGAAGGTGTGAATGAACATGTGGATAAAGGTGAGCCAGTTGATATAGTTTATCTAGATTTTCAGAAAGCTTTTGATAAAGTTCCTCAAGAGAGGTTCCTGAGAAAATTAACGTGTCATGGGATAGGTGGCAAAGTTCAGTTGTAGATATGGAATTGATTATCAAATAGAAAACAGAGGGTAGGGTTAAATGGTCATTTTTCTCAATAAAGGAGAGTAAACAGTGGAGTGCCACAGGGATCTGTACTGGGACCAGTGCCATTTATAAATGATCTGGAAATTGGACCGACCAGTGAGGTGATTAAATTTGCAGATGACACTGAACTTGTTAAAACGCATGTGGATTGTGAAAAATTGCAGGCGGACCTTAGAAAATTGGAAGACTGGATATCCAAATGGCAGATGAAATTTAATGTGGACCAATGCAAAGTGATGCACATTGGGAAGAATAACCCAAATCACAGTTAACAGATGCTTGGGTCCACCTTGGGGTTTAGTGCCCAAGAAATGGATCTGGGTGTCATTCTAGACAATACGGTAAAACCTTCCGCCCAATGTGTGGCAACAGCCATAAAAGCAAACAAAATGCTAGGAATTATTTAAAAAAAAGAATGGTTAATAAGACTAAGATTGTTATTATGTCTCTGTATCACTGCATGGTACATTTAATTCTGGTCTCCTTATCTCAAGAAAGATATAGCGGCAATAGAAAAGGTTCAAAGAAGAGCAACCAATATGATAAAGGTAATGGAATGCTTCTCGTATGAGGAAAGACTAAAAAGGTTAGGGATCTTCAGCTTAGAAAAGAGATGGCTAAGGGGACATAAGATTAACGTGACCATTTGTTTCTTTTCATCAAAACGGGACATCTACGGGTTTTCAGTCCCACCCACCCCCAATCCTGCTCTAGCCCCACCCAAATGTATTCCATTCATTTTTCATTTACACAGAATATCTTATTAATTCATAATGGTAACCATAAAATTTTTTTAAAAAACCACAAAGAACACTGTATGCAGAAAAAATGTTAATTATCACTTATATTCATTTTTTTTTTTCAAAGAGGTCAAGACAGTGCAAGGCCAGCTGAAGGATAGTGCAAGGCCAGCCGAAGGGAGACTGTAGGAGCTCTGCCTAGTCCTGAGCACATGGTAGAACAGTCCTGAGCACATGGCGGAGCAGGGAGCAGAGAGTGTCAATCAGGCCTTAGACTTAGTGGGGATGGGCGGACCCGCTATGCCTTAGGCCTGATTGGTCCAGGCTTCTAGAGCCTTAGGCTTCAGCGGGATGGGTCAGGAAGGGGCGGGCCCGCCTCATTTCGACGAGACCCGTCTGGCCAAAAGAAAAGGTTAGTTTGGTAGGGTGGAGGTTTGGGGGCTTTTAGCGCGGGGGGAGGGTGCGGAGGGGGTGCATCTTCGGGCAAGAGGGATTGGGCACCCTCCTGCCAGCGATCGGTAGTGTCGGGGGGAGCATCTTCTGGCAGGAGGGTTTGGGCACCCTCCTGCCGGCAATCGGACAGGTGGCCGCAGCCCGCTATACTTATAGCGGCAGAGAGATCCCTTGCCGCAATAAATATAGCGGCCGCGTCTACTTACAATGTAGACCAGCATTTTGTTGGCTCTTCCTTTACTAGGGAGACGCATAGGGCCACCTAAGGCCCGCCTAAGGCCCTTAGGCGAGCTTAGGCGTCTTGCTGGCCTCCCTAGGCTCCCAGAGGCGCCTTCAATATAGGCAGCCTGCCTGGGGAGCATTTTTTTAAAAAACGTGCATCCCAATTGGCTGATTAGACAGCTGTAGGACGCCTACAGCTGCCTAAAATCGGGACGCACTTTGTAGAATCAGGGCCAAACTGTCCGCGGCAGGAGGGATGACCATTCCATCCTGCTGCAAACCCCAAACAATACTTGGCAGGAGGGATGCCCACTCCCTCCTGCTGCCACACTCCCAACACGTCAGGAGGGATGCCCATTCCCTTCTTCTGGCACCCCTCAACATCCCCGGTGGGAAGGATGCCCACTTCCTCTGCTAGCATCCCACTAACATCTCTGGCAGGAGGGATGCCCACTCTTGCTGGCACCTCCACCATCCCCAGCAGGAGGAATGCCTAATCCCTCCTGCCATCACCCCCCAACATCCCTGGCAGGAGGAATGTCCACTCCCTCCTGCCAGCACCCCTTGAACACATGACCCTCACACCCTCCAAAACCTCAACCCCCCCAGGGCACACCCGGACCCGCCCCCATACCTTTATAAGCATGGCCAAACAGAGGGATGCCTATTCCATCTGGCCGGCAGGCCCGCCTCTCCAGAATGGTAGTCCTTCCCCTCACATTGCATCCTGGGATACACCAGGGAGAGGCATAAGCCCCTGATTGTCCCAGGTGCCTAAGGTCCCTCCCATAGGAGGGGCTTTAGGTACCTGGGCCAACCAGAGTCTTAAGCCTCCTTCCAAGTGTATTCTGAGATGCACTGGGAATGGCCCAAGAATGGAAAGGAGGCCTTAGACTCCAGTTGGCTCAGTTGCCTACAATCGGGATGCCATTTATAGAATTTGGTCCATAATGCACATAAAATGCAAGAGTCCTGAGGGACAAATTCTTTTTCAAAATGTATTTATTATTTATTAACTTTTCAAATTTTAAACAAGCAAATCAATACTTATATACAGATTAGTAATAAAAATCCCACTAAATATACACCTAGCATTTCTTATTTTAGTAATGCAAAGTGTAACAACCCCAGCCCTAGAGCTAGGCTTGTCCCAGGTAGGAATCCCCAAACTACTAGACTGCAGCTAAAAAGAGCAGATCAGTGCAGTAGTTCTGTTAGCCCCAAAGTGGCTGAGCATAAAAAGTCTGACTTTGTGCAGGGACTCAGGGGGGAGGGGGAATGTCATAGGAACAGCCTCAAGGAACCTGAGATAGCCGGTAGGAAGGAACAGCCCAGAAGTCAGCCTAATGCTGGAATTGCTCAGCTGCTGAAATTAATTAGGGCTCAGGAGAAAGCCCAGCAATCCAGGAAGCTTAAATTAGTAGCTCTTGAGCCAAGGGAAGAGGAGGTCTTCAGAGCCAGTTCTCCTCCCTCTCACCTGGAGAATGAGATTGAGATGGAAGAACTAGAAACCTTCCCTGGAGCAAGCCAATTATCCAGCCTTCCTTCTACAGAAGATATGGACACTTCTATGGGACCTGCTGAGGAACTTATGGATGAGAGTTAAGTGTTGTTGTTCTCTCTTGCCAGTTTGGATTTGCTGCTGCCAATAAGTGAGCAGGGCTGGGCTTGCTACTGAAGCTCAGCATTTTTGGGGTTTTTTTAAACTTTCCAGAGTAGTGATGTTTTCTTTTGCTGCTGCTTGCAGGAGACTTGGAACTTAACTGAGGGTAGTGTGGGGTGAGTCCCCGAAGATCTTTGGGCTGGGTTTGTGGGGCCAGTTTTGGCAAATGTTAATTGTGTGGACTCAGCTACACCCCTCCCCCACCTGCTTAGTAAGCTGGTGTGAAAAGCCAAGCCTGTTGTTATAAAGGCCGTGCAGTGCTTTGGACTGTACTAGAAGAACTTTTGATAAGTTTAACTGAAAGTCGATGCTGCTATAATTCTGTGATGGACTGTGAATTTATTTATGAAAGCCAGACCGGGACACTTACCTGTGGAAAGGCAGAGGCCCATGAGTTTTGTTAAGGCCTCTTATTTTTGATTTTGTTTGCAAACCTGTTTTGGGGAGCAATACCTGCCCCGGCAGCACTGCCAAGTCAAGGGTGCTGCCTTATTAAAGCTTGCTCTCTTTCAGAACTCCTGGTTTGATGTTCTTTTGTTCTTGGGGATTATTTATTACCCCGCTATTAATGCCAGCAGGACCCTTCCACCTTAGGAAGGCACGCTCAGGACAATTATTTTGCACACTGCCCGGTAGCCATTCTGACAACCTAGTACCGGGGGTGTGACAAAAGGAGAATACATAATAAGTCATTATTTAGTCCACAATAGAAAGGATCCAAGTGTAGAATTAACAAATTAAGCAATACATGTCAATCTTAAGGACAGCACTGGGAGACCAAGAAAAGAAAAAAACCCAACAGTTGGTAGATTAAACTGCAGGAAGAGCTATCGGACCAATCATCACTATCTCCCCCCATCTCCCTCCCCCCACTTCTTTGGCCAGTATAAATTCCAACAATTGTTTTGATTCAAAAAGTAGAAAATTTTTCCCCTATAGTGAAACACAGCATTTCACAGAAAATTTCAATATAAAGGATACACCCAGCACCACAACCCTGGATTTATGAAGCAAGAAATTTTTTCTCCTCTTCTGTGTCACTTGAGATATATCTGTAAATATTCAAAATGTTTAATCAAAAAATATATCATTCATATGTCTAAAGTAAGTTTGAAAAATTAAATCTCTGTCAAACTCCAAGGCAAATGGAGTTTGACAGAGATTTTGGGACAGGTACTAACCTGGTTCACAGGCTTCTTAAAAAACCGCACCTACCAAGTCCACAGTGATAGAACCTTTTCCCAATCCTGGTGTAACCCCTGCAGAGTCCCACAGGGCTCCCCTCTCTCCCCTTCTCTGTTCAATGTCTACATGATATCATTGGGATACGTTATCCGACTTAAAATTGAAATCATACATATATGCAGATGACATTACAATTATCATCCCCATAACCTCACTGACACAAGAGAACGAACAACTCACCTCTTATGTTATCTCTAAGGTAGAACAATGGACTACACAATTCAAATTAAAATTAAACCCAAAAAAAACTAAGCTTTTCCTGGCAAGTCCCAACCACAAGCTAACGAATACTTCCCTGAAATTAAACGGGCTAATCTACCCAATCAATTCCACCATCAAAATCCTTGGAGTCATCTTGGACCGATGCCTAACTTTTGAAGACCATACCAATGCTCAGGTTAAAAAATGCTTTTGCACCCTCAGGAAATTCTATATCATCAAACACTATTTTGACTTCTTCTCTTTTCGATTGCTGGTTCAGTCTCTAATCCTAAGCACCTTAGATTACTGCAATATAATATACTTGGGATCCTTTAAGAAAACCATCAAACATCTAAGAATCATTCAGAATACTGCTGTCTGTCTCATTTATGGCCTCAAAAAGTCGGACCATATAAGCCCATTCTATAGAAAATTTCACTGGTTGTCAATGGAGGCAAGGGTCATCTTCAAGTTCACCTGCCTTTGCTTCAAAACCTTAGCAGGTTCATCCCCGATTTACCTGTAACACCATTTTGTATTTCCAGGCACCACACGCACACATAATGCCCATCTGTTTGCCTTCCCCTCCCTGAAGGGCTGTATCTACAAGAGATTCCTTGATAGAACACTGTCATTCCAAGCTGGTAAATGGAATAAATGTCTAACCACCCTCATTTCGAATACACCCTCCTACCAATCCTTCAGGAAATCAATTAAAATCTAACCCCTTTCTCTGACCCCTACCTGCCTTGTTGCATCTCTGAAACATTTATTGTACTTCTGACATATTTCTGGTTATATCTAACCATTCTCATCCCAATAATGTAATTTAAATATTTTACTATTGTAATTGACAATATCTTTCTGTAACATAGCTGTCTTTGCACAGTCTCTTCCTCTGTAAACTGCTCTGAACTGCTTCTGGTACTGCGGTATACAAAATAAAGTTATTATTATTATTAATAATAATTTTTATATACTAAGAGAGTAGATTTTTCCATTATTACTTCTAGAGAGCTCTCCAACATGTTAGTTAAGTTAATTCCACCTTATTCCATTGCTACTACTTCGATAGGAATCGAACTATCTTGTTTCTTCCCAAAGATATATACTGAGCCCTGATAATGGGTGGTAGATTTTCTTGTGGAATCATCAAAATTTCCTTCAGGCATTTCTGAACCATTTCAACTGGAGATATTATTGGAGATTTAGGAAAATTTAGCAACCTTAAGTTATTTCTTCTCTTTTTATTTTCCATATATTCCATTGTTAAAAAAAATAAAATATCTTTCTTTGACAATCTACATCTACAGTTTTTATTTTATTAATTGGTTCTTCATGTCTCTTTATATCCTTTCCTTGTTCTTTTAACATTTTCTCATGGACAACAACCCGAGATCTGACAGAGGCATAATCAGCCCGTACCATCAGTGGCATACCTAGGGTATGTGGCACCCGGAGCCCATCATTTTTTGACACCCCCCCCCCATCTATATGAAAAATATGACTTAGTAACAATCCACATATCGCACAACAAGAGTGTACCTAGGAAAAGGCAGCATCTTAAACACTGCAGTGAGCACTAGAACACCAACACATACATTGTAAAACTAAACAAGCCAGATCCCGCACAGTCAATTGATCCTGTAGTCAATGCCAACTGAAAACTATGTTCTTTTCATACACACAGAACAGAGATACACCCTCGCCCAATATGGAATAATCACAAACTAAAAATAGAAATATGTAGACAAAAGTTAAACTGAACCACCAAGAAACCAGACCCTGGATACAATGCAACACCACAAAAACAGTAACACATGTCCTCTAATATAGTGCAAAATATAAAGACAGTAGATGTAAATTTGAAAAAACTGATACATAACAATCACCACTTTACAAATTAACAAATAAAAATAAAACAAATAATGAGAAATAAGAAAATACCATTTTATTGGACTAATCCCTGTAAGCTCGGTCCCCATCCCCGCAAACCACCTGATTCCATCCACTCAAGCCTTGAATTGTTTATATTAAAGTAAAAAAAGAAACAATATTCTGTACAATTGTCAATTTATAAATCAGCATCTTCTCCCCACTCTCTCTTCCCCATTTCCTTTCAGCGTCCTCAGCCCACTCTCTCTCCACTTTCCTTCAGCGCACGCACATAAAAACAAGCAATTTCATTCTATTCATTCATAGAAATTAAAGTCTAAATAATGCCAGTCACATAACAAAACATGATTTTACAAAAATAATTCCCTGCACAGTCAAGCCTGCAAGGATTACTAGATGTCTTTCAGCAGCTCCCCTCCCTCCCTCCCCCTTACCTTTGTGGCCAAGTCAAAATGATCTACCAACAATAAAATTTTAAAAACACAAAGCACGCTGTACGCAGAGAAAATGTTAATTATCATTTATATTCCGCGGGTTTTCAAAGAGGTCAAGGCGAATGTCACCTCAGTAACAACTATACAAAAATAGACAAATATTCCCCCTCCATTTTTACTAAACCGCGATAGCGGTTTTTAGCGCAGGGAGCTGCGCTGAATGCCCCACACTGCTCTCGACGCTCATAGGCTCCCTGCGCTAAAAAATGCTTTTGTGGTTTAGTAAAAGGGGGCCATAATGCAAAATATAGACAGAATATATAAATTCTCAAAACAAACACATTTTGATCACTAAATTGAAAATAAAATCATTTTTCCTACCTTTGTTGTCTGGTGATTTCATGAATCTCTAGTTGCACTTTCTTCTTCTGACTGTGCATCCAATCTTTCTTCCCTTCTTTCAGCCTGTATGCTTCCTCTCCTCCAGACCTCATTCCCCTCCTCCGAACTTTTTCTTCCTCTCTTCCAGCCCTTTCTTTCTTTCTCTCTTCATGCCCCCTTTCTTTTTTCTGTTTCTCTTCCTGCCCTCTTACTTTCTTTCTCCTTGCCTTCCCCCAAGCCACTGCCAATGTCACTGCCATCGTGGAACAGGCCCCAAAGCCGCCAGCCGCCACCCCCCCAAGCTCTCCCTACTTCGGGCCGACCAGCATTCCTCTCCCCAATGTCAATTCTGCCGTCGGAGAAGAAGGCTGATCGACCCAAGATCACAATCGATTGAGGGAAATGCTGCCGGGTCCTGCCTTCGTGGAAACTGAAAGTAGGCAGGACCCGGCAGCAAGAAGAGCAAATGGAAAGCTTCACTGACCTGTCTCCCGCCTTAACCCGTAGCAAATTTATGCTTCGGGGATCTAACATGTGCGTGCCGTCTTACCTTCTTTTCCCTCCCCCCCCCCCCCAGACATAACTTCCGGTTTCGGAGGGAAGAGAAAGGAAGCCGGCACACACACATTAAAGCCCCAGAGCATAAGTTGCTACGGGCTAAGGTGAAATCTTCAAGCCGGCTTTTTCTTTTTTTTTTTTATATTGAGCAGCAGCGGAGGCAGCAGAATTTAGCTGGGCGGTCATCTAAATTACCCGGGCGGACCGCCCAGCTGAAAGGCCCTAGGGAGAACACTCAGCTCTCTCTTGTGCACCCCCTTGGGGCGTGCACCCGGGGCGGTTCTCCCCCCTGCCCCCCCCCCCTAGGTACGCTACTGCATACCAAAGTCATTGCTTTTTTGAGGTTGGAGTCTGTGACTACAATAGCCCTCCACAGTTCCTCTAAATTTACAACTGCAAGCTTAATTAACTCTCTAAAATATATGCTGTTACTTAAAGAAGTTGATTTCTTACTAGCTTCTGATTTGAATGCCAATGGCTGGGCTCCAGCAGGGAATTCTCTCTTCCCTTCTTCTTCTCCCACTGCTCCTCCGGGGCTTAATAGTAAATCCTCCTCTTGGGTGAACTGATTTGCCACTTTCTCTTCAGGGCTTCTTCTTCCAGGATGGATAGGAATTCGCCCCTGGATCGTTCTAAGAGAAACCCGATCATCACTGAGGTTTGCCACAAAATTTGACGTTCCTCCCAAAGTCAGGGGCATCTTCCTCATTTGGCTGGCTATTCTCCCATCCATCTGCATAGGCAGCGGAACACTTTTTTGTTTGGGAGGCCTAAAATCTCTGCCCCAAACCCAGCCCAATCTCCGCCCCAGACCCTGCCCCCATAATAGTACTAATTGTAATACCATTTTTTCCATTCATTTTTCATATATAGATACAATATAATCTTATTAACAACACATAATGGTTAACCACAAATTTAAAAAAAAACTCACAAAGCATACTGTATGCAGAGAAAATGTTAATTATCATTTATATTTGGGGGGGTTTCAAAGATGTCAAGGCAGATGACTTTAAAATATGTAATGTCACCTCAGTAACAAGTATAGAAAAATAGACAAATATAGTGCAAAATATAGACAGCAGATATAAATTCTCAAAACTGACACATTTTGAGCACTAAATTGAAAATAAAATAATTTTCCCTACCTTTGCTGTCTGGTGATTTCATGAATCTCTGTTTGTACTTCCTTCTGACTGCATCTTTTCTTTCTTTCTTCACTCAGGCCCAACAATTGTCCCTTTCTATTCCCTCCCTTCATCCTATGTCCCTAGTTCCCCTTCCTATGTCTTTAGTGACTTTCCTACGCCCTTAGTGCCCCCAGTGCCTCCTTCCTATGTCCATAGTGCCCCTTCCTATGTTCTTAGTGTCCTCAGTGCCTGCTTCCTATGTCCTTAGTGCCCCTTCCTATGTCCTTAGTGCCCCTTCCCTCCCGAAGCCACGCAGAAGTCTGCCTGCCCCCAAGCCAAACTGCCACCGCTTCCTCCTCCCCTCCCTCCCTTGGTCCACCACCTGCCGCTTGCAGCATGCTACTTACCACATGCAGGAAGGGAAGGGCCAGTGCGTGCAGCGTTTGCATGCACGCAGGCCCACAACTCTTCCCCGATGTCAATTTTGACATCAGAGAGAAGGTTAGGGCCAGCCAATTGTTATCACCTTTTCAACCACATACAATCACACCCAAATTCCGCTCTTTTGTCTTGCACATAAGTTCTTCATCCCTAAACTGTATCGTTCCTTCGGGTTTTTGCAGCCCAAATATATGACCTTGCATTTCTTAGCATTTAATTTTAGCTGCTAAATTTCAGAACATTCTTCAAGCTTCGCCAGGTCTTTCTTCATGTTATTCACACCATCCGAAGTGTCTACTCTATTGCAGATTTTGGTATCATTCGCAAAGAGGCAAATGACAACAACATCAAGAACAATATACCACAAAAATGGTTTCTAAAGAGAAAAAGCAGTATGGATGTACACTATAGATAAACAACAACATATAAGACATAAGAAATTAAACATCTAATATTAATAGTTTCCAATGCGTTACTAAATATGGCTAAAAATAAAACTCCAGGGCCTGATGGATTGACTGTTGAATGTTATATGGTGTTTCAATCACAATTGGTACCCATGCTTGCTTTGTTGTTTGAATATTTTTTAGAGTCTCAAGATGTTTGTGGATCCTTTCTGATGCTACAGTGATTGTATTGCCTAAAGGGGATAAGGATCCTACTAAGGTTCAGAATTATAGACCTTTATCAATGATTAATGTGGATGCCAAAATTTATGCTAAGATATTAGCTCTACGGTTGCAGTCAATATTGCCTTCTATTATTTCCAAGTTTCAAGTTTATTAGGATTTTATATACTGCCTATCAAGGTTATCTAAGCAGTTTTTACAATCAGGTACTCAAGTATTTTCCCTTACTCAAAACGGATTTTTGAATGGAAGATCATCATCTGATAACAGTAGACTATTTTTGGAAATTTTATAAACTATACCAGGTTCAACAAAGCAATTTGTTGCTCTTTCTTTGGATGCAGAAAAAGCATTTGACCGAATTGAGTGGTCCTTTTTGTTTCATTCACTTTGATGGTTTGGATTCTCACATGCTGCACTTAAAATGATTGGGGTCCTCTATTCCAACCCTACAATGAGAATATGTGTTAATAATAAGCTGTCACCATCCTTTTCGCCCATGAGAGGTACAAGACAAGGGTGTTCGCTGTCACCCGTACTGTTTAATATAGCTTTAGAACCTTTCCTTATTGCTATTCAACAAAATACATTAATACAAGGAGTTGAATTTGGTAATAGAATATCAAAATATTCAGCACATGCAGATTATGTTCTTATTTATTCAACAGAGGATTTGATTGCTACTATATTGGATACAATTGATAAGTATTCTGCAATATATTGATCTAAAATATTCAGCACATGCAGATTATGTTCTTATTTATTCAACAGAGGATTTGATTGCTACTATATTGGATACAATTGATAAGTATTCTGCAATAAATTGATCTAAAACTTAAGCCATGCCGCTTAATTGTCCAGAGATTGGGGATGAGATTGCACAATACAATTTTAAATTGGCAACTACAAAGTTGAAATATTTGGGGAAATTACAACTGTTGAAGAGACTATACAATTAAATGAAGAAGTATTACTCAAGCCAACACAAGAGCTAACAACAAAATGGTCACCTCTAAGACTTTTTTGCTGGGGAAGATTGGACACTGTAAAAATGATAATCTCTCCTAAAATTAATTATACTCTTCAAATGTTGCCTATATATTTTAATTTTTGTGGAATCATAAACCTCCGCGTATAGCTCTTACAAAACTGAAAACCATAATGGGGGAGCTAATTTTCCCAGTAATTTATAAAACAATTTCTAACAGTCCAGAACTAACGGCAACATTTCCTGCAAAGAATCATGCCAAGGATTTAAAAGATCTAGATCTCAGAATAGACACCCCATCACTGCAGAGAAGTTTTGGTCTGCATTGGGATCTAAAGTGTACCCCCCCAAAAAAGAGGTGTCTTATCAACAGTCAATAGTCTGTATGATCCACTGGGATATATAGCTCCAGTAACCATTCAAGGGAGATCCCTACTTGCTTTCTCAAAGTACTAATGAAGGGGATGTTCCATTGCCACCAGAAATGTGACAAAAATCGGAGAAATGGAAAGATTCTCTATCAGCAGCAGAGGACAGGAAAGACTGAGGATCTTTCCTGCCCCTTAAGAGACCACTAGACCACCAGGTTTCTTAAGATAGGCCTGGGTAGAACAGACCTGTTTCCCGTTACTGTGGGATTACCACAGCATTGGTCATAATAGCCCAACATAGTCCTCATTACTGTGGTGATTATTACTGCAGTAATGTTTACTGTGTCACTCTCTACCAGACACAGTCTATTCACAGTTCTGCCTCTACAGGCCAGCTGCCACTGCTTTGTGAGACTAGCAAGTATGTTAGATCACATGGACTGGGGTGTCAGTTTGAGAGAGGTCACACCCACATGAGGAGTGACATATATCAGGTCAGGGACAGAACGGATGGGGAATTCTATGCAAATTCTACACTGTGCAGTTGTGCAAAATTCTGCCAGGAGTGACACATTCAGGCCTAAGGGCTATTGTAGTGGTGTGCAGTTAGACACCGTACATTTTTTGTTATTTCTGGGGGGCTCACTATACAATATAAAGAGGTTATGATGTGATGTCTGCCTGGGCCCTTTATGTGAAGTTTACTGCAGTACCCCCTAGGCCAGGGGTGCCCAACTCCGGCCCTCGGGGGCCATAATACAGTTGGGTTTTCAGAATTTCCCCAGTGAATTTGCATGAGATCTATTTGCCTGCACTTCTTCCATTGTATGCATATTGTCACCACCTGTGTTTCCGCCGAGCGCCTTAGGCAGCCTGGCAGTGACATATGCCTTAAATACTGGCGTGAGCCCCTTTGAAGTAGCCTGTGTGTGTTCCTTTAGAAAAAATCCAGTAGTCAGAATGGCTTTAGTGGAAATTACAAGCTTTATTGGGCCACTGGCCTCAGTAACATAATGCAATCCCGGTTCCACCGGTGGCATGAAACTTTACAAATTAGCAACGAATTCTTCAAAACAAAATATAATTCAATCTGCTCTGGGCTTTATCAAATGAATCACAGTCCTAGCATTTCTCTTCACCAGAGTCTTATAGTTGTGTAGGCTATCTGCCATCAGAGTCCAAAGTTCTTTCAGCTTTAATAACATCCTGCTGAAAAATGGCTAGCTGGAAAACACTCACTAAGCTTGAGCTGTAGTTACCAAGCAAAAATGGAGCAGTCTTCATAATCAGAGTTTTATCTAAACTTCTAAGGCAGGCAGGGTTAATTACCTTCCACAGGTTGCTATGGCAAACAGATAACAGCTGTAAGCATGCACGGAGGTTTGGTAACAAGAAACCAGAGCACTTCCAGGCTGTCTTTCTGCTTAGCATTGATTCAGCTAAGCTAAGGTTTGTACAGTAAAATATATAGGCTCTTGTGCTTTACCTAACTATGTCATCAGAAGCAAACTTGGCAGTTTCCAATATTACAACTTCTGCCATAATACTTTCCCCATTTATCAGCAAGAAAAGCAGAGAAACAGCAAGGTAAAAGAATCTTTCCCTTTGGACTCACAGTTCTCATGCTATCTCCATTTGTTCTGGCAGTCTTTCAAACGGAGCACTACTATCCTCAATCACCATAGGCTCAGGAATATAGGGTTCTGTAGGAGAGTTTACCACCTGTTTCTCCTTCATGTCCCAATCGGACTCAGCAGGCTGCCCTGGCTGCTTCCAGGCAAGAACAACCTGCCTCTGCACTGCTCCTGCCTGGAGGGCTCCCTTGGTTCCTTCCTCTTTCAACTCTCTACAGAGCCTCGCTTTAAGCTAAGGGAAGAAACCACTCCCCTGTAGCTGTAGAGGGGGGGAGGGTTTCCTTCCCTCTGCTTATATTGTTTCTCTCAGGGAAAACTGCTTGTCTGCCTTCTGCTTTGCAGGCAATAGATAATGAGAGAGCAGAGATTTCTGCTTTTGCTTAGACACTAACTTAGGTAAAGCAAAGCTTTCTTGTTCTGTCTCCATGTCTTCCTCACTGCTTACAGGGTAGTCAGCTGACTTACTCTCTTGGGCACTGACCTGGTCAGCCCTTCTACACCGGGGTTTGTATGTTTTACTATATTTCCCTGTGATAAATCTCGGGGATGCAGTAGGTTTGTCACAATATTGATCGCATGTATATTCATTTGGGAAATCCTGAAAATTTGGCCTGGCGAAGGTCTAAGTTGGGCACCACTGCTCTAAGCTGTCTCATTGCTCTGCTTGGATGTCTGTGTCACCAATTCACCAATCTAGTAAAACTGCTAGCCTCCAGATATAGCAAAGGTTTGTTTTTGTGTGATTTTCTCTTGGATGTTTTTGTTTTAAAATTGCACTGAGCACAAAAGCATCTAAAATAGGGTGATTTTTCAAACCAAACAGACATATTTGTCTGTTCCGAGGTCATGCACCTCGGAAGCGTAAATCCATGCAGGACGTACTTCTTGAACAGAGAAACTTTAACTAGGACTTCAGCAGAACAAGATTTAGGAGTAATCATCAGTGCAGACATGAAAACTGCCAATCAAGTGGAGAAGGCTTCATCTAAGGCAAGGCAGATATTGGGTTGTATCAATAGAAGTTTCGTCAGCCGAAAGCCTGAAGTCATAATGCCGTTGTACAGGGCCATGGTGAGACCTCATCTGGAGTACTGTGTGCAATTCTGGAGGCCACATTACAGTAAAGATGTGCGCAGAATTGAATCGGTTCAACGGACGGCCACCAGGATGATCTCGGGGCTCAAGGGTCTCTCGTACGAAGAGAGACTGAACAAATTGCAGCTCTACACTCTTGAGGAACGTAGGAAGAGGGTAGACATGATCGAAACATTTAAGTACCTCACGGGACGTGTCGAAGTGGAAGATGATATTTTCTTTCTCAAGGGACCCTCGGCCACAAGAGGGCACCCGCTCAAACTCAGGGGCGGAAAATTTCATGGCTACACCAGAAAGTATTTCTTCACAGAGAGAGTGGTTGATCATTGGAACAAGCTTCCAGTGCAGGTGATCGAGGCAGACAACGTGCCAGACTTTAAGAATAAATGGGATACCCATGTGGGATCCCTACGAGGGTCAAGATAAGGAAATTGGGTCATTAGGGCATAGACAGGGGGTGGGTAAGCAGAATGGGCAGACTTGATGGGGTGTAGCCCTTTTCTGCCGTCATCTTCTATGTTTCTATGTTTATTTTTCAAGTTCAAAAATGACAATGTTTGACACAGGATTTTTGGATGGGTTTTTTTTTTTTTTTTTTGCAAAATGTCCAAAATTGAATTTGGACATCATATTTTTTTTTAATAAATTCTTTATTCATTTTCAAATTTACAATAAGTGTAACAGTTCCTGGAAATGTCCAGTTAGCTCTTTTGTAATCCGCCTTGAACTGCAAGGTACAGGTGGAATAGAAGTCACTAATGTAATGTAATGTAATATATCCAAACAAATTAACAATAAATATAACACTTAATAATCATCAATGGTACAAATAATATGCTCTTATCTCCCACCCTTCCCACCCTTTCTTATCATATAATCAATATTCCTCCATAACTCAGATTAGTTCTTTACAAGACATGAACATAATAAATATCCAGACTCTCCTGCCCAGTTAGCTATCTGCCAATATTCAGTGGCACTTAACCAGGTACTGATGCTAAATTACAGCTTTGACTGTCCTGGCGCTATCCAGGCAGAGTCGGTCTGATGGCAGAGTGAGGATGGATCTGGAAGATATGTGGTTGCTAGCCATATTTACTGCTAGTGCATGAATGCCTAAAAGGGTATATGGAACCATGCAAAAAACATTTCTATCTCTGCCTAGTAGGGGTTTGCAAACAGAGAATATCATAAGGCACTTGCATAACTTCCAGGTCAGCTGAATATCTTGGATATTCAATGCCAGTGCCTAGACATGGCACAAAATTAAATATCTGTTCCTCAGATAAGTCACTCTTAGAGTTACCCTTCTCCTCCACTGCCAATTCCAGATTTCGTTCCTCCTGGAATAAATTGCCCGAGTGTGTCAATCAAGCCCCTTCCCTTGTTTAAAAGCAGACTGAAAACCCATCTTTTTGATATAGCTTTCAATCCTTAACCCTACTCCTATTCTCTCCAACTCAGCCCACTGATTAACCATTTCCCTTAACTGTATCCATGGCATCCTGTTTGTCTGTCTTGCCTGTTTAGATTGTAAGTTCTTTCGAGCAGGGACTGTTTTCTTCCTCTTTGTGACTCTGTGCAATGCTGCGTGCGTCTGGTAGCGCTGTAGAAATAATTAATAGTAGTAATTCAGTCCATGGCTGCTAACAGCTTTAAAAACCATTGACCACTGTGGGCTGAACATTGACTCATGAAGTTCTTAAAACATGTTGAAAATACGACACAAATTTAAGATCCTAAATTTAGAAGCTATGGGGAAAATATTGTTTAATGTTTAATAAGTTTTTATATATCACTTCTCAAAAAATATCAAAATGGTTTACAATTATTCAAGCAGGAAAATCCTTTGAAAAAGTGAGAAAGGGAATAGGGAAAAAGGAACAGCAGGAGAGAGGGGTTCAGGGTTTCTTTAAACACTGACTGCTGCAGGCTAAAATAGACTCAGATTTTCAGTGCTGGACATCATTTGGGCACCAACACTGAAAATCTGTGTCTATGGCAGCACCCAAAATCTGTCTGGGTACGGTAAATATTCAGGTTTAGTTAGGGCTGCTATACATGTGGTCCAGCATGCCCAATTACTTATGTGATCACCAGTACTGAATATTGCCAGTGCTTGAATATCTCCCATCTATACCCTCACTTTACCCCCAAACTGCACTGGCATTAAAGAGGGAATTCAACAAAGGGCACTAAGCATGTGTTAGTGCCTGCTGAGTCTTTAGCGCTTAGTATGTGCTAATGTATTTGCACTAAATTCTTACAGACTTTGGCTAAAGCCCAAGATAATCTATCCAAAATGGATGTAATGGAGAAATACTAAGGATCTCAAGCGCTCACAGCTATAAGCCTGATGTATTTTTCAAGCTAATAACCACAGGGTGAGCTATCATCGGTCCTGTATATTCTCCTTTTTCTTCAATTTTTATCAAAACACTTTTTCTTTTTTAATATTTTAAATATTTTAAATGTATTAAATACTTTGCAAGTCTTATTTCAATTTATGTACTGGTTTTCATTTATTAAGCAATACTCTCCCATTTAAGAATATAGTTATGAAGTACTTAGCTTCACGACGACGGAAGATCTCCGTTTCGCTCATATATATTTAGAAGAGCTTCGTCAGGAAAAGCACCAGCAATAACACTGTTTGTACCTTCAGCATTATGAAGTCAAGTTTCAACAGAATAATGGAAGACTACATATTACAAAGGCACGGTGTGCCTACCTAGGCCTAGGGTTATTACTAATGTATTTGCACACAAATGCGCTTAGCTATAGGTGTCAGAACGGGGGTGGCCACAGGAGCCTAGGCCTCCCCATAAATTTAGCCCTGGTGGTCCAGAGGTGCAGCGGGCAGGAGCAAGCTTTCTGCGCTCCTGTCTGCTGATAACCCAATGGGTGGTGGGAACTGCAAGATGCATTTTCTTCTGCTGCTTAGCAGCAATGAGCACGAATGCGCTTTGATGTTCCTGCTTGGCGCTGACCAGTTTTTTGACTGGCTCCTGTGAATTCTCACGAATCGCCTGACAGAGGGGGAGGGAAGGGGGCTGGGTTTACAGTCTGACAGAATGGAGGGAAGGTGAAGAATCTGACAGGGGGGTTGTGAGGGAAGGGGGCTGGGTGCAGAGCCTGACAGGGGGCTGGGTGCAGAGCCTGACAGGGGGAGGGAAAGGGGCTGGGTGCAGAGTCTGACAGGGCAGGGGCTGGGTTCAGTGCAATGCAGTGCCTGGCTGGGGGGGAAGGAAGGGGGCTGGGTGCAGAGCCTGACAGGGGGTGGGAAGGGGGTTGGGTACAGTGCCTGACAGGGAGGGAGGGAGAGAAAGGGCTGGATGCAGAGCCTTGCAGGCTGGCTGTAAGGGATAGGGAGTTGGGAAGGCAGGGACGACATATGCTCAGGGGATTGGGAAGACAGATACGGCATATACTGGGAGAGGGTTGGAAAGGACAAATGTACAGGTGGCAGTGGGGGAAAAGAGAAATGCTGCACAGGTGTAGTATTGGGAAGGGAGAGAAAGAAGCCTGCCAGTGGGGAAGGGAAAAGGAATGTAGAATTGTTGGACATAGGTGTGTGGCATGAGAGGTGAGATGATGTATATAGGATAAAGGAAGAAAGTGGAAGAATTGTTGGACATGATAGTGGTAGAGAGGAGGAAGGGAGAAATGTTACACTGGGAGGGAGGAGAGATAACCCAAAGAAGGGAGAGATGTCATACCACAGGAATGGGAAGGAGAGAGAGAGAGATGCCAGACCACAGAATGGAAGGGAAGGAGGGGAGAGAGAGATGCCAGATGGCAGAAAGGAGAGGAAAGAAATGTTAGACTTTGGGAAGAGGGAGGGAAGGAGAGAGAGATGCCTGACCATGGGAGAGGAGAGAGATTCCAGGCTATGGGAAGGAGAGGAGAAAGATGCCAGACCATATGAAGGGGGAAGATGTTTGACCTGGAGAGGGATAAGATGGTGCATAGGGATGGAGGGAAAAGAGAGACAGAGGGAGGAGATGGTGCACAGCAATGGGTGCGGCAGGGAAGAGATAAGAAGAAATGCTTCTTATGAATAGATGGGAGTAGAGGAGAAGAAATAGGGAGGAGATGGGACACATGGATAGATGGGAAGGGAAGTCAAGCAAAAGTGGATTTTGATATGAAAGTATGGAAAAGTAGATTTTGAGAAGAAAGCAGAAAAATGTAAGAAAGTTGAATCCTGTCTGAGTCTTTTGGCATACACACTTGATGTTGAAAAAAGACGTCAACATCAAGTGTGTATGTCAAAGACAGACACTGCACACTGCAACTAAAATCAATATAAAAATATTATCCTTCCAGCTTCCTGATGTAGCCTAGCGAAACACAGACTGTGTTGGAGCCATGAACTGACCTTTTCAGATAAGTGGTCTACTGTTAAATATCTTTTGTAGAGCCATAACATCTGCCACTCCAGCGGAAGCAAGATTCCTTGCTCCATATAATGTGTTATGATTAAAATCCAAGCACCTTTCCAGCGATGCTGTACAGCTGTTGTGGCACCTTGCTGAAGAGATTCTCAGCACATTTAAATATTCAAAAGTCTTTAAATGTTATCTGATTTCAATTTGAGAGGCTTGCCCAGTATTGATGAGAGGCCGGGGGGGGGGGGTCTTTTGTTGTTTTGTTCCTTTTTGAAAGTATTGCTCCCCTCAAATGGATTGTAATTCAAAATCCCCGGTCTGTTTGGATCAAAGATGTATGTATGGTAGAAAGTAAAGGAGAGAAACCCAACAAATGGCTAAGGTGGCCCTGGATACACAGTTAAGATCACAGACAAAAGGAAGTGCAGCCAGAGATTGGGAAAGATGGTTTGAAAACCAAAATCACCAGACAACAAAGGTAGGGGAAATGATTTTATTTTTAATTTAGTGATTGAATTGTGTCAGTTTTGAGAAATTACACCTGCTGTCTATATTTTGCACTGTTAAGGAAGAAATGCATTTGTTTCTATTTCTGGGATTGTACTGCATGCAGAGTCTTGAATCTTAGGTCTTCGTTTATATATTAGTACTTTTAGTTTGTTGTCCTGTATTTGCATAGGGGTTATCTGTGTTCTGCTAGGAATGAATGTTGAGAAGCATACAGTGTACTTTGTGTAGTTTAATTTTGTGGTTAACCATTATGTACTGTATTGTTAATAAGATTATATTGTGTGTATATATGAAAAATGAATGGAAAAAATGGTATTACAATTAGTACTATTATGGGGGCGAGGTCTGGGGCAGATACTGGGCGAGGTCTAGTGTGGAGCTTGCGGGCCCTCCCAACAAAAAAGTGTTCCGCTGCCTATGAATTCCCCATTATGAAGAGTGTGCAGAGATTCAGTGGATATTCAGCAGCAATGCCTGGTTAAGTGCTACAGAATATCCACTTCTGGTTTGGATAGAATGATTTAACTGAGCAAGATGTTCTGCCCAAATAAATTGTTTTGAATATTAACCTACTAGCTTTATATATATACTAGTATTTTAGCCCGTTACATTAACGGGTGCTAGCTGTCTGTCTTTCTTCCCCCCCCCCCCCACCACCACTTCCCTGTGCAGCAGCCACAGCAGCATTCCCTCCCCCTCCATGTCCCTGTGCAGCAGCATTTTCCCCCACCCTACTTCCCTGTACAGCAGCATTTTGATCCCCCCACACTTCCCTGTGCAGCAACCACAGCAGCAGCATTCCCTCCCCCCACACCACTTCCCTGTGCAGCAGCAGCATTTCCCTTACCCCCTTCCCTTCCCGTGGTCCTGCCCCCACACACACACACTACCCTGTGCAGCAGCAGCATTTCCCGGCCTTCCCTGTGCAGAAGCAGCATTCCCCCCCCCCCCACACACACACACTTCCCTGTGCAGCAGCAGCATTTCCCACCCTTCCCTGTGCAGCAGCAGCATTTTCCTGCCTTCCCTGTGCAGCAGCAGCATTTTCCCCCACACACACACACACTTCCCTGTGCAGCAGCAGCATTTTCCGACCTTCCCTGTGCAGAAGCAGCATTTCCCCACCACACACACACTTCCCTGTGCAGCATCAGCATTTCTCCCCCCCCCACACACACACACACACACTTCCCCGTGCAGCAGCAGCATTTCCCGGCCTTTCCTGTGCAGCAGCAGCATTTCCCAGCCTTCCCTGTGCAGCAGCAGCATTTTCTGCTGCCCCCTTCCCAGCCACCGCTTTGAAATTGATAGAAAAGCGCTGCACCGCGCTACCGCTGGCTTCGGCATCTTCTATCCACTGCGGCCAACCCTAGCAGAAACAGGAAGTAGTCAGAGAGGGTGGGCCACAGTGGACAGAAGACGGCAAGGCCAGCGGTAGCGCAGTGCAGCGCTTTTCTCTTAATTTAAACACGGGTGAGCTGGCCAGAAGGAGGAGGCTTTGGCGGTGGTGGTTTTGGCAGTGAGTGAGGGCAGGAGGGGGGTGCTGCCGGCTGTGCTGTGGGTCTACGAGTTGCCTAGCCGCTGCATCTGCACTCCTGCTGGCCACAGACATACTGATCACAGATCAGAGATCACGGAAGCACGCAAGTAAGTGCACATGTGTGGCTAGGGTTTTATTATATAGGATATATATATATATATATCAGGCCCATCATTCTTATGGATGCAGATGACACCAGAGGACAAGTTAGAGAATCTTAAAGAGAAGATAGCTATCTGAAAGCAGCCCAGAAGCTTACACCATGAGAGATGCAATCTGATTGAATCTCTCATTTATGCATGCTGAATAATGCCAATGGGTAGAGCTGTCCTGACCAGATTAGCCATGATAATAATAGGTATTAAAAGGTGTCAACATCACATTAGAATTATCCTTCTGATAAGGTAGAATCCACGCTTGAGTTATCAATTTGTCCAGCACTTTAGTGCAATAGAAACCTGGCAATCTGGATCAGCATTAGGTAGTGAACCTAACCTGTTTAATGATGCAGCAGGGGCAACAGGCTTTGTGGTTTATTATTACCATGGTGACTGGTGTGCTGCTGAGTGGTTACATTCCTGGCAAGAATATTAAAGCTGTTCTCAATAGTTGTCACTATTTAGGGATTATAATTTTGTGACCAAAACATAATAGTTTGGTCAGATAATATGGCAGTGGCAGTAATTTACAAGCAGTATGCAGAGTCAGATGATAGTGGCATTGTTACAGATCCTAGTATTGCACTGCTTACAAATCAATGTAGCAGTATTACAAAACTTGTCCTAGGGTTGCAAAGCAGCACTGCTGATGCCCTGCCCCTTTTTATGAGCTTTCTTTTCAGAAAGTTGTCTCTGCAGGCTGTCACAAACCCCCTTGCAGTCCAGGGCTGGCGTGTGACAAACACACAGATTCGGGCGCGTCCCCTTCAACTAGGGGTACCTTCAGGATTTTTAGGCGGCCCCAGACAACGGTCTAGGCCCCTTGAGATATAGGGTAAGTACAAGGTTTCACTATATCACCAAGCAAACGAGTTCTTTATGAAAACATAACTGGTTTATTCTGACCTCCAGGTCAAAAGATATGCAACAGCAAAACAATATCACTTTGCAGGTCATTGAACAAAAATAGTAAATTGGCAAAAATCAAACTTACAGTACATTTTCAAGCAGACAAGAACTCAGTAGGCAAAAATCGTCACAGCACACTCTGTTAGCAGTTCAGCTTTTCTCACAGCTCCTAGTGCAGGCACGAATCACACAGCTGAGACGGTTAATCTAATTAGCTCCCTGCAACGGGAGTCACAGTAACTTTCTTACAGTTCCAACTACACTCTAAAACAGTGCAGCCTGCCTCTGGTTCATAAACTTGTCTTAGAATACATTACTTGATTCAGACTTCAGGCAAGTATTATTCTCCAACTTCTCATGCTTATACAGCTCAATATATATATCCCCTTCTTCAGGTTTAACTTGGGCAGCAGAGAGAGGAAAAAAAAAACGATATGCAAAAAGAAAACATAAAGCACAAACAGTTTCCCTGTTGCTGTATTCTTTCATTCAGAATTCCATACCTTCTAACTGGCCTTCTGCCCTAGGGCCAGCTATTTCTATCTCCATGCCTTCTACCTGGTCTGGCACTGGATAGTTTGAAGGGGTTAAGACTTCCTCCAAATCCTGCATGGGATAATCCAGCACGTTTTCCTCTGCTGCCCTGTTCCACAGCTCCTCTCCTGCCTTGGGCTGTGGGAGTGACTCGCCCTCGTCACTCGCTCCTCCTCCTCCTGTTTGTCTCAGCCTGCTTTTAAACAGATCAGAGCCAATCCCCTTCAGCCAGTAGCGGGGGATGGGTTTTGGCTCTACAGCAGCTTTTCTCTGTCTAGGTTTTTCAACTGCAGCTACTTTCCTTGTGGCTTCTTTAGCTGTTCTAAAGCCCGTAAGCTGCTGTTGCCAACCTGCCTGCCTCTGTTCTAGCTCACTATCACTTTGATTATAGGGGCAAGGGAGGTCAGCCTCAAGTTGAGCGCCAGAATCAATCTGGTCCATTCTTCTGCACTTAATCCTATCAGGGACTGGGCTAGTGCTGGGTTTGTCACAAGGCACACTATGAAGATTGAGAATACAACCAGTATTTAGCTCAACCTACATGGAAGATTTATAGAGTAATTCTGAGCACATTTGGATTTTCTTGTTTCAAATTTATGAATTAATTTGATATACCGTTCTATAGTGGGAGCCATCAAAGAGGTTTACAAAGTATAAAATATCATAATAAAAGTAGGGAAAATAAGAGAATGAGAGGAGCAGGAATTCCATTCTAATAGGTAGAAGAGGAAAACAGATATCATCATTGTGCTTTGGACTATCCACAGACCTCCCTGATCTTGGGAAGAACAGACAAGGGAAGGGATTGCTGATTTTCAGAGATTTAGGCTGGGAACACATCTTTAAATAGAAAAGTTTTAAGGGCAGAATTGGAAGCCAGACCCAGTCAATGACTCATAGCTTGCTGAGTACCTCATATTGGCGGGTCTAGAATGATCCATTGTGGCCATTTAACAGCCACCAGTTCAGCATGGCCCTTTCATCGTGAGAAGTTCCATCTTGCCCATTTCAGCACCGGTGTTTCGGTTCATCGGTTCTATCGCACCTTACACTTCAAAAGAGTTCACACTGTTACCTTAAACAGTGCATCGCTACTTTAAGAGTTTCACTCACAGGCTCTAAGGCCCATTTTACAACTTTTCAACCTTAAACCTTTCTACATTCACAGCCCATGTATCGAAAGGATTCTTATATATATATATATATATATATATATATAAGTTTATTTAATTTTTTACAGAAAGCAACCCACAATGAAAAAACAGATTCACAAAACAGCAAACAGTACAGCTAATTACCAGAAAACTTCACATAAATCTACAGTGTGAATCCCCCAAACCCAACCTCACAGCACCCACCCCCAACCCAGCACCCCAAATACTCCCACACAGGAAAATTCAGCAAGCAAACATAGGTTCTCAGGCAACACCAATCCAGAACAAAAATAACAACATTAACAAAAAAAAGGGGGGGAGAGGGGAGGAAAAAAGGAAATAGTATTCAAGAGAGATCCAAAGCCAGTGGCACTCTAGGAGACTCCCTCCAAGTCAAGTAGGAATCCCACACCTTATGATAAAGGGGCATAGTATGACAGCGAATAGCCGTCAATTTGAACAGGAGATGTAAGGAATCCAAACGAGCCCATACCCTGCAGAGGTCCAGGACCTTCCTGTGTTTCCAGTGGGCTGCAATTTTCAGGCGCGCTGCTGTAAACAAATGAAGCGCAAAAATATGCTCCACTTTAGAATAGCCCAGAATTGGGGCACTTAATAAGCAGCAGGACATCAGTAGGGGACAATATTTTCTCACAATGGCACCCAATAGCTGGCCCACCGTGTGCCAATAGTCCTTCACAGCTGGACAACTTCACCACACATGGCAAAAGTCTCCTCGAAGCCCACAGCCACGCCAACAAAACGTGGAACATGAAGGATAGATCTGAGTCAGATTAACTGGGGTATAATACCAGTGGTAGTAAATTTTATATCTGTTTTCGATGAAAGTATAAGAGACCAAAGTAGCAAACAGGTATTTATAAACCGCACTCCAAGAAGAGGAAGAAGGTGTGACCCCCAGGTCTGTCTCCCATTGCATTCTATAAGGGTCAGAAGTAGTAATACGAGTCAACAAAGCCTGGTATAAGCAGGAAATCCCATCCCAATCAGTGCCCGTCCAGAGATCCCGTTCCAATGTTGTATCACTCAGGCACAGGTCCCAGTAAGCATGTTTATAGAAAAGAGAACACAATTGAGTATAGTAGAAAGAGTCCACAGCCAACAACCCAAATTCATCTTGCAAGTACTCAAAAGATTGCATTTGTGACTCAGACCATACCCGTCCCAATATACGCAACCCCGCTTGAGACCACTGATCACAAAAAGGTTCCTCACTCCCCAGAAAAAAAACTGGAGTCAACCAAAGCAGCATCTGACTAAAGTAAATCTGTTCAGAAAACAGTTGACGACGAACCCAGTAACAAACCTGCAATGTGCACTGCAGGTAAGGATTGGAGGTATGAGTATAATGCCGCACAATGTTTATAGGTGCCCAAGGCAACTTCCACAATGAAATCATAGGCAAGCACTTCTGTGCCACCTGTATCCAAGGTCTATCCAAATAGGAGCACCAGGCAGCAATGTCCTGCAAGCAGGTGGCCTGATAATAACCCCAATAATTGGGTACTCCCATTCCACCCAATAGTTTGGGCCGAAACAGAATATCCCAACGTACCCTCGTAGGTTTTTTATTCCAAATGAAAGCAAACACCTTTCTGTTGCGATGACAAAAAAAGGACTCCAGCAATGAAATAGAGAGAGCCATAAACAAGAATAGCAAACGTGGGAGAAGCATCATTTTCACTGCTGCTATCCGACCTGTCCAGCTCGAAGTAAGCCCCTCCCAACCCTCAAGATTTTTAATCAGTTTGCCTAACAACTCCAGAAAGTTGACCGCATAGAGCTGCGAGGCAGTCACTGTAAGCCAGACCCCCAGATATTTAAGGGAAGACGAAACTCAATGGTATGGGAAATCACACCGAAGTAACTGTGTGGTCTCCGTGGGGGGACATTGACATTCAAATTCAGATTCACCGTAAAGGCCTAAACTTGACCAAATGCTTGCAAACAATGCTTGCAAATAAAGGACTCTGGACGCTGCAAAAACAAAAGGATATTATCCGCATATAGCAATACCTTGGATTCACAAGAATCTATAGTGATCCCATGAATATCTCTGTGAACAAGGATCTCACATGCCAACAGCTCTATGGAGACAGCAAATAATAAAGGGGAGAAAGCATACCCCTGTCGAGTACCCCGATGCAATTCCAAAGGCACCAAATAGTTCCCATTCACTTTCAACCGTGCCAAAGGATAAAGATAAAGAGCTTAGACCCAGTTGAGAAACCTACCCGTAAAACCCATATGTGACATGACCTGAAATAAAAAGGCCAAATTAACATAAGAACATAAGAATTGCCGCTGCTGGGTCAGGCCAGTGGTCCATCGTGCCCAGAAGTCCGCTCCCGCGGTGGCCCTTAGGTCAAAGACCAGTGCTCTAACTCAGTGGTTCCCAACCCTGTCCTGGAGGACCACCAGGCCAGTTGGGTTTTCAGCATAGCCCTAATGAATATGCATGGAGCAGATTTGCATGCCTGGCACCTCCATTATATGCAGATCTCTCTCATGCATTTTCATTAGGGCTATCCTGAAAACCCGACTGACTTGGTGGTCCTCCAGGGTAGGGTTGGGAACCACTGCTCTAACTGTGTCTAGCCTTACCTGCGTACGATCTGGTTATCTAGCTTTGTTTTGAATCCTGGATGGTGTTTTCCTCTATAACAGCCTCCGGAAAAGTGTTCCAGTTTTCTACCACTCTCTGGGTGAAGAAGAACTTCCTTATGTTTCTATGTAATCTATCCCCTTTTAACTTTAGAGAGTGCCCTCTTGTTCTTTCTACCTTGGAGAGGGTAAACAACCTGTCTTTATCTACTAAGTCTATTCAATTCATTATCTTGAATGTTTCGATCATGTCCCTTCTCAGTCTCCTCTTTTCAAGGGAAAAGAGGCCCAGGTTCTCTAATCTCTCACTGTACGGCAACTCCTCCAGCCCCTTAACCATTTTAGTCGCTCTTCTCTGGACCCTTTCGAGTAGTACTGTGTTCGTCCTCATTTACGGTGACCAGAGCTGGATGCAGTATTCCAGGTGGGGGCCAGTACAGTGGCATGATAACCTTCTCCAATCTGTTTGTGATCCCTTTCTTAATCATTCCTAGCATTTTGTTTGCCCTTTTCGCCACCGCCGTGCATTGCACAGACGGCTTCAATGACTTGTCGAGCAGTACTCCTAAGTCTCTTTCCTGGGGGGGTCTCTCCGAGTACTGCACTGGACATCCTGTATTCATGTATAAGATTTTTGTTACCGACATGCATCATCTTACACTTATCCACGTTAAACCTCATTTGCCATATCAGAGCATATTTCTCGAGCGTTCGCAATATCCTTCTGTGTCTTCACTACTCTGAATAATTTCATATTGTCTGAAAATTTAATCACCTCGCTCGTCGTACCAAGTGCAGCAAGTTCATCAAGTAAGATCTTCCTTTGCTGAAGCCGTGCTGGATGGTCCTCATCAGAATGTGTCCGTCAAGGTGATCAATGATACGGTCCTTTATCAGTGCCACTATCATCTTTCCCGGTACCGAGGTCAGACTCACCGGTCTGTAGTTTCCCGGATCTCCCCTCAAACCTTTATTGAAGATCGTCGTAACATTCGCCACTTTCCAGTCTTCCGGAATCCTTCTTGATTTGATCGATAGATTGGCTATTGGTTGAAGCAGTTCAGCTATAATCCCTTTCAGTTCCTTGATTACATTCAGATGGATGCCATCCAGTCCCGGGGATTTATCATTTTTAAGCCTATCAATCTGCCTGCATACTTCTTCTAGACTGACCATCAACCCTATCAGTTTCCCGTCTTCATTTCCTACGTATAGCCTGTTGGCTTCCAGTATGTTTTGTATATCCTTTCTGGTAAATACAGATGCAAAAAATGTGTTCAGTTTGTCGGCGATGGCTTTGTCCTCCGTTAGCACTCCCTTTTTTCCATGGTCATCTAATGGCCCCACCGCTTCCTTCGCGGGTCATTTCCCCTTAATATATCGAAAGAACGGCTTGAAGTTTTTTGTCTCCTTGGCTATTTTTTCTTTGTAGTCTCTTTTGCCCCCTCTCACCATCTTATGGCACCTGCTTTGATGTTGTTTGTTCTTTTTTCCAGTTTTCATCCGTTTTTTACCTTTTCCATTCCTTAAACCAAGTCTTGTCTCTGATCGCTTCCTTCACTGCTACTGTGAGCCACGCCAGTTCTTTGTTGTTTTTCCTCAGTATATATAGATTTTGTGCCTTGGTGACTGTGTCCTTAAAAGGACACCATGCTTGCTCTAGCATTTTTACAGTTCTTATCCTCTTCTTAATCTTCTTCCCCGCCATGAGTCTCATCCCTTCGTAATTCCCTTTTCGGAAGTTCAGTGCCGTGGCAGTCATTCTGGATCGATGTTTTGCCCCTGTGTCCAAGTTGAAGTGGATCATATTGTGATCACTGCTTTCCAGCATCCCTTCTACTTCTACACCTTGCGCCTGTCCTCATAGTCTATTTAGAATTAAGTCCAGAATTGCATTTCCTCTTGTATTTTTCTTAACAAGTTGTTCCAGGAAGCAATCACCTACAGCATCCAGAAACTTGGTCTCCCTACCGCAGCCGGAGGTGCCTAGGTTCCAGTATATCCACAGATAATTGAAGTTGCCCATGATAACTGTGTTGCCTTTCTTGCATCCATCAATTCTAAACTAAACTAAACTAAACCTTGGGTTTATATACCGCACCAGGATTTCTTCGGACTGCCCTGGGGATTGGTCGTAGATGCCAATCTTCATTTCTGTTCCATTTGTTCCCAGAATTTTGGCCCATGGAGACTTTACCTTATTTTTCATTTCTGGCATGTTCTCTCCGGTAGACTCAATTCCCTCTTTGATGTATAGGGCAATACCCCCACCTTTTTTTTTTTATGTTTAAATTTTTTTATTGAAAAATTTGTGTTATGCAAGAGAATGTACAATGCCAACAAACCACGGTAAACAAGTAAAGGCAGTTACAAGTACAATATGCATAATTCAACAAAGAAAGCAGTTATACCACAATCCATAATCAAAAATAAATCCAATCATCCACATCTGATTAGTTCCTCCCCCCTCCAACCCTTCCCCCTACCAGCCCATGTATCCCAGCCCATTATACCCCATCTTTCCCCCCCTCACAACCCCCAGCACTTAGCAGACAACAGAGTAACTAATACCAGACAGTTTCTTAGAATTTGTCCAACAGTTTTTCCAACTTGCTCCAAGTATGGAAGGAAATGACATATGCATGACGCCTCTTAGCTATTGTTAGCTCCATCCTTCCCAGGGATAGCAATCGGTTGACCCAAGTAGAATGAGAGGGGGCCTCAGCATTTTTCCAATGATTTGCAATGAGGCATTTGGCAGCCGCTTACCCCCAACGAAGAAATTTAGTTTGCCAGGCATGCTCCCTAATATTATACAATCCTAGTAGACAACTCAGAGGAGAAAGCATCACACATTCACCCAAACGCTCAGTTAAAGTATCAATCACCGCTTTCCAGAAGGGTTTGAGGGCTTCACATTCCCACCAGATATGTAGAAAGGATCCCACTTGGGATCCACATCTCCAACATTGATCAGACGTTCGAGGAAACATTCTATGCATGCGTTACGGTGTATAATACCACCTAGTTAGAACTTTATACGCATTTTCCTGATCCAATGCACAGGAGGAAGCTTTATATACCTCCCTGTAGATTGTCTCCCAATCTTTAGCATTCAACCGGGCATCCAAATCCCTCTCCCAATGCACACAAAACAAATATTTAACAATTGAATATCCCCGTCTATATTGATATAGCACAGATAGTGATTTAGGCACTTTCTGGAGTAATATCCATAAATTCTCCAGCAGTTCCCCCGTAGGTGGCAGTCCTGTATCCCAGCCCTGAGCTTGCATAAAATGTCTAATTTGAAAATAGGCAAAGCAATCTCCGTCTGGTAAGTCATATTTCTGTTGGAGTGTACCAAAAGAGTAAATACCATTCGGCCCAACCAAATCCCTAAATACCCTTATCCCCTTTTGATACCAACAGTGAAAAACCCGATTGTCGCTACCCGCAGAAAATAGAGGTTCAAATGTGATAGGAGCCAAGGAAGATACCACAGCCCCCCCGCCCAATGTAGATCGAATCTGGGTCCAAATCCTTGCTAAGTGTTGTACGAAGGGATTAGATATGCTCTGTAACCATGCTCGCCTTGAACCAGAAGTCCACAACCTATATTTCAAAGGCTCCCTGCCACTATATCTCTGTTCCAATTGTACACCAGATTTGTGTTCCCCCAGTTCCCAATCCAGCACCAACTTCAACTGAGCTGCTTGATAATACCACACCAGATTAGGCAACCCTCTGCCCCCCTCTTCCCGAGGAGCCCAAAGCAAAGATTGGGATAGTCGTGGGGATTTACGATGCCAGATAAAATTACAGATTTCTCTATTCAAATTCCTCAAGTCCCTTAAAGGAACCGATATAGGTAGAGTCTGAAATAAGAACAGCAATCTGGGAAGAACATTCATTTTAATTATTGCTATTCTGCCCCACCATGACAGCCATAGGCCATTCCACCGTTGTAAGTCCTCTCGAATACGTCTATAAATAGGCAGATAATTCATCTCATAGATCTGTCCGAGATCCGAGGGGATAAAGATACCTAGATACCTGATCCTACGACTAGCCCATCTAAAGGGAAAGGTGCCCCGTAGCTCCTCCTCTTCCCTCTGTGTCAAGGTCAAATTCAAAATTTCTGTTTTAGCCAGGTTTATTTTAAACCCCGAAATCTGTCCATATGTATCAAACAGATGCAATAGACGGGGTATGGATATCCTGGGTTGTCCCACATATAGTAGGATATCATCCGCAAACATCGCTATTCGATGATCCGCCCCCTCATTGACAAATCCAACCAATGATAAGTGGTGTCTAATGGCCAGTGCAAGTGGTTCAAGGTATACTGCAAACAACAATGGAGATAGCGGACATCCCTGCCGAGTTCCCCTATAGATGGGAAAAAATTCAGTGTAAGATTGATTAATCCGCAAACAGGCCCTCGGTGCAGCATATAGAGCCCGGACCCAAGTTCCAAACAATCCTCCTAATCCCATCCTTTCCATGACATCCCATAAAAACCCCCAGATAACCCTGTCAAATGCCTTCTCGGCATCAACCGATATCAAAACCGCCTTTTCCCTACCATTGCCTGCCTCCCAAAGTAAATTAAGGGTACGTCTAATATTATCGCTCACCTGTCTCCTTTGTATGAATCCTGCTTGGTCTTGGTGGATCAAGGACGGCAAAACCTTCCCCAAGCGTAAAGCTAAGACCTTAGCCAAAATTTTTGCATCTAGGTTTAACAATGATATGGGCCGATAGGACCCACATAATAACGGATCTCTACCCGGTTTGGGTAATATGACCACCCCAGCCTCTCCCATTGTAGGCGGCAACTGACTTCCAGTGGAGACTCCATTAGCCACCCGAACCAACAGAGGCCCCACTTGTTCCGAGAACTGTTTATAGTATCGACTAGTATACCCATCTAACCCTGGGGCTTTACCATTCTTCAATCCCCCAATCACCCCTAATACCTCAGAAAGTTGTATGGGTTCCCTTAAGTACTCCTGATCCTGCACTGATAGCTGGGGTAGCTGCAACGAATCCAGGAATCCAGCCTGTGCTCCCCCATCTAAAGGTCCCGGTTGTCCGTACAGCCCCGAATAAAAATTCAAGAATTCACGCTGGATAGCAGAGTCCGTGACACGTAAATCTCCCCCCACTTCCCCCTTAATTCTAGTAATAGTAGATTTGGCTTGTTTAATACGAATATATCTGGCAAATTGAGCACTAGCCTTATTACTATGCTCATAAATGTTAAGGCGAAATCTCTCGCGCTTACGCTCTATATCCTCTACCTGGAGCTGATATAGTTCATCCCGGGCTTTTTGCAGTTGGATCAGAGTCCGGGGATCTCTCGTGTTCTGGTGAGACAACTCCAACTGAGACAATCTCGTTCTCAATTCAAGATAGGTCCGGGTTCTTTGTTTTTTGAATCTAGCCCCCCATTTGATAAGTTCTCCTCTAACAACAGCTTTCATGGCATCCCACAAGGTAGCATCTGATACCTCCCCCGTGTCGTTCAATTGCAAATATTCTCTCATAGTATTCTCCACTGCGGAAACCACCAGTGGGGAACTCAGCAGGGATTCGTTAAGCCTCCAATACGAACAACCCCCCTGGTCTAACAAGCCTGTTCAAGACAACCACACTGGTGCATGGTCCGAAACATGCATCGGTTCAATCTCCGCTGCTCGTAACCCCCCTGCCTGATTCCTATGAATCCATACCCCGTCTATTCTAGTGTAAGTGTTCTGTGCATGGGAATAAAAAATGTATGATTTCTGAGTCCCGTGGAGTAAGCGCCATCCATCTACTAAGCCAAGGGATCCCATCAGATCTCTGAGAGCTGCAGCTGATTTTCTCAGGGTTCTACGCCCTCTCCCTGAATGATCTACAACAGGGTCTGGAGGTATATTGAAGTCTCCTCCCAAGTATACCGCCCCCTGTGTAAATGAATGCAAAGCCCCCTTCAATTTACGGTAGTAAGCCTCTTGTTTCACGTTAGGGCCATAAATGTTAATGATAGTCAAAGGGCGGCCCTGAAGCACTCCCTTCACTGCTAGGCACCTGCCCTCTCTATCCCTATAGACTTGTTCCACCTGTAGGCCCAACCCATTGCGTACTAGAATAGCCAATCCCCCAGCCCTTTTCGTGGCCCCCTCTCCCTGATGGGTCCAGAGCATATCAAACTGTGGTCGTTGGAGCAGAGATACATCCCTAGGTCTCAAATGTGTTTCTTGCAATAGGCAAATGTCCCACTTCATACGATATAAGTCTCGAAAAACTATACTCCGTTTGCCTGGGCTATTAAGCCCATTTACATTCCAAGAGCCTACAATCAATTCTGGATCCTATCCTGCTAACCTCCCCGTACCCGCTTCCTGCTGCCCGCAAATCCCCTTACCACCAATCCCCCCCCCTTCCCCCCTCCTATTAGCTGAATCTCCCAATTTCGAATCAGCCATTTGAGGAAAATGAGTCATACTGAAAAGGCCCATAAGTATCAATATGTATTGCATTACTTCCCCATTCAACCCCCCCATTCCCCAAACATACACATATTGCCCACACTCAATCTTTCTCTTCATTCAAATCTGTTAAAGTAAGTATCCAACATAAATTACACTAAACAGACTCATATAATCATTATACTATCTCTTTCGTGTTGATTAAGTAAAGAATCTGCATCAAGCAAAATAACCTAGGCATTAGCAGGTACCTTCCTAAACTATAGATATCTAAAAAAATTGGTAGCCTATCAACAATAGTACCCCTTCTCAATCAGACCCCCCTTTCAAACCTATAGCTGTAATGAACCATCATAAATTGCACAGAAACAGAATCAGGAAACCGTCCAAATCAGGTAGCTGAAGTAGATGGTAAGTTATCCACATTAGGGCTCCGAGAGACTCCCACTCCATTTTCAGGTGTCGTTCCCTGTGTGGCCCGATCAGAGTAGTCATGTGGCAATCGACATCCAAGGTCTCTTAACGCCATCCAAGCATCAGCCACAGTGTCCACCTTCCGATGATTCCCATTGACCGTAAAATGTAATCCAAAGGGGAAAAGCCATCTGTAGCGGTAGCCCTCAGCCCGCAATATTTGAGTAACTTCCCTGAATGATCTGCGTTTCTGAAGTGTCGCAAGGGCCAGATCTTGATAGACCCCCACATGCAGTCCCTGCCACACAAAGTCCGGACGACGTCTGGCAGCCTGCAAAACTTTTTCTTTTAATTGAAATTCACCGAAGCAGGCTACAATGTCACGATTACCCGATCCTTTCACCTGACCAAGACTTCTATGAGCCCTCGGTAGGTTTATCACTAATGGGGGCGTCTGAGAGTCATCAGCCAGCAATGCTTTACAGAAGTCCGACACCACTTCTCTGGCATCTTTATAACGTTCCAGATCCGGTATCCCCTTAAAACGTAAGTTACTTCGCCTTGAGCGATTCTCCAAATCTTCTACTTGACGTTTTAGTTCTTCCAAATGTACAGCTACTGAGTCTATAGTCGCGGATCGCTCCTCCGCTAAGACCTCCACATGGCCCAATCGTTCTTCTGCGGTAAGGACTCTGCCGCTGAGCTCTCCCACTTCTGCCCTAAGCTCCCCCAACGCGGTCTTCACGTCGGTTCTCAGCCCCACCATCTCAGCTTTTAGTTCCTTGAACCACGCCTCAATTTTACCTTCTATAGGTCGGTCGTCAGACAGGAGGCCTGGTTGGGCAGACGCAATCTTAGAAGCCGCGGTCGGCTCCGCCATCTTGTGTTGCACCGTCGGGGAGCCGGGAACGTGCGAGCGAGTTTTAACGCTCGTAGCGCTGGTAAAGTGGAATTTCTCCAACTTTTTCCGGCTCGCCATACACTCTGCGAGCCCCGACTCCAAAAAGGTCTCTTCTAGTCCGCCGCTTGTAGCAATTATTAATCTTTCACTCTCGAGCCCCAACAGAGCTCAAAGTTTAAGCGGCCATATTCTGTGATGACGTCACTTCCTCTCTCAATACCCCCACCTTTTTTACCTACTCTGTCTCTGTGGTATAGCTTGCATCCCGGTAGCACAGTGTCCCAGACATTTTCCTTGTTCCATCATGTTTCCGTGATGCCGATGATAACTTAATAATAATAACTATTTTTTTCTATACCGCCACAATCTTGTGACTTCTAGGAGGTTTACAGTGAAGAGAGCTGAACAATCAGCGAATTACAAAATACAAATAGGGAGGATGTCACTGAACAGTCAGTGATTCCAGAGTACAATTAGTGAGAAACACAATATCAACATGTTACAGTGAAGCAGGCTGGACAATCAGTGAATTCCAAAATACAATTGGCAAAGATGTCACTGAACAGTCAGTGGAAACAATACAATTAGTGAGAATACACAATATCGACATGTTGTTAATAATTTTAGAAGGGTTATCTGACTAGGAGATAAATCTATCGAACAGAGCTGTCTTAATTTCTTTCTGAAATGCGCCGTAGGTCGACCCGGCTCTGTTGATGTAATTGCCTAGCCAGGTCTGCTGTTTGCTGGCTTGAAACTTAAATGTTCTGTCCAGAAAGGACCTGTATTTGCAATCAGTGGTCTTTGGAAGGCAAAAAGATTGCGATTTCTGGTTGTCCTCGTGGGGATGTGCAGCTCAAAATGTGGTAAGAGATAGGTAGGGGCCATTCCCCAAACCAATTTAAAGCAAAAGCAGGAGAATTGGAATATTATTCGTGCCTTCGTTGGCAACCAGTGTAGCAGTTTGTAGTAGGGACTAATGTCAAGGTTATATTTCTGTGCCATATCTTCCAATTCCCCCATCTTATTCCTTAGGCTCCTTGTGTACATACACTTGAGTACATACACTTGAGTTTGCGGCCTGTTTCTTTCTTGCATTTCTTTCCCTCTTGTGTCCCTTTTGATTCTTCTATGATCCGGTAACTCTTTCCCGCAATCTTCCTGCATGGTATCCTCTGGGTATACCGTTTCCCGAACCATCAACTCCTGGTTGACTGTCAGCTTTCCCCTTCTTCCTAGTTTAAAAACTTCTCAATTTCTCACTTGATGTTGCTTGCAATTAGCCTCATTCCATCTCTGCTGAGGTGGAGGCCATCCTTCTTCTATAGCTTGCTCTTCCCCAAGAACGAATCCTTCTTCCTCACACCAGCGCCTCATCCACGTGTTGACTGCTTGTAGCTCCGTCTGCCTCTTCTCGTCGGCCCTAGGTACCAGCAGGATCTCTTAGAATGCTATCCTCAGCATTCTAGTCTTCAGCTTCCCTCCTAGCATTCGGAACTGTTCCTTCAGTGCTTCCCTGCTGTAGTTCCTTTTGCTCACGTTGTTTGTCCCACTGGATCACTGCCGCCGTATCTTCCTCTTCCATGCTGTTGATAATCCTGTTGATGCTGCTCACTATATCTTCTACCTTGGCTTCCGGTAGGCAGGTCATCAGCCGATCCTGTCTTCCTCCCACTATGTGGCTGTCGACTTGTCTGATGATAGAGTTCCCCACGACGATTGATGTCCTCTCTATCTTTTCTTGTCTCTCTAGCTGCAGGTCTGTGTTCCTTGTGTATGTCCATCTCTCCAGTCATAGGTCTATGTCCTCTGTGCATTTCCATATTCCCTCGTCCTGGCATTGGCTTGCACCGGACTTGTCTTCCTATGGGTTCCCTCTGCTGTTTCCAAGTCTCGCTGCTGTGTGACCTATTTTCTCCTTGTGGTTGTCCTCAAGGTTGTTCTTACTCACTGTAGGTGTATCTTGGCAGTTCCATTGTTGTTGGTGATTTTCCACGGCCTCCCTGTATTCCTGTATATCAAATGTTACCATTGTTGTATTCTAAAGTAGTAGAATGTCAATTTAATAAATTGATACGTGGATTCCTTTGGATAAGAAAAAGACCATGTATTTCATTAAATCAGGTGACTTTGCCAATAACAAAGGGAGGATTGGGTTTATTACAGTTGAAGCAATTTGTCGAGGCTTGTCACATGCGTCACATACATGATTGGTTTCTTACAACATCTTATTTTTCCTGGACTTCAGTAGAGTTAAAATTATGGAGGCCTTATCACTTTAGTTATCTTCTACATGCTTCTAAGATGAAGACTGCTGTTCTGAAAAATCCTTTTTATTTTTCAATTGTTCCTTTGAGAACCATTTGGCGAAGGATATGCAATCGATTGAAGTTTGATTTTAGAACTACACCACTTTTACCTATTTGTGGAAATGGCTCCTGGTATAACATCTGCAGGTTTTCAATCTAATAAACGAGGAAATATTTTTTATTTTTACCACATATTAACTGATGAGGGTAATTTACCAACATTATCACAATTACGTACTGTTTATAATTGGTCTAAATTGGATATATTTTCTTACATGCAGTTGAGGTATTTTGTGAAATCCTTATCTTCATTGTCACTAAATGCTCTTTCTATGCTGCTCTTTCAAAATTATTTTGGTTAGATGCCCAGTTGATTGTGCCCCTTAAATATTTTAGACATTCATTAGTGAATCTTTCTCCTAATTTAGATTACAATAAAATAGCTCAAGCTTGGAATGAAGAGTTGGGGATTCACCTTCAAGGATTCCATATTTAAAGATTTTATATGGTCTTCTTTCTGATATCACCTATTATGAAATGGGTTATAAATTTATTTGTAGAATATATATTGCTCCCTGGCATGCTTATAGGGCAACTTTTGCTACATTAGGCTCTTGTTTGAAATGTGGTCACCCTAAAGCTAATTTATCTCACATGTTTTGGACATGCCCTTTGATACGCCAATTTTGGAATGTTGATTTTTCTAAAGTTGAGCAAATGTGGGGAATTGATTGGCATTGCAATAGTTATAATATATTTTGGATTTTTGATGTTAAGCATCTTATTCCAAGAGGTCTAAGAGGCTTTCTTCAAAGAACAATCTTATCAGGTTTGAAAGTCATACTTTATCTTTGGATTGGACCTTTAAGACCAACATATAGTCAATGGCGTTCTAGAACGTTACACATTTTAACAATGGAAAGTATGCAATTATCACAATGGGACACTAGACAGGAAAGACAATTTTTTACTATTTGGCAACCTTATTTAGATACATTAACACCACACACTCACAGTCGCATATTATTTAATATGTAATTACAGTTCTAAAATGGGGGAAGAGGGGAGGGAATTGGGTATATTTGCTTTTAGTGATAATGTGTAAATGTTGGTATTCTTCTTGTATTTGAAATGATTTTTTTTTCTATTTTGTTTGTATTTGAAATGTAATAAATATGATTTATATTATACCATACTCCACTAATCTGTGGAAAATGTAGTAATAAACTACCACATAATCTGGTGAAAGAATAATGCAAATAGAGAAAAGCAAAATCAGATTATCTAAAGAATCAGTCTGTAATATACGATGAACTATGCAAGCTGATTTAAACTTAATTTACTTCTCAACTGATAACCAATGAAGATTTTTATATTCATATCTTTTTAGACCAAAAATTAGTCTAAATGCCCAGAATGTACCAGGAAGGAGAAGGCCCGCCATTTTGGAGCGGTGGGACTGCCAGCCAGTGGGTATATGCATCCCTCTGGCCAGATTGTCTTTGGGACAGGTACAGGGGGTGGGGAGGGCTTAGGCATGCCGGGAAGATCTACAGGTTTGGGGGTACCCAAGGGGTCTACAGGTTTGAAGGGTTTGGAAGGGGGCATTATAGGCTGAGGGTGTTAGGAAGTTCCAGGGGGGAACATCAGGAGGGAGTGGGCATCCCTCCTGCCCCTCTGCGGCAGGAGGGATTCAGAGGTAAGAGGGAGTGTGCATCCCTCCTTCCAGCCAACATCGCAGCCGTGGACATTCAGCTGATTGAAGCAGGGGATTTCCTTGCCTCGATCAGCTCAGCAATTGTGTCTATTTGAAATGTAGACAGGCATTTTGATGGTCTACATTTCAGGCATCTGTCACAGCCCTAGAGATATGCCTATGGCCACTTAAGCTCTCCCAAGGCCACTTCCGGGCA
The DNA here is from genome assembly GCF_902459505.1 of Geotrypetes seraphini. NCBI lineage: Eukaryota > Metazoa > Chordata > Amphibia > Gymnophiona > Dermophiidae > Geotrypetes > Geotrypetes seraphini. The sequence goes on along the minus strand of NC_047085.1, from coordinate 285,421,420 downwards.
AAACCACACCCACGCCCAGCCTTCAGTGAGCTTAAGTGTCCTCATGCATCTCACTGCATCCAAAACAAATGCCTATAGTGTAGGTGCCTGCCTCAGGTTTGTTTGTTTGTTTTTTTAGAAAATGTGCATCCTTATTGGCTGATTAGACAATGGTAGGATGCCTATTGCTGCCTACATTTGGGATGCTGTTTATAGAATCTGCCCCTCATTACCTAGGAACAAACAAACAAAAAAAAATGTTACATAGTGTTATTTACATCCCACCGAGAGGAATCTGATTTTGTCCTTAACATGAAGCATCTTCTTGAGCTTGCCTTTGTTCCACCTGATGATGTCATCAGCATTTTTAAAGGACTAACAGATGAACCCACGTATCATGATCTGGAATATATTCTTGACTCTCTGGAAAACAATTTCATCAGCCATCCAAGAACAAGTAGAACAGGACAACCCAGATATGCAATTGAGATTTGGAATCAATACACATGGGTATTTCAAAACTTGCCTCAAAGCAGCAATGCCGTTAAAGGATGGCAACAACATTGTTGGATTTGCCCGTCCCACTACAACCAAACTTACATGCAGGCTACAGAAGGAACTACACAGTATAGAACTCCTGTGTCACTAACTTGCACTTGGGATTCAACTAGGAAAGAAGATACACATGAGGGTCAATAGTTAGTCACTATGGTGACTGATTACAGTAATAGAAGTCTGATTGCTTATTTCAGAGACATTGTCAAAGTTTTAAATATCAATATCGTTTGAACATTCTTTGAGTATGCTAATTTTAAGTTAAAATAAACTGCAGAATATATTTTTTAAATATAACTATCAGGATTTTTTAAATCAATTTGTCCATGCCAATTTCTCTCATGACATTTTGCATTCATGACTCTTTGTCCATGACATTTTGTTCAAGGACATTTTGTCAGGCCATCTTTACTTATATGTCCTGCCAGTTTGGAATACTGGGTAAGTAGCATGATGTCTGCTACTAACATAGACCTTCCTACACCAACATGGCACAGTGAGTTTCTAGTTCTGCATAACACAGCAGCCTCTAGAGGCTGCCAAGGGAAAGTACATCTTGTGCTACCTTGTGCTTGCCAATGAGGCCACTCCTTTAAAAAAAAAAAAATTTGTAGAAGCATTTATTGAAACTTAGGTACAATGCTCCCAGATAACAATATAAATATCATCAGTAAACAACAATGATGAGTAGCCACCACATGGCACTCCTGAGTTATACAGTAACCTAACAGTAACAAATGAAAAACTCCCATACTTTTATAACATTTTGTTGTGTAAACCCCCACTCAAACCCACTTTTATCACATTTTCTTTTAAAGCCACAGCAACAGATGACTTCATTAAGGCCTTCTCAATCACCTTCCAAATCCAATGAGGTCCTCATGATCCTTAATTTTGGCCTCTGCATCCATCATGTGTAACCGGGACTGTGGTCTGAGCGAGACTCAACAGCGCCCCTCAGTGGTTACAAAAACAATAGCACTAGCGTGTGACCCAGACTGGAGTCACCCTGCAGGCTTGGACTGACACCAATAGGAAAAACAAAAATAAACCACAATTTTCTCAAAAAGGAAGTAAATCAAAATCTCAGGTTTATTCCATCCAAAGCACCAAAGTCAGGATAATTATGAATTCCACAGAACAGGTAAGTAGAACATCCCACTTCAAACAGTTCAAATTCAAAAGTAAGAGTAATAAACAGTTCAAACATAAACTTCCAAAGTGTTTTTTTCTTTTTCACACCTCTGAGGTTTGTGCTCACCTCAGCATTCAAATCAGCCTGCTCCTAAGCAGGATATTCAGTTCATCAAAAAAAACAATAGGGTTTAAGGCACTGGATACCCTATTCTCAGTGCTTCAAAGTGAAGCCTCTGGCAGCCTTTCACTGCACTGCCAGGCAAGGAAGAGTGTCCCAGGTTTGCTTTCAGATAGCTATAATATAGCCTACAAAATTGCCCTCCCAGGTAACAGCAAACCTCTCCCAAATCAGACACTATCAGCTTCACAAAAAAAAGGCAAAAACAGCAAAAGAAAAGAAAAGCAAAATCCCAAAAGGTTCAGCTTCAATAAACAGTCTCTCAAACAAAGCAAGCTGAAAACACACTCACAGTTTCTGCCAATTAGGATCTGCAGCTGGTGGAAAGACCAACCTCCATGGCTTCCTCAGTAGGATTTGCTTCTTCAGGCAGGTTGTCAAGTTCCATTGGAAGATCCACATCAGAAAAAACTTCCTCCAGCATTTCACCAGCCTCCTGTACCTCCATGGGTGAGGCTGTATCATCCCTGCTTGGCCCAAGGAGACTCTCAGGGAAGAAAGGTCTGAACCTTCTTCCTAGCCTGCCTCTCTGCTTGTGCTCAGCTGCTGGTTTTTGTACTGCAGGGGCACGCCCTACTCTACCTGAGTCAGCAGACCTGCCTGTAGCTCTTGGGCTCCTCCTGTGGTGACCTAGATAGTGTTCTTGCAGCAGGTCCCTAGAGATTTCAGGCTCCCCCTGGTGGTTAACCTGCAAATCACCCCTAGAACAATCCTTGTACATTCCCTTCCGGGTTTTCTTCTGTGTCTTAGTGGGAACTTCAGCTGGAACCAGTCCAGGCACGATGTCTGTCTGGTTACACATGTAACCTCCTAGCTTTCACATATCAGTTCTTAAGCCTTCCATGTGGTCCAGGATTTCCTTGCGCAAAGATTTAATGTAATCTCTGATTCTCCTGCAATAAAGTCACCAAAGCACAAAGAAGCTGTTTGTTAAGGCTAGGATTCTGCAGGAATTTGCAAGTAGATTGATGTGAGTCTGACTCAGACCCCAAGAGCCGAGCAAGGGAAGCATGACAGCATGAGTTGTTCACCACAAGTCGTGTGGAAGCCTTGTCAATGTCTTTGCATGATGAACTCCCAGTTTTACTTTCACTGTGTAGTATCACAATTTAGAGTGGTTAAACAAAGCCAATGGCTAGAGATTCTGAGGATTTAGAATGGGGTGCTGCAGAAGCTGAAAAGCTAAGCTGCCATTCAGCATGCTGGCGTCACTTCCTTTCAAGGCCAGTCTTTTTACACATCCAGATGGCCCCAGCAAAGTAAATCTAAACACCTGTCTCCATAACTTTGTCACGCCTTTGTGCTAGTTTGCCCTGGTCCCAGACTCTTAGGCAGACATATACTATACTATACTATCCAGGTAGTATAACCTTAGTACACTGACACACACTGGAGTCTTTATAATTTTCTGAAAAATGTATTGCATAAATGTAGCTGATTTACTCATAATTGTAGATTCTCAGAAGTTCACTGCCTCAAGGCAAGAGACTTCATAGTTCTGAATGTTGCAACAAGAGATGAAGATGGAAGCTTGATAGACAGGATGATATATGGCAGAGTTTGAAGGGTCATCTGGTAGATTAAGGTAGTTCCAGAGGTGAGAGGTTAAATCATTCATGCATGTAGTCAGGTATCTGCAGGTAAAAAGACTAGTTCTATTGGGAGAGGGGTATAGAAACACATGTGCTTTTGATGCAAGATGAAGCATGATAGCCCTGATACAGAGAGGCTGAAAGGAATGCCCACAAGGTAAGGGAATGAAGAGAAGAGACAAATAGAGACAGAGTTTGACAGCAGGTTACTGAGAAAGGTCATACCTTTGCTGACCCATTAGGGCAAGGATTGTAGGAGTAACCAGGAAATGCAGCAGTGAGAGAAAAGAACCAAGCTTAGTTGAGAGAGACGGGTGGTCTTTACAGGAAAAAAGACCACTAGCAATGAAGCTTATATAGATAAGTAAAAGTGGCTGCAGCATGTATGAGAAGTCTCCATGGAGGAAGTTTATTGTCTTCAATGGGAGTCTGGTGTCCAGGTTCCTAGGTGGTACAAAGTTGTTTTGGGTGGGATCTGAAGCATTAAGCTCCCCAGGCTTTCTCCTGCTTCCACTGAAGAGATCCACTTCTTTTGACCATGAGTCTGTGTGGTTGGGACATGGTTCAATGAGGGTGGTGGTAGAGAATATGTTGGTACTTGGCTTTCTCATTGTGTCAAGGCAGGCATCACCCGCTATGATCAAGGCCAAATTGAGTCATTCTGCATAAAGAGTGACACATGGGCCTTTTCATGACTCAGGGATAACCAACAACTTTGATGCGTCTCTGCCAATAAGAACAGAATCTCTGCATTGGGATCCAATGGTGTGAGTTGGTTAGCTGTGGGCCTCAGGTGAAGGTGATACTAAGCAGATGCCTTCCCTTCCCTGGTCTCCTGCCATGACTCGACTCCGGTGTAGGGAGGTCTGGGAAGTTTGGTTTCACACTATCTGGATGTAGAGCATTCTAGTAGGTATCACACATCTTAGCAGATGCATCTATGCCCTCGTCTTGATAAATTGGCCACATACCCTACCTCACCTTAGTAAAAGGGCCCCCAAGTTTAGTCAGCTTGGAATAAATCTAGAATATTCCTCAAAACACATAATTTTCAAAATATCAATGTCATGGTAACAAAAGCAAAGTTTGAGGGGAATGCTAGCCATTTTCTATATTTTTTGTGGCATAGGCAATTAAGAAAGAACACTTATTACCCAGGAACAAAAAAAAAAATTGTTACACAGTGTAAGTCCTAATATTCTATTTCCTTTCTTAGCAGCCGCTGACACTAAACTGAGGTTTTCAGTGTATCATCAATGATGACACCTAAAGTCTTTTCCTGTGTGATGAGTCCTTATGTGGAATCTTGCATCATTTAGCTAAAGTCTAAGTTCTTTGCTACATGCATCACTTTAAATGTCACCTGCCATGTTGATGCCCAGTCTCCCAATGTCCTCATGCAATTTTTCACAATCCTTTTACAACTTTGACCAATTTTGTGTCATCAGCAAATTTAATTACAGTCAAACCTCGGTTTGCGAGTAACGTTGTTTGCGAATGTTTTGCAAAACAAGCAAAACATTTGCAAAATTTGTGACTCGCAAAATGAGCATTGACTTGAAAAATGAGCAGTCAAATACTTTCTTCCCACTGAGAGTGCGTTCTTGTTGAGAGGTGACCGGATCTAAGGAGGCGCCTTCCTCCGGAGATGAGACGGTGCACACGTTTGCTCGATGTGGGGCTATTTCTGTGCAGCTCACGCGCCTGGTTAGAACTCCTGTACTTTGCGCTCTTGGAGCTCTGGGAGGCGGGGTCAGTGCGTGCATACAGGTTTGGCCAGTGCTGGTGGTGTTTACATGGATGGCGCATGTGTACAGGTCCGGTGGTGTTTACGTTCCTGCAGGGTGCGCACTGGGACGCGGCATAGCCTGGGAAAGCATGGCGAATACCGCCTGCGGATTCACTGCTTCTGCTCTGGAAGCAACGGTGGCTGCTAAGACAGGAGCAGCAGTACCGGGGAGCCACCCAGGTTGTGGTTCTTTCCCTCTTCCTCCTCCTTTGGCGTCTCAATGTCTTTCTCCTTTTTAATTATAGACTGTACAAAACACAGCCCTCAGATTGACCTATTCACTAAGCAAATTTGACCACATCACCACTGCTTACCTAGACTTACACTGGCTACCTATACAAGCGCGAATTCAATTCAAATTATACTGTCTATTATTCAAAGTAATAAATGGCACTGCCCCCAAATACCTAAACAATCGCCTAAATTGGAACCATATAACTAGACAAAGGAGAACTCAGACCCCATTTACCTACCCCCCATTCAAAGGTACTCAGCGCAAGAAGATTTATGACAACCTACTAGGGATGCAAGCAGCAAAACTTGACCACTCCATCTCCAACATGCTGACAACAGCGAGCGACTTCAAATCATTTTGAAAAGGAATCAAAACCCTGCTATTCAAAAAATTTATCTAGATATCAAACACATCCCCTTGTCCATCCCCTCTCTTGTAATTTTCCCTTCAAAGTCTCAATCATGTAAACAGCTCCCTAAATTGTAATTTTCCTGGAAATGTCCCGTTATCTTCTTTTGTAATCCACCTAGAACTGCAAGGTACTGGCGGAATAGAAGTTACTAATGTAATGTAATTTTATTCAGGTACATTAGTTTTTGGGTTATTTTATTCTGTACATTAGTTTTGGGGTTGTGGGACGAATCATCTGGGCTTCCATTATTTCCTATGAGGAAATAAGCTTTGATATACAAGTGCTTTGGATTGCGAGCATGATTCTGGAACGAATTATGCTCGCAAACCAAGGTACCACTGTATTTCATTAGTTATTCCCATCTCTAAATCATTGATAAATATTTCATCTAAGTACTATTGTATAAACAGACACCTAAATGCAATAGTGTGTTGCTGGGAGATGGGTGTACATATGGGCAGCGTTTGGGCAGCATGTGGATGAGGTGCATAGTTACATATGGAAATTATACAGTAGAATACTATAATTTGCATATTTGGTTTAGCAATTTAGGCACAATACTTATACCAGCTTTTTGACTAGCATAATTGAATACACCTAAATTATAGGTGCATATTTCTATGTTATGCTGGCATTCTACAAAGGAAATAAAGCAACTTCTTTACTTTATAGAATAGGAATCCTCTAGGTGCCTAAATATAGGTGCACTGTTATAAAATTGCCCTCTTGTTGCTTTGTAATTTCCACCATAACAACTAAAATGGGACAGGATGGAGAATAAACAGAGATTGTGTCTTACATTTAACAATTCTTGCATTTCTGTATATTAAGTGTTAAGGCAGCAGATAATGAGGCAATAGGTGTATCTAACTGCAATCTGTTATCTGCTTAATACACCTAAAGAACCTAATGTTGGAAATGCACAAAGGATAATACAGAGGCTTTGTAGTTTTCCAGGGTTTAATTTTGTCTGTAAACTGGTGTACATTAGGCCCCATAATAGGCCATATAAGCCATATAGGACAGCTTCTATAAATAGTGCCTAGCGGCACCAACATTGTAGGTGCTGCTCAATGTGGAATCCCACCTAGCGGCGCCTAGGCACACTTAGGTATCACTAGGCATCCTACTACTACTACTACTATTAATTATTTCTATAGGGCTACCAGACGCACGCAGCGCTGCACAGTCACAAAGAGTAGGAAAACAGTCCCTGCTCAAAAGAGCTTACAATCTAAACAGGCAAGACAGACAAACAAGATGTCATGGATACAGTTATGGGGAACGGTTAATTAGCTGGCTGGGTTGGAGGGCAGAGGAGTAGGGCTAAGGATTGAAAGCTATATCAAAAGGTGGGTTTTCAGTCTGTTTTTAAACAAGGGAAGGGGCTTGATGGACAAACTCGGGTCATTTATTCCATGCATAGGGGGGCAGCTAGATGAAAGGAACAAAGTCTGGAATTGGCAGTGGAGGAGAAGGGTAACGCTGAAGGTAGATGACCTAATTTACCAGTGCCTAACTCAGATGCCTAATGACACCTAAATCAACTATGCCTATTTTCTGCCCCTAATCACACCTACTTTTCAAGCTGGTGTCATTAGGCATCAGAGGGTGTCTCCACTTAGCCATTACTAAGCATCCTAAGGGTTTGGCATCAAATTCGTAATTTCTTGTTTTACTTATCCTCTATAATAAAACCCTAAGCGCGCATACGCACTTACAACTCCATGCCAAATTCAATTTCAGGCACATGGGGTGGCTTGCGACGGCTTGCAGCGCATGCAGCAATTTGACTTGCGGTGGCGGTTTGATTCCTGCATTGCCGCTGCCTCTTCTCACCCCCGGACCAGCAAACGCAGCAGCCATGGGGCATTTGCTAGGCCGGCCCACTTCAATAATGCGAGGTGGGCTGGCCTAGCAAAAGCCCCAAGGCTGCCCGGTCTAGCGGATGCTGGACAGGCGGAGCAGGGAAAGGAGAAGGCCTACTGCTGGACAGGAGGATCAGGTAAGAAGTGCTGCTGGGCAGGGGGAAGGTAAAACAAAGGGAGAAGGACTGCTGTTGGACAGGGAAGGGGTGGTGGTAGACAGCCAAGGAAAGAGAGAGACAAAAAGAAAGAAAGAAAGACAGAAAGCAGCCAAGGAAAGAGAAAAAAAGACAGACAGACAGAAAGAAAGCGGCCAGGGAGAGAGAAAGAAAGAAAGACAGAGACACACATCTATTCTAGCACCTGTTAATGTAATAGGCTTAAAGACTAGTTTATTTATATTTTAATTGGATGAAAACTGGTGTTGTCAATTACCACACCAATTAAGCCAGTAAAAAAAAAAAAAAAAAGTTGAGTGCGGAATCCAAAATTAGCAGCACCTAATATAGGAACCCTATACAGAATCTGCTGGCTTACTTGAATTTAAAAACAAACAATTTTTCAGTGCTTATTTATATAAGGAAGGGTTTTATTATTATTATTATTATTATTATGTCACTCTCAAACTCTGCCAGGCACCTTTCCCATATAAGGAAAACACAGGTCTGGGATAATTTGTACATTCACTTTTCAGCCCTTGTCTTGGTTGAAATATTATTTTTAGGCATGGGAGAGGGTGATGTGCTTGCATTAGCTGATAGTTATAGAGAAAGCATGCTCTTGGGAATTGTCTGCATTTTGCATTTCTCCAGTACAATGTAGGTGATCTCTAAGTCTCTAGAGGAATTTCTTTGGAACAGATGCTCTCTAGTGTCAAAAATTATTGAAAAGTATGCAGGCTGCTAGCAGCAGTAATTGGCTTCTGACTTCCAGAGTTGGGGCTAAACAAGTTGAATAAAATATCCACTTTAAACTGACACCGACTCCACCAAATATAATATGGCTATGAAAAAGCGATTAATAATACCATTGCCAGATGTGTGGGAGGGGGAGTCACATTCTGTGGTTCCTTCCTAAAACTTACTTATGCGTTGGATTTCGTCTCGTTTAAGGATCTCAGACTACTTATATTTTAAAAATATACTGAAATATTTGATTGCTTCCATTACGTTTTAGGCAAGAAAAAAAATAATACGATTTTATACTTTTGAGGTTTAAAAATATAATTTTATTCAAAAAAATTCTGGCTACTTAGAAGATGTGATCGATACGAAAGGAGAGGTCAAGTATAAAAGCAACAGTGCAGGGATGACTGTTAACATTCTGAAAGTGAGGTAGAAGCAGGTCTTTTAATTGCTGATCGTGAGAGTTTGCTTTATGACAATCATCTTTATTTTTAGGGAAGGAAAAGTATCCAAAGCTATATCTAGAGATCTCCCGGGTTGTGCTTTTCAGACAAAGCAAACGTTTGCAGGCAACCTAAACAGTGACACCTATTTGTGTTTTATACCTATATGAAGATATGCTGAGAAGAGGGCAGAGAAATGTCAAAGGGTTATTTTATTTGAGGCAGCAGAAAATAATAAATATTTTCTTTTCAGGTATTTACATTGATGTACTTATTCATTTAAAGACTTAGCTATTCAGATTGTCCATTTTTAGAGATTACTTTTTTTTTTTAACGTAGGTTAAATTAGGTCATATAAATCTACCACGGGGGGAAATCTCCCCCTTAGGGCTTCTTCTTTGAATTTGTTCTAGAAATTGACGTATCTTAAGTGTGCAGTCCTGTTTTTGTTGTTGTTGGTTTTTTTTTTTGCCGAATCGCTGTTGCTATTCCCAAGATTTCAGAGGAAGCAAGATATAGATTGTTTCTTAAAAAGATAACTAGTAGGCTAGTTTGGGTTATTGATTTATAGACTGCATTTCAAATCAGAAAGAACACTGAAGATAATTGTTATTTTAACGCAGTGTTGTCAAAATTGAAAAAAAAAAAAAATTCAATAGAAAGCAGCATGCATCAAAGGTTTGATAGGAAATCATCGCTTCTACGTAACTGTGTACTTTAACACACTGAAACTCTCTGCCTTAAACTCCACAACGATTGTGTGTACACTATAGGACAGAATCCGAGTTCAATGACAAAACTTGCAGGTGTTCACTGAAATGTTAATGGTCGCAGTTAGCCAATATAGCTGAACGAAGTAAGGGTATGTAGAAACGAAATGGGGGAGGACTGCAGTGAAGGCGGCGAGGGGAGCTATTTTCTTAGTTCCCAGGATGGAGAATATCTATGGTTATAGCGCCCTCTTCCCACAGTCAGCCGGTATAAGAGACTTTTCCAACGCTGTCTTGTTTGTGTTTGCTAGCCCCCTCCCTTTTCCCCTCCCCCCGCCGTTGCCTTTTTCCAGCCCTGGTGCTGATTACTTAATACGACTACAAATTTGAAAATCATCCCTAGACTGCCATGCTTTCTGCTTTCCATGATTCCTATTTTGTTCTGATTTAATAAAACTGTTTGTAAATAAATACAATAGTTATTCCATTGGAAAATGTGCACAAAGCAGGCGTAATCAAAACCAAGAGTCAATATTTTCCTTAGTCTGAAATCTCAAAAAAGGTATATGGGAATTTGTGAGGGGTGCGTGAGTGTATGATAGGTATCACGAAAAGTAGAAAGTATTATCTCGCTAATATTAATTACATGTTTTGCAAACATAATGTTTTTCTAACTAATTATAAATGCTGCAAAAAATAGTTCATTAGTAGAGTCAGCATTGCAGTCTGTTTGTTACACTCAATCGAGATGCTTTAGTACATATATTGAAACACCAAAATATTAACAAATTACACATAGTGAAAGGAGTTTTGAAAATGTCAAAGGTGAATTTTGGTTGTGATTATCTGGAAATTCACTATAGATGGTCAGAAGTTAATTTGAAACACATCTTTGTAGTTTGCTTTCTAGTACGTCTTGTTTGTCTGTACTTTACCATAGTGCCATCTATTTATATCCAATATGTGATGCCTAAATTGTATAATTCTGCTTTAAAACATTATTTACTTACTAATAGAGTATGTTACTAAATCTTGCATCTCTTATTGTTATGTAACACATTTCAGTTCACTAGAATAAGCGCTGTATACATACAAACATCTATTCACGTATAAATCAACAATATATCTTAAAAAAATCTGACTTGAAAGTTTGATAGAAATCTTTAAAATTTGACTGTTCTCATTGTATTTGAATCAAGAGAAATGCCTGCATGCTGGTTCGTCAGACTCAGATTAGACGTACCACTTCTTCAAACTTTGGGGTACCACAGAAAGCGTGCTATTCTTTTCCAGGAGCACAATATGCAAATCGCATGAATGTACAAACTTATCTTTTATAAAGTGATACTACTTTATTGCATGAATTACCTTGTGGAAAATCAGCCTGATTATTTCGCTCCTCCCCCTCCTCTTGAAAAAGAAATCCTTGTATCTAAATTAATTGTAATGGCTCATTGCTGGCCAAATACATAAGAGAAAACAAAATGATACAAATGAAGCCTTCTGGCTTTTATCTTCGTTGGTCATTATCAATCTTAATTTATACTCTCTTTACAGATCAGTCATAGGTACATAATAATACTTAAAGAGCTAATGTCTTGCATAATTTATCTGGCAAGTTGTTTCTAAATTTTGCGCTTGATTATAAAGCTTTATGTTTAATTCTGTTGTTTTTTGGGCTGTATTACAACCTTCATCTTGGAATCAAAACATTTCAATAAGCTCAAAATCCCGTGTGCTAACTGCAACGAAGCTTATTCATCCTCGGATACAAACAAAACAACCAATATTTTCCCAACCAAGAAAGCAGGCAAATTATTAAAGATGAGAAAATGAAGAGAGCTCCATTCACTCGAGCCTTCTAAAATTAAAACGGAAAATTAAAGTTTAACTTGGTTTTTGTTTTTTTGTTAAGTTTGCCTTATTACTAATATTACATCACGTTAAAATAAATTGATTGATTGTACAGTCCCGGATCTCCCATTTCTATAGTTGTAAGGCTAAGCAGAAATTATTGCGCTGAAAAGTGTTCTGAGGAGCACAGACTTTTTATTCAGACAAAATCGCTGGACTCTTTTATTTTATGTAACTAAATAAAGAAATAAAGAAACACTGCACGGTTTGTGCTTTTTCTTGGATGTGTAGTAAAAAGCCAAACAATTATTTGTGGGGGGAAAATGTCATTTTCAATTCACTTTCTTGTCTCTGTCTGCTACAGTCCAGGGAGTTTATTCTTAAATATTCCCTTCCATCATCGTGTCCCTTTTAATAGGAGGGCACCTCCTGCTGGCCAATCATTTAGGCCTTTTATACTATATGCTCGACTCATTATTATAAATGTGAATGATTTCTTCTTTCATAATATATGTTATAGTCTCCTTTTTCTAACCATGCATCTATCTGTTGTATCTTCCCGCCAAGAGCTTAGCCTTGCTGCTCCCAGCATCAGGGATTTTTTTTTTCTAACCAAAGTTCATTTCTGGCTTGCAGGTTGAAAGTGAAGTCACGTAATTGTAACAGCACCCGAAACACTGTGTGTATGTAAGGCCACAGTAAACGGAACTCAAATAATGCAAGACTTAGTTTATCATTTTTTTTTTTTTGCCTTCTTTTCAACTGTAAAGCTGCTAGAGATTTCACAGTTAATATCACAGCGCTTTTAAATAGTCTAAGAAACCTCTAATTAAAAGCAATTAACTTTAAGATAGGGTCAAATGATAAGAAAGGAGAAATCTGGAATATATATTTATTTTTAGTATCTTGCAGTAAAATATTGATGACTTGCATATTTAAGAGTGAGTGCGAGAAGTGTGTGTCTGTATAACTTTTTCTCTCTTCCTCCCCCCCCTCCAACAGACACATTCTCTCTCTCTCTCTCTCTCAGTGTGTGCTTGAACCAAGTGGAGGTCTGACTCAGAATAATCTGAAAAGGTACCGACCATTTCCTCTCCTCTGGCAGTTTGCTCGCTGACTCAGAGTAGGTTTCTTGCATGACAAAAGCTTTCCCTGTTCCTTCTCCCACCCCTCACTGTCTCAGTATCCAAGGAAGGGGGCGGGTCACTGGATATGCAGATGAGGCGACCGTGACAGACGGCTCTGTTTTCCAATGTCCCTCAGAAATTCCAAAGCTGCTTCCTTCAAATCTTCACTGCAGATTCTCCTAAAATCAGCATTACGGGCGCTGAGGGAACCGGCTGACGGCGAAAAGAATTCCATACAGCAGCCTGTTCTTGATATTTAGGGGCTTTCTGTCTCCTCTCTTTCTGTCTCAGATTTTTTACTCGAATTGATTTATTTTTCCAATCCCAAGTCCACTTTCCTAGATGTATTTCACTTCTTTTTTCGTTCTTTAAAGCAAATTCTGTTTTAGCCTCCCTTTCTATTTTAACATTTTTGTTTGGGCGGTGTGTTACTGAAGGGGCGGGGAAGGTGCCCCAAAAAAGCAGCCAAACTATAGCAAATCCTCCCACAAGTAGAGCAGCAAGCCAGCAAGAAAGAGCGCGAGAGGGAGCGGAGAAGCGGAGGCAGCAGAGCGGGGATCCCCAGCCCCAGCCCTCGCCCGCTGCAGCCGCCTTCTCTTCTTTCCGGCCGCGATGTCCTATCCGCAGGGTTATCTCTACCAGCCCCCCGGCTCGCTGGCTCTCTACTCCTGCCCCGCGTACGGCGCCCCAGGAGCGAGGAACTGGCCAGGTCTGCCTCGGGCTCAGCCTTCAGTCCATACCCGGGATCGGCGGCGCTGAGCGCCCAGGCGGCGGCCACGGGTTTCAGCAGCCCGCTGCAGTACTCGGCAGATCCCGCAGCCGCCGGATTCCCCTCCTACATGGTAAATACTTCGAGGCCGAGGCACACGGCAGAAAAGATTGTCACGCTCTTTCCTTTCCTTTGCTTTTTGGCTTCTGCAACCTCCTCGACTTGCTCCATTTTCCTTTATGAAGATGTTTATCCCCATCGTACCAACACTAAGGACTTTCCAAGCGGTTGCTGGGGTTTCCTCCCCTTAAAACTCATAAATGGCACCTTTGCAGAGTGAAATCTATTAATGCAGTTAAAAAAGGTGGACTATGTCTCTATATGTGGTGTGGCGAAGAAAAATTGACAGTGTATCAAACATTTTTTTCATCATTTATAGTTCTAGACTTTGGGACGAATTATGCTTTCTTCGGTTCCTTTTAAAGTAAACGTTTTGTCTGTTCTGTTTAATGGGTTGGTTTGGAGGTGGTTTTCTTAATGTGGTTTAATTATAGAACGTGTGATTTTGCATCACGGTGAGATTATTTACTTTATTTACATTCATTAAAAAAAACAAAAAACTATAATAGTCAATCGCTGTAAAAATAAATAGGAAAATATGCTTGTGATTGCCATCACATGGAAATAATAAACAAATTCACTAAAATAGGATTTGGCAATTTTGTACTCAGTAGCGATTTTTAATACTACACAAAATTTCTGAAACATTTTCACTTAAAGTTTCCGCTGTTCAAAATTGCTTTTTTTGTAATTAGCAGCTGGGCATCAGCGATAGAAGTTGCATACAATTTGCAGGCTAAGAACGTGTAGTATAATTGTGCAAAGAAACATGAAGAAGAATCCCTCAGAACAGTCAAAGTGTTCTTTAATTTGAAACTTTTCAACTTACTTTCTCCATAAAATCCTTCACACTCAAAAATTGTAACATTAAATGAAAAATTATAAATGCTAAATTTCTCACATTTGAAGAATTCAAAGCCATGTAACTCTTCTAGTTTACAAATTACATCTGCCATACTTTAGAAGAATTGCTAAAAGATTGGTCGCATTTTCTTTTTCTTAATTCAGACAGAGAAAGAGAATGGCTTTTTTAAATCTTTGGAAAGAAACGTAGATTTCAGTTCATGTAGGCTAAATAAATTTGTGTGATTTGGGAAATATTCTGTTATTCTGACCTGAAATAATTATAGAGTAAAAACGTTAAGAACAGCAAGTTCAGTGGTTAATTTAATAGCCTTCCAGTGCCCTTGTCTCTCGCTCTCGCTTTCACTCTCATTATTAAGAAGGCGAAATATCAGTCTAGGAAAACGTTGTCTGCTATCACTGATGTCCCAGATTGATTTGAGGGATGAACTGATAACACATGCTTTGTCCCTTCTAGGGCTCTCCTTATGATGCTCATGGCGCAGGAATGAGCGGAACCATAAGCTACCATCCTTACGGGAATCCCGCGTATTCTTACCAGCTCAATGACCCGGCCTATAGGAAAAATGCCACCAGAGATGCCACAGCCACGTTGAAAGCTTGGCTGCAGGAGCATAGGAAAAACCCTTATCCCACTAAGGGTGAGAAGATCATGCTGGCCATCATTACCAAGATGACCCTGACCCAGGTCTCTACCTGGTTCGCCAACGCCAGAAGGAGGCTCAAGAAAGAAAATAAAATGACGTGGGCTCCCCGGAATAAAAGTGAAGACGAAGATGAAGATGAGGTGGACGGTGTAAGAAGTAAGGAAGAAAGTTCTAACAAGTCTCAAAACAACAACGAAACGTCTGCGGAGGATGAAGGTTAGGCACAGAAACTACCATATTTTTTTTTTACCATCCGAAGCATTCATCTTATGAAAGATAATCTGCTGTTTCAGGATTGTTTGTTTGTTAATGCTGATTTAAGTAGGTGTGAAATACAGTACCTGTTCTGTAATCAGGAGTCTTTGTCTGCATGCTAATATATATATAATTATTATTATTATTTTATTTTTTTTGGGGGGGGGGTCAGACTTAAGAAGGGTTACAATTTACAATGCTAGCTTGTTCTAATGCTTATCTTTGTACAGTGTGTTGTACAAATTATGTTTTGTACAATATAACAGGCAGTGTGGCAGCCAAACATGCTAGTTTAATAAGCCTGAACTAATTACCCACCCCTGTAAGAAGACATTTCAGGTGCCAGTTTTAGAGCTCTTAGAGTCCATACTGGCTCTATTTGGTTTAGGCTGCTGCCTTTGGTTTGGTAAACAGAACTAACAATGAATTTCTTGTTTGGCTTGGATTTATTTTAGGTATTAGTTTGCACGTTGATTCACTCACAGACCACTCTTGCTCTGCAGAATCGGATGCGGAGAAAATGTCTTGCAGACATGGAGACAATCTGTGTGAGTCTGGATCCGAATCCAAAGACAAGTATGAGGAGGAGGAGGAGGAGGAGGAGGAGGAGGAGGAAGTAGATGATGAAGACAGAAACCTTTCTATGAAACCTGTCACCTCCTCCCCCCTCACTGGATTGGAGGCAACCCTTCTTAATCATCAACACGAAGATACCTCAAGGAACTCCAGTAAAGCTGTGTTGGACAATAGGATTTTGCCCAGCTCCCAGGCACAAGCCATCAAACCTAAGCTATGGTCTCTTGCTGAAATTGCTACTTCGGATCTTAAGCAGCACAACTTGAGGCAAAGCTGCTCTCCAACAGCTTTATCTTCAACAACCCCTTCCTCTACTTCTCACAACTCTGCTTACTCTCATTCTTCCATTTTAGGAAGACATATTTATTATACTTCACCTTTTTATAGTAATTATACAAACTATGGGAATTTTAATGCACTTCAGAGTCAGGGAATCCTGAGATACAACTCAACAGCTGTGGCTTCCAGTGAAGGACTAAATCAGACTGTGATAAATACAAGCTCTGTGCACAAGCAGAGCAATGACTCTTTAAAACCCACAAGTAATCAACTAGAGCAACATTACAGGCCCACTAGTTTTCAGCCAAAGAAAGGTAGGTCAGTCATTTCTATAATACAAGTTTATCATCAAAGAATTTAAAAACAGAAATTCTAGGGGACACCAATTACAAGAAGGCCCTCTCTGAAACCAGAGAAAGAAAAACCTTGTAGTTTGTGGCAATCATAAATGATATAGTACTTAAAATCCTCCATGAAATATGCAGTCAGCCTAGAAATCTGTCCAAATAAATTGGGAAATTCAAGAAGGACAAATTACGTTTATAAATTTAAAAAAATATGAAGTATTTGGTGTTTATAGTTTATCTAATCCAAAATATTGAATAAAATCAGGAATGTGTTTGTAAACTGTAGGCAACAAAAAATATTGGCTAGAAAAATTTCTCATAGGAAACTTAACCACTTTGTATTGGCAACAATTTGCTTACAAGCTTCAATTTGTCTTGTTTAATAAATCATTGATATTACAAATTTCTTAGACATTTGGGAAATGAATAATGAATTACTTAGAGGGGTTTTATGGCACATCTTGACTGTGAATTTAGTGTGAGGCAAAGTTAAAATATATAATCTAGTTAGCTAGCTGTGTTTTGTAACTAACTAATGGTTATATTTTAACAGATTCCACTGAAGTCTGCACTGTAGGAGTACAACCATACCTGTGATTCATAGAGCCATACAAGTACGTGAGAACATTTTCTTCTACACTGACCATCCGATATCTGATCCAACACAAATTGTCCACCAGTAATCTTTCTTAAAGTTGATTTCATTACAGGAGTTTTATTTTTAGCCAACATCAGTTTATTCACATTTTATTCTACTACTAGTCTTTTAAATATTTTCCCAATTTTATCATAATTTGGTTTACATGCATTTTTGAAGAATTGTCAGGTATTTTTCAATAGTTTAATATTGTAATTTAGGTAGGATAAAAGAACATTTTCAATATATGATTAAAACAACATAACAATCAGTTGGTCTGATTTTCATAGCATATATTTCTGCCACATTTATCCTTCAGCAGATTAAAAAAAAAAAAAGAAGAAGAAAAAAAGATAACCTTAATTAGAATCTTTAAATTGTTTTACTCAAAAATACTGAGATAAACTTTCAGATAGCTTGATGTCATTAATAACAGACTGGTGTTTGTATGTGCAACTAGAAGATATTGGATGATCTGGTTTTTCCCTTGGTCTACAGGTAGGTGTCACAATTGCTTTGAATAATAATAATAATAAAAAAAAAGGTCAGCAAGCCATTATCTATCCCTAAACTAATAAAATAACAAATCTGTAAATCTGGATCACAGCTTGTACCACTGCATAAAAGAATACCCATGGAGCACCATTAAATCCGCAGATTCCAATCATTTAAAATACATTTTCTGCTGGACATAGGCCACTTTGTAGGCATAGTATAGTTTTCACCATTATATAATTGACTTTTGAATACAGTGTATTTATTCCCAGGATAATCTGACTTAATCATTGCATTACCAAGGTATATATACTCTAGATGTGATAGGATTTGTTGTGGAATTTATTTGTAAAATATTTGTACAGTATTGATAATATAATATGAATGAAGAACTGGAGTACTAAAAATGTGGGAAATATTTTATATTTATTTTTGTAATGACACAGAGATTTTAGTAAATAATTTATGCAAGTTGTATTGCAATAAACTTTTGTACATAATTTCTGCTTTTTTAATTTGAGACATCAATGGATTTACAATATTTGTTGATTAATGAGGATTCTTTACTAATTTATACCCTTAATTGTAAATAAAGACAGACTCATCTGCAATAGTAGTGTACTTTTGAATTTATTTCATCCCACTTATGATATATGTATACAAAGAAATTCATTTTAAAATTAAATTTATATATCTATTATCACATTCATGTTTTACATGGGGAAATATTTACCTGATATAAAGGAGAAAAAATTTAGGAGAAAAAAAAATCATTTTTGCAGGGTGTAAGAAAAAAATGAAGACTATTTGAAAACACATTGTATTTTATTCAATAACATACCTTTATTAAAATGCTATTAAATATCCAGATGGTAGTTTGCTAATCTGTGAACTCCTATTTATTTTATGAAAAATCCTATTTCTTGCATCTTTCAATAAAGCTTTTAATTACAGCATATTTCATAATATTTTCATTTCAAATGAGTAAAAAGAAGATACATGACCATATGCTTTTAATGCTATATTAACTGTTCCTGCAGCATTTGCTAATTGGTACTTTTTTTTATTGTCTGTGAAAGGCATAGGCCAGAACATAATATTTCCCAACAGTGATGAGAAAATCCATTTATAATACAATTTTCTGAAAGAACCGCACAATCAGTTATTTCTTCTAAAGATAAATTGAGTGAATATAACTTACCCTTATAAAACAAGAATAATAGGTTCTTAGATTGCCCTTTAATCAATCATACAACTTATTTTTCAAGAGTCTCATCTATTTTATTCCGTGATTAATAACGTTCCAGCATGAGACCATTATTAGATCCCAGCGGGGGAGATCCTGGATGCTTTTAGCTGCTTAGGAATGGTCAGTTGGGGTTCATTATGGGATGATATTGAACAATTTATAAAAACTTGTCTAAACATCTGCCAGCTAAGATAGGCTGATGTGTCTGAAGATGGGAAATTGCTGGACCAGTTGATATTGACAAACGGATTTCTCTCCAGTGGCTTTTTGTTCAGTGAAAATTAGTGGCCTCTTGCTCAGGTCTCTTTAGAAAGGGCATTTGAAAGTGATCTTAGATACTTTAGGCATCAGTCTAGGGAATTTTAACAGGATAAAGAGCCACTGTAGTCTGAAGGAAAATAAAAGATTTCTGGGGAAAAAATTCTAAGCATTCTTATTTATCAATATAAAGATACATGTTAAAAAAAAATCCGGTTAAAACAATTAGTTGATGAAACAAAAACCATAATGATAATAATTTTTCTTTAAAAAAAAAGAAAGAAAGAACTTCACAGTAATAACTTAACCTGACAATATCGCTTCATGCATTTTTCCTGTTGCTTAATTAACATAAATTGTACCTTGAGATTAATTCATTAATAAGATCTGGAAATATATATATATATTACTTGAGAAAATGTGTATGTATGATTAAATGAAGATTGCTAATCTCTTGCATTTCCTTTTTATCCCAGAATATTAAGTTTGCCATGATATTGATATGGCCAGGCTCTTCTAAATTGTAGTTGTAAATTGCATTGAACTCTTTCTGGGGCATATTAGCGATCCATAAATACCAATGTAATGTAATGATTTAGACAAGATTAAAAAACCCACCTACTTCAATCCAAATCCATTAGGAATGGAGAGACAAAACATGATATATATATATATATATATATATATATATGCAGAATAGTTTTAGCGCTGAAAACTGAATTAATTTTAAAATATATTCGTAATCATTTTGAGAATTTTTTAATGTAATGTAATAAGATATGAAAATGTTTCAAACAATTGCCCTGTTACTGCCTACCTTTCAAGATATAGTAATGTAGATCAATGACCTGTAGCTTTCTAGCTATTTTGCCAATTATGTCTAAATATATGAAAGATTTCTCTTTTCTCTTGTGTTTGGGGATCTAACTGGGACAGTAGGCCTTTCAATTAGCGGTGAAAGATATTCCTGAAGAAGGAAACTGAATGGGGAATCTGTCTGTTTTTAGGTTGACCTACCTTTTATTTTTATCTTGAACCTAAGTATTGTATAATATAAAAAATTTTGATAAAGAAACTAATTTTTAGAAGCAAAGAATACTGAAAATAATGTATCAGAAAATCTGTTGAGCATTAACTTGCTGGAAAGACTCATATAGTCTTCTGCTTTTAAGAAGGAATGATAAAGACATTTGTACAGTAAAGGAATATTTTCTGTATGTGAATTGTTGCAAAGCTGAGCAGTCCAGAGGGAGTTAAACTCATACCAATTGCTTTCCCTTCTAAACATAATTTTAACCCTTCTCTTTGTAAGTTGCCTGTGTTGACACTCAAAAGACAGACACTCCAGTCTTCAAGGCCAGAGGTTTCATTAGAGCTGATTTATCGAAATTCAACCTTTAATCTCAGGTGTGATCCCTGGGGATAGGAGTGTTGTCAACGAGGACTCAAGGCGTTTTTCACTTTTGGATTGCTTGAGCTGTGCCTTCAAATGTCAACATTTTTTTTCTTAATAAAAGAGTTATTGTTTCTGTAAAGTTGATTGTCAACTGTTTTTGAAAACTTTAAAAGAACTTAACCTACCTTTGATTGGAGACATGGCGGCAAAGGGGGGGAGGGGGGAGAAAGTTGAAATAAGGTCATAGCTTTCAAAAAGAAGAAAATCTATCCAACCTCAGTAATAATAAACATACCCCACACTACACAGCTACCTTTTACCACACAGCTACAGAAAACCATAACTAGTGCATCATTACATTGAAAGTTGCCTGCATTTTTTTTTACATGTACTTTAAAAATTTCAACCCCCCCCCCCAACTTATATAAATATAAGAAATATATAAACATGAGCTTTATTCAAATATAATATATGTTTGTGCTGTGGGAAATATATTGTAAAATTCAATGCATTGATTTAAAAAACTTCAAAGCAGATAGGTGTATATTTTTCTGCTTTATCCCAACATTAAATGTATCTGTTGGTCTTTTATCCAACAGCTGAAACCATATTTTTGGTTTGTTGTTCTTAAGGACACCTTAAGATGTGTTAGTTTGTTGTTGTTTTTTTACATATAATAAAATCTTTACTATTATGTTCAGTTATATATTTCAATTTAGAACTGTTGTATACCTTTTGGAATATTTCACAGTCCACAATGAAAACTGTCATATTATTTCATATCAGCTTAGCACTAAAATTACCCTCAGCTGAAACCTGATGAGAGGAAAGAGAATACCACCACCATTTCTGAGAAAAGTTAATCCTTAACATTGCTTCTCCCTTTTGTATAAAATTGTTAATAATGCATACTTTCAGAAAACTATCACCAATGTGGCAGTTATAGTATGAGCAGCAAACATTTATAAAACAAAAAGAAGTCATAGGTATGAAGTGTGATTGCTATACCCAAGAAAAGTGAACATTTACTGTTGATTTTCTTTTACTCGGGAATGAAAAGTATATGGTCAGAACTGAAATAGAAAAATAAATACATAAGTCCAGAAAGGCACGAAAGGACAACTCATTGCTCATCTCTCTTGATCAAGATTTGCTTGTTTTTACTAAGAACGCTTTTATAATTATATTCAGGCTTTCTAGGCTATTAATGTAATTTTAAAATAGGAAAAAGGGAAAACACAAGCAAATAGGCCACTGCTTGAATAGATTAAAAGGCTGATCAAAGTTAGCGGTGCTGGAAGCTCTTAAAGTAACAATAGCTCTGAATCCTATAAAGGTGAGGTCAAACAATGTATTTTTACCCTTGCCATTGTACTTACAGGATAAAAATAGATTGTACCATCATTAATACCTTCATAGTAATTTATAAGTTTAAGATGTGGAATAATATGATGGACTTATTCCAGGAGGGTTTTTTTCCCCCTGTTTAATTTGACATGCCAGGATTAAATTTCTCAAAAATGAAAAGGTGACCTCGAACTCCCCAATCCCTTATATCCTTAGATTCCCTTCTACCAAAATTATGTCCCCTCCCCCCTCCAATATATATCCCCACAGCTTTAAAATATTTTGCTGCTGAGATTTGTACAAATATTAGGCTATGTAACAAGGTTATAATAAATGTTAATACCAAAATTCTGAACTGTAGTTTCCATAGCACTGCTACTTATTCGAGTAGATGAGAAAGTAATTATAACTGAAGCCAGCTTAACACTGATAAGCAGCAAAAAATGTGTAATCTGAAATACTGAAAATTTGCAGTTTTACCGCTTTGTATTAATAATATGTCAGGGGACCCTTTCAATTAAGCTGGAGAACAGTAACTAGAAGCTAGGAGTAATCAACTCTGACCTTCCCTAAGATTCTAGATGGCCATTTGGTACACCAGATCATCTCAACATGCCTTCATTTATAAGAACATTTGTTTTGTCGACTTACATTTTGTTTGCGGTTTAGAAATCTTTTACATACATCTGTTAATTTGTTTGCCATTTTGCTGTTGTGCATTAAGGCACATTTCTCCTGAAAAACAAACATATGTTATGTAATCTAATGAAACAATTAATAAGTGAGTAAAACATTGTCCTAGATAAATACAGTAGTTAGCAATATATACATTAATTTACAAATTCAAGTCTTGACATGGCACTGGTATTTCTAAAGGTGCTGAAAAGTTCTCAGCCCAACCAACCAACTCCCTAATTTCTGAGCCTTATTTTGCCACTGTAACTGAAAATAGCGTTATCTTATTTCCTTAAGTGCCCAATTTGCAGAAACAAAATTCTTTGTTTTTGACATTGTTTCAGATCATTGATTGAACCATATCCAATCATTCTCGTCTTGGTTAGGCTGAAAACTTTTCAGCACTCCCTGTGTTCTGTAGGGTCTCTTTGCAAGTGCAAGCCATTTTCTGATTCTATACAATGGTTTGACATCAAGGAAATAAAATGTGAAAATAAATATTGTAACTCAATTAATGTGGTAATAAACAGGTAAAGGGAGCAACTAAATGATAATTACTCATTGTCTGAGTTTCTATAGATATTAGCATATCAATAGTTCTCTTAAAGTGTCCCTAAGCTAGTATGATTATCTCAATTATTTTATCTACTTTAATAGGTTTGGGGACTATACTGAATAATTTGCCCCTCCCCTTTTACAAAACCGCAAAAGCAGTTTTTTGCACTGGCCAGCGCACTGAATACTGTGCAGTGCTCCGACTCTCCTAGAGTTCCTACGAGCGTCGGAGCAGTGCACAGCATCCAGCAGGCCAGCCAGCGCTATAAATCACTTTTGGATTTTGTAAAAGGGATGGGAGTAGTTTGTGTAAGATTATGTGCAGGTAGAAACACAAGAAATTCTACATTCAAACTGTCAATGTTGATCAATTCATAACTTAATTAAAGATGGCCTCTGTCATCATTAAATCAAAATACTTATTTATAGACAACAAACCTGGTCACTATTAATAAATGAAGGAGAGAGTAATTATGCTTCTAGTTTGAACAATTTGGTAATATAATCAGAGCTGCATTTCAATTAAATGCATTAATCATGATCAGTCACATGATTAAAACAATTATAATTGTGATTAATTACATAATTAAAGGTATTTATTTATTTATTTCCCACTGCAGCTCCTTGTGACATTGGGCAAGTCACTTTACCCTCCATTGCGCCATGTACAAAATAAATACTCATACACCACTTTGATTGTAACAGAATGATATATCAAATCCCATCCCCCATCCCTTCCCCAAGGCCTAATAATCTTCCGCCCTTCCACCTTCAGATCCAACATCTCTTCCTTCCCTTCCTATCCTCTTTCCTTAGGTCCATTATTTCTTTATTTCCTGGGATCAATTTTCTCTCTGTCTTTCTTCCCTTCATCCCTCCTTACTTCCCATTGGTTAGCACCTCTTCCTCTGTGTCCTCCACTCACATGAGCAGGGATACAAGCTTGGTAGGGAGCAGCATTAAGCTTTTTTTGTGGCTGCTGGAGCTCACTACCCTGGCCATAGTTTCTACTGGGCACTGGTGGCCCCTCAAGTTCTGCTTGTGAGTATGCAGCTCAAATACCCCCTCTCACATGGTCTACCTTACAAGTGGTCTTCTGTTGGTCCATGGCAGAGGCAAATTTGGACATACACTGCCTGTGGCCTGCTTTTAAGCTGCCTCATCCCCCTTCCTCTAACTTGGGTGGAATGGTTCAGAGGGAAAGTTTTTGAACCAGGCCACAGGCAGTGCATTTGCAACTTTGCTGTTGCTAGGGAATCAACATGTGGTAGGGCAATGCTGAATTGCAAGCAGTAAGAGAGATGCCAGCTCACATTGATGACAAGAGTTGGGAGTAGAAGACAGCAGAAGAGATATTTGTAGAAGAAGGAAACATTGCAACATGAGTTTTTAAATTGTAAATTTTTAAATTGAAATTTTTAAATCACAATTAATAATTAATGTATTTATCACAGAATTAGCAGTGATTAACTTGCAGCCCTAGGTATAATGTGTGTGTGTGTGCACACACATTTTCATATACACATTACTTTGTGGTATAACCAAGCTTTCAAGTAGGGGACAGGACTGTACCAAGCCAGAATCTCACCCTGCCACACACACTGTGCCATGGTCAGGCAGAGGAGACAATTTTAGCATTCTGCTTTTCTTTGTACCCTGTATGGCCATACTGCTTGTACTGCCCTTGGTACAGCCCATAGGAGGACTGTAGTAGTCTCCTCCCCCCCCCCCCTTTTTGATCCATACTTATTCCAGCAGTGAGTATGCATATATCCTCTATCTTCGGTTACCTTAGCTTTGAATTTAATTTATTTTACCAACTTAGAAATGTGGACTATACAATTTATGATTGGCATATGAATAAATGCCCTGTTTACATTTAACAGAAAGTGAAAGTGCCTATTAATTTAATAAGGTAATTAGCAACATATCATTATTAGCAATATATCCTAAAGCCTATCACATAATCATCAATAACAATTCTTTGCACATTTTGTTTGAGAAATAGCTACTGCTCAAATATTTAACAGGTCTTTAACCTTTTCTAGCTAGAAGGGGGAGAGGGGGGTCAGTCTTAAGAAAAAAACGAGACAAGAAAATATCTGTTGTAGGAGCCCCTCCCATTAGTTGGAGCAATGTCTAGGAGATGAGGTTGGAGTCAGCTTGGCTTCAGTGTTCAAATTTTTGATCTGCAAGCTTTTTTTGCTATGCATATTACTTTTCTGTCATGCTTTGCAGCAGAACACGATATCCCCAAAGAACCAAAAGAGAAGAAAAAATATCCTGACAGCAACCATTACTTAAGAGTGCAATGAATAAACCCCTTGCACAAGAGTATCAAGACTAATTAAAATTCTGTTTAGCAGCCCTGGATGGAATGTTAATGCAGCTTTGACTAACTGGGAGTAAGCAATGGAAAAACTGCATTTTAAGTGGAATGTTGAAATGATAACATCTCTCACTTCTTCTATCCAAGGTCTGCCTGAGCCTGTTACAAAGTCATTATCTCAAATTACTCCTGTACTTCATTTTTAGAGCTTTATGGGCAAGCATAGATCCCTTGGTGTTGAAGTGCTTGCCTATAGCCTCACAAAGGCAATACTCTCCAAGGGGATAAAGGCTGAATTAACCCACTATCTCTACCTTGGAGATTTTTGCTGGTACCAGTTCCTTGGACAAATATAGCCAGAATTTAGAAGGCAGATTAGCATCTATTGCTGGCGTCTCAGTATAGCTCCCTAAAGGCTTTTTGACCCTTTGAAGTTACTTCTGTTTTGCTTATATAGAAGTTTACATGACTAAGTCAGGTTTTTACAAGGCTCAATAAGGCAAATTTAAGCATCTCAGAACACTCATCACCCCCCAAAAATCCAAATTCCATGCTTTTCTTAATGTAACAACAGGAATTAAGAGTTTTAGGAAGTAGTGTTGTTAATTATTATTATTTTTAATATTAACAATTTAAATCTTAGCAAAGTTGAGATAGTACAAAAAAAATATGCCAAACCTTTAAAAATAATAAACATTTCATTGGAAATGATCTCACTAATGTGAATAACTACAATCAGCATAAACAACTGATTCTACTGATAATGATTTATTTATTGTGATTTTATTAACTGCCTTTTCACAAAGAGATTCACCCAAAACAGTTTACAATACAATGCATTGAAGAATAACCAGATGCTCTTGGGTATTTTCCCTATCTGTCCTGAGAGGATCATAGGGAGTAGGTTGGGATAGAACTTACAACATCAGGGTGTTGAGGCTGAAGCTCTAGCCAATAGGCCACTCCTCCCCTCCATTAAACTGCTCTTAGTCTGGCAATTTTATATAAGACAAAGGCCTTTTGATGATACAAACCTTAGTAATTTCAGGTGTGGAAATAAAGCAAACATACAAATAGAACCTTTCTAAAAATATGAAGCTTTTAAGATTCAATCACTTGTAGTTGTGAGGCAACTTTGCAATTGAAAAATCTTTAATACCAGGAACTTAGGGGTTAAAATTTCTGCTGGTAGTTTAGGACAATATGTAAACTGAAGTTCTACTGTGTTTGCATTTGGTTATCCATGGCTTTGTTTTCCCTTTTCCTTCTCTTGGAGTCATTATGCAACATTTTTCTTCTGGTGCTACTAACCAAATTTGCTCTTCCACTTCTTCAATGAATGCTATGAAAAAAGCAAATAGAAGACTCTTGATTTTGCTAAATGGTCACTGCCCAGTGACTTTCTACAAAGAAGGAAATGATCCACTCAGATTGAGTAGAAATATATAAACAGAGCTGGCAGACTGGAAAAGTTTGGGGGCTACAAGGAGTGCTTCAGAGACATCACAGAGCAATGAAGTGAGCAATGGTATTTCTTTTTGTAACTGAGCTATAAATGCTGAATGGGTTTGTTTTCCAGTGTAAACCTGTTTAAGGGTATAGTGGACCAGTCACAGATTATAGGCAAATTTTCAGTTTCCTTAAGCCTTTTAGATGTTGGAAATTGAGGTCTGTGGCATAGATTGCTAGCCATCATTCTAGAAATAGATAATATGCATTGACCCGATGATTGGAACAATATATTTGTGTACCCACAAGGCTAAAGTTATCATGTGATAGGTTGAAACTGAAAACAAAACAAAACACGTGGAGGGGCATAATAATTAAAAAAAAAATCTAAGTCCCCTTTTGGCCTAAGGCCCTAAACATTGGAAGTAGAAGCAGGGAAAATGTCTATTCTCAAAAAAATGTCCAAAATGAGGTTTTTTTTAGAATGGCCTACCTCTACATTCAGCAGTTTAAACAGCCATACCACCACTACGTCTACACTTGCAACACATTAGCAAACAAAAAAAGCCTAAGTACCAAATGCCCAGAACCAGACCTTGTAGGTGAAGGAGGGGCAGGTCCTTCACCTAAAAGCTGGATTTTGTAACCGGTTACAGAATCCACCCCCTCCCCCACCCCCGCCAGAAATGATCACAGCAGGAGAGATAGCCAAGCTCTCCTGCCATGATCCACCCCTCTTCCACCCCCCGATAGGATCGGGCAGAAGGGACCCCAAGCCCTCCTGCCCCGGCGAGCAGCAACCCTCCTAACACAAACAGGACAGGAGAGAGCCCAAGCCCTCCTGCCCTGCAAAAACCCCTACCCCCCACCCCCTTTAAGATATGGACAGGAAGGATCGCAGGCCCTCCTACCCTCATCATACCCCCCACCCAACGACCCCCCACTCCTCCCAACATCTCCCCGGTACCTTAACAACTTTGGCCAGATGGACGGGTCTCAAGCCCGTCTGTCTGGTAGGCCTGCCATCCTCAGAATGGCGGGCCTTAGGGCCTGATTGGCCCAATCGTCTCAAGCCCTGCCCACAGATGGGGCCTGAGGCACCTGGGCCAACCAGAAGAGGCCCAGTTGCTTAGGCCCCTCCTGTGGGCGAAGCCTTAGGCACATTGCCTGGGTTGGGCTTATGTGCCTAAGGTTCTGCCCACAGGAGGGGCATAAGGCAACTGGGTCAATTCCGGTTGGCCCAGGCACTCAGGCCTCATCTGTGGGCAGGGCTTGAGGCGACTGGGCCAATTAGGCCCTATGACCCGCCATTCTGAGGATGGCGGGCCTGCCAGCTGGCTGGGCTTGGGACCTGTCTGACCAGCCAATGTTGTTAAGGTACCGGGGTGGGTGTCACAGGGTGGGGAGTCCATGGGGTATGGGTGGGCCGAGCAGGGGTTTGGGGGTCGATCATAGGGGCGTACGATGAAGGCAGGAGGGCCTGTGATCCCTCCTGCCTATATCTTAGATCAGGTGGGGGTAGGGGGTTTCACCGGGGCAGGAGGGCTTGGGCTCTCTTCTGCCCCAATCATGTCGGGAGGGTCGTGGTTTTGCCAGGGCAAGAGGGCTTGGGCTCTCTCCTGCCCCTATCATTGCTGGGGGGGAGGGTAGATCGCGGTAGGAGAGATGGTTCATCTCTCCTGCCACGATGGTGATCACCTCCCCTCCAAAACTGCGGCACTTCAGGGTGAGGTTCGTGGCAGGGGAGATGTCCTGTCGTGATCCTCACTCTGAAGTGCCACGGTTCCGGGAGATGGGTGATCGCAATCATGGCAGGAGAGATGAGCCATCTCTCCTGCCACGATCATTGTGGTAGGGGGTAGGCAGGTTGCTGGGGCCATTGAGCTGATCGCCGCAGCTGCGATCAGCTCATCGGCCTCTTTTTCGGCACTTATATTTGTTTTGACTTGGTCTAAGTCAAAACTTATAAGTGCCAACTAGGCAACCTGCCTAAACCTTTGGTTATACATGCTGTACGGCTATGTGTAGGTCAGCCCCCTCCCGCCCTTTCCCCGCCTCTAAAAACGCCTCTTTTCACTCTATGCATTTAGAGTCAGGGGAAAGGCCTAAGCTGGTTTTAGATACATCTAAAACCAGCTTTGGTTATGGGCTTTTTGATCATCCATTTAGGCCACTTTTTAGACGTTTTTTTGTTTTGAATATGAGCCCCACAGGTTTTATTTCTTAAGTTAAAGCAAGATTTACTGAATCCAAATCAAAGCTCAGTTTCTGCAGGATCTCCAGATGAATGGATTATAATTTATGTAAACAGCAATAAATGAACATTATATTCTGCTATTCCAAAAACATTTTTTTTCTGCTTGCTATTATAGCATGATAAAAATTTGACCTTATCTTTCCTTAGACTTGCATCTTGATTTCTGGATGTTGGAATTAGTTTCATTCTGTGTTTTGGTGTGTGTGCATCTCAAGAAAAGGAGGATTGATCATCCTTAACTTATTCTTTTTTTTTTTTTTTTTAAGTAATACATACCAGCAATTTGAAAAACAGCACTTACATCAATCATTAAATATATGAGAAACCATTTTCACCCCCTCCCACCCACCCTAATTCCAATGTATTCAATAAATCATACAACAGTACATACATGTAATTAATAAACTAATCCAAATATAATATCCCTCTCCCTCCCACCCACCCCCCTTCCCTGGATGTGCAAATCAAACCGGAAATTAGGGAATAATCTATTTAAGATTGATAAAATTGGTCAATGGATCCCACGTCAGCTTAAACAACTTATTATTACCCATTAGTTCAGAATTCATTTTCTTGTATTTATAACACAAGCAAAATGAATTCCACCAAAAAGTGAAATTTAATCTGTCAAAATTCTTCCAATTTTTTATAAACATTTTCATGGTTACCCCAGTCATTATACCAAGTAATCTGCTTTTATGTTTATTTAGTGAAGGTGTAGGAGATAACAATGTCCCACAGATTACTACTTCATACTACAGCAGAACTGTAGACTCCAGAATCAAATTAATATGTCCCCATATAGATTTCCAAAAGTTGAGTATCAAAGGACATTAGAATAATAAATGACCCAGTGTCCCTATGTCTAGATGACAGTGTCAGCATCTATTAGATTTTGAAATATCTAACTTTTGTAATCTTTTTTTTTAAATAAATCTTTATTCATTTTTAAATCTTATAATAAGTGTGACATCAAATCATAACATTTTAATTTAAATACAACACTCAATATTCTTCAATAATCTATCATAAAACTTATCTCCCCCCTCCCCACCCCATTCCATAACAATTTTTAAATTACATATAAGCATATAATAAATTCCTTCTAAACATTCCTAATTATACAAAGACCAAAAACCACTCCTCCCCCCTCCCCCATCCTTGAACATATACAATTACTCAATACAATAATTTGTTACTCATTACAATAATTTGTTAAAGGCTCCCAAACATCTTGAAATTTTTTTAAATACACCTGCTGTGTAGCTATTACCCTTTCCATTTTATATATACGACACAAAGAATTCCACCAGAAATTATAATGCAATCTATTCCAATTTTTCCAATTACTCATAATCTGTTGTATGGCAACCCTGGTCATAATAAGTAAAAGCTTATTATTGTTCGAAGATATTTGGCTCTTAGCCCTCATTGACATGCTAAATAATATAGTATCATACGATAATGCCACTGGATTTTCTAATAAACAATTTATTTGGCCCCTTATTGATTTCCAAAAAGCCAAAATGAATGGACACTAGAATAATAAATGATCTAAAGTCCCTGCCTCAAGATGACAATGCCAACATCTATTAGACTTAGAGTTATCCAACTTTTGTAACTGAACTGGGGTCCAGAATGCTCTATGTAATAGAAAAAAACCAAGTTTGTCTCATAGATGCAGACACTGCATCTCACCTTCCAAGTCCAAATTCGTGGCCATTGAGACACAGTAATTTGGTGCTTAACTTTTGTAATCTAACAGGGGTCCAAAAACTTATGTGTAACAAAAAAAAACATGTTTGTCTCATAGATGCTGACGCTGTACATCTCATCCTCCAAGTTCAAATCCGTGGCCATTGGGTAGCAGAAATTTGTTTCTTTAGCTCAATACTCCAAATGTCTCTTAGACTAGTTTTAGGTTTTTTATTCAGATATTCAGATATTAATTTATACCACTTGGCTGCCAGATGCCCTAGCAAATCTGTCTGGAAGTCAAAGAAATGTGTGAGCATTGGAACCCATTACATCTCTCTTAGGTACCTGTGCACCGGATATTTAGACACCCACACTTGCACCTAAATGCAGCAGGGAGGCATGTAACTTACAATAATGTCCCATCCATATATCCCTTTGGAAATTTACACTATGGTACTTATTTGATTATATTGTGTGTATATATGAAAAATGAATGGAAAAAAATGGTGCTACAATTAGTACTATTATGGGGGCGGGGTCTGGCCCGCAACTTAGCCTGTGTTTTAGATTTCAGTCCCTTAATGTGATTGAGTTTGACACCCCTGCCCTAGAGGAAAGGAGGGACAGGTGAGATATGATTCAGACGTTCAAATACTTGAAAGGTATTAACATAGAACAAAATCAAGTTTATTGTGTTTAATATACTGACCATCAACATGTATCTGGCCGGTTTACAATGCTAAAAATAAATAAATAAAAAATAAAAATGAAATAAAAAGTAAAATAATAATTATATATATATGAGGGAGGAGTGAACATTATAAAGACAATAAACAAGAACTTACATGAATTTGAGGGTAATAAGGGGAAGGAAGGGTCAATAAATACATTATTAAAACGAAATTTAAAAGAAAGGGAGGGGGGTAGGATATGACATCAGGGATAAGGTTGCTTCATAAAAGCGGTTGAGATTATTTTACTGATTTTGGGAAAGGAAGTATTTAGAGATTATGATATGCATTTTGAAAAAGAAATGTTTTTAGTTTGATCTTGAATTTAACGAAAAGATTTTCATGACGGAGTTGAGGTGGCATGGTGTTCCATAAGGTTGGAGCAACTACAGAAAAGTTAATTTTCCTAGTGTAGCAGAATTCTTTGATGGAAGGAATGGCCAGTAAGTTTTGATCTGCTGATCTTAGGGTCCGAGAAGGACAGAGAGGGATGATAAGTTTGTCGAGAAAAGATGGAAGACGTTGTCAGGTTTCCTGAATGAAAAGGCATTTTCGTTTATTTGTTTTCTTTCTAAACTCCAGAGAATGCAAAACCATTTGTTTCTGAATATCGTGCCATGTGTGTTCAGGAAAATTACCCTCATATGGACCCCCTTTCTTGTCAAAATATTTGTGTACAATGTCTGTGAGTTCTTGAAAATCAAAAGGGTTCATATTTGAGGCTGCAGAAGTCTGCCTTGGTTCGTGGGCCTTGCTCATATATTTCATTAGAGAGAATGGGCTTCTAAATGTTCCTGTCTGTGTGTAGCCTTTGAGATTGAAATGCTCCCACTTATGAAGGAGGGAGACTTTAGTTAATAGGTAGATGTGCGCAGACAGATAGAAAAACTAAAAACTGACAAATCCCCGGGTCCGGATGGAATCCATCCAAGGGTGCTGAAGGAACTAAAAGAGGAAATAGCGGAACTACTACAGCAAATTTGCAACCTGTCTCTGAAAACAGGTGTGATTCCGGAGGATTGGAAGATAGCCAACGTTACGCCCATCTTTAAAAAGGGATCAAGAGGAGACCCGGGAAACTACAGACCGGTGAGTCTGACCTCTGTTCCGGGGAAAATGGCGGAAGCACTAATAAAAGAAAAAATTGATGAACATTTTGAAAAACACGAACTTCTGATAACCAGCCAACATGGTTTCTGCAGGGGGAGATCGTGTCTGACCAACTTATTGCACTTCTTCGAGGGAATTAACAAACAAATGGACAAAGGAGACCCCATAGACATCATATACCTAGATTTCCAGAAAGCCTTTGACAAGGTGCCTCATGAACGTCTACTCCGGAAACTGAAGAACCATGGGGTGGACGGAGCCGTGCATAGATGGATCAGAAACTGGTTAGCGGGTAGGAAACAGAGGGTAGGGGTGAAGGGACACTACTCAGAGGAAAGTCACGAGTGGTGTCCCGCAGGGCTCAGTGCTCGGGCCACTGCTATTTAATATATTCATAAATGATCTAGAAACAGGAACAAAGAGTGAGATAATAAAATTTGCGGATGACACCAAACTATTTAGTGGAGCTCGGACAAAGGAAGACTGTGAAAAATTGCAAAGGGACTTGGACAAATTGGGAGAATGGGCAGAGAGATGGCAGATGAAGTTCAATGTAGAGAAATGTAAAGTATTGCATGTGGGAATCAGAAACACAGCTATACAATGGGAGGGATGTTATTGAATGAGAGTACCCAAGAAAGGGACTTGGGGGTAATGGTGGACATGACAATGAAGCCGACGGCACAGTGCGCAGCGGCCGCCAAGAGAGCGAATAAAATGCTGGGGATAATCAAGAAGGGTATTACAACAAGAACGAAAGAAGTTATCCTGCCGCTGTACCGGGCAATGGTGCGTCCGCATCTTGAGTACTGCGTCCAGTATTGGTCACCATATCTTAAGAAGGATATGGCATTACTCGAGAGAGTTCAGAGGAGAGCGACACGACTGATTAAGGGGATGGAAAGCCTTTCATACGCTGAGAGATTGGAGAAACTGGGTCTCTTTTCCCTGGAGAAGAGAAGACTTAGAGGGGATATGATAGAGACTTACAAGATCATGAAGGGCATAGAGAGAGTAGAGAGGGACAGATTCTTCAAACTTTCAGAACATAAAAAAACAAGAGGGCATTCGGAAAAGTTGAAAGGGGACAGATTCAAAACAAATGCTAGGAAGTTCTTCTTTACCCAACGTGTGGTGGACACCTGGAATGCGCTTCCAGAGGACGTTATAGGGCAGCGAACGGTACTGGGGTTTAAGAAAGGATTGGACAATTTCCTGCTGGAAAAGGGGATAGAGGGGTATAGATAAAAGATTACTGCACAGGTCCTGGACCTGATGGGCCGCCGCGTGAGCGGACTGCTGGGCGCGATGGACCTTAGGTCTGACCCAGCGGAGGCATTTCTTATGTTCTTATGTTCTTATGTGTTAGGCAAGAGTCATTGGCATAAATAATACACATGCCCACACTTGCCCACACTGGTTACTACCTGAAATTTACAGGCAGAAGTTTAGCAGGAAAAAATATAAGAAGTCTGTTAGAAGAGCAGAGGTGTCAGCTGCCAGTTCCAGTCCAGTGTGCACTGGGCCTTTCACCAGGGCAGAGACTGACAAGAAATAGAATTAAAAGCACAAGGTAAAAAAGTAAAAGTTATTAGTACAGATGTGGCGTGTCTTAATTGAGTGACTGGTTTCACTTTGAACCCTGCTTTTCTTCAGAGCAGCTCAAATATTCTTAAATGCAATACCCAAGCAAGCTTATAATAGCAAATCATACAATGCAAACTGGCACAGGTAACACTACAAAGACTTTTGATAGTAAAATCTCACCAAATATAAAACCCAAAATATTACTGAAACTTTTCACAAGTGTGTCATCCAGTCTAAAACAATTTAAGGGTTCCAGAAGGACTTTTGATTTCTATCTGACTCTGTCTATCAATCAAAAATACAAAGTCTATTGATAAATAAAATCTCATCAAGTATAAAACCCCACAATATTACTGGAACTTTTCAACAGTGTGTCATCCAGTCTAACATACAATCAATCTAAGGGTTTTCCAAGGTGTTTTGATTTCTATCTCTGTCTATACATTTAAAAAAAATTGAATTCTACTTACCCAAATCATCAGGAAGGACCGAGACAAGCCCCCAAAATGTCAGGTTTGTTAGTGGCCCCCACAATATTAGGTGGTAGGGGTTAAGT
The DNA here is from genome assembly GCF_902459505.1 of Geotrypetes seraphini. NCBI lineage: Eukaryota > Metazoa > Chordata > Amphibia > Gymnophiona > Dermophiidae > Geotrypetes > Geotrypetes seraphini. The sequence continues at coordinate 285,386,513 of NC_047085.1, read as the reverse complement.
GAGAGGCGCCCTGACAAATGCCAGGTCCCAGGTTCAGTTCCCTCATAGTTGACTCACCAAGAAGTAGAATCAAAGAGGCACAGCCAGAGGTGATTGCATAAAGAATATATTATAGAAATAGTCTTACAGAAAAGCATTATTCATAGGCATTACAACAATTAAGCATTACAATTAATGAGAGAACAAAGCAGTTTCCCTGCCTTACAGAGTTCAGAGACAAAGAGACAGAGAGTCTGAAGTTCTAGTGAGAGCCAGAGAGAGAGAGAGAGAGAGAGAGAGAGAGAGAGCCAAGACCCCTCTCCTCCAGAGATAGATAGATGTGTTTTGCAGAGAGGAGGCTTTTTATAGCTTGGAATCTTATTCTGAATATAGAAACTATTGTATGTCCCAGTATCTTTCTGTTTAGAATTTGTAAACTGTTTGAAACAATGGTTAATTTAATTGATAAAGGAGGGTGTGATACTTGCAGGCATGGAAGATAGGATTACTCTCTGGCTTCTTTGTCCCATTCAAGCAGCCTATTTTCTTGATCTGTGCACCTGGACCCATTGTCCTAAGCACCCTCTTAAACAGACATTAACACCTTTTAGCTAGTCATGATTCAATTAGGGCTACTTGAAACATATCAGGGATACTTAAAACATATCAATCAGGGCTACTTAAAATTGTCTCCCTGCCCTCAGGGTCTATCTGCATTCCCATGCCAGAGTCAGATTGATATAATTTCCCATAGGCCTTTGCTAACATAAGTAATGCCAACTAAAAATGCTGAATGGTAGCGATAGCTAGGCTGACAGACGTGAGAGTTTGATTTTGAAAACCAGCATTAAAGTTTTTTAGGTGGTATGGTGCATGATGGGTAACCAATGGGCTTCTTTCAGGAGAGAACATAAGAACATAAGCAGTGCCTCCGCCGGGTCAGACCATAGGTCCATCCTGCCCGGCAGTCCGCTCCCGCGGCGGCCCAAACAGGTCACGACCTGTCTGAATCACCAGAAGGGGATCCCTTGCCACCTTGGTTTCTCATTGAAGTCCTATCTTCCCATCGTAGTCCTAACCCTCCAGTCTTGCATATGCACGACCTGTTGGGTTTCTATACTTATTACCTGGTTAGCTTTCTATACTTGTGTTACATCCCAGCTCCTCCCTCAGTAACCCACGATCCCTTTATCCCTCAGGAATCTGTCCAATCCCTGTTTGAATCCCTGTACCGTACTCTGCCTGATCACTTCCTCCGGTAGCGCATTCCAAGTGTCCACGACCCTTTGGGCGAAAAAAAACTTCCTTGCATTTGTTTTGAACCTATCTCCATTCAGTTTCTCCGAATGCCCCCTCATACTTGTTGTCCCCTTCAGTCTGAAGAATCTGTCCTTATCCACCCTCTCTAGGCCCCTCATGATCTTGAAGATCTCTATCATATCTCCCCTGAGCCTCCTTTTTTCCAGAGAGAAGAGCCCCAGCCTATCCAACCTCTCGGCGTATGGGCAGTGTTCCAGCCCTCTTACCAGTTTCGTTGCTCTCCTTTGGACTCTCTCAAGTACCGCCATGTCCTTCTTGAGGTGTGGCGACCAATACTGAACGCAGTATTCCAGATGTGGACGCACCATCGCTCGATACAATGGCATGATGACTGCCCGCGTCCTGGTTGTTATGCCCCTCTTTATGATGCCCAGCATCCTGTTGGCTTTTTTCGAAGCTGCTGCGCACTGTGCAGATGGCTTCAGTGATGCATCCACCAGCACACCCAAGTCTCTCTCAAGTCTGCTGTCTCCCAACAATGCCCCCCCAATTTGTAGTTGAACAACGGGTTCTTTTTCCCTATATGCATGACCTTGCATTTTTCCACGTTAAAGCGCATTTGCCATTTGTTTGCCTAGTATTCCAGCTTGTCCAGGTCCCTTTGCAGGTCCTCACACTCCTCCCTGGACCTAACTCTACCGCACAGTTTGGTATCGTCTGCAAATTTTATAACCTCACACTTTGCCTCCTGTTCCAGGTCATTGATAAATATGTTGAAGAGTAACGGCCCCAGCACCGATCCCTGTGGCACACCGCTCGTGACTCCCCGCCAGTCAGAATATTGGCCCTTCACTCCGACCCTCTGCAGTCTACCCGACAACCAGTGCTTGATCCATCTGTGCACATCCCCTCCCACCCCGTGGTTCCACAGCTTCCTAAGCAGCCTTTCATGTGGCACCTTGTCGAAAGCCTTTTGAAAATCGAGGTAAATGATGTCTATGGGTTCCCATTGTCCACCCGACTGCTTATTCCCTCAAAGAAGTACAGAAGGTTCGTTAGGCACGATCTTCCCTTACAGAATCCATGCTGGCTTGTTCTCAGTAGGCCATTCCTCTCGATGTGCTCGCAAATGCCGTCCTTGATCATAGCTTCCACCATCTTCCCTATAATTGAAGTCAGGCTCACCGGCCTGTAGTTCCCGGGGTCACCCCTCGATCCCTTCTTGAGAGGAGTTACATGATCATATTTCCCTACTTTATGTATGAGTTTGATTGCTGTATTTTGTATGAGTTGCAAACGACGTTATTCTTTTTGTGGGAGTCCATTATATAGGGAATTACAGTAGTCTAGATGGGAGATAACCAGTGAGTGCACGAGGGTTATGATTGCATTAATTTCAAGGATTGAAGTTTCTCCAGGGGGGAGGCGTGGGACATGCTGGGAGGGGGGCGAGAGCCTGTATCGAGCAGGGTTGTTGGGTCGGGTCGGTGCCCGATCTCTCTTCCCTTCTCGCCGGACTCTCCTGCTCTCTGCTGCTGTTCCCTGCAGTGCAGGCCCGCTTTAAAACCACTGGCTTGCACTGCAAGGAACGGCGGTAGAGAGCAGGAGAGTCCGGGAGCAGGCAAGAGAGATATAGGCTGGGCTGAGCACTGACAGCAGTGATAGGAGGCTGCTTCTCTTGTCACTACTGTCATGAGCGGGGATCGCTCTGGCGTGGGTAGGGGTGTGTGTTAACGATCATTCCCATTTGCATACAGGCCTTTACTGAATTGGTTGGCTGGCATGCAAATGGAAACGGTTTGGAGGTTTGGAGGTTTAGTGAATCCTGCCATGGCTAGGGCCTAAGTGCCAGCCACAGAAAGTGAGATGCCAGCAGGTGCCTAGATCACGCCTACAGGCACCTAATTTAAGTGTTTTAATTGTTTTTAAGTAGCGAGATAATTGATTATGTAATTAAAAATGGATTTAAAAGATTAGGCACCATTAGGTGGCCTCTGGAACCGACGCCTGGGTCCGTGGCACCTAGCAGCCCATATTGATGCCAAAGCCTGGAAGTGGGTATGTTTAGGGGCAGCACTGGACTTCGGCATCATTAGGCACTCCAGGTCACAATTCTGCAAGGACCCTAGGCAGAGGCGTACCAAGGGGGGGGGGCCGTCCGCCCCGGGTGCCAGTCCTGAGGGGGTGTTCCCGGCCTTGCCGATCAGTCCCCCCCACGCCCGAAGGACCGCTCGCCCCACTGACCTTCCAGCACACCTATGAAGCAGCCCGCAGCAGGATCACGACGTCAGCTATCCCTGAGCTGCTTGGGCGCTGCTTCCTGCGCCGCGGTCCCGTCCCTCCTCTGACATCAGAGGAGGGGGCGGGACCGCGGCGCAGGAAGCAGCTCCTAAGCAGCGCAGGGATAGCTGACGTCGCGATCCTGCTGCGGCTGCTTCATAGGTAGTGCGGGGAGGCCAGGGGGGCGAATAATCCTTCGGGGTGGGTCGGGGCATCAGGCCTTCAGGGTTGGGCGGGCGGGCAGGCAGGCAGGCAGGCTTTCAAGGGGGAGGGGGGGTGACAGGCAGGCAGGCCTTCAAGGGGGGGTGCAGGCCATTGGGGGGGTGCAGGCCTTTGGGGGGGTGCCGACCTTCAAGCGGGAGCAGGCCTTCAAGGGGGGACAGGCCTTCAAGGGGGGGACAGGCAGGCAGGCCTTCAAGTGGGGGGACAGGCCTTCGGGGGGGTGCAGGCCTTCGTGGGGGTGCAGACCTTCAAGGGGGTGCAGGCCTTCAAGGGAGGGGAGAGGCCTACAAGGGGGTGGGACAGGCCTACAAGGGGGTGGGACAGGCCTTCAAGGGGGGGGACAGGCCTTCAGGGGGGTGCAGGCCTTTGGGGGGTGCCAACCTTCAAGGGGGGGACAGGCCTTCAAGGGGGGGGCAGGCCTACAAGGGGGTGGGACAGGCCTTCAAGGGGGGGGACAGGCCTTCAGGGGGGTGCAGGCCTTTGGGGGGGTGCCAACCTTCAAGGGGGTGCAGGCCTTCATGGGGGGGACAGGCCTTCAAGGGGGGGTCAGGCCTTCGGGGGGTGCAGGCCTTCGGGGGGGTGCAGACCTTCAAGGGGGGGACAGGCCTTCAAGGGGGAGACAGGCCTACAAGGGGGTGGGACAGGCCTTCAAGGGGGGACAGGCAGACCTTTAAGGGGGGAAAGGCCTTTGGGGGGGACCCTGGTTTAGAAGTACACAGAGGGAAGGGGGTGTTCAAAGAGACGTGCATATGCCAAACTTTGGGGGGGGGGGAAGAAATAATGGGTCTGAAAATAGAGGAGATGGAAAGAGATGATGGACCATGGGATTTAGGGAGGGAAGGAACAGAAAGGGAGAGAAATTGGACACAAGGGATGGTGTGGAGGAGGGATAGAGATACTGGATAGAAGGGTAATTGGGAAAAGAAAGGGAGAGATGGTGGACTCTGGGGTGGTGGGGAAAGAGGGGGAGATGCCGGTTGAAAGGGTAGTTAAGAAAAGGTGGATCTGTGGAGGGAGATGAAAAAAAGGAAAGATACCAGACTTCCTGGGGAGGGAAGGGAAATGGAAAGGGAGGACAGAGTTGGCAGATGGATGGTTAGCATGCAGAAAGAAGAAAGAAGGAGACCCTGGGAAGCAAGTTATCGGAAGAAAACCAGAGCCTTGGCCCAACAAGATTTGAAATATAACCAGATAACAAAAGGTAGAAAAATTAATTTTATTTTCTGTTTTGTGATTATAATATGTCAGATTTGAAATGTGTATCCTGCCAGAGCTGGTGTTGGACTGCAAACGTGAGCTAGGATTTAACAGAGAGAGGAAAAGTCCTTTTTGTTTCTTTATTTTATTTACACCACAGCGCCAGTGTGGTTAGGAGAAGCCAAAGGGGGTGAAAAAGCTTTAAAACCCACCAGGAGTTTTGAAAAAAATCACCCAACTGGGCAGGAAAATCGAATTGAAAAACCAATTCAATAGGGCTGAATCGAATCAAAAATTTTTTTCCTGTATCTGGCAGCATTATTTTGCTCTACTGTCTTAGACTTTAGGACCTGGGATTGGGGAGAGATGGCATCCTCAGTACTTTATAATGCAAGTGAAACGAGGATTTGGTCAGACTTTTGAAGGGTCTGCAGAAAAAAAATATTGTATAGGCCGGGGACATGAGACAGCAGGAAACGGGAACTTTTCTTCCTTCTATTTTTGTGAATGGAAAGGCTGAGGATGTCAGAGAGTTCTGTTAAAATATGTGCTTTATAAGAAAATATAATAATGTGTTTTATAAAGTTTATAGCATAGCTGGCTTACCCAGTGAGGTGTTCCTAGTGGTGGTGATGGCAGCGTGTCAATGTGTTGATAGGAAGAGGTGGTCTGGGAAATTCTGCTGAGCAAACTCCGGGCCCATTTCCACCCCCCAGTTAGTCCACTCCACTCAACTGGTTCACACACTGAGTGGGTCTTTGGGTGTTGTTTTGGAATCTCTTCCAGTGGTTTATCAGTATCTCCTTCTGGTCCAAGGAAGGAAACTTTGTTATCCTTAGCATTGACCTACAGAATATGTTTGTACAGCACTGCTTGTGTGACATTAGGCTATGTAGTGATCGAAAGAAATAAACAGACCTTTGCACATTTTTGCACTATATGGTGGGTGTATGAGGAGATTCACATTTCCTGCACAGCTAAGTCCATGTGAAGTTACCTTGTGCTGTATTTGACATCTAGCAAGGTCTCTGTTTGAAAGGAAAGATCTAAACTTAAAAATGAAGTGGCCAGAAGTTATGGTAAAAGCAGATAGTATAGCTGGTTTTAAGAAAGATTTGGACAAATTTCTGGAGGAAAAGTCCATAATCTGTTATTAAGACATAGGGGAAGTGTCTGCTTGCCCTGGATCGGTAGCATGGAATGTTGCTACTCTTTGGGTTTTGACCAGATATTAGTGTCCTGGATTGGCTACCATGGAATGGGCTAGTGGGCATGATGGACCATTGCTCTGACCCAGTTAGGCTATTCTTATGTTATGTTCTCATCTGTAGGGGCCTTTGTTTTCACTTTTTATTTTAATGTATTTTTTTTCTGGGAACTTATCAATGTTTTTTTATAATGGAAGAGAATTAATGTGTGTGGGATGAGGGGGTAACTAATTTCTTCAGCTAAATAATTCAATCCACCTCAAACAGACATAGGAGAACTCACGCACCATTCACACACCCTCCAACCAAAAACGTCGAAAGAAAAAAACTGTTCGACAACCTCCTAGCCATTCGAGCTGCAACACTCGACCCCCAATTCTACAACCAATTGACATCGACCATAGACTGCAAAACCTTAAAAAAAAAATAAAAACCTTTCTATTCAAAAACACATAAAACTGATCTAACACAATCAGAACTGTCCCAAACATCACCTGCAACTACTCCATATGTACTTCTGATGTCATGACAATTCAGACATAATTTATGTTATGTTATGTTTGGAATATAAGAAAATTTTCACTGCCTGTTCTATTCTGACCATTTATTACGTTTCATGGTCATTACAAAAAATATTTTTTTCCATGGGGGGGGGGGTCAAAAATGATGGGCCCCAGGTGCCACATACCCTAGGTACGCCACTGACCCTAGGTGCTGGAAATGTACTAAGTTCATTTGTAGCATGGCCAAGCACTAATTAGTATGCGGCCATTACAAAAAAAATTTACTGAGGAAGCACTTTCTGCATCCTATTTAGGAGGAGCTAAGGGTTCCTGCTTCATGTATGTACTAACCAGCTAGCATAGCAGTAATGACAGTGTACTACCTGGTTGGCACATTATCTGCCTGATAAACCCCCTAAAAAAATAAAAAATTAATTGCTGCATGGTTAGCATTCAGATGGCAAAACTAAAGCAGAATTCTTTAGTGCATTCCGAGATAGGCCATAAAAGTCCCCATAGAGCCATTGCTTAAAATGAATCTCAACAAACTTTCCCTAAAGAAACAAATATACACTTACTAAATTCCCTTACTAGAAAGATAATCTTCAAATTGTGAAATATCCCAAAATATGAACCTTGTTCTTTGAAGTAACACAAGACATCTTATAGGGAAACGAAGGGGCTTTTTTAAAATTAAATTTCACTAGAATCTGGGTTTAACACATTTTAATGCAGAATTTTACTGTGCGCCAGTAGCGTACCAAGGGGGGGGCGGTCTTCCCCGGGCACACACCGCAAGTGGGTGCACAACTGGCCACCCACTGGGGAATAGGCTGCCGCCGGGGAATAGGCTGCCACTGCCACCATCGGGAACAAGCCGGCGCCGAGTTCTTCCTATCTGCTTTCTTCCCCGTGAGGCCAACCAACTCTTGCCGCCCGACTTCAATTCTGGCATCGGAGAGGACGTTCTGGGCCAGCCAATCGCTGCCTGGCTGGCCCGGAATGTCCTCTCCGACGTTAGAATTGACATCGGGCGGCGAGAGTTGGTCGGCCCCGCGGGGGAAAAAATGCAGGGAGGGAGAACTCAGCGCCGGCCTGTTCCCGATGGCGGCAGTGACAGCCTTTCCCCGGTGGCGGTGGCAGCAGCATGTTTCCCAATGGCGGTGGCATGGGGGAGGGCAGGGAGAAAGAAAGAAAGAAAGAAAGGGGGCAGGGTGAAACAAAGAAAGAAAAAAAATGGGGCACAAACAGAGAGAAGACAGACATAGAGAAAGAAAGGGGGCATGGAGAGAGAAAGAAAGAAGGGGGCAGAGTGAAAGAAAGAAATGGGGCACGGAAAGAGAGAGAAAGACAGACATACAGAAAGAAAGGGGGCATGGAGAGAAAAAGAAAGAAAGGGGGCAGGGTGAAAGAAAGAAGAAATGGGGCACGGGAGAGAGAAAGAGACACAGAGAAAAAGGGGGCATGGAGAGAGAAAGAAAGAAGGGGGCAGGGTGAAAGAAAGAAAGAAATGGGGCACGGAGAGAGAGAAAGACAGACATACAGAAAGAAAGGGGGCATGGAGAGAGAAAAAAAGAAGGGGGCAGGATGATACAAAGAAAAAGTTGGGGAGAGAATGAGGTCTGGAGGAGAGGAAGCATACAGGAGGCTGAAAGAAGGGAAGAAATATTGGATGCACAGTCAGAAGAATAAAGTGCAACCAGAGACTGATGAAATTACCAAACAAAGGAAGGAAAAATGATTTTATTTTCAATTTAGTGATCAAAATGTGTCCATTTTGAGAATTTATATATGCTGTCTATATTTTGCACTATGGCCCCCTTTTACTAAACAGCAATAGCGGTCTTTAGCACAGGGAGCCTATGAGCGTCAAGAGCGTGGGGCATTCACTAAAATCCACTATCGCGGTTTAGTAAAAAGGGAGGGGGTATATTTGTCTATTTTTGTATAGTTGTTACTGAGGTGACATTGCATAAAGTCATCTGCCTTGACCTCTTTACATTACATTACATTACATTACGGATTTCTATTCCACCTATACCTTGCAGTTCAAGGCGGATTACAAAAGATTTGACTGGACATTTTCCAGTGAAGATACAATTTTTTTTTTTTTGTCAGAGGAGAGATAGCTGGATAGATTCCTAAGGGGATTTAGGGGTTAGATAGTAAAATGATAGTGCCAAACTGTGTGATATAGACAAAGAGAATGTAGTTAGAGTAGGTAAGATTACCATCTATTTTAGGGGTCTGTTTGCTTGGAAGGTGTTTAGGTGGGTTATTTGGGGAAGTGATATCTTGAGGTAGGTGAAGAAGGGTTAAGATATTTGGATGAATTTTTTGAAAAGCAGGGTTTTGATTTCTTTTCGGAATGTTTTGAAGTCGTCCGATGTTGTCAGTAGATTGGAGATGGAATGGTTGAGTTTTGCTGCTTGTGTTGCCAGAAGGTTGTCAAACATTTTCTTGCGTAGTGTGCCTTTGAGTGGGGGAAAGGCAAAAGGGTTTGGGGTTCTTCTGTGTCTTGAGTTGGAGATCTGGTTTAAGTGGTTGTTTAGGTAGGAAGGGGAGGAGCCGTATAACGCTTTGAATAGTAGGCAGTGGAATTTGAATTGAATTCGTGCTTGTATGGGTAACCAGTGGGAGTCTAAGAAGGCAGTTGTTATGTGATCATATTTTCTGAGTGAGTAGATCAGTCTGAGGGCGGTGTTTTGTATGGTTTGGAGTCTTTTTATCATGGTGGCTGGACAAGGAAGATAGAGGGAGTTACAGTAGTCCAGCAGACCTAAGACTAGGGATTGGACAATTAGTCTGAATTGTGCTGGGTTGAAGAATTTTCTGATTTTACGTAGATTTCTCATGGTTAGAAAAGCTTTCTGGGTCGTCTTGTTGATTTGGGACTGCATTGTGCAACATCTGTCTATTGTAACTCCTAGGAGTTTTAGTTCAGGTTGTATTGGGTATTTGGTGTTTTTGATTTTCAGTTCTGCGATGGTAGGCGTTTTGGCCTGTTCGAGCAAGAGGAATTTTGTTTTTTCTGAGTTTAGTTTTAGTTTGTGATCCATCATCCATTTTTCTACTGTATCTAAGGTTGTTTCCAGCTTTGTTGTGGTGGTGGTATCTGATGGGTCGAAGGGGAGGAGTATGGTGATGTCGTCTGCGTAGCTGAAGGATGTGACATTTAGGTTATCTAGAGTGGCTCCTAGGGAGGAGAGAAAGAGGTTGAAGAGTGTAGGTGAGAGTGGTGATCCTTGTGGAACTCCGCAGGGGTTTGCCCATGGCTCTGATTTGATATCATTGTACTTTACCCTGTAGGTTCTTGATTTGAGGAACCCTTGAAACCAATTATAGAGTTTGCCTGAGATCCCTATGGTGTCGAGTATTTGTAGTAATAAGGTGTGGTCAACTAGGTCAAATGCTGCGGAGAGGTCAAGTTGTATTAACATCATCTTTTTTCCCTTACTGATGTGTTGCCGGGCTGTATCTAGAAGTGAGACAAGTAGTGTTTCTGTACTATGGTTAGTTCGAAATCCTGATTGTGTGGGGTGGAGTGAGTTGTGTTTTTCCAGGTAGTTAGTGAGATATTGAGCTACTAGACCTTCTATTATTTTAACGTATATTGGTATTGAAGCGATAGGTCTGTAGTTGGCGGGGCTGTCTATTGGGCCTTTGTGATCTTTCATGATTGGGGTGATTAAGATCTCTCCTAAGTCTTGTGGGAATTGGCCTTCTGTCAATGTGGTTTGAATCCATAGCATGAAGTTGGTTTTGAATGTGATGGAGGCGTTTGATAACAGGTAGGTGGGGCAATTATTTAGGTCGCTAGAGGCATGGCTGTATTTATTGTATAGTCGGTTCATATCCGACCAAAGAAGGATTGGGAAGTTGGACCAGCTTCTGTCTGCAACAATGGCTTCCCCTGTTGATGGGTTTGTTGTTATCTTTTCGAGATGGGTGTGTGTGTTGATGAATGCGGTTCTGATGTTGGTGATCTTGTTTTTGAAATGGTCTGCTAGGTGGATTGCTCTCGGTGGGTGGATTCCTTGAGTGGCAAGGTAAGGTTTGGTGTCAGTGAGGTTCTTTACTAGGTTGAATAGCTTTTTTGTGTCTGGGGTTTTGGTGCCTATCATTTTGGAGTAGTAGGTTTTCCGTTTTTCCTTGAGTTTGGTTTTGTATTGGTTTATTTGAATTCTCCATGCTGTTTTAGAGTGTTCTGAGCTCTTATTTTTTTTCCAGTCTCTTTCAAGTTGTCTGCAGAGCTTTTTTTCTTGGAGAAGTTCGGAGTCGTACCATTTATCAGAAGGTCTGCATATTTTACATTTTAGTTTTTCTGGGGCTAGCTCATTCAGGATGGTTTCGCTTATGGTTCGCCATTGGGATGTAAATTCGTTGGGGGCTAGGTTGTTGATGGCGTGGTCTGCTTTATCCCAGAATGTGGAGGGTTCGATTTTTTGGCGTGCTTTGAAGGAGGTTTTTTTTGGAGGTTGCTTGTTAAGGCTTTGAGGCCAGTTGATGTTAAAGATATATTTATAGTGATCTGACCAGAGGGAGGGGTGCCAAGTCCCATTTGAGATATGGATTTCGGGTTTGTGAGGGTGTTGGGTCATGTAAGCAGCAACATCTAGTTGGTGGCCTTTTTCATGTGTGGGTTGGGGGTTGAGGATCTGGTAGTTCAGTGCTTTGAGGTATGAGAGAAAATTTATTACTTGATTAGAGGTATGATCTTCTAGATGGAGGTTTAAGTCTCCTAGGAGTAGGTTATGAGGTGATGTTATGGAGTTCTGGTAAATGAATTCTTCGAGAGCTTGTTTGTTTTCATTCCATTTTCCTGGTGTTGAGTAACAGAGGATGCATGTTAATGTTCCTATGAGAGAATCATCGGATAGTTGACAGGCTAGGAGATCTAGGTGGGGGGTGGAGTGTTTGTCTTGGGTCTTTATATTAATGTTGTTTTTGAGTATGATGGCTAGACCTCCACCACGTTTTTTTTTTTCTGCAGATCAGTTCTATTTTGTAACCTGGTGGTCAGAGTTCTGTGATGGTGGGATCGGATTCTGAGGTTAGCCAGGTTTCGGATAGGAATAGGCAGCTTAGTTGTTTTTTTAATTATCCAGTCCTTAATAAGGTTTGCTTTTGTGCTTATTGATCTGATGTTCATATATGCACAGGATAGTGAGGTGTTGTGTGTTTGAGGAATGGGTGAGAGGTTTGGGTGGAGGAGATTGTCTTTGGTTTGTGGATGATAGTTGTGGTATGCTGATTTAGGTTTTGGGGGTGGTCTTTTTCCCCAGCTGGTTGGTATGTTGATATGGTTGAGTGAGGAGCAGTCTATCAAGTTTCTGGGCGAGTATAGTTTTCTGGTAGGTAGAGGGAACCTAAGGGATTCTGTTAAGGTTGGGATAGAGGATGTATGATATCCTTATGTTATTCTGTTGGTTAGGAGTAGGAAGAGCAGTAAATGTGGGAGTACGCTTGTGGAAAAATTAGGGGGCATAGTGAATTTTTGTAGGGTGCAGGAAAATCTGCAGATTAGTGTTTGGTGTGAGGTGTGATATTCTGAGAGGAGAAGGGAGGTTGGGGAGGAGGGGGCGTTTTTCTTCCCCTCTGTTCTGTTGCGTCTGTAACCCTCGGTAGTGAGTTCAGAGCTGGGTAAGTGCTATCAATGTTATGTAGGGATAAGGAGAACTAACAATGGGATATAAGAGTATCAGCTATTGCAGTTTGTCTATGCTTGTCTGGTTATTTTGGAGATAAACAGTACTATCAACTTATCAGGTTATATGGGAGACATACAGGTTATTATGGAGATAAACAGTGTTATCAACTTATCAGGCTATATGAAGACATACAGGTTATTATGGAGATAAACAGAACTATCAACTTATCAGGTTATATGGGAGACATACAGGTTATTATGGAGATAAACAGTGTTATCAACTTATCAGGCTATATGAAGACATACAGGTTATTATGGAGATAAACAGAACTATCAACTTATCAGGCTATTTGGGAGGAATATAGCGTTTGCAGATACTGTCAAGAATCTACAGGATTGTCAGCATTGATAGGTGCAGATTATAGAGGACGATTTTAGTGGATTGAAGTACTTATCATAGCGTTTTGTCGCTTCAACAAGTGTCGCTTCATGAAGGTGCACACTTGCTGTTTTCTTTTGAGGAGAAAGGCCCCCGCTGGTCTCGGGGGGGTGGGGGGGTGGACACGGTTCAACGCCCCTGCAGGATCGGTCTCCTGCCTCGTTTCCTGTCTGCCCGCTGGATCGGTGATGAGAGCAAGTGCCCCGCTGGATCGGTGGAGGGAGATAAACAAGCAGCTCCCACGCTGCTCTCTCTGTAGAGAAGCCCCCGCTGGTTTCGGGGGAGGGGTGGAAATGGCTCAACGCCCCTGCAGGATCGGGCTTCTGCCTTCGGTGTCTGCCTGCCCCGCTGGATCGGTGGAGGGAGATAAACAAGCAGCTCCCACGCTCCTCTCTCTGTAGAGAAGCCCCCAGCTGGTTTCGGGGGAGGGGCGGAAATGGCTCAACGCCCCTGCAGGATCGGGCTCCTGCCTTCAGTGTCTGCCTGCCCCGCTGGATCGGTGGAGGGAGATAAACAAGCAGCTCCCACGCTGCTCTCTCTGTAGAGAAGCCCCCGCTGGTTTCGGGGGAGGGGCGGAAACGGCTCAACGCCCCTGCAGGATCGGGCTCCTGCCTTCGGTGTCTGCCTCTTTAGAACCCATGGAATATAAATGATAATTAACATTTTCTCTGCATACAGTGTGCTTTGTGTTTTTAAAATTTTATTGTTGGTAGATCATTTTGACTTGGCCACAAATATAAGGGGGAGGGAGGGGAGCTGCTGAAAGACATCTAGTAATCCTTGCAGGCTTGACTGTGCAGGGAATTATTTTTGTAAAATCATGTTTTGTTATGTGACTGACATTATTTAGACTTTAATTTGTATGAATGAATAGAATGAAAATGATATAAAATTACTTGCTTGTTTTTATGTGCGTGCGCTGAAGGAAAGTGGCGAGAGAGTGGACTGAGGATGCTGAAGGGAAATGGGGAAGAGAGAGTGGGGAGAAGATGCTGATTTATAAATTGACAATTGTACAGAATATTGTTTCTTTTTATACTTTAATATAATAAGTTCAATATAAAACAATTCAAGGCTTGTGTGGATGGAATCAGATGGTTTGTAGAAATGGGGACCGAGCTTACGGGGATTAGTCCAATAAAATGGTATTTTCTTATTTCTCATTATTTGTTTTATTTTTATTTGTTAATTTGTAAAGTGGTGATTGTTATATATCAGTTATTTTTTCAAATTTACATCTACTGTCTTTATATTGTGCACAGTGTTACTGTTTTTGTGGTGTTGTGGTGTTGCATTGTATGCAGAATCTGATTTCTTGGTGGTTCAGTTTAACTTTTGTCTACATATTTCTATTTTTAGTATGTGATTATTCCATATTGGGCAAGGGTGTATCTCTGTTCTGTGTGTATGAAAAGGACATAGTTTTCATTTGGCATTGACTGCAGGATCAATTGACTAGTTTTACAATGTATGTGTTGGTGTTCTAGTGCTCACTGCAGTGTTTAAGATGCTGCCTTTTCCTAGGTATACTCTTGTTGTGCGATATGTGGATTGTTACTAAAAGTCATATTTTTCATATAGATGGGGGGGAGGGTCAAAAATGATGGGCCCCGGGTTTCACATATGCTAGGTACGTCACTGCTGTGCACTAAGCCCAGATTTAGCTTGGCTCTAGTGAGCATTACCTATTGAGGAGTCACTAAGTTCCAGATTCTATAAACAATGCCTAGCCAATCTAGGCACCTAACTAAATTTAATTTAATTGACTTAATCAGCACTGATAATTGAAATAGCCATTAGAAATCAATTAAAAAACATTTTAAAATGAATTTGCTGGTAGGCGCCTAACTTGATAGCTGCCTACCACTTTGAGTTGGTATCTACACCAAGGCAGCTACCAGCAAACAGTTATATTTAGGGAAGATTTGGGGCATGATTTCACTTAAGCACTGGTAGGTATTGTTGCTGTGGGCCCTTGCTTACAGGAAAGAAAGGCAAGAGAGAAGGAGAGTCCCCTGCAGATGATACACAGTATCAAATCCATATCATGGACATAATAGAGGAGTAGTATATATATGGGTTCAGGTTTAATATTGAGACTCTACTGTACCTGTGGAATTAGCTACAGGAGGATTTAGAGCCCTATGTATGGAAAGATAAGCCCTGCTGGTTCACATTAAGGTCCCATGGCCTTAGTTTTCCTGGGCACTGGAATCCACCAGGCACCTTCTGGGACAACAGTAGGCATTAACCAGACAGTCACCTCATTCTACATAGCTCAGCTCTTACAGGCTTCCCTCAGGAGATATACTGAATACATTTTTTTTTTACTGAACAAGAGCAGCAGCAACATCAAACTGACAGATTTCTTTGAGCTGGCACACTTCCTCTCTGTTCTTGGAGCAATAGACTGTGCACATATTACTATTTGACCAGCTAATAGCAAGGAGAAAATTTAAGGGAACTGCAAATCCTTTCATTCCCTTAATATTCAGATGTAAGGCCTCCAGCATAATAACTGATGTGTGTGCCAGTTTCTTAGGCTCATATCACAATGTCTATATTCTACCACAATCCGGCATTCTTGAATGCATTGATAATGGCAGAACTACTGGGGGATGGCTGATAGGTGAGCTCATGCCAACCACATATAATCTTACTGATACTAACCTGCTCTTTTAGTTCCTACAAATGTCTCACTCCATGTACAACAGCCAGCCCTGCAAGGCTAATGATTCATTAAAGGCTGTAATATACCAATCCCAATGACAATAGATACATTGCCTATCAGAATATTTTTCTCATCCTCTGTAGGTGACAGAGGCCAAAGGATATCCTCTCAGGCTGATGACCCCCATAGTCTAACCCAAAGGACCAGCTGAAGAGATATACACAGAAAGACTAGGGCTATGACTGATCAATGTATGGCCTGTTGAAATCTTGCTTCAGGTATATGAATAGATCAGGAGGTGAACATCTATACAATGCAGTTGAAGCATGTGACTTCTGTGTGACTTGCTCCATGTTTCATAAACTTGCCATCAACCAGCAGTTGACTAAACCAAAAGGCCTGATTCTTGCAAACCAAGATAGTGATGAAGAAGGGGACACTGGGCAGCCAAGAGAATGAAAATTCAACAGGCCCATCAACATGTAATGGATGGTCATTCATGTGAACATAACGATCAGATAAATGATATATTCAACTGACAATGTGCTTCCAAGTAAAAAAATCCCCCTTCTCATGTTATAGATCTTACTTATTGTAATCTGCCTTGAGCTATTCTGGCAAAAGGGGTACACTACAAAAACCAGGTAGAATATAATGTTTAATGATATTTCAAATTGTGCAGACATGCAACACAGACCTATTCTATAATATATAAAAGTTCTGTAAATAAGATACCCTTGGCCTCAAGGTTATGTAAGGTAGTATTGTTCCACTGTAATAGAATAAGAGCCACATATATGTGTACATATATGCTATACAGATGGTAATGGTGCACTTTCACTCATAAAGAAAAAGTTACTATTGAGCCCTGTGATCCATTACTTGTTAGAGTTAGAGATGGGACAGATGGTGGTCACACAAGGCAGAGCCATAGAGTGTAGGAAGGTTAATTTCATAGCATGCAGTTCCTAGTTTCAAATATCATATATAAAGATAATGTTGTATTGTGACAAGGGTTTTTTCTAAAGTACATAGGAATGAAATGCTGCATAGGTACTGTATGGAACTTAGACACAGCTCGTAAAGAAACTCCAGAAAGTCTCATGGTCAGTGGCGTACCTAGCATATGTGACACCCGGGGCCCATCATTTTTTGACCCCCCCCCATCTATATGAAAAATATGATTTTTAGTAATAATCCATATATCGCACAAGAGTGTACCTAGGAAAAAGCAGCATCTTAAACACTGCAGTGAGCACTAGAACACCAACACATACATTGTAAAACTAAACAAACCAGATCCTGCACAGTCAATTGATCCTGTACAGTCGATGCTATCAGAAAGCCATGTCCCTTTCATACACACAGACAGATACACCCTTGCCCAATATGGAATAATCACAAACTAAAAATAAAAATATGTAGACAAAAGTTAAACTGAACTGCCAAGAAACCAGACTCTGCATAAAATACAACACCACAAAAACAGTAATACATGTCCTCTAATACTGTGCAAAATATAAAGACAGTAGATGTAAATTTGAAAAAACTGATACATTACACTCATAACATGTCTGATCTGGGGGCCAACAAAAATACCCTCTTTGATCTTGGCATCAGTTATTCTTGGGAACATCTGTCTTAAATAACGAAAACCTTCCCCTTCCTTGTTCATTGCTTTCACAAAATTCTTCATGAGTCCCAGTTTAATGTGAAGAGGAGGCAAAAATATCTTTGTCGGGTCAACAAGCGATTCATGTGCTACATTTTTCTGTCCTGGAACTAACTTTTTACGGAGTGGCCAGTTCTTTCTAGAATAGTGCGACTCTCTGTCTCGGCTGTCCCATTCGCAGATGAAACAGCAGTACTTTGTATAGCCAAGCTGCAGTCCTAGTAACAGAGCAACGACTTTGAGGTCTCCACAGATATTCCAGTTATACCTGGTATACTGGACATACTTTAGTAACATTTCCATATTCTCATATGTTTCTTTCATATGTGCTGCATAGCCAACAGGTACTGAAGGATAAACGTTGCCATTGTGCAACAGAACAGCTTTCAGGCTTAACATTGACGAATCAATGAAAAGACGCCCTCTTCCGGGTTGTGATCACAACCAAAGACCGAGAACAATCCTTCAATGTCACAACAGAAACAGAGACTGTCGACTTGTGCAAAAAATTTGGTTATATCATGATGCCGGTCTCGAAACACAGAAATTTTCGTACCTGGTGATAGCAAACACCATTCCTGCAGTCTCGAACCTAGCAGCTCAGCTTTTGCTTTTGACAGACCCAAATCTCTGACCAAATCGTTCAATTCGGACTGTGTTATCAGATGTGGATCGCCTGATGAGGATGGTTCAAAATCCGGGTCAATGTCACTGTTAGAACCCTGCACTGCAGTTTCTTCATCTGGTTCGTCTAAGGTCCAATCCTCTGGTGGTTTCGGAACTGGAAGACTGTCATCATGTGGCATGGGTCTCATTGCTGAAGGCAGATTAGGATATTCAATTGACTTCTTGTTTTTGGCAGAGAAACCAGACACATTAGTCAAATAGAAATAACAGTCCGTCACATGGTCTTTCTGTTCTCGCCATATCAATCGGAACAGCAAATGGCATCGTCTTTCGAGTACCTCTGAGCCAGGCTCTCAGACTAACAGCACATGTCGCACAGCAAATGTGAGGCGCCCATTGCTTGTCTTGATCACCTATTTTGCAGCCAAAATACAGATGATAGGCTTTCTTTACAAGGGCAGTCATCGAACGTCTCTGAGGCGTAAGTGTATATTCCCCACAGATATAGCAGAATGTGTCGCGGCTGTTACGACACCGACGAGACATATTGCCCGACACCAAAACGTCTATAGCATCAAGCTTACTTACTGTTATATTGCTACAGCTACTATACTACTATACTTTACTATACTGATACTATATACACACACGGACTATCTATATTAACCAAATGAGCAGGATCGGTGTATGGAAGCCACCATTATAGCATGGTGAGACAGCGCAAGCTCGTTCAGACCTGCCCAGACATGCCCAGATCAACACTTTACAAATTAACAAATAAAAATAAAACAAATAATGAGAAATAAGAAAATACCATTTTATTAGACTAATCCCCGTAAGCTCGGTCCTCATCCCCACAAACCTGATTCCATCCACACAAGCCTTGAATTGTTTTATATTGAACTTATTATATTAAAGTATAAAAAGAAACAATATTCTGTACAATTGTCAATTTATAAATCAGCGTCTTTTCCCCACTCTCTGTTCCCCATTTCCCTTCAGTGTCCTCAGCCCACTCTCTCTCCACTTTCCTTCAGCGCACGCACATAAAAACAAGCAAATAATTTTATATCATTTTCATTCTATTCATTCATAGAAATTAAAGTCTAAATAATGCTAGTCACATAACAAAACATGATTTTACAAAAATAATTCCCTGCAAAGTCAAGCCTGCAAGGATTACTAGATGTCTTTCAGCAGCTCCTCTCCCTCCCCCCCCCTTTACCTTCGTGGTCAAATCAAAATGATCTACCAACAATAAAATTTTTAAAACACAAAGCACACTGTACGCAGAGAAAATGTTAATTATCATTTATATTTCCTTGGGTTTTCAAAGAGGTCAAGGCAGATGACTTTATGCAATGTCACCTCAGTAACAACTATACAAAAATAGACAAATATTCCCCCTCCCTTTTTACTAAACCGCGATAGTGGTTTTTATCACAGGGAGCTGCGCTGAATGCCCTATGCTGCTCTCGACGCTTATAGGCTCCCTGCGCTAAAAACTGATATTGAAGTTTAATAAAAGGGGCCCATAGTGCAAAATATAGACAGCATATATAAATTCTCAAAACGGACACATTTTGATCACTAAATTGAAAATAAAATAATTTTTCCTACCTTTGTTTGGTAATTTCATCAGTCTCTGATTGCACTTCATTCTTCTGATTGTGCATCCAATATCTTTTCCCTTCTTTCAGCCTCCTATATGCTTCCTCTCCTCCAGACCTCATTCCCTCCCCCAACTTTTTCTTTGTTTCATCCTGTCCCCTTCTTTCTTTCTCTCTCCTTGTCCCCTTTCTTTCTGTATGTCTGTCTTTCTCTCTCTCCGTGCCCCATTTCTGTCTTTGTTTCACCCTGCCCCCTTTCTTTCTTTCTGGCTCCCTGTCTCCCCCCCTTTCTTTCTTTCTCCCTGCTACCACCTTGCTACCACCACACAGCCACCATGCTGCCACCACCACAGGGGAAAGGCTGCCACTGGCCATCGGAAACAGTCCGGCACCGAAATCGCCCTGCTTCGTTTCCCGCAGGCCGACCAACTCTGGATGTCCGACGTCAATTCTAATGTCAGAGAGGACGTTCCGGACCAGCCAGGCAGCGATTGGCTGGCCCAGAACGTCCTCTCTGACATAAGAATTGACGTCGGACGGCTATAGTTGGTTGGCCCGCGGGAAAAGAAGCAGGGCGAATTCGGAGGGAGGGAGAACTGGCGCCGGCTTCTTTCAGATGATTGCAATGGCAGCCTTTCCCCGGTGGCAGGCCAGCTGGGCACCCCCTTGGGCCCATGCATCTGGGGCGGACCTCCCCCCCCCCGCCCCCCCTAGGTACGCCACTGCTCATGGTAAAGCAGAATATCTTTTATTTTCTTCCTGACCAGAAAGGGTGTCCAAATTGCACAAGAATAGCAAAGTAGGCACACAGTTATATAGTTATATAGTTAGTTCAAGTATTTTTTAGTCCCTCCTGCCTGCCCACTCATTGGATAGAGCAATGGAAGTTCACAACCTATCAAATGCTTCCTTTGTTACTTCCGATCTCTCCATCCATGTTTATTTCTCCCGTTACTCTTATTCTTCAGACCTCCGATCCATATTTGGGCACTTACTCCTCCCCTCACATGTTCACTCCTCATGTTATGTGCTGCGTCCTTAGATTGGTCAATTGAACAAAATCCCTTTTGGTTAATTGTGCTAAGACATCAGATTCTATGGTCACTGTAGGCATTTTGTTCATACAAGAATTATCCCAGGCAGTGGCGTACCTTGGGTATGTGGCACCCGGGGCCCATAATTTTTTAACACCCCCCCCATGGAAAAAAATATTTTTTGTAATGACCATGAAACGTAATAAATGGTCAGAATAGAACAGGCAGTGAAAATTTTCTTATATTCCAAACATAACATAACATAAATTATGTCTGAATTATCATGACATCAGAAGTACATATGGAGTAGTTGCAGGTGATGTTTGGGACAGTTCTGATTGTGTTAGTTCGGTTTTATGTGTTTTTTGAATAGAAAGGTTTTTATTTTTTTTTGAAGGTTTTGCAGTCTATGGTCGATGTCAATTGGTTGTAGAGTTGGGGGTCGAGTGTTGCAGCTCGAATGGCTAGGAGGTTGTCGAACAGTTTTTTTCTTTCGACATTTTTGGTTGGAGGGTGTGTGAATGGTGCGTGAGTTCTCCTATGTCTGTTTGAGGTGGATTGAATTATTTAGCTGAAGAAATTAGTTACCCCCTCATCCCACACACATTAATTCTCTTCCATTATAAAAAAACATTGATAAGTTCCCAGAAAAAAATACATTAAAATAAAAAGTGTAAACAAAGGCCCCTACAGATGAGAACATAACATAAGAATAGCCTAACTGGGTCAGACCAATGGTCCATCATGCCCAGTAGCCCAGTCTCATGGTAGCCAATCCAGGACACTAATACCTGGTCAAAACCCAAAGAGTAGCAACATTCCATGCTACCGATCCAGGGCAAGCAGACACTTCCCCTATGTCTTAATAACAGATTATGGACTTTTCCTCCAGAAATTTGTCCAAATCTTTCTTAAAACCAGCTACACTATCTGCTTTTACCATAACTTCTGGCCACTTCATTTTTAAGTTTAGATCTTTCCTTTCAAACAGAGACCTTGCTAGATGTCAAATACAGCACAAGGTAACTTCACATGGACTTAGCTGTGCAGGAAATGTGAATCTCCTCATACACCCACCATATAGTGCAAAAATGTGCAAAGGTCTGTTTATTTCTTTCGATCACTACATAGCCTAATGCCACACAAGCAGTGCTGTACAAACATATTCTGTAGGTCAATGCTAAGGATAACAAAGTTTCCTTTCTTGGACCAGAAGGAGATACTGATAAACCACTGGAAGAGATTCCAAAACAACACCCAAAGACCCACTCAGTGTGTGAACCAGTTGAGTGGAGTGGACTAACTGGGGGGTGGAAATGGGCCCGGAGTTTGCTCAGCAGAATTTCCCAGACCACCTCTTCCTCTCAACACATTGACACGCTGCCACCATCACCACTAGGAACACCTCAATGGGTAGGCCAGCTATGCTATAAACTTTATAAAACACATTATTATATTTTCTTATAAAGCACATATTTTAACAGAACTCTCTGACATCCTCAGCCTTTCCATTCACAAAAATAGAAGGAAGAAAAGTTCCCATTTCCTGCTGTCTCATGTCCCCGGCCTATACAATATTTTTTTTTCTGCAAACCCTTCAAAAGTCTGACCAAATCCTCGTTTCACTTGCATTATAAAGTACTGAGGATGCCATCTCTCCCCAATCCCAGGTCCTAAAGTCTAAGACAGTAGAGCAAAATAATGCTGCCAGATTCAGGAAAAAAATTTTTTTGATTCGATTCAGCCTATTGAATTGGTTTTTCAATTCGATTTTCCTGCCCAGTTGGGTGATATTTTTCAAAACTCCTGGTGGGTTTTATAGCTTTTTCACGCCCTTTGGCTTCTCCTAACCACACTGGCGCTATGGTGTAAATAAAATAAAGAAACAAAAAGGACTTTTCTTCTCTCTGTTAAATCCTAGCTCACGTTTGCAGTCCAACACCAGCTCTGGCAGGATACACATTTCAAATCTGACATATTATAATCACAAAACAGAAAATAAAATTAATTTTTCTACCTTTTGTTGTCTGGTTATATTTCAAATCTTGTTGGGCAAGGCTCTGGTTTTCTTCCGATAACTTGCTTCCCAGGGTCTCCTTCTTTCTTCTTTCTGCATGCTAACCATCCATCTGCCAACTCTGTCCTCCCTTTCCATTTCCCTTCCCTCCCCAGGAAGTCTGGTATCTTTCCTTTTTTTCATCTCCCTCCACAGATCCACGTTTTCTTAACTACCCTTTCAACCGGCATCTCTCCCTCTTTCCCCACCACCCCAGAGTCCACCATCTCTCCCTTTCTTTTCCCACTTACCCTTCTATCCAGTATCTCTATCCCTCCTCCACACCATCCCTTGTGTCCAATTTCTCTCCCTTTCTGTTCCTTCCCTCCCTAAATCCCATGGTCCATCATCTCTCTCCCTCTCCTCTATTTTCAGACCCATTATTTCTTTCCCCCCTCCCAAAGTTTGGCATATGCACGTCTCTTTAAACACCCCTTTCCCTCTGTGTACTTCTAAACCAGGGTCCCCCCAAAGGCCTCTCCCCCCTTAAAGGTCTGCCTGTCCCCCCTTGAAGACCTGTCCCACCCCCTTGTAGGCCTGTCCCCCCCTTGAAGGCCTGTCCCCCCCTTGAAGGTCTGCACCCCCCCCGAAGGCCTGTCCCCCCTTGAAGGCCTGACCCCCCCTTGAAGGCCTGCACCCCCTTAAAGGTTGGCACCCCCCCAAAGGCCTGCACCCCCCTGAAGGCCTGTCCCCCCCTTGAAGGCCTGTCCCACCCCCTTGTAGGCCTGTCCCCCCCTTGAAGGCCTGTCCCCCCCTTGAAGGTCTGCACCCCCCCAAAGGCCTGACCCCCCCTTGAAGGCCTGACCCCCCCTTGAAGGCCTGCACCCCCTTAAAGGTTGGCACCCCCCCAAAGGCCTGCACCCCCCTGAAGGCCTGTCCCCCCCTTGAAGGCCTGTCCCACCCCCTTGTAGGCCTGCCCCCCCTTGAAGGCCTGTCCCCTCCCTTGAAGGCCTGCACCCCCTTGAAGGTCTGCACCCCCCCGAAGGCCTGCACCCCCCCAAAGGCCTGTCCCCCCATGAAGGCCTGTCCCCCCTTGAAGGCCTGCACCCCCTTGAAGGTCGGCACCCCCCCCGAAGGCCTGCACCCCCCCTGAAGGCCTGTCCCCCCCTTAAAGGCCTGTCCCACCCCCTTGTAGGCCTGTCCACCCCCCTTGTAGGCCTTTCCCCCCCTTGAAGGCCTGCCTGCCTGTCCCCCACTTGAAGGCCTGCACCCCCTTGAAGGTCTGCACCCCCCCGAAGGCCTGCACCCCCCCTTGAAGGCCTGCCTGCCTGTCACCCCCCCTCCCCCTTGAAAGCCTGCCTGCCTGCCTGCCCGCCCGCCCCACCCTGAAGGCCTGATGCCCCGACCCACCCCGAAGGACCGTTCGCCCCCCTGGCCTCCCCGCACTACCTATAAAGCAGCCGCAGCAGGATCGCGACGTCAGCTATCCCTGCGCTGCTTAGGAGCTGCTTCCTGTGCCACGGTCCCGCCCCCTCTTCTGACGTCAGAGGAGGGACGGGACCGCGGCGCAGGAAGCAGCGCCCAAGCAGCTTAGGGATTGCTGACGTCGCGATCCTACTGCGGGCTGCTTCATAGGTGTGCTGGAAGGTCAATGGGGCGAGCGGTCCTTCGGGCATGGGGGGGGACTGAGCGGCAAGGCCGGGAACACCCCCTCAGGGCTGGCACCCGGGGTGGACCGCCCCCCGCTTCCCCCTTGATACGCCACTGATCCCAGGAATTCCCCCTCCATTTTCCTGATTCAGCAACAATTCTTATTGTTATATGCAACCTGTGTTAAGACAAATTCCCTCTACTGGAATTGCTAGGCTATTACACTCCGCAACAATTAACATCATTCATTCATTATCACAAATTTATTAGTAATTCACCTTATATTATTGTGTTATTCCTTACTTCATTTCTCACAGGCACAGATGAAGGGGCTACGGTATTGCAGATGTGTTTCTCAGTATCAAAATGGTATTTACTAGCAAAATGCATACCACACAGATGTGGTATGCAGGATAGCATAGCTGGCCCTCAACTGATCTCCTTCATGCAATGTCTCACTGACTGACTCCTGCAATAATGTTTTGGATACAGGTAGTTAGCACTTCCCTCTTTATGGTGGAGAGCTATGATGTTTCCAGGGCCCTCATGTTCTTGAGAAGTCTGGTCTGCTCTTGCTATTTTTTTTTTCAGGTCCTCAACATTGTGGTTTTACTGGTACAAGGCATTGAGGAGGCCACAAATGCCTCTCCAGATTGATTTATTTTTTTTTTTTTGACTGGCAGTGACCCTAGCCATGGCAGCATACACTGCAACATATCATCTCCTCAGCTCCTGCCCAAGTAGTCTCAGCTTCCCCTGGTTGAAGTTTTCCTTTCTAAGCCTAGCTCCCCTCCTCTCTGACATGGTGGCAGGATTAAGGAAAAAATTAGGTGTGATCAATCATATTTTATAAGGGTGTGCATTACTTAGTGCCATAATAGACACTCCTGAAGCTTACCAACAACCACACAGATTTTTGAAGCCAAAATTTTCAGAATAATCAATTTAGTGCTCAGATCACTATGTAATGTGCACCAATGTTATTCCAAGTATGATGGCCATAGAAGCTCTCAGTTAAATTAGAAGTCACTGTGGAGCCCTGATGAGCCAAGCCTGTTTATTTAAAACACTGACTGATAGATTTATCTATGTTGATGGTATTTGATAAATTATCATTAATGTTTAACAAATTATAGCTATATTATGCAGATATCTCCACAGCGGCTACCCCTCTCTCCACTATAATTTCCACTAACTATGATGAGGAGGGGGCATTTCTGAGTTCACCAAATCTTTTAAAGGTTTTACAGTACAGGAATTCAGCAGAGAGCAGGGAAGCTGGCTGCATACTGTGTGGACTCCTCCCAGTGCTAGGAACAGAAAACTACTATGGCAGTTTTGAAAGGTTCAGAGTTGTTTTTTTTTCTTTCAGACTGACAACAGTAAAAAGGAAAAGGCAGAGAACAGTGTAGGTGAGAAGGGGAAGTGAAAAGTTTGGAGTAGGGAGAAACAGCCTCTCTCTCTGGTTAATAGTTTTGGTGGGAGCTGGCAAAGAATTTCTGGGGATCAGTGCCCCATAATCCTAAATATACTGGTAAAGGGGAAATTTCTAGTTGTCTTTTTTTTTACTTTCATTTACCTGATAGTGAATTCTGGCCTGCCTTCTGTGTACATATCCAGCCATAGGAGGCCAGGGGTTACAGAAATGCTGTCTAAATAGGGTTCCATAAAAATACCCTAAAATCAATTGGTGCTTGAAAAGAAGCAGTGGCGGCGGCCCAGGGTTTGAATTGGCGCGGCAGGGAGGCAGACTCGCAGGCAGCGGCGGTACACGGGTGGACGGACAGGCGATTTGAATCCGGAGGTGGGGGGTTGAATCCGCGAGGGGGGGTGTGAATCAGGCACTGGAGGGAGGGAAGGAGGTAGGCAGGCAGGCTGGCTTCGGGGGAGGGACAAAGGCAAGGGAAGACATAGGAAGGAGGCACTGGGAGCACTATGGATAAGGGAAGGAGGCACTGGGGGCACAAGGGACACAGGACAGGCACTGGGGCACTATGGACATGGGAAGGAGGCATTGGGGGCACTATGGACACAGGACGGAGGCACTGGGGGCACTATGGACATGGGACAGTGGCACTGGGGGTACTATGGACATGGGAAGGAGGCACTGGGGGCACTAAGGACACAGGAAAGGACACTGGTGGTAACATGGACAAGGAACGGAGGCACTGGGGGCACTATGGACACAGGATGGAGACACTAAGGACATGGGAAGGAGGCACTGGGGGCACTAATGACATGGGAAGGGGGCTCTGGGGGCATTATGGACACAGGAAGGAGGCATGGGGGCACTATGGTCACAAGAAGGAAGCACTGGGGGCACTATGGACACAGGACGGAGCCACTGGGGGCACTATGGACATGGGACAGTGGCACTGGGGGTACTATGGACATGGGAAGGAGGCACTGGGGGCATTAAGGACACAGGAAGGGACACTGGTGGTAACATGGACAAGGAACGGAGGCACTGGGGGCACTATGGACACAGGATGGAGACACTAAGGACATGGGAAGGAGGCACTGGGGGCACTAATGACATGGGAAGGGGGCTCTGGGGGCATTATGGACACAGGAAGGAGGCACTGGGAGCACTATGGTCACAAGAAGGAAGCACTGGGGGCACTAAGGACACAGGACAGAGGGACTGGGGGCACTATGGACAGGAAAGAGGCACTGGGGGCACTATGAACATGGTATGGAGGCACTGGGGGCACCATGGACACGGGAAGGAGGCACTGGGGGCACTATGGACATGGGACGGAGGCACTGGGGGCACTGGACACGGGAAGGAGGTACTAGGGGCACAACAGACACAGGACGGAGGCATAGGGGGCACTAAAGACACAGGACGGGGGCACTGGGGCACTATCGACATGGGACGGAGGCATTGGGGGCACTATGGACATGGGACGGAGGCACTGGGGCACCATGGACATGGGACGGAAACACTGGGGGCACCATGGAAATGGGATTGAGGCACTGGGGGCACTAAGGACACAGGATGGGAACACTGGGGGCACTATGGACACAGGATGGAGGCACTAAAGACATGAGATGGAGGCAATGGGGGCACTTAGGACACCGAAAAGGAGCACTGGGGGCATTATGGACACAGGATGGGAACACTGGGGGCACTATGGAGACAGGATGGAGACACTAAGGACATGGGAAGGAGGCACTGGGGGCATTAATGACATGGGAAGGGTCTCTGGGGGCATCATGAACACAGGAAGGAGGCATGGGGGCACTATGGTCACAAGAAGGAAGCACTGGGGCACTATGGACACAGGACAGAGGGACTGGGGGCACTATGGACAGGAAAGAGGCACTGGCGGTATTATGGAACATGGGACGGAGGCACTGGGGGCACTGGACACGGGGAGGAGGCACTAGGGGCAGAGTGGACACAGGATGGAGGCATTGGGGGCACTGAGGACACAGGACGGGGGTACTGGGGCACTATGGACATGGGAAGGAGGCACTGCGGGCACTATGGACATGGGACAGAGGCACTGTTGGCACTATGGACATGGGACGGAGGCACTGGGGGCACTGGACACGGGGAGGAGGCACTAGGGGCACTGTGGACACAGGACGGATGCATTGGGGGCACTGAGGACACAGGACGGGGGCACTGGGGCATTATGGACATGGGACGGTGGCACTGGGGGCACTATGGACATGGGACGGAGGCACTGGGGCACCATGGACACGGGACGGAGGCACTGGGGGCACTAAGGACACAGGATGGGGACACTGGGGGCACTAAGGACACAGGATGGGGACACTGGGGGCACTAATGACACAGGATGGAGGGACTGGGGGCACTATGGACACAGGAAGGAGGCCCTGGGGGCACTAAGGACATCGGAAGGAGGCCCTGGGGGCACTATGAATATGGAACGGAGGCACTGGGGGCACTTTGGACATGGGATGGAGGCAGTGGGGGGCACTAAGGACATAGGACGGAGGCACTGGGGGCACTATGGACACAGGAAGGAGGCCCTGGGGGCACTAAGGACACCGGAAGGTGGCCCTGGGGGCACTATGAATATGAAACGGAGGCACTGGGGGCACTTTGGACATGGGATGGAGGCAGTGGGGGGCACTAAGGACATAGGACGGAGGCACTGGGGGCACTAATGACACAGGATGGAGGCACTGGGGGCACTATGGACATGGGACAGAGGCACTGGGGGCACTATGGACACGGGAAGGAAGCACTGGGGGCACCATGGACAAGGTACGGTGGCATTGGGGGCACTATGCACATAGGATGGAGGCACTAAGGACATGGGAAGGAGGCACTGGGGCACTAATGACACGGGAAGGGGGCTCTGGGGGCATTATGGACACAAGATGGAGGCACTGGGGACACTATGGACACAGGACAGAGGGACTGAGGACACTATGGACAGGAAAGAGGCACTGTGGGCACTATGGATATGGGATGGAGGCACTGGGGGCACTATGGACATGGGACGGAGGCACTGTGGCACCATGGACACGGACGGAAGCACTGGGGGCACCATGGACACAAGACGGTGGCACTGGGGGCACTATGGACACAGGATGGAGGCACTGGGGGCACTAAGGACATGGGAAGGAAGGAGGGAGGGAATAGAAAGGGACAATTGTTGAGTCTGAATACAGAAAGAAAGAAATGAAAGAAAGGATACACAGTCAATAAATAGATGTCCCATTTTGATGAAAAACATAAATGGTCACGTTACCTCTGACTTACTTTCTCTTCAGCAGATTCGGCAGCCGTGCTGAGGTGTCGGAAGGTCCCGCGTTGATTCGTCAGCTGGCTCTGCTCGGTAAGAAGTGAGTTACGTCGGAGGGGGTGGACCCAGCAGACGCAGTTATTGCGGGACTTTGCCACAACTCCCTGCGTCTGCCAGGTTCACCCCCTCCGATGTAACTTCTTCTGGGGCAGAGTCAGCAGACGAGTCATCGCAGGACCTTCCAACATGCAGCTGCTGAGTCTGTTCCAGAGCAAGTACGTCGGAGTGGGGTGGACTGGCAGCCGGCAGCTACAATCATCGTGGGACCTTGTTGCATAAAAGGAGAGAAAGGAGCAGGATTGCTGGAATGGAAGGATGGTGCTGATAGAATTGATGTACAGAGAAAGGGAAGAGACATAAGGGGGAAGGATATTGGAGGGAAAGAAAGGGGGCAGATGCTGATTGAAGAGAGGTGGATGGCGAGAGAAAGGGCAGACGTTTGATGGTAGTGGGGAGCCTATGGAAGTGCAAATGGGAGAGATATGGGAGCAAATGCAGGAAGGAAATGGGAGGAGAGAAAGAGGGGAGCAGATACTGGATGGAAGTGGACAGAGAGAGGAGAAGGTACTAGATGGAAGGGTTGGAGAAAGAGGGTACACGATGGAAGGAGGGGATAAATAAAAAGAGGGCACATTATGGGGAGAAAAGGATTGAGTTAGGGAAACACTGGAGGGGTGAGGGAAAGAGGTGGCAAGCTTTAGGTAGACAGTAAAAAAGGACATTGATGAGAGGGTAGTAAGAACGTAATCTAGGCAGATGCAGAAAATAAATTGAAAAGGAAAATGAGGGAAAAAGGGAAAGGGATTGCAGAGGAGAGGTGTGGGAGAGGGAAGGAGAGGAGAAAGATGCCAGACCAATGGGGGTGAAAGGAGAGATGTTTCTGGAAGGGGCATACAGTTTCTGGAAGGGGCATAGAAGGAGAGAAGATGCCAGATAGGGGATGAGAGACGGCAGACAGTGGATGGAAGGAAGAGAGTTACAAGAAGATGAGGAGAGCAGAAACCACAGAAGACAAAGGTAGAAAAATTTTATATATTTATTTTTTGCTTTAGGAGACGTGTCACTGTTTCTGTGGTGTTGAATTGTATGCAGAGTCCAGCTTCTTGCTGGTTCAATTTAACCTTTGTCTATGTATTTCTATTTTATTCCCCCTTTTTACAAAACTGTGGAGCGTTTTTTAGCGCCAGCCGTGATGGTAGCAGCTCTGATGCTCAGAATTCTATGAGCATCAGAGCAATTACCACCATGGCTAAAATTCACACTACAGTTTTGTAAAAGGGGGAGTGATTAATTTGTGATGACATATTCCATACTAGGCGAAGGTGCTTTCTGTGTTCTATGTGTTCAAAAGACATGGTTTTTTGTTAGGATTTATTGCAGGATTGATCTGTACTAGTCTGGCTTGTTTAGTTTTACATTGGGTGTATTGCTGTTGTACTGCTCACTGCAGTATGTAAGATGCTGCCTTTTCCTAGGTACTCATATGTGACATGTGGCTTGTTACCAAAAATCATGTTTTTTGTACAGATGGGGGGGGGGTGTCAAAAAACGATGGGCCCCGGGTGTCACATATGCTAGGTACACCACTGCTCCCCAGCAAGTGATGCTTGAGGTCTACCACCTTCATACCAGGTAGGAATGTGACCAGATAAGCCTCATATCCACCAGCCACTCAACTATCTACATGTCTAATGATATCACCAATTATAACAGCTGTCCTAACCCTTCCCTCCTGAGCTGAAGCCCCTGGAGACACATCCTTTCAAAGTCCTTTAGATCATTGTAGTCTTATTAGAATGTTTATTTTCTTATTTTTCTCATCTATTCTCTATTTTATTTCTTCATTACTCTACTAATTGTCTTTTTTCCAGGTACTTTAGTTAGATTGTGAGCCTTCGGGACAGTAAGGGAATTTCTAAGTACCTATTTTACTTATAATTTTAATGCACCAAAAATAAAAAAAATATTGTCTATTTTTCTGTAAACCGCTTAGAATCCTAACGGAGTTTAGCAGTATATAAGAAATAAATTACATTACATTACATTACATCCTCGGTGGGCATGTCTTTGCTACAGGATTATTTCCTACTTCACCAGGGTAATGTTCTCCTTTTAGGAGATCTCCCTCTTCCAAGGCAGCATAGTGGCTGCCAGATTGGAGGTGGGACTTCTCTACAACATCCTTGTAGGTCTCCTCTATGTGGGAGTGAAGGGCTACTACTCGGACTGGAGGAGGGTCACGAGTGGTGTTCTGCAGAGGTCGATACTCAGACCGCTGCTGTTCAATGTATTTATAAATGATCTAGAAACAGGAACGAAGTGTGAAGTAATAAAATTTGCAGACGGCACCAAACTATTTAGTGGAGTTAGGACTAAAGAGGACTGCGAAGATTTACAAAGGGACCTGAACAAACTAGGAGAGTGGGCGACGAGATGGCAGATGAAGTTCAATGTAGAGAAATGTAAAGTCTTGCATGTAGGAAACAGAAACCCGAAGTACAGCTATAAGATGGGGGGGGGGGGGCTGTTAATGGGTGAGAGTACCCAAGAAAGGGACCTGGGGGTAATGGTGGACAAGACAATGAAGCCATTGGCGGCTAAGAAGGCGAATAGAATGCTAGGTACTATCAAGAAAGGTATTACAACTAGAACGAAAGAAGTTATCCTGTCGTTGTATCGGGCGATGGTGCGCCCGCATCTGGAGTACTGTGTCCAATATTGGTCACTATACCTTAAGAAGGATATGGTGATACTCGAGAGGGTTCAGAAAAGAGCGACACAATTGATAAAAGGTATGGAAAACCTTTCATACGCTGAAAGATTGGAGAAACTGGGGCTCTTTTCCCTGGAGAAGTGAAGACTTAGAGGGGACATGATAGAGACTTACAAGATCATGAAGGGCATAGAGAAAGAGAAGAGGGACAGATTCTTCAAACTTTCGAAAACTAGAAGAACGAGAGGGCATTCGGAAAAATTAAGAGGAGACAGATTCAGAACCAGTGCTAGGAAGGTGGTGGACACCTGGAATGCGCTTCCAGAGGGCGTGATAGGACAGAGTACGGCATTGGGGTTCAAGAAGGGATTGGGGTTCAAGAAGGGATTCCCTATTCAAGATAGGGAAAATGCTTGAGTACCTGATTGTAAAAACCGCTTAGATAACCTTGATAGGTGGTATATAAAATCCTAATAAACTTTAAACTTTAACTTTAAACTTTAAACTTTGGACAATTTCCTGAAGGAAAAGGGGATAGAAGGGTATGGATAGAGGATCACTATACAGGTCCTGGACCTGATGGGCCGCCACGTGAGCGGACTGCTGGGCATGATGGACCCCTGGTCTGTCCCAGCAGAAGTACTGCTTATGTTCTTATGTTCTCCCTCAGATCCTCTGCTACTCTAGCTTCTGAGAGCTAGGAGCTCTTTACAGTGAGTGCACACATATAACTTCTTGCCAACTGGGAGATAATCATACATGTGACACTCAGTGCAAAAGACTGGATAGCACCCCATTAAGATACTAGGAATATATTAGACTGTATAGAGAGTCTTATTGTATGCTTGATTTAGTGTTTGTTTGTTAGCAGATAATGAAATATAGTAAGAAAATGTAATAAAAAGTTCTGTTGTCCTAATTAGAATAAATGTGGACTATAAGTAAAGAAATGATCTAGGGATTGGTGGAGTGTCAATTTTCAAAACTGCAAAACATCTTTTTTTCTAAAAATGACCATTTCTCAGATGTGCATTTAACTTTTTGAACCATTTTTTTTTTAAAGCATCCATAAGAAAAACACACAAAATAAGCCATTGGGATGTATGAGGGGCCAGCATTTTTAGTGGAGTAGCTACACAGATATTCTAGCAGATCAGTGGGGCACATCAGGGGGCACTGAAGTGAATTTAACATAAAAGATCCAGTTATACAACTCACCACAAACCCCTTATATTGTTTGGTGAACTTTCCAAATCCTACCTGGTACCAACTGTACCACACTGTTCAGTAGATTTTTGTTGGGTTTTGGTGAGTTCATACATTCTACAAGTGTAGTAGTTAGAATGGGATATGGGCCTGGGTCCCCTTCTCTGCATTCCACTGCACTGACCACCAGGCTTCTCCAGAGACCTGCTCTACTAGGACTGCCCAGAACATCTGCAGCTGTCATACAGACAGATATGTACTGTTTCATTTACATCTTTTTTTTTTTTTTTGGGGGGGGGGGTGTCAATGACTATTGGGGAGTGTGTGTGTCTGGGTTAATACTCACATCTCTCCAGTGGTCATTTTATCCGTTTGGGCACCTTTTGGCACTTATTCATTATTAATACAGGTCTAGCCCCAAATATCCAAATTGTGCCCCAGAGTTATTCAAATGTTTGGTTATGACAGAAAAATGTCCAAGTCATAAGCCCACCCTAGTCCCACCCAAACCATGCTTCTAACACAACCCGTGAAATTTAGATGAACTGTGGATGAACAACAGGTATATTTGTCTGGAAAATAGCAAATTGGACAGGTTTGGCGAGAAAAATGTCCATCTGATCTTTTAAGTCACTTTTTCTGAAAATGAGCCTGCAGTTTAAAAATTGTCCCCATAATTATATACTAATGATTAGTGCATGCTATCTGGCAAAGAGCCCTTTTTATTCTATTGGGCCCAGAGGCAGATAATGTTTGCATGTACAGTTTGTAAATGATCCCCAGAATAATGATTTAATTGATAATTGAACTAAAATTTTCATTACTCTTGCTTAGTTTTCCTAAAATTTACAAACACAAAACAAATAATTTTACCTATTTAAAGGAAATCTTTTTGAGAAGCAAACATAAAAACAATTAGATTTTTCATTCATGTGAAAATAAAGCAAACTAAATTTACTACATTTATTATAACTTGGAACTGTCTACTTGTAAAAACGGCAAATGTGACCTTTTTGTTATCAAGTATGTGCAAGATTGTTATCTAATTTGTCTTATGATTTTCTTTCATGTTACATTTGTATTTTTATCTTTCCCAGACATTGAACTATAGAACAGTTATGGGCATTTTGAGTGTATATTGTATCTATCCAGTGATTGTGATGATTAGAATTACTTGACATCAATGTGAGATATCTCCAGATCTTTGATGCATATTTTTATTTCATCAACAGACACTATTTATATGGAGTTTGTCCCTAAACATATCCTGAGCCTTTTAACCTCACTCTTGTAAAGACAATCTATGTTGGAACAAAATTGACCTTGCAGTCTTAATATGTATATATTTTGATATAACTATTCCAGTTCGGCAGGAAGTGGGTTGAGACCTTAACACATTTCACTTGTGATCTTTTAAAGCTGTCAGACTAGAATGATTTTCAGTCACTTTGGTCTGGAGTGGATTTAAAATTGTGTCCCAGAGGTGGTAGATTAATAGATTAAAAAGGCAAAGTATTAATCTAATGCACTGTCCTGTCTTCCTACACATAACTTATTGTTTAAATGTCATAGAATTTTGACAGTTCTTCAATGAAACATCAAAGTATTTATATTTTGTCTCAGTAGAACATTTTACTGTCTGTTTAAGTTGGTACTTTAGATATGTTAACTTTTGTGGTTTATGTGGGAGAAAAAAGAGCAAACCAATGACTTCTATATTATCCAAGGTTACCAAATAAATCAATTTTTCTCAATTGCATCCCTGTTTTGCATGTTTTTGTATTTAATATTATTTATATATTGCTTCTCAGTTGCATCTATTTTGTATGATTATGTATTTAAATTTATTTATATACTGCTTCCTGAAACAACAAAGTGCTGTACAAATCAAAATTATTAATCCATGTAGACCCTAAAGTTAAACTGGGGCTAGATCATTATATTCTGATAAAAACATGTGCCCAACTGACAACTTTTACAGCATTTAAGATCTCCTTAAAGTCTAAGGACCAAAAAACAAACATTGTGATTACAGTTCTTTAGAATCTTCTAATTTTCTCACAGATGAGTGTGTAGTCTCTGACAGCAAAAAAAAACTATAAATTACTGAAGATTATTATCTTGCAATACCTTTTTTATTTGATGTCTTAATGTACATGAATTTTCTAAGAATAAACGTAGCAAAATATGTATGCAAAGTTGACTCTCCCTCATACATTTGAAGCAATTGGAGGCGCCTTCTTTATACCTCTCAATCAATTCTCCCCTTTCCCTCACCAGAAATAGCACATTTTCCTACAAATTCGCTTTTACTTCTTTTAAGCATGCAATGAATGAATACAGTTGACCCAATATTTAAACCCAGTGGCCAGTGATATATATTTAGTGGTCACCAAGACAAAAAAGTGCAAAAACATGCCTATTTGCAGCCTATTCTATAAAGAAATATAGGTACCTATGTGTTTCTTAAATAAAATATTAGCACAAATCTTCAAAAATTATGGTTAAACCCATATCCATTAATATCAGCTCAAGAGCAAGTATAAATATATATGATTACAAAATATCTAAACAATGTATGTTATACATTATACCCCTAATTCATCGCCTTTGGTTATTAAATGTAAGTGGCATTTGTATGCTAAGATTATAGAATACTAACATTTATGCATATTAATGTCGCAAACACAAGTGTAAGTGCTAGACAAGTGATTGTGTAAGAAGAATAGGGCTAGATTCAGTAAATGGTGTTCAAAAATCAGCACCAAAAATCAATATAATGGCACTCAAAGATGAGCACCCCATTATAGAACAAACAAACTGCCTTACTGGGACAGACCGAAGGTCCATCAAACCCAGTATCCTGTTTACAATAGTGGCCAACCCAGGTCCCAAGTACCTAGCTAGATCTCAAGTAGTAAAACAGATTTTATTCTGCTTAACCTAGTAAAAAGCAATAGATTTCCCAAAGTCATCTCAATAATGGCCTATGGATTTCTCTTTCAGGAAATTATCCAAACCTTTTTTAAACCCTGTTAAGCTAACTAATTCCATCACATTCTCTGGCAAAGAATTCCAGAGTTTAATTACAAGTTGAGTGAATAAATTTTCCTCAGTTTTAAATCTACTGCTTAGTAGCTCATCAAATTATTTGTAGTAGCATCATCCTATTATTTTGGGAAAGAATAAACAAGTGATTCACATCCACCCATTCCACTCCTCTCATTATTTTATAGATCTCTGTCATATCTCCCTTGAGTCTTCTCTTCTCCAAGCTGAAGGGCTCTAGCTGCTTTAACTTTTCCTCATATGGAAGTCATCCCATCCCTATTTTCATTTTAGTTATCCTTCTCTGTACTTTCTGCTATATCTTTTTTGAGTTATGGCAACCAGAATTGTACACAGTATTCGAGTCTGAACCATAGAGTGATACAAAGGCTTTATAACATTTTCATCTTTGTTTTCCATTCCTTTCCTGATAATTCATAGCATTCTATTTGCTTTCTTAACCACTACTGCACATTGAGCTGAGGGTTTCAATGTATCCTCAACGATAACACCTAGATCCCTTTCCTCGGCACTGACTCATCATGGGGAACTCTGCATTACGTAGCTATAGTTCGAGTCCCATGAGAACTGACGGCAGCCATTCAGGGAATGGCACGGGCCCAAGCTGGAGCGCGAAAAGCTTGTTCCTGCCTTGTGCGCTGCTGGCCGTGAGATCTGAGGCAGCCATCCAGTGAGGGAGGGGCTCAGCGCAGGGCAGGAGCATGGAAAGCTCACTCCTGCCAATACACTGCTGGACCACCAGGATTTAAAAAGGTGAAAAAAGGTACAGGGGTGTGTGTGTAAAAAAATTGTTAGTAGACTGGGACTGATCCCTCCTGTCCCAGCCTACTATTAGACCACCAGAGGGGGGACAGGGTTCAGAGCCTGGCAGGAAGGGGGGGAACAGGGCGCAGAGTCTGGTAAAGAGTGTGGGGTTGGGTGTAGAGCCTGGTAGGGAAGGGAGGAAAGGAAGCGAAGGGGGCTGGGTTCAGAGACTGGCAAGGAGGGGGGCTGAGTGCAGAGCCTAGAAAACTAGAAGAGTGCTTGAACCTTAAAATCTCTTCTCATTTGTTAATGACAGTGATGATGGTTCTTAATACCACTGTTGACTTTACTTTATTGTTTGAAACTATGTTTAGGCGATATATCAAATTTTAAATAAACTTTGAAACATGGGTGAAATATTATTCTGCTATATTTTATTAAATATATTAGTACACCATTTGGTTCAGAATATTTTTTTTTCTTGTTTTCCTCCTCTAAACCAAGGTGCATCTTATGGTCAGGTGCATCTTATAGTGCGAAAAATACGGTACTTAACCTCAGTATCTCCCTGTCAGCACAGACTATAGAAATTGGCCTAGCATTGGTCTTACTTCTCTACTACTGGAGTTACCATTGAAGCCCAGTCCAGCCTAAATCAGATTTTGTTCTTTATGCTTCCCAACCACTACAGCTGCCATTAAAGCTCACTCTAGTTTTGAGATCATTTTAAGTTTTGCTTCAGTTGGAGTCCATCCTTTTTCTACATAGTGCTTTTCTATGTTCATCCCATACATTCTTGAATTCCATCACTATTTCTGTTTTCACAATCTCCCATGGGAGAGCATTTCAAGCACCTACCTCCCTTTCTTTGAAAAAGAATTTCCTGACATTGATCCTAATGTAACCCCCTAGATCCAAGAACATTCTATCCTACTTTTTATGAGATGTCAAAGAAAAATATCACCAGTGACCAAAAATAAATATCTCAAAGTTACCCTAGAACGGAACCAGGTAATCACATTTTTTTTTAAACGGACTTTGTCTCAACTTATTGAATAAGGTGAGAGGAAAATTTATATTTTTAGTATTAATTAAATCTCTTTAATAGAAATAGATATTACAATTAATATGTATTTGATGTTGAAACTATTGTTATTGGAATTTAAATAAGCCCATTGAATTCTTA
Source organism: Geotrypetes seraphini (assembly GCF_902459505.1). NCBI lineage: Eukaryota > Metazoa > Chordata > Amphibia > Gymnophiona > Dermophiidae > Geotrypetes > Geotrypetes seraphini. The sequence goes on along the minus strand of NC_047085.1, from coordinate 285,348,810 downwards.
TAGGTAAATGCACTAATGCACATAAGAACTGAATGGGCTTCAGTGCATTTGTTGTGAGAGTATCGCTACTGTGGCTAGGGCAGGATTAATTCTTCGAAGACCCCTAGGCACATAAGTATACTGGGCCCTCTGCCCCCCCTCCCCCCCATGTCAAACTCATTCTGGACATCAATCTGGTCTACAACTAGAATTTTTCACATTCTTCAAATGCCTTGTAAAACAGTAATACTATCCTAAACATAAACATAAGTCTATATTAATAATCAAGTCTGCAGCTCCTCTCAACTGCCTCACTCTATGGGCTCCTTTTACTAAGCTGCACTAGCGGTTTTAGCGAACACGTAGTGTGCACTGCAATGCCACGCATGCTAGACGCTAATGCCTCCATTGAGCTGGTGTTAGTTTTTTGGCGTGTAGCGTGGGGTAGCGCGTGTGGGAATGTAGCACGTGCTAAAAACACTAGCGCACCTTAGTAAAAGGAGCCCTATGTCGTCCAACTGCAACCTGAGTAGGTGGAAAGCCTGGCTCGGACCACAGGTAGATTCTTTGTAGCGCCTTTTATGTGGCTAAGTGAAGGAAAAACCCGGATACCGGATTTCTGGAAAACAGCATCAGGTTTATTAGTGTCCCAAATGAAAAGAGAAAAACAATCAAACTTGGTGCCTTGGACTTTCTCTCAGCCCCAGCTCGCTCTCCCATATAGCTCAGTCCAGGGGCATTACATTAGGCTCTGTACAGCACTGGTTCAGTCCTCATCATTAAATTAATCCAAATTCAAAACCAAAAAAAAAACTCACCCTGGATCAGGGCATTCACTGTTCCCACATCCCCTTCTGGGTTTAGCAATTTCTCCTGCTCTCAGCTCCTTCCATAAGGCATAGCACAGCCTGTGTCAGCTTTCTCACATTTCTCCTGATTACGCAGTCACAGTATAAACAAAAATTAACTCTGCTTCTTCTGGCTTTAACACACGGTTCTCCCAAGGAACATTCACAGCCCTGCCTGACAAGCTGTGAGGGCCATGCCTCCCTTTAGTTTAAGGTCTCCAGCCCCACCCCATGTGACCCTTATCTTCTTTATCTTCTGCTCCTAGGGAGTCTGAATACCGGGTTTATTTACACAAGCCTTCTCACTTAATTAAGCAGGGCTGCCTCAGCCCTGCTTGCAGCCATGCTCTGGCTCAAGTTTAAACACACCGGAAAACTTTCTTTATAGGAATGGACAGGACCCTCATACACTGTACCCTTCCAGGTCCATGTCCTCATCACACACACTCTCCCCAGGGTCACTATACATTTCCCACTCACACTCTTGGGAACCCTGGCTTTCCATTTCCACATTCATTCCAGGCTTTACATCCCATCCCCCTCTCTGCATGTCTGCCAGCTCCCCTGCAGCATTTCCATTAGGGTAAACTTCCAGCCCTCCCCTTTGGGGTTCAATAGGCAAGTCACTATACCTCCCATGTGTTATACTGCCTCTCCTTGTGAGCTGGCCTCCTGCAAAACATCCCTGCTGGGGCTTAGGCAATGTGTGTAAGCTAGGATCACCGTGGGTTGTTTGGCTTTCCCAATCAGAGCCAGCTGAGCCTCCCTCCTGCTGCCTCTGCTTGTTTCCCCTTTGAGGCTTCCCAGCCTGCAAACTCCGGGGTCTGACTCCACCCCTCTCCAACTTGGTCTCAGGTTTCTCCCTCACTTGGGGAAAGGAGTGATAGAGGGAATAATTGGTTTTCAGTGCCCTCCCCCTCTGGCTCTTGGGCTGTACTATGCCCTGCCTTTTCTCTTCCCTTCCTGGCTGAGCCGGCTGTCCAGGCTCCATGCCAGGTTTTCCAGGGATTAGGGCTGTGTGCTTGCTGGGTTTAGTAGTCCTTTTAGCTGGGACAGGAGCTTCCCTATCACAGTAAGCAGTGGTGACGTGGTCAAATTTTCTTAGCGAGTAGATCAGTCTGAGTGCAGTGTTTTAGATTGTCTGTAATTGTTTTATCATTGTTGCAGGGCAAGGCAGGTAGAGGATGTTGCAGTAGTCCAGTAGACCTAGTACTAGGGATTGGACTACAAGCCTATATTGCTCTTTGTCGAAGAATTTTCTGATTTTACGTTAATTGCGCATGGCTAGAAATGCTCTCTGGGTGGTCTTGTTGATATGGACTTGCATTGTGCAGCATCTGTCTATTGTTACTCCCAGGAGTTTAAGGGTAGGTTGTATATGGTACTTGGTGGAGTTAATTTCTAGTTCTGTGGTGGAGGGGTTCTTATCCTTTTCAAGAAGTAGAAAATTTGTTTTGTCCTTGTTCAGTTTCAATTTGTGGTCTGTCATCCATTTTTCCACTGCTTGTAGGGTTTTTTCCCATTTTTCTGTAGAAGTGGGGTCAGGAGAATCGAAGGGTAGAAGTATGGTGATATCATCAGCGTAGCTGAAAGAGGTTACATTTAGGTTGTCTAGGGTGGAACCCAGAGAGGATAAAAAGAGGTTGAAGTGAGTAGGTGAGAGTGGTGATCCTTGAGGTACCCCGCAGGGGTTGGACCATGGATCTGATTTAAGATTGTTTGATTTAACTCTATAAGATCTGGTTTTAAGGAATCCTTGGAACCAATTATAAACCCTGCCTGAAATCATTATGGCTTCTAGTGTCTGTAGTAGGATGGTGTGGTCAACCAGATCGAATGCTGCGGATAGATCTGATATCTCTGTCTCCTTCCCCCTTTCCCCCATCCTCTAGCACCTCTCTCTCTTCCCTTGTCTGCCTTCTCTATTTTCTGCCTCTGTCTAAATTAAATTATTTCTTACTATCCAGTCCTCCGTTTCCCTTTTCACTGTGACTACTCACAGCTTGTCACCCCTTTCCTTCACCCCCTCCAGTAACTCACTAACTCTATCCTCTTTCCTTCATCCAGCATATGCCCTTTTTCTTTATCCCCTCCTTCCATCCATCTCTTTCTCCACTTCCATTCAGCATTTGCTTCTCCCTCTATTCCCTCCCAACTGACATCTAACGTCTGCCCTCTTCTCTCTCCCTTCACCCTACTCCCATCATCTGCCCCTTCTCTCTTTCTTTCCCTTCAACCCAATTCCATTCCTGATGGCAGAAGACAAACCTCAAGCACTACTTAACCTAGGGTTACCAGATTATCTGTTTGGAAAATCCGGACCCCTGGACCAACCCCAGGCCCATCAAGTTTCACACATCCCCACCCTGTCACGCCTCAGTCCTGCCCCAATACTGCCCTAGCCCCATCCCCCATTGCCTGCTCTCATTGGGCAGTAGGGCATCTGCGCATGTGTGGATGTGATGCAAGGACATATGGCATATGCGCATGCATAGATGCCCTCCTGCCCAACAGCAATTTGATAGAATCTTTTCAAACCCCAGACAAAGTGCCAGGTGTTAAAAAGCCATCCAGACCCCCGGACATGCCCTCAAAAGGAGGACATGTCCGGAGAAATCTGGACATCTGGTAGCCCTAACATAACCTCTTCCCCTTGTTGCCTATCTCCCTCCCTTCCCCTCACCTTCACGATCACATTTCCGTTTCAAAATCAAAACATTTTCTTTTTCAGATGGGCCCCGGCATTGCAACCATTTCTCTTGCAAGCATCTGCTCAGTCCAAAGCTTCCCCTTTGATACGAGCCACCCAGGCAGAAACAGGAAGTTGCATCAAAGGGGAAGCTTTGGGCCAAGCAGCCTCTTACAATGGTTGCCGACAGGCCCATCTGAAAAAGAACAAGTTGAGTTTGAAATGGAAAGGTGACTGTGAAGGTGAGGTAAAGGGAGGGAGATGGGCCAACTAGGGGAAGAAATGCCCAGACCATGGGGCCCCTTGGAGCTGTTTGCCCCCCTTAACAACAGCCCTGGTCAAAGCCCCACAAGTGCCTACTGGGCCTACCCTTTAATCTGGCCATGACTGTGGCTTTGTAAAAGGGGCCCTTAAATTTGTTAAAAACCCACACAGCTAACATTCAATCAAAAACAAAACATCAAAACTGTGAAAAAATGCCAGTGGGAACAAGCAACAGAACAGCTAAAAAAATGCCTTAGAATCAACCAGGAGGAAATGCAAGGGCTCTGTAACCCATAAATTCAAAAACAAAGCAGCAATATGTCTTAAAGTGAGTATAAAGCAGGTCGTTATTATAAATGTAGTAAAGCAGCCCTTCTATTCCCCCCCATTTTGATGTGAAGGGGGGATATGGCCAATAATGGTACATCTGAGCTGATCAGGCTAATGGTGTGCAATTACACAGTGGTCACAATTGGCTAGTCTATCTTAGTGTGCAAAAGGCTGTTGCAATGTTCTCCCATGTGTGTCCATAAAACTAGGATCCCCTTCATGAAAACATTTGATTGGATATATTTGACATGACATCATCTGGTAGGAGGGTTAAATAATAAATTTTGGACGCTGAGCTGCCATTTTTGTGAGGGCGGCTTTGAGCACAGTTCACAATGTCGACTATAAGTTTAGCAGTTTTTTGAAATAATCTTTGAAGAGAGTATATGTTTTTCAAAGTATTAATATCAGGTTTCTTTGCAGGCTTGGATTTCCTCTGTCCCTAAATCAGTTGCGAGGTGAAACACTTTGGCCATCATCGCCTGACACGCTTTAAGATAAGTCTGACTTTGCTTTTATAATAACGACCTTCTTTATACTCACTTTAAGACACATTGCTGCTTTGTTTTTTTAATTTATGGGTTACGGAGCCCTTGCATTTACATATTAAAGAAGTTAGGGCTCCTTTTACTAAGCTGCGCTAGTGGTTTTAGCACACGCTTAGCGTGTGCTAAATTGCCACATGCACTAGACGCTAATGCCTCCATTGAGCTGACAGTTTTTGGCGCATAGCGCGGGGTTAGTGCGCATGGCAATGTAGCACACGCTAAAAACGCTAGCATACCTTAGTAAAAGGAGCCCATAGTTTAAAGAACATGAGGTTTTTATGCCGATGAAGTAACCTGCCCTTTCTAGTTGGGTGAGGGTTTCATCCCTAACGGGACTCTGAGGCTTTTCTCCTGGTTGATTCTAAGGCATTTTTGGAGGTGTTCTTTTTCACAGCCCTTAAATTTTTTCCCACAGTGTGATATAAAGAAATTGATTCTTTTCTCAAGTTTACTATTTTCTCAGGTGAGACTACTGTCAACTCTTATTCCAGCCAGGTAAGTGTGTGCTATTTCTATTTTTCCCCTCTTCTTTTAATGTCAGTTCCTCTTGAATTATATGAATGTGCTTTGTTTTCATGCTGAGATTTATTCAAGCTTTCTTTAATGCTGAGATTTCTTCTTTCTTGGAAATGGTATAACTCTTGGACTTCAACTGCAGCTTGATTTACCTGTAAACTTATCCTTTAAATATATAAAAAGAAACTGGCTCCCTATTTCCTTATGTGTGTATATGAATGTCTGAATTCTAATATGTTCCTTTCTTCTTCCAGGATTCCTTAAACACTGTAATTTCTTATTTTAAAATAACAGATAATTATTTGTAAATTCCTAACTAAGAACCTTTCTAGCTTAAAATTTTAATTTTCCTAAGCTGCACCTTTGGCTTCTGGGCAACTTCAAACAGGAACCCACACTTCAATGTACTCATCCTGTCTTTAGTTGTTTTCTGACCATCTTGAGAAAATTATCTCCTCCAAAAATATTTTATTTGTTTAGTAGAACCAAATTAGGCTATTTAACTCTAAATAAAATCTTCTTCTCATACTATTCTCTCTCATAAGAATTTGTCCTCTTTACAAAACCAAAATTTATCTGTCTCAGAATTTTGTTTATGAAAATCAGTGCTTTTGTAGATGTATGCCAGCCACAGGACTTTTACACGTACCAATACACAATCAAAAATCTGATATAGAGGGCAGAAAATCTCATAGACATCTTTCTGATTCATCCATAACTGAAATGGGAGGTATGGGCAAAGGCTAGCAACAGGGCTGCTGATGCTGATTTCTCTGATCTTATCCCACTGGAATAGGTGGCACTGAGCTATGTCTCACTGACTGCCACATATGGCGTGGATACTCAGGACACCTCGACAGGAACACATGCCTCAGGTAAATTGTTGCCTTAATCCCCATTCAAATAGCAATATCCCATATAAATATAAATTCTCTTTTCTTTCCTTTCTCCTCTTTTCTTTCCATTGGGCTCTGAGTACTGTTGCTGTTCTAACCTTTACATGTGACTTTTTATGGTTCATTTCTTGGTTTTTAAGCTTGTTGCTCCATTAAGGTTATTAACTTGATACTCTTACACTTACAATTTTGCCCATTTGATATGGTCTGCATATTTCTTGCAACCATAATTGTAGTTATTCAAGCTGTGTATTTGGCATGTTGTCACCGTGTGTCACTAGGCCGGGCCATGCCCAAAGTGGCGGTAGCCGAAAGAGCCCAGCACACATGGCGCTGACCGAGCGGTTAATCAGTTCCCATTGGAGTGGTGGATCAAATGATGAAACATGTGGAGGGGCATAATCGAAAGGAACATTTAAGTCCGTTTTCGTCTAAGTCGAAAGTCGTCCAAAGTAAAAAACAGTTTAGTACACATTTTCGAAAAATATGTCCAAATTTTTTTCATTTCGAAAATCGTCTAAGCATACGTCCTGCCGATCTGATCCTTCAAGCCGCTAAATCATCCATCTTTATACCACATTTTTGTCCAACTTTTCGTCCAAGTCAAAAATGCCTAGAACACGCCTGTTGGGCGTGGGAGGGGTCTGCAAAGTGATGGACTGAACACCCAGACATGGCACCTAAATAGTGGGGTACCTTACAGGGCACTGTTGTGAACTTCACAAAAAGGATGCCATGTCATCATCTTACTACAGCTCCCTTATAGGTCATAGTGAGCCACCCAAACCACCTCCAGAATCCCCTAGATCCACTTATCTACCACCCCAATAGCCCTTATGGCTGCAGGAGCCACTTATATGCCAGTACAAAAGGGTTTTGGGGGCGTATAGGGGAGTGCACATGTTTCAATATCAATGCAGTGATTACAGGGGCTTATGGGCATGGGTCCTCCTCTCCATGGGTCTCTAACCCACCCCCGAGATGGCTTAAGACGCCTATGTGCAGCATGATTAGGCTTTCCTATGCCAGGCTGCCAGGTGATGATGTTCTGGAAGCACAATTTTCAAGTTGTGATTAATATTTTTATGGGGGGGGGGGGGTCAGTGATCACTGGGGTAGTATGTGAGGGTCTGTATTATGTATTTGCAGTGCTTATCTGGTCATTTTAGGTGGTATTTTGTGACTTAGACCATGCTTTAAATGGTCTAAGTCACAACGTCCAAGTTCCGTCGATCCTGTGCTGTATAACTTTTGGTTATACATGCAGTACGATTAAGTCTAAGCCGGCCCACGTCCTCCTGACACACCCCGTTTAGCTCTGGTCATTCAGCGGCACTATGAAGGCCTAGGTCGTTTATAAATATGTCCAAAACATGTTTTTATTATTGGCACTTTGACGTATTTTGACAATGTTCGTCCAAGTGCCGACTTAGGCCGGTTTTTGGACGTTTTTCTCTTTCAATTATGAGCTCCCTGGTTAGTTCAAAACTTAAATCACTTTATTTCTTCAGGGACTCAATATTTCAACAGTTCAAAATGAGTATGGCTGGAATTCTTCTTTTCAGACATCAAACAAAAATACAGTACTTTTGCCCAAAAGTTCACTTTTCAAACAGGCTTTTATAGCTTCTCTATGTTCAACTCACAGTTCACAAGTTTTATAAGAAAACACAGCTTCTAAAATACTTTCCAAAATGGTCATCCTTTGGCCTGTGCCTACCCAGAGGCAGGTCTTCTTAGTAGTTCTGCTCCCCTGGACAACAATAAATGCTTCTTACACAAAGGATACTCTTGCAGCTTAGAACTACCATTTTCTGGTTCAAAACATTTCAAACAATTTTCAAAATAAAAATTCTCACTTTCAGTGTCAGGCTGGATTCTCCTCTGAGCTCTTCTGACAGCGGAGCTCAGGGCAGAAAGGGACCTCCTCCCACAGCGACCGTTGGTTGTGGTCCCTCCCCAATAGGACCCACAATCCAGCAAAAGGAAAAACAATATTCAAAAGCTCACTGCTCACAGTCTTAAAGTGTAGCAAAATCTTTACACTAAAGCATTCAAACTTTTGAGTAAACTTTCCTTTTCAGAGTTTACTGGGACAGCCAGTCCCCTTTTCTCAGCAGCATTGACTTAGCTAACAATTCCAGCCTTTCAGCATAACCCTCCGTTTAAACCATTTCAGTTTCCATAGCATATAGGTCACTTTCAAAATCCCCCTCCATGGGGATCAGAGACAAGAAGACTTTGTTTAAGGAATAGAAAATGACAAAAACGGATGAAAACTGAAAAAGCACAAACAATATTAAAGCAAGTGCCATAAGGCAGTGAGAGGGGCCAAAAGAGACAATGAGGAAAAAATAGCCAAGGAGGCAAAAATTTTTAGCCATTCTTTTGATATATTAAGGGGATACGACCCATGAAGAAAGCAGTGGGGCCGTTAGAAGGCTATGGAATAATGGGAGTACTAAAGGAGGATAAAGCCATCGCAGACAAACTGAACACATTTTTTTGCATCTGTATTTACCAAAGAGGATATATCCAATACTAGTGTTTAAGCCCGTGCTAGATGACCGCCTCTCCTGCTTTTGAACCTGGGCAGGGGCAGAGGCAGAGCCGGGGCGGGAGGGAGTGACAGTGGGAGAGCAATTTCAAAGCCTCGGAAGCGGCGGCTCCTTGACCAATCTGTGCTTACAACGTCCCCACACTCGCGGTCTGGCTGGCTCCCCCACCAAAGCCCTTCGCAGTGGCAGACCCTCCCGCATCCGTCCCCGTGTCCCAAGCCTCTCCGAAGGCCGGCTCCCACGAAAATGGTACCCCTCTGTCCAAAGCCGTCGCGGCAGCCTCCCTCAAAACACATTTCAAATCTGACATATTGTAATCACAAAACAGAAAATAAAATTATTTTTCTTACCTTTTGTTGTCTGGTCATTATTCATATCATGTAGGGGTCCCAGGCTATGGTTGGCTTTTGATAACTTGCTTGCCAGGGCCCCTTCTTTCTTCTTCCCTCCCTCCATCCCTGCAGCTGAAGATAGGAACCTCCCTCCAGTGGTCTGAGACAGGAGGGAGCAGTTAGGAGAGGGTCTGAGGGCAAAGAGGGGCTCAACAGCGCTCAACCACCTTTCCTTCCCTCCCTCCATCAGGTGCAGTGAATCCACCAATGTTAAAAGGAGCCGCGTCGAAATCGTAGGCCTGCCACTGCCGTAGCACGTTCCCCTCTGCCTTGGTCCCGCCCCTTCTCTGACATATGGGACCGCGGCAGAGGGAACGTGTTACGGTGGCGGCAAGGCTCCAATTTCAAAGCAGCTTCTTTTAACATAGACGGAGCTGAACTGACCTGATGGAGGAAGGGAAGGGAAGGTGGGGCAAATTTCGGCAATGGCAGGAATTGTTTGGCGGGCCAAGCACCGGTTTCTTTAGGCAGCCCCGGTTGTTTACTTGGATTCAATGTGAGCCGGGTGAGGAAGGTCGCCGCAGCCTCGCGGCTAGGTAGGGGGACAACAATGGCGCTTATGCTCAAGCCCCCGCCGCAGCTCCTCTCTCAATCCTAGTGCAGTTCGAGAGAGGAGTCATGGCGGCGGCTTGAGCATAAGCGCGATTGTTGCCCCCCTACCTAGCGGTGAGGCTGCGGTGGCCTTCCTCACCCGGCTCTCACGGCTGGCGGCCGGCGAACCCTAATGCTGACATTGAATCCAAGTAAACAACCGGGGCTGCCTAAAGAAAGATGGTAATCATATTCTGTTCTGAAAGCCCCCGCCGCAGCTCCTAGGCGGTTGAGGGGGGAAGGTTGTGGTCGGAGTTGCTAGGCTGCAGCGGATGTGTGAGTTGCGAGTGTGGGGCCTGTAGCGGCGCGAGGTGGAGAGCAGGCTGTGGTGACGTAGTAGGCGCGCATGCGCAGTCGTGTTTCCACGACGGGATCAGGGAACACGATTTTTTTAGTGCGCATGCGCGTCCAACCATTTTATTATATTAGATACCAGAAGCCAACGTGCTATGCACAGGAAATGAAGATGGGAAACTGACAGGGTCGATGGTCAGCCTAGAGGAGGTATGCAGGCAGATTAATAGGCTTAAAAATGATAAATCCCTGGGCCTGGACGGCATCCACCTGAGGGTAATCATGGAACTGAAAGGGGTTATAGCTAAACTGCTTCAACTAATAGCCAATCTATCGACCAAATCAGGAAAGATTACAGAAGACTGGAAAGTGGCGAATGTTACGCCGATCTTCAAGAAAGGTTTGAGGAGAGATCCAGGAAACTACAGACCAGTGAGTCTGTCTTTGGTACCAGGAAAGATGGTAGAGGCGCTGATAAAGGATCGCATCATTGATCACCTTGATGGACAGAATCTGATGAGGACCAGTCAGCACGACTTCAGCAAAGGAAGATCTTGCTTGATGAACTTACTGCACTTCTTCGAGGGAGTAAACAGGCAGATAGACAAGGATGACCTGATCGACATCATGTATCTAGATTTTCAGAAGTTGTTTGACAAAGTCCTCCATGAACATCTACTTCGAAAAATTGCGAGCCATGGAATCAAGGGTGATATACTCATGGAGCATCTTCCAGACTGGCTTATTTTAGAAAGGATACTTATATCCCCATTACAGTTGAGCCACTTTTTGAGTATCAAGTTGCCCCAAATATATAAGAACAATAGTATTCTTTTTGCCACATGGAATACATTAAAGTACATTAACAATTTAACATCTATACCAGTACAACAATCCACATGTCAATCCTTGTGGTTGAACTCCGATTCAAGTTGGCAAGTCTAAGATCCTCTGGAAGCTTTGGCTGCAGGCAGGTATGCATACTATAGATGATTTGATCTCCAATGGGAAAATGCTAAATATATTACAACTGCAACAATCATTCAGCATTTCAAAGTCTCAAGCTTATAAATGATTGCAGTTGAAACAGGCCATTCAGAAAGGGTTCCCTGAATGGCAAAATTTTAAAACTCAGTATAGTTTACCAGGCCTATGCTTCCAGACAGATTTCCTAGTGCATCAGGCTGCCAAGTGGTATAAATTAATATCTAAATATTTGAACAAGAAGCCTAAAACTGGTCTAAAAGACATTTGGAGCATTGAGATAAAGCAGAAGATTTCTGCTACTCAATGGCCACGGATTTGTACAGCATTAGCATTTATGAGACAAACTTGTTTTTTTCTGTTACATAGAATTTTTTAGACCCCAGTTCGTTTGCAGAAGTTAGATAGTTCAAAATCTAATAGATGCTGGCACTGTCATCTTGAAATAGGGACACTGGATCATTTGTTGTTCTATTGTCCTTTGATACTCAACTTTTAGAAATCAATATGGGGACAAATCAATTTGATTCTGGAGTCTTCGACTCTGCTGTCTTATGAGATGGTTATCTGTGGTACATTGTTGTCAACTAAACCTCCATTAGATAGATATAATAGCAGACTATTTGTCATAATGACTGGGATAGCCATGCAAATGGTTACCAAGAACTGGAAAAAATGGAATAGACTTAATTTCTCCTTTTGGTGGGAATCTTATAAATATGTTATAAATATGAAAAAATGAATTCAGAAATATTGTGTAATAATAAGCTATTTAAATTAACGTGGGGTCCATTGACAAATTTTGTTAACACTGATTAGCTGGATTATCCCCTTATTTCCTATTTGATTTGCACATCCAGGGAGGGTGGGTGAGAGGGGGGTATTAGATTTTGTTGTATTCATTGATTATATGTAAGTGATTTTAATTGTATGCATGAAGTAATGCACTTTGTTTTTGTTCTTGAATTAGGGTGAGAGGGAGGGAGGTAGGGGGAAAATGTTTTGTAGTAGTTCTTTGATCGATTGTAAGTGCTGTCTTTTTTTTTTTACTTTATCTTTATTGAGTTTAAATTATATGATAACACAATCATAATGAAATAAAACAGTATCCACCATACAATACATAACTTAAAACAATATAAGAAAAATTAAACATACTTTCTACTGTTAATTAGTCCACAAATATTGAGGGAGAAGTATCATAAATCGGAGACTAATTAATCCAACAGTTTATAAGAAATTTAGGCTGACTGAAGTGGACCCAATAACTAACTAGGAACATTTTCTTGGTTACAAATAGGGGTACTTGCAGATGTCACCTCCTTATCTAATATAAACCTCGATAACTGTGCAGATTCAAAAAAAGTATATTTAGCTCCCCTAAAATTAACTAAACATTTACAGGGGTATCTCAGCATAAACGTAGCTCCAATTTTTAACACCTGTGGTCTCAAGAGCAAAAACTGTTTCCTTTTTTTTTTAGTTATCCTTGAAACATCTGGGTACATTCTTATTTTTTGATTCAAAAACAAAGCATCTTTATATTTAAAAAACAACTTCAGAAGCCATTCTCTATCTGAATCTAATGCTAGTTGAACAAAAAGTGTAGCAACCGTTAATTCCTCTGATTCTGACTTCTCTAATAGGTTTGCTAAGTCCAACACATCTATTACTGGCTCTTGCTTGTCCTCCGGGGTCTTCTTCTTTCCCAAGGAAATATAGTAAATTTTTGAAATTGGTGGAAAAGAACTCTGTGGGACTTTTAGAATCTCCGAAAGATATCATTTAAACATATCAAGAGCTGTAGTGGATATTAACTTAGGAAAATTAATCAATCTCAAGTTTTGTCTCCGTACTAAGTTTTCAAGAACCTCCATCTTAAAATTGATATTATCATTATCCCTCATAAGGAGCTGATTTTGTGCTCCCAATATTTCCAATTTTTTTTCCTGCTCGTGATTTTTTCTCAATATTCACCATAACTTCCAATTTTCTTTCATGTTTTAGTGATTTTTCCTCCAATTTGTCCACTTTTTTTTGCAATTTTAAAGTCTCAGAAAGTATCCCTGCACAATGAGTAGACAGAGTTTGCAATTGGTTTCCCAGGGAAATCTGTAATGTTGAGTTTGCCTCCCAAATAGAATTTAAATCCACCACTGAAGGTTTTTCTAGAGGAGCTAGGAAACATTTAATGTTCAAGTCTTTAAGCTGCTCAGTACCTGTTTGGAAGTATAAAGGTAATGGTGATTCTTGCCATTCCTCCATTTTCCCCATGAATTCCTGCGACTGTAGGAGCATTGGAAAGGCAGTAGACAGTCTCCGGGCTGCCAGTTCTTCATTTTCCTCCTCCTCACAGCTCCCAGAAGTTGCCGCCACATTCTCCTCACTCTCAAGTTTCAAGTTCAAGTTTATTAATTTTTAATACACCGACCATCAACGAGTATCTAGCTGGTTTATAATAAAATGCTATAATAGTGATAAAAAATGATACTTAAAAGAGATACCGGTATCTATAAAAAGGAAGGGGAGTGTACATTGAAGACAATGACAAAACGAACTTGAGAGTGATGATTAGAAGGGAGGAGTGGGATAAAGTTACATTGTTAGAGGTAAAATAATAATAATAAAAAAGTTGAAAGGAAATGGAAAGTGAGGGAAAGAACATTAGGGATGGGATCGCTTCTTGAAAGCGGTTGGTTAATTTAAGAAGGAATTTTCAAGTGCAATTGAATGCATCTTGGAATAGAAACATTTTTAAGTTAGTCTTAAATTTATCGATTAATTTTTCATGACGGAGATAAGATGGTAGAGCATTCCATAGGGTTGGGGCTACTACTGAAAAATTTGATTTCCTAGTATAGAAAAATTCATTTATAGAAGGGATGAAAAGTAAGTTCTGATCAGATGATCTGAGAGTTCGTGAAGGGCACAGAGGGATGAGAACTCTCCTCGCCCTGCAAACCCACTTGAGGGAGTGGCTGTGCTGGCGTGTCTCGTTCCTCCGGAGAGAAGCTGGCCGCCTCAAAAGAGGTGGAAGGGCTCTCCGAAATGCCCCCACCTCGCGCCAAGGACTCTCCCTCCGGTTCTCCTTGGGCCTGACGTTCGACGAACGCGTCCATGGGGCCAGGCAATTGCTGTGACCCAGGTTCAACAGGAAAAACCCGGGTCTTGGACTTAAACTTCACCATTTTAGAAAATAGGCTCAGGAGTGTTCAGCCCAACAACTTCAGTCCGCCATCTTCAGTAAGCTCCTCCCTGTATAAGTACTGTCTTGAAGTTAATTGTATATTTTAATGCACTGTTTTAGAATGGAAAATTAATAAAAATTTATATAAAAAAAACCCCCAACAACTCTGAAACGCATGGACAGCTTTCAACCAAACCTGATATACATATCACTTACTATCTGGGGAAAAATACTTTGGGGTGGGAAGTGGGTTACACATACAGATACATCAGAATTTAAATATATAGATGGACCAATGGTATGAAGCTTGGGGAATGATGTCACACAGTCAGATTGATGTCACAGTCAACATTATATAAGGAAGTGCAGCTGTGGTGTGGTGAAGCCTAAACAGAAACTGAAAACTGAAAATTTGTGTGATATTAATCCTCAAGTGAATGTAAGCCAAAACCCAAGGGAATTTATAGCCGGTCAAAACCGCAAACAACTTCAACTAGAGGTATGGGGGAAGGGAAGGGGGCGAGAACATAGAGAGGAGGAATGGGAAGAGGTGGGTAAGGGGAAAAGAGGAGGAGAGATGCCAGCTTTGGGAATGATGTCACAGTCATTTAAGAGTATATAAGGAAATGCAGCTGTGGTGTGGTGTGGTGTGGTGAAGCCTAAACAGAAAGTGAAAACTGAAAATTTGTGTTATGTTAATCTTCAAGTGAATGTTCCTCAAGGAAATTTATATCTGGGCAATGCCGGGTGATCAGCTAGTGTATCTAATAAAGGAAAATCTCTCTGAAGAAGATTTTCCTCTAGGAGGCATTTTCTGTGGTGATTGTTCCAAAATAATGACAATAGATTCAGGAGCAGATAAAGTAGGTGAACAGTCCGAGTCAGAACATAAGTCTGAATCATATAGAAGGCTTGGAGACACTGTGTGTTGAGGAGAACAATGTTTGTGAGAAGATTTTTGATGTCTTCAGTACCAATCTGATGAAGACAAGGAAGAGGACTGATGAGTGTCCCTCTTACGCTTTGAAGCATGAGATCGATGTGATGAAGAGTGATGATATTGTAAAGTTGATTGCCCTGAAGAAGCACGTTAGTTTTTTGAAGTAGAGGAACGATGCTTTGAAGAGGGACATTGGTGAGACGAGCGAGAACATCGATGTGAAGATCGATGTCTTGAACGTCATCTAGAAACATAGAAACATAGAGTATGAAGGCAGAAAAGGGCCGACGGCCCAACAAGTCTGCCCAATCAAGAACCCTCCCTCCCTCCCTTGAGAATCCGTCTATTAAGCATTCCTCTTGAGCGACCCCAATCTGTCTGTCCCATCGTTCCTTAAAGTCAAGCGTGTTACTGGCCTTGACTATCTGACGTGGAAGACCATTCCATCGATCGATTACACTTTTGGTGAAGAAGTATTTCCTGGTGTCCCCATGAAATCTTCCCCCTCTGAGCTTTAGTGGATGCCCTCTTGTCACCGTGGGACCGGTAAGAAAAAAGATTTCTTCCTCCACCTCAATGCGGCCTGTGATGTATTTGAATGTTTCTATCATGTCCCCCTTTCTCTACACTCTTCGAGAGAATACAGGCGTAGCCTGCTCAGACATTCTTCATATGGGAGATCCTTAAGTCCAGAGACCATCCTAGTGGCCATTCGCTGAATCAACCCCATTTTCTTCACGTCCTTCAGATAATGTGGCCTCCAAAACTGAACACAGTACTCCAGGTGAGGTCTTTCCATGGATCTGTATAGCAGCAGTATAACTTCAGGCTTTCGGCTTATAAAGCTCCTTCTGATGCAACCCAGCATTTGTCTAGCCTTTACTGAAGCTTTCTCCACCTGATTGGCAGCTTTCATATCTTCCCGGATGTTTGCATGAAGTGATCTCTGGCTGAGATAGTTTGTCCCCCTCTATCCTGCCTCTGTCTCCTTTGGTATTCACTTGAATACTTACCTTAGAATCTAGGGTGGAGTTTCCGTCTCTCCCTCTGTCTCTGATGCTTCAATGGATAGCTGACAATGGTACCTTGAAGCCTTGTAATGCTATGCTCAAGCTAGGCTAGTACCTTGAGGCCTTGTAATGCTGTGCTCAAGCTGGGCTGGTACCAAGGAAGTTCTTCTTCACCCAGAGAGTGGTGGAGAGTTGGAACGCTCTTCCGGAGTCTGTTGTAGGAGAAAACATCCTCCAGGGTTTCAAGACTAAGCTGGACAAGTTCCTGCTAAACTGGGACGTACACAGGTGAGGCTGGACTCATTTTAGAGCACTGGTCTTTGACCCAGTGGCCACCGCTTGAAAGGACTGCTGGGCATGATAGACCACTGGTCTGACCCAGCAGCGGCAATTTTTATGTTCTTATATTCTTAATGCTAGCACCAGCATGCAGTGCAATTTGAATATATTACCGAGCTCCCTATGAAAGAACTCATTGAGTTTCTCCCTTAAAGAAGGCACTGGTACTGATGGCTCAACAGCTGGTACCATCAACAGCAGGTTGTCTTGGAGTAGGTGACCTCAGTGAGAATGCAAAATATATAGAAGAGAACCTGCAATGCTGGAGAGCGGTGGCGTCATTGTTTGGTCTGCATCAAGGGACTCAATGCTGCAAAGACCTGCAACGCTTGTTTGGAAGTGGGTGGCTTCTTAGCTGGCTTCCCTGATGCTGGAATTTCTTGTGATGTCGATGTCAAAGCCAATGCCTGAGTCTTCGATGCCAATGCCTGTGAGGATTTGGCTATATCCATGGCAGTGCCGAACAATTGCTCCTTTTACTCACGACGGGCTTTAAGAGAGCAGGACTTTAAAGTTGAACAGCGAGAACAAGTTTAAATTCTGTGTTCAGGGCCTAGACCCTGTAGATACCATTTATGATGGTCTGCAGCAGGAATAGACTGCTGACATAAGAACATGGTGCGACCTCATCTGGAGTATTGTGTTCAATTCTGGTTTCCTTATCTCAAGAAAGATATAGTGGTGCTAGAAAAGGTTCAAAGAAGAATGACCAAGATAGTAAAGGGGATGGAACTCCTCTCATATGAGGAAAGACTAAAATGGTTAGGGCTCTTCAGCTTGGAAAAGAGACGGCTGAGGGGAGATATGATTGAAGTCTACAAAATCCTGAGTGGAGTAGAATAGGTACAAGTGGATCAGTTTTTCACTCCATCAAAAATTACAAAGACTAGGGGACACTTGATGAAGTTACAGGGAAATACTTTTAAAACGAATACGAGGAAATTTTTTTCACTCAGAAAATAGTTGCCAGAGGATGTGGTACGAGCGGATAGGGTAGCTGGTTTTAAGAAAGGTAGACAAGTTCCTAGAGGAAAAGTCCATAGTCTGTTATTGAGAAAGACATGGGGGAAGCCACTGTTTGCCCTGTATCGATAGCATGGAATATTGTTACTCCTTGGGTTATGGCCAGGTACTAGTGACCTGGATTGGCCACCATGAGAACGGGCTGCTGGGCTTGATGGACCATTGATCTGACCCAGTAAGGCTATTCTTATGTTCTTATGTGATTAATGAAAAGCAGCTACAATACAAATGACTTCATTATGTGGGAAAGATCTGTGTAAGGCTTAGTTCTAAAAGGGTAATACATAGACATTATTGAGATGGCTTGGGGAAATCTACTGTTTATTCTTAGGATAGTCAGCATAAAATGTGTTGTATTACTTGGGCTCTAGCTAGGTATTTGGGACTTGAGTTGGTCACTATTGGAAACAGGATACTGGGCTTGATGGACCTCTGGTCTGTCCCAGTATGTCAATTCAGAGCTTAATAAAAGGGCCCCTAAATAAATACATATTAATTCTATTTTGCATGTATTAAGGGGTCTTCTACTAAGTTGTGTTAGAGGCTAACATGTTTAAAACAGCAAAAATGTCATATCACAGGGTGCATTTTATGTGCTATTTATTTTTTCTTATTTTGTTGGCATTACTGTTATGCTAATACTGTTATGCTATCCATAATACAGGAGCCCTTAGCACCTTCTAAATAGAAGGCAGTAAGTACTCTCGTGCTAATTTTTTTTTTAAGAACCACACACTAATGTCAATGTTAGCACATGGCCAGAAATGCAAAAAGTAGAAATAAAGCTCTTGCTGGTAGATGTGCAAGAAATGGGCTTTGCACATGGGAAAGGCCTACACAGGGACATGTTAAGCTCATTTACTAGAAGGTCCAAAATGAGTGGGAGTAAAAGAGCACAATGGAGAGTAGCAATATAAACATTCAGAAAAAACTCTTTATTGTAAAAATTCTCATAGAGGATTTCAGCTAATAAACCTTCATCAGGAGTCCAAATCTATAAAACACATTAACAAATAATAATGAAAAAAATACAATATAATATCCAGAAATAAAAATGAACATAAAAATATATAAATGAATGGCTTTTTCCAGAGTAATCCCTATTTTTATGTTCATTTTTATCAATATATTTTTATGTTCATTTTTATTTCTGGATAT
The DNA here is from genome assembly GCF_902459505.1 of Geotrypetes seraphini. Taxonomy (NCBI): domain Eukaryota; kingdom Metazoa; phylum Chordata; class Amphibia; order Gymnophiona; family Dermophiidae; genus Geotrypetes; species Geotrypetes seraphini. The sequence continues at coordinate 285,330,264 of NC_047085.1, read as the reverse complement.
TATATTATATTTTTTTCATTATTATTTGTTAATGTGTTAAGTTTATGTTTCTACTCTCCATTGTGCTCTTTTACTACCACTCATTTTGGACCTTCTGTTGTCTTGTTCGTGGGCAGTATATCAGTATATCTTCTTTGTTTGTTTTGAAGCTTATTTACTAAAACAGCTTAGTAAAAGAGTCCCTAAATTTGTTTGTTTTGAAGCTTATTTACTAAAACAGCTTAGTAAAAGAGTCCCTAAATTTTAAAGGCACTAATGACCAAATGTGTTTTAATGAATACACATCACAGCTCCTTTAGCACTATCAAAGTTTGTAAAAGCCAGGCTCCATTTGAAAAGTTGAAAAAATACTATAAGCTTCTCATTTCTCTAAGTTATTTGTGCCTGAATAGGGTAGTACTGGTTAGTTCAGTGGTTTTCATTGCAAAGCCCGTGAGCCAATGACGACCCACAGAGACCATTTTGGCAGCTCGCACTGCAGTCCGTGGTTACATTCCTCCGAAATCCATCACTGCAGCTTCTTTTTCTCTCTTTGAGCTGCCAGCAGCTTGAGGGAAGTAAACTCGCTGCCTTCAATGACACAGAGGTTTTCCCTTTCCTACTTTTTCCTGTCCTTGAATCAGTACAGAGAGAAAACTTCCAGGCCAGCGAAGGCAACATGTTTACTTCACTTGCATTGCCATAGGCCCAAAGAGTGAAAAAGCTGCTGCCCTACAGGATCCCGTGGAGAAACAAAATGCAGGGGAGGTTGCAGGGGAATCACAGGAGAGGTGGTGGTTTGGCTTGAACACGGGGATGGGGGAACAAAAAAGAGATGCCAAACCATTGTATGGAGGAGGAGGGAAGAGGAAGGAGAGAAGCGGAGATACCAGACCACAAGAAGGGAGAAAGGAAAAGAAAGGGATGGACTAGAAGAGGGGGAGGGAAGGAGAGAGAGAGATGCCAGACTAGAAAAGGGAAGGAGGAGTGAGAGAGATTCCAGACTAGGGTAGGGAGGTAAAAGGAAGAGAAGGAGAGGAGAGCGATCAAAAGAAGGGGGGAAAGGGGAGAGATGGACTACTGGAGAGGGAGAGAAGGAGAGAGCGAGGCAGGGGAGAAGGGAAAGAAAAAGACAGAAAGATGCCAGACCACAAAGGGAGAAGGGGAAAGGGAAGGAGGGGAGAGAGATGCCAGACTGTGAGAAGGAGAGGATAAAGATCCTAGACCAAAAAAGAAGGAAAGAGAGGGAGGAGATTTGACACAGTGATGGGAGGAGTGGGGAAAGGAAGAGCAATGGAAGGAATGCAGTTTATGGATAGATGGGAAGAGGGGATAAGAAAGAGGGAAGAGATGGCACACATGGATGGTGTGGAAGGGCAGAGAGAGGAAGGAGATAGTGTACATGGATAGATGGGAAGGGAAGACATAGAAAAGTAGATAGATTTGAGGAAGAAGCAGAAAAAAGGAAGAAAGTTGAATGGTAAGAGTTAGTGCCAAAGATGAATGTAGCATATCTAATACAAAATCACTCTCCATGTTCAGATATTACTTTTTCGAAATCGTATCAACTCAATGTATTTCAGTTAATATCATAAAGTTTTCTATATGCTGTGTATCCACAGTCTATCACATGGCCGGGAGCATTTAAATTTGAGGAGGGAACGGCCTCCTCCAAGCATGCCTTTCCTGTTGGGAACCAGCTCCTGCACGGAGCTTTTCAGCGGCCCCCCCCCCCCCTCCGGGTCCACCGACGATCGGGTCGGCTCCTGCACAGAGCTTTGCGGCAGCCCCTCCTTCTCTCCTCAGGGTGTGCGAGCTTGATCCGCCCCTCCCTTGCCGGGAGCATTCAAGTTTGAGGAGGGAACGGCGCTTAGCCGTTCGGCGCACCAGCTAAGGTGCACGGCAAAGGTGCGTGCCTTAGCGTGCGCCTTTGCGAAGCGACTGAGCGGAGCATACCCAATCTCCCCTGCTCAAGATTCTCACCACCTGTAGCCTGGCACATCCAAACAACGGGCAAAAATCACTAATTCTGCTACACAGCTGCTCAGGGACTGCTACGCTGAACTTCCACACATCTCTATAAGTTCCTCTGAACAACTTGCGCCTGCTTGAGAGATCTTTACTTCTGCCCTGGAAGACCCCGCAGGCCCATGGACTGGAAAATCTCTGATAAGTATTTGCATGACTACTCCAGCTAAACCTTTAGCTTAACTTTTCCACTTAAAATACCTGCATGATTACCTCTCTTAAGCCTTTCAGTCTCTTGGTCCACTCTATTTAAGATGGCTATCTTAACTATTTGATTTGGGTCCTTTTGGTCTATTGGATCTGCTACAAAAGCAAGTCAGTTGCTGCATTTTTTGCTATCCCTATCCCAGTACTCATAAGATCTCGCCCTGCTAACTCAAACCACCTTAGAGCTAATAATCCCTCTCTATATAACTGTTATGAATGGGATCCCTTCCAAATCCCGGTAGTACCCCCCTCACAAAAACCTAGCAGACCACACTGTAAAAGACTGCGGAAACTGAGAAAGATCACCTATTCTGCAACTACCGATGCTCCTCACCACCAAATTCTTCACAGTTTCTATTAAACATACGTTCTATTAGGAACAAGTCACAGCTGGTTAAAGACTGGCTGGAAGAAGCCAACCCCGATTTTGTCCTTCTAACAGAAACTTGTCTGGTCTCAGAAATTGACATTATTATAAGCAACTATCTCCCTCCTGGGTTCAAAATTCTATCTCTACCTAGAAGCAGAGGTAAAGGAGGAGGATTAGCCATCATCTTAAAAGAATCTTTCAAGTCCACAATCCTAGCCTCAAATTCCTCAGCGGACCTTGAAATCATGTCCTGTAAACTCTGGACAGACCAGTTAGAAGACACGCTAATAATTACCTTATTCTACATTCCGCCTAAGAAATGGCCTGCAGCCAAAGACTCTTTCTACGAATTCCTCCTCACAAACTCTATACTAGGCCCACACAACCTACTAACAGGCGATCTAAATATTCACCTAGAGCAGACAGAACAGGGTGACTCCAAAGATCTAATTTCCTTCATTTCTTCACTTGATTTCTTTGTGCTGCCCCCAGAAAAGACCCATCAAAAAGGCCACCAGCTAGATATAGTCACTTTTTCCACCAAAGAACCAGCCAATCCCAAGATTCACTGGAACCAAGCCACATGGACCGACTCTCTATGGTCCGACCACCGTTTATGCAGTTTCCAACTCAGCTGGCTAGTAAGACGCTCCTCACCCAAACCCAGAGTGGCAAAAAGACCTAATAAAATGGTAGCTAGCAGAGGTAGGGTAAACCCAATAGAATTCTGGTCACACTATGAACTAACATCTAGCCCAGACCCAGCCTCCTTCTCGGCAGACTCTTGGACCAACAAGTGTACGCAGTTATTAAACAAAATGGCCCCAACTAAACTAAGAAAAATAAGAAACAAGAATCTGGATGGTTGGTACGATACCGATTTAGGAAATATGAAACGGGAGTTACCGAAACTCGAAAGACAATGGTTGAAATCAGGGGACAGTATGGGGAGGTCAAATTGGAGACTAAAATTAAACGAATACAAAAAACTAATAACAAAGAAGTGCTCCAACTTCTACGCCCAAAAAATCGGATCGCCAAACACCAACATTAGAAATCTCTTTGAATTAGTCAATAATCTCTATGACACACAGGCCCTATCTCGCTTTACCCTTGATTCCCCTCCATCTGCAGATGAACTGGCGGAATTTTTCAACAACAAAATCATCAAATTGAGATCAAATCTAGCGAGCTCCTCAACCAACCATTTGAACTATCCGGTTGCAAAGATGACCCTAGGGTTGATATGGCCTGGAATAACTTCACTACACTATCCTGGCAACAATTCTCCAACTATTACGCGAAATACGCCATCTCCTACTGCAGATTAGACTGCTGCCCCCATACATTATGAAAGTCACGCCACTCTCTTTCAAAGCCAAGCTATTCAACCGGCTCTCTTCTCTCCTGCTAACCGGTACTTTTCCTGAGGATCTAGGCCAGATTCTGATCACCCCAATCGTAAAAAACCCTAGAGAATCTACCAAACAGACATCTAATTACAGACCAATTGCGAGCACTTCCTTTTTCGTCAAGTTAATGGAAGGTCTGGTCAACCAGGAACTAGTAATGTATCTGGAGAAATTTAGCATACTGCACGACAATCAGTCTGGTTTCCGCTCTGGATTCAGCACCGAAACTGTCATAGCATCACTACTGAATTTCCTCCACACTTTATTCAGCCAGGGTACCAGTGCTCTTATTCTGCAACTAGACCTAAGTAGTGCCTTCGATCTAGTTGACCACACTATTCTGATTGACTGTCTGGAGTCAATTGGTCTTTCAGGTAATGTGTTAAAATGGTTTCAAGGGTTTTTGACCAAACGGTCATATCAAGTCTACAGTGACAATAAAAAATCCGCTAGTTGTATCAACTCATGCAGAGTCCCGCAGAGCTCTCCCCTTTCCCCCACTCTGTTCAACATCTACCTTGCCTCATTGGGGAACTTACTTCAAAACCTAAAGGTTAAATTCTACATCTATGCAGACGATATCACCATTGTTATTCCCATTACCACTCTGACCTCCAAGACTAAGATTCATCTATCATCCATTCTAAGGGAAATGGAACTATGGATGACCAACTTCAAATTGAAGCTCAACACCGACAAAACTAAATTTTTCCTCGCTACCCCCAATGACAAAATCAGCGATCCATCGATCTCCTTGAATGGTCAGGTCTTCCCTATTGACTACTCCATTAAAATCCTAGGAGTCACCCTGGACCGCCACCTCACTCTAAATGCTCACACAGATTTATTAGTCAAAAAATGCTTTTCTGTACTATGGAAACTCAGAACCATCAGAAAATACTTTGATGCTCCATCCTTCCGCTTACTAGTTCAATCTTCCATCCTGAGCCTGCTCGATTATTGCAACATTATTTACTTAGCATCCTACAAAAAAAACATCCTAAGGCTCAGAGTCATTCAAAACTCGGCAGTTCGGCTGATCTTTAGGCTGAAGAAATGGAAACACATAAGCCCCTACTATCAGAAATTCCATTGGCTGCCCCTAGAGGCGCGAATCCTGTTTAAGTTCTCCTGTCTGTGCTACAAATCAATATTTGGCCTAGTCCCCACTTACCTCGTTTCCCACTTCAATCTGGCCAGTTATCTTAGACCCACACAAAGAATACATCTGTTCTCCTATCCAACAATAAAAGCCTGCCACTACAAAAGATTCTTGGACAGAACTCTTGCCTTCCAGGCAGGCAAATGGAATGATTGGCTTAGTAATGTTTTCGCGATCTCATCTTCCTACTTCAATTTTAGAAAACAGGTAAAAACGAGCTTGTTCAATTGATTTGTTAACTAAGAATCTTCTCTGCTCTGCTTATTCAACCAGTATCCCTAATGAACTACACAGCTTTCATATTCCTTCTTTATGTAAGATTGTATAATTCTCATATTCTTTCATTATGTAAGATTGTATTGCTGACTTTGTAACCTCTTCGCCGACTTTGACTGTAACCACTTCGCTTCTTGCTGTAAACCGCCTCGAACTTCTATGGCTTTGGCGATATATAAGAATAAAATTATTATTATTATTATTATTTTATTACTTTTTTGAAATTGTATCAACTTATAATGAAACATTTGCTCAGAGACATAGAGACAAAAACAAGGGGAAGACCCCAAGAATGTCACCTCACCACCCAATCATCGCATGTTCAATGTATTTCAGTTAATATCATAAAGTTTTTTATATGCTGTGTATCCACAGTCTATCACGTTCTCATAAAGTTAGAAGTTCCAAAATAACAAATGGGCATGTCAGAACCTGCAATTTAAGATAAGTTTATTATTTTGGAACTTCTAACTTTATGAGAACGTGATAGACTGTGGGTATACAGCATATTGAATGATTGGGTGGTGAGGTGACATTCTTAGGGTCCACCCCTTCCTTGTTTTTGCCTCTATGTCTCTGAGCATATATTTCATTATAAGTTGATATGATTTTGAAAAAGTAACATCTGAACACAGAGAGTGATTTTGTATCAGATTTGCCATATTCTCTTTAATCACTCATACAATATAGATTACCAAATTTATGATCCCCCTTATCAATTTATTTGCCAAAGATGAATGTAGGGCATAAAGTGAAGAGAAAAACAGCAAATGGATAAGGTGGCCATGGAAATAGAGTTAAGAGCACAGACAGATGGAAAAAGATGAGTAGAAAAATAAAGTCACCAGACAACAAAGGTAGGAAAGGTGATTTTATTTTAAATTCAGTGATTGAAATATGTCAGTTTTCAGAATTTAGATCTGTTGTCTATATTTTGCACTGTATAGGAAGAAATACATTTCTTTCTATATCTCTGTTGCTGTACTGCATGCAGAGTCTGGCATCTTAGGGTTTCATTTGTATATATTAGAACTTTTAGTTTGTGGTTCTGTATTTGCACAGGGTTAGAGTTACCAGATGTCCAGATTTACCCAGATGTCCTCTTTTAATAGGACTGTCTGAGTATCCAGAAGGCTTTTCAAAACCTCGCACTTTGTCTTGGTTTTGAAAAGCTTTTGAGTACGGGGCCGAGTCTGGAGTGTATTTGCACTTACGCAAATGCACTCCAGATTTAGCCTGAAGAGACAAGGTTTGCATGGGGCTGGGGTTGTGAAGCATTATTGGTGTCATGGCTCCAAGCATGGCTCCGTTAAACTTTTTGGACCCAAAATGGACCTCGCTTAAAAATTAACGAAGACCACTCATCCCCCTCCCCCACTCCTGCTTTTTTTTGGACAAGAAGAAAAAGAATGTGGGGGGGAAGGAGATACCCACAAGCTGCCAATATTTCATTGTATTAAGATTGTAGATTTCCAGATCAATATAATATCTTGGTTAGGACTTGTGAAGTACAGTAGATAGAGGGGTTTGGAGTGCCTATGTTTCTTGAACATTGCAGACTGAGGGAAATTCTGCTGACTGCTGGCTTTTTTTCTGCTTTAACAGATAGGAGAGGGGAAGAAGCTAAAGTGTATGTGTGTGAGGGTGGGTGTGTGGGGTTGTTCAAGGGTAAGGAGGGGCCTTCTTTATTTTCAAAGATTGAGTTGGTAGGTAGAAAGGAGGGAGGGATTATCATCTCAATGTGCTCACATTTAGGTCCTATTATTTGCAAATAGTGACCACTGAATGTGAAACATGACATAACTGCAACTGTCCTGAGACAGAGGAGGTTGCTGAGGAAAGGGAAGTCTGCTATTGTGGTGGGAGACTCGATCTTGAGAGAGGTAGATAGTCACGTAGCTGGAGGAAGGGAGGACCGGCTAGTGACTTGTCTCCCAGGGGCCAAGACACGAGACGTCACTGATAGGATCGAGAGGATCCTGGACGGAGCAGAGACATAGGAGACTGCGGTGATAATCCACGTTGGAACGAATGATGTGAGCTGGAGGAACTTCAGCATGGCCACACTGATTGACCAGTTCAGGGTCCTGGGATGAAAGCTGAAGTGGAGTACCCGGAGGATAGCATTCTCAGAGATCCTGCCTGTACCGAGAGCAGATGCAAAGAGGCAGGCAGACCTCCAGGCTGTGAATGCATGGTTGAGGAGATGGTGCCAGGAGGAGGGCTTCCACCTTGTGAGGAACTGGACGTCCTTCTGGGGAAAGAGCAAGCTCTATCGGCGGGACGGCCTGCATCTGAGCACAGCGGGAACTAGACTACTGGCAGCCAAAGTGAGGAAGGAGATCGAGAGGGCTTTAAACTGAGGAGAGGGGGAAAGCCGATAGCTGATTTGATGTTGATGCTTCGGACAACAGTATCCAGAACAGATGCTGAACGGGCTGACTTCAAGGAGGAAGTAAAGAGACCGGTGGATCTTATGATCAGACAGCGAGGGAAACATCAGGTAAAGGGAGCTTGCTGGGAGGAGACTAAAGGGCATGGAGACACAGGGGGACTGGGTGGCACGAGGACGAAAGCTGAGGGCAATATAGGGGTGCCACAAGGTGAGGGGGATCAAACGGAGGCTCAAGGGATGATAGCCCAGGAGGGGGCCGGTAGGGCTAGAAAACCCAGAGGAAAAGCGGGGAAGTGGGGTGGCGGGAATGTGGGGAAACTGAAAGCTATGAGGGTAAAGGCCGAGGGCAAAGCAGGAGAACTGCCCGAAATTCAAGGGGAGGTGGCCCAGGTAAATACAGAGGTGGAGGAAAAACGACGGGACCTGCGGTGCTTATACGCAAATGCAAGAAGCCTCATGGCCAAGATGGGTGAACTAGAGGTCGTGGCCAAGGGGGAGGACCTGGATATAATTGGAATTACAGAAACATGGTGGACAGAGGAGAATCAATGGGATTTGGCGCTGCCGGGGTACAAGCTCTACAGGAGGGACAGGGCCCACAAGAAGGGGGGAGGCATAGCACTATATATAAAGGTTGGGATGGATATGGCAAAGAAGGCAGAGGGGCTGGAATCGCTTTGGGTCAAATTGCCAGGAAACAAGGGTGCAGGCATAAAACTGGGGCTGTACTATCGCCCACCTGGTACGCCGGAAGGAGTCGGACACGACTTGGAAGCTGAACTGAGACAAGAATGCAGGACTGGAAGTGTAACAGTGATGGGGGACTTCAACTACCCAGGAATAGACTGGAGTACGGGTCACTCCAACTGCACTAGGGAAACAGGATTTGTAGAAGCTGTGAGGGACTGCTTCATGGAGCAACTAGTCAAAGAACCGACGCGAGGGGGTGCTACTCTTGACCTCATCCTAAACGGATTAGGGGGGCCTGCAAGAGGGGTAGAAGTGGGAGGACCACTAGGCAACAGTGACCACAACGCGATCAGATTCACATTAGAAAGGGGGACACCCACAGTAAGGAGGACCGCAACAACTGCGCTCAACTTCAGGAAAGGGAACTATGTTGCTATGAGGGAAATGGTGGGGAGGAAGCTCAGAAACATCCTTAGGATGGAGACTGTAGGAAGCGCCTGGACCCTATTCAGGGACACCCTGCAGGAAGCACAAAGAATGTACGTCCCCAGTTTCAGGAAAGGCGGCAAGAACAAGTGGTCAAAGGACCTGGTTTGGATCTCAACAGAAGTAAAGAGGGCAATAAATGACAAAAAAGTATCCTTCCGGAGATGGAAAAAGGACCCAACGGAGGAAAATCACCAGGCGCACAGGAAATGCCAAAAGGAATGCCACCGAGAGGTTAAAAAAGCAAAAGGAAAATACAAAGAGGGGCTGGCCAGGGAGGCGAAAAACTTCAAGGCATTCTTCAGTTACGTAAAGGGGAAGCGACCAGCGAGAGAGGAGGTGGGGCCGTTGGACGATGGGACTGATTAAGGAGGATAAAGAGGTAGCTGAGAGGTTGAACACGTTCGTCTCGTCGGTTTTCACGAGAGAAGACACATCTAATATACCGGACTCAGAGGAGCTCATGAGTGGGGAACAAGCTGAAAAATCGGAACACATAGAGGTAAGTAAGGAGGATGTCCTCAAACAGATAGACAGGTTAAAATGCAGCAAATCGCTGGGCCCGGACGGGATCCACCCAAGGGTTCTGAAAGAACTAAGACAAGAAATAGCGGGCACAATCCAGCATGTTTGCAACCTATCCTTGAAAACTGGAGAGGTACCAGAGGACTGGAAATTGGCGAATGTCACACCTATCTTCAAGAAGGGATCGAGGGGTGACCCCGGGAACTACAGGCCGGTGAGCCTGACTTCAATTATAGGGAAGATGGTGGAAGCTATGATCAAGGACGGTATTTGCGAGCACATCGAGAGAAATGGCCTACTGAGAACAAGCCAGCATGGATTCTGTAAGGGAAGGTCATGCTTAACGAACCTTCTGTACTTATTTGAGGGAATAAGCAGTCGGGTGGACAATGGGGAACCTATAGACATCATTTACCTCGATTTTCAAAAGGCTTTCGACAAGGTGCCACATGAAAGGCTGCTTAGGAAGCTGTGGAATCACGGGGTGGGAGGGGATGTGCACAGATGGATCGAGCACTGGTTGTCGGGTAGACTGCAGAGGGTCGGAGTAAAGGGACAATATTCTGACTGGCGGGGAGTCACGAGCGGTGTGCCACAGGAATCGGTGCTGGGGCCGTTACTCTTCAACATATTTATCAATGACCTGGAAAAGGAGGCAAAGTGCGAGGTTATAAAATTTGCAGACGATACCAAACTGTGCGGCAGAGTTAGGTCCAGGGAGGAGTGTGAGGACCTGCAAAGGGACCTGGACAAGCTGGAAGACTGGGCAAACAAATGGCAAATGCGCTTTAACGTGGAAAAATGCAAGGTCATGCATTTAGGGAAAAAGAACCCGTTGTTCAACTACAAATTGGGGGGGGCATTGATGGGAGACAGCAGTCTTGAGAGAGACTTGGGTGTGCTGGTGGATGCATCACTGAAGCCATCTGCACAGTGCGCAGCAGCCTCGAAAAAAGCCAACAGGATGCTGGGCATCATAAAGAGGGGCATAACAACCAGGACGCGGGAAGTCATCATGCCATTGTATCGAGCGACGGTGTGTCCACATCTGGAATACTGCGTTCAATATTGGTCGCCGTACCTCAAGAAGGACATGGCGGAACTTGAGAGAGTCCAAAGGAGAGCAACGAAACTGGTAAGAGGGCTGGAACACTGCCCATACGCCGAGAAGTTGGATAGGCTGGGGCTCTTCTCTCTGGAAAAAAGGAGGCTCAGGGGAGATATGATAGAGACCTTCAAGATCATGAGGGGCATAGAGAGGGTGGATAGGGACAGATTCTTCAGGCTGAAGGGGACAACAGGTACGAGGGGGCATTCGGAGAAACTGAAGGGAGATAGGTTCAAAACAAATGCAAGGAAGTTTTTTTTCACACAAAGGGTCGTGGACACTTGGAATGCGCTACCGGAGGAAGTGATCAGGCAGAGTACGGTACAAGTATTCAAACAGGGATTGGACGGATTCCTGAGGGATAAAGGGATCGTGGGATACTGAGAGAGGTGCTGGGATGTAACACAGGTATAGAAAGCTAACCAGGTAATAAGTATAGATACCCAACCAGGTCGTGCATGTGCAAGAACGGAGGGTTAGGACTTCGATGGGAAGATAGGATTCAATGGGAAACCAAGGTGGCAAGGGAGCCCCTTTTGGGATTCAGACAGGTCGTGACCTGTTTGGGCCGCTGCGGGAGCGGATTGCTGGGCAGGATGGACCTATGGTCTGACCCGGCGGAGGCACTGCTTATGTTCTTATGTTCTAACAACAAAAACATCGTGTTTCAGATCATTTAACACAATGAAAAGAAACAGGGAGTGTTGCTATAATTTTCATGTAATTTCAGAATGAATGCATACCCTTGTTAACACCTGATAACATTTATGAATCTTTGTCATCTAACGTTGTTTTCTAGGCCTCCTCCCTTCCCTAAAAACAGTTTAGCATACAATATTTACTTTCTGTAAGTACTTCTAAGTTTGTTACAGTTATTGCACTGCCTATTTAAAACCAAGCACCCCTGGCACAGATCTGATTCACCTGTCTGGACCAGTAGGTTTCCAAAGCAACAACAATTTCACAAGAGGAAGGGAAGAGCAATAACTGTTTACAGAAACAAACCTCCCCCCCTTCAATTGTCATGATGCCAGCATGTTTAATTATTGCTAAAAACGTCAAACTTTACTATTTACTGTTTGGCTATTTCTCACTGAACAAGATCTCTATATGTGTATGGCAGAGGGCATGGGGTGTGGATAAAAATAAACAGATTGTGTTACAAAGTGTTCTTTCACTGTCTGCAAGGACTTTGGAAAAAAAACAAAAAAAACCTCCTGACTTATACTTGGCTGACAGTCGGCACATAATGAGTAATAGCTCCTGGGGACCAGTGGGAAGATGTGTGGGAAAACTTTAATTAAAAGCTTGTCAGTACAATTTTACCTGGGTGACATCATCTCACTGTAATCCTGCTGCTAGGCTTTGTTGTCTGTGATACTGCATGTTTTGCCATCAGCAAACAATCCAGAAAGTATTTTAAAACATTGGGGGCAGGAAGCTGTGCTGTCAATATAATACAATCCCTTCTTCTTGTCCTGATTTTCTAATTAGCAGCTGTGGGACTCACATGCTTGGTTTTGAGTTTTGTTTTGTTTTTCTTTTCTTTGATGTGAGGGGAAAATGCTATTGATGCAGATTATATAAGATTTAGGCTGATATATTTTTGATCTTGACATTCTGCACTAATTGTTAGTCTATAACAAAAGTATGCATTCACTTTTCAGGACCTAATATTCTTTGACAGTAGTAATTTGCTTACATTAAACCAAATATGATTAACATACTTTAAAAATTGATATAGGTGATCATTTTAGAAAGGCTATTTATGTTTGACATGTGCATAAACTAGCACTTAAATATTTAATTTAATCTAGTATTTCTGAGTAGCTCTTTGCCTAAACAGGTTCAAAAGAACTTAAAATAAAGAATTACAGAATGTATTTGCTACATTATAGTAGTTTGAGGAGGCAGAGTTATGAATGGAGTAATGGGGAAGGGAGTATACTGTAGAGGTTCTATGACTGTACTGGTATAACACTTGAATTGAGTATGGGATTTAGTGACATTTGGTATTTCAAGTTAGTTGTCTATGGTGGGTATGCTTTCAAAGAAGAGAGTTTATAATTTTTTCAGAATTTGTTGCAGAATTTTCCATCCTGATGTCAATTGGGAGGTTGTTCCAGGTCTTGGTGCCAAGATAAGTGAAGAGCGAGTCGAATGTGTGTTTGTATTTAACCCATTTGGGAGATGGAAGGAGTAGCTGAAATGATTCTAGTTTTCTTGTTGATGTTGACTAGGAATTGACAAATAAGTCTCTAAGTAGTTCAGCAATTTTTGCATATAAGATTTTGAACATTATGCAGGATAGTTTGAAGGTGATATGAGTTTTGATGGGAAGCTTCTTATAGTAAGGTGAGACAGTCAGATTTTTTTAGTTTGAATATAGTGTGATTGCTGCGTTTTGAATCATCTGTAGTTTGTTCAGGAGAATAGAGTTTAGACCCACACAGAGGGAGTTGCAGTACCGTATTTTCTCGCATATAACGCGCGCGTTATACGTGGTTTTTACGTACTGCGCATACCCTTGCACGTTATACGCGTGAGCGTGTTGTACAAAATTTTTTTTACATAGTTCCCCCCCGACGTCCGATTCACCCCCCTCCCCCGCAGGACCGCTCGCACCCCCACCCCGAAGGACCGCTCACACGCACCCGCACCCCCACCCTGAAGGTCCGCTCGCACGCACTCCCACCCGCACCCGCACCCCCACCCTGAAGGACCGCTCGCACCCCCACAGCCTCCCGACCCCCCCCCCCATCATGTAGAAGCTCCTACCGGTGTCCTGCTGCTTCCTCTTGGCGGTCCCGACACCCGACACGATCGGGGCAAGAGAGAGCTCAAGCCCTCTTGCCCCAGCCAACCGCGGCACCCCCCAACACGATCGGGGCAAGAGGGAGCTCAAGCCCTCTTGCCCCAGCCAACCGCAGCACCCCCGACACGATCGGGGCAAGAGAGAGCTCAAGCCCTCTTGCCCCCCCCCGACTCCCTGACAATATCGGGCCAGGAGGGAGCCCAAATCCTCCTGGCCCTGGTGATCCCCCCTGCTAGTTGTTTGGGCCAGGAGAGAGCCCAAACCCTCCTGGCCACAGCGACCCCCTACCCCCACCCCGCACTACATTACGGGTAGGAGGGATCCCAGGCCCTCCTGCCCTCGACGCAAACCCCCCTCCCCCCAATGACCTCCCCCCCAAGAACCTCTGACCGCCCCCCCAGCTGACCCGCGACCCCCCCTGGCCGACCCCCACGACACCCCCACCCCCCTTTCCCGTACCTTTGTGTAGTTGGCCGGACAGACGGGAGTCAAACTCGCCTGTCCGGCAGGCAGCCAACGACGGAATGAGGCTGGATTGGCCCATCCGTCCCAAAGCTCCGCCTACTGGTGGGGCCTAAGGCACCTGGGCCAATCAGAATAGGCCCGGGAGCCTTAGGTCCCACCTGGGGGCGGGGCCTGAGGCACATGGGCCCAACCCGACCATGTGCCCAAGGCCCTGCCCGATATTGTCGGGGAGTTGGGGAGTCGGCGGGGCAAGAGGGCTTGGGCTCCCTTTTGCCCTGATCGTGTCGGGGGTGCCGCGGTTGGCTGGGGCAAGAGGGCTTGAGCTCCCTCTTGCCCCGATCGTATCGGGGGTGCTGCGGTTGGCTGGGGCAAGAGGGCTTGAGCTCCCTCTTGCCCCGATCGTGTCGGGGAGTCGGGACCGCCAAGAGGAAGCAGCAGGACACCGGTAGGAGCTTCTACATGATGGGGGGGGGGCGGGAGGCTGTGGGAGTGCGAGCGGTCCTTCAGGGTGGGGGTGCGGGTGGGAGTGCATGCGAGCGGTCCTTCGGGGTGGGGGTGCGAGCGGTCCTGCAGGGGGGGTGAATCAGACATCGGGGGGGGGCATCAGTCTTTCAAGGTGGGGACAGGACTTCAAAGGGGAGAGGAGAGTCGGGGCAGGCGAAAGGAGAGTCAGGGTGGCCAGAGGAGAGTCGGGGCGGGCGAAAGGAGAGTCGGGCAGCATGCGCGGTATACGGGTGTGCGCGGTATATAAAAATTTCTGTACATAAATTTGTGTTTTTCGCGTGCTATACCCGTGTGCGCGTTTTACATGGGTGTGCGTTATCTACGTGAAAATACGGTAATCTAGCTGGGACAGTATAAGCATTTCTATTAGTTTGGCAAAGTGGCGCTCTTGAAAAAAAGGTCTGATAAGTCTTAGCCTTCTCATATTATAAATCAATATTTGGTCTGGCTCTTACCTAGTTTCCCAATTTAATCTAGCAAGTTCTATTAAGCCCTTACGAAGAATACATCTGTTCAGCTAACCGACAATAAAGGCCTGCCACTACAAAAAATTCTTGGACAGAACTCTGGCCTTCCAGGCACGCAAATGGAATGATTGGCTTAGTAACATTATTATGCTCTCCTCATCCTACTTCAATTTTAGAAAATTGGTAAAAACGAGTTTGTTCAATCAATTTGTAAACCACAAATCTATACAGCTCTGCTAATTCACCCAGTAACCTTAAGAACTATATAGCTTTCCACTTCTTTCATTATGTAAGATTGTATTGATGACTTTAATTGTGACCTCTTCGCTGATTGTCCAGCGTTTCTTGTTATAAACTGCCTCGAACTTCCATGGCTTTGGCGGTATATAAGAATAAAATTATTATTATTATTATTATTATTATATTATAGAAGATTTTCTTCCTTAAGTTGATACTTGAGATTTATATGATAGGGTGGAGTCGAGTATGACTCCAAGTATCTTGGATGTTTATGTTTGTTAAAATCTTTCTATACCTCCTATAAAGCCAAAGAGGATCAAAGCTGTTTACATCACAATTTAATCATATTTAAGAAAGGAACTCCATTAGAAAATAGGAAAGGAAAGAAGAGAAAGGAAAGAAATTAAAATTTCTAAAACTTATCCTCTAAAACTGTTATATGAAATAAATAAATCCAAATCAACACGAATCAGTACAAATTAATACAAATTACTGATGTCTTGTTGATATCCAGTATGGATCCTGAGGTTAGGGTTACAGTGGGAGGAACTGTGTGTACAGTTGTATGAAACGATAGAATTTTGGTTTTGTCTGTGTTTAGTTTGAGTTTGTTGGATGTGGTCCAGATCTGCATTTTGTCTATTCCTTTTGATAAATGTTATAAATATATCGGTAGGACAGGTAAGCGACTGGACTTGGCCAGTCACTTTTTTTGGATCACTAAAAGCGATCACTTTTTTTTTGTGCATTGCAAAGCAATGTTAGAGCATCAATCACTTGGCTAGTTTACATGGCATTTCAATATTTTTTTTATTTTTTATTTTTAATTCTTTATTCATTTACACCTACAAAAAGTAAAACAATATATAACATCAATTTATTTATAAATACATCACTTAATATTCTATAAAACTCAATGATTCTCTTTTGGTGAGAATCATTGAAGCGGTAACTCTTAATTTAACATAATCCCCTGATGCAGCAGATGTGCGAAACAGGGCCTGTCGGGATATCTAAGAGAAATCTATAAACAAAATTTTAATTAGTTTTCCGAGTGCAATTGATCTGCATTTGGCTTCAACTGCAGACAGCGGTGGTTTTGCAATATCAGAAAACAAGGAGATAAGTGCTCGTTTCTTATATTTTTTTGAAATGTATTGAACATCTATGATAAAAGTGTTCAAAGTTCTAAAAGTGATCACTTTAAAGGTGTATAACAGTGATTAATGTAAGATAGATAACGGTGTTTTTTCTGAGACCAAGGATGTATTTCTCTGTGGCAACTAAGTACTTGCCATAGAAAGTTTCTCGGGTATGTTCCTGAGAAACACTGAGGTCTTTTTCTCCGTTTAAAGAAACGTGGCATATAATTTCTGATACTAAGATAGTAGATGAATATCTTTTTTGTGTGGATATTGATTTAAGATATTCATCTTGTATAGAAATATTTTGTATGTCAACCCCTGTCATAATGAGTAATAGCTTATTATTACTAGATGATATTTGGCTCTTAGCCCTCATTGATGTGCCAAATAACACAATATCATAAGTTAATGCAACCGGATTTTCTAACAAACCATTTATTTGACCCCAAATTGATTTCCAAAAAGCAAGTATCAACGGACAGTAGAATAATAAATGATCTAGTGTCCCAGCTTCAAGATGACAGTGCCAGCATCTTTTTTTTTTCTTTTATTTATATTTTCATCAAATTTTTACAAGAAAATAACTTCTTGTTACAGAAATACAGTAAAGTAATATCAATATAAATCCAAAAATATAAAAGTGGAATAATTTTTCTGACTTCCTTAGACCACAGTTAACAGGGGAGTACAGCCTAAATATTATGAGAGAACAATTTCAATTAACGTAAAAATAATAGGTAAACTTTAACATTAATTCACAAATTGCCACTACTTATTCATCGCACCTGTACACACTTCATCAAGCTATCTTTTTCAGCTCTAAAAAGGATTTTAACTGATCCGGTGGAAAAAACACATACTTAATTTGGGAATACTTTATAATGCATTTACAAAGATATGTCAGAAGAAAAGATGCACTCAGAGATATTACATCTTGTCTTAAAGACAAAAACTGTTTCCTCCTTTCTTGGGTGATTTTTGTCACATCTAAGGTGATTTTTGTTCTATATTCTTTTACCATAAAACAAATTTTTAGAAAATTTAAAGTATAGTTTCATAAATGCATCCATGTCCTGTTAAAAAACAAAATATATCAATAATGTTGCTCTCAACGTTGACTCAGAAATAGATTCTTCAAGTAGAGACGTTCAAATATGTTACTGACCGTATTGAGGTGGAAGAAGACATCTTTTTCCTTACAGGACCTATGATAACAAGAGGGCATCCGTTAAAAATCAAGGGTGGGAGATTTCACGGTAACATTAGGAAGTATTTCTTCACCAAAAGGGTGGTTGATCATTGGAATGATCTTCCACTTCAGGTAGTTGAGGCCAGCAACGTGCTTGATTTTAAGAAAAGATGGGATAAACATGTGGGTTCACTTTGAGGAAGTGCTTAGGGGGCAGGGTTCTTGTGTGGGCAAACTTATTGGGCCAAAGGCCTTTTTTTCTGCCGTCATATTCTATGTTTCTATGTTTCTAAGTATAGCAGATATGTTCTTTAAATCAAGCTGTGACGGTTGAGTAGATTGAACATTTTCCTCTTCCATAGCCTCCTGAGATTTTTTAATAGTTAATGGAAGATAATATATTTTAGTCAAAGGGGGGAATAAATTCTGAAGAATAACCAAGGATTTCTATCACATTTTTTTGAAAACATCATATGGTAGAATTCCAGGAGTTTTAGAAAAATTCAAAATTCTCACATTCAGTCTGCGATTATAGTTTTCTATATTTTCTAATCTCCTTTGCAAAGAGGTACTATCTTTTATTGCAGTATTCTTATAATCATTTAATAATTGTACATCAATTTGCAACTTCTTGAGTGAGCTTTTAGTCTCAACATTCATCTGTTCAATAGTTTTTGTAACATTGTCCAACTTGGCTCCAAGAGCTTTTACATCTTCTGCTGTCTTCGTTGTGGCAACATCCAGTTTCTGCAGCGTTTTAAGATAGCTGACATGGTGTCCTCATTGGAAGAGAATGATTCTCCTACGCTACATCGGCAGAAGCTTATGTGCCAGGGAACCTCTCTCTGCAAGAGCATTGGGTGCAACTTCGGCCTCCCTTCCTTCCATTTCCTGGGTAGCAGTGTCAGCCGGACAAGGAGGCGGGACAACAGGTGCCGGCGAGAGTGAGATTTCTTGCCCCAGCGAAGATGAGTTCTCTCCACTCGTTCTCGCAGCGGGGCTTAATTCACCAAATCCTGAGAAAATTGCTGGGAAGGACTGCTCCAACATTTGCTGGATCAAGGGTGTTGAAGAGGTAGGCACCCTCACAGTACCTTTTCGTTTTGTATGCGGCATTGACGGTAGCAGGAAATTCGTCCGGTGGTAGGAGCGTTCTCAACACTTCCTGCTTAGTGTCGCCATCTTTGCCACTCCCCAGCCAGCATCTATTAGACTTAGAGCTATCTAACTTCTGTAAACAAACTGGGGTCCAAAATGAACAAAAAACAAGTTTGTCTCATAGATGCCGACACTGTACATCTCATTTTCCAAGACCAAATTTGTGGCCATTGAGATGCAGTAATTTGATGCTTTATCTCAAAGCTCCAAATGTCCCGTAGACCAGTTTTTGGTTTCTTATTCAAAAATCCAGATATTAATTTATACCACTGAGCGGCCTGGTGTCCCAGGAAGTCCACCTGAAAACATAAGAGCGGCAAACTATATGGTTACTAAGATTTTTTCATTCAAGGAACCCCACCTGAATGGCCTGCTTCAACTGCAACCATTTATAATTTTGTGATTTGTTAAGACCAAATATATATTGCAATTGTGAAGAGTCAAGCAGTTTACCATCAAAAATAACATCTGCTAAAGTACGTACACCTGCCTTCATTCAATATTTCCAGATGACCTTAAATCCGCCAATTTGAATCTTGGAGTTCAGCCATAGGGTCTGATATGTTGATTTATGAACTGGAATTGGTGTTAAATTATTCACATATTTTAGAGTTTTCCATGTATCTACTAATATTCTATTTTCTTTATATAACCTAGGCATCTTGATACTTATAACATGACCTAGCCGGAGTGGAGATAGAAGTTGCCATTCCAACCATAACCAAACCGGGAGACTTTCCATGAGCTCTGGGAGGATCCAATACATACCCTGACACATAATATAGGATTGATGATATCTATAGAAATTAGGAAAATTTACCCCACCCTCTGCAATTGGTTTTTGTAAAGATACTAAAGCAATTCTAGCAATTTTACCCAGCCAAATAAATTTAGGGCTTCTTTTACGAAGTTGCGGTAGTGGTTTAATGTCCGTAATAGCCTCTTGAGCAGGCGGTAGCTTTCGGCTAGGGCGGGGGTTAGCGCGTGATTAAAAGTCATACACGCTAAAGCCGCTACCATGATTTCTTAAAAGGAGCCCTTAGTCAGTATACTATTTAACTTTTTATAAAAAGACCCTGGAAAATAAACTGGTAGCATATTCATTTGGTAACAAACCACAGGCAAAATCATCATTTTAACAGTTTGAACTCTCCCCCACCAAGACAGATGTAAAGGGTTCCACTGCTCACATATTTTTGTGACCTTTAACAATAAAGATTTTTCATTTACTTTCATTATCTCATCCAGTGTATTTTTTATCCAGATACATAGATATTTTATACCCTCTTCTATCCATAGAAAGGGGAATGCATCAAATAAACCTTTTGTACAATGCACATTAAGTGGAAGAACCTCTTATTTACTCCAATTTATCTTATATCCTGAAAATTTCCCAAATTTCTCAATCAAATCCAATAAATGTGGAATGGTTGTTTCAGGGTTTCTCAAATGAAGCAAAATATCATCTGCATATTGTGACACACTTGTCCCTTGCTCTAACCAGCAGAGGGATTAGTTGTGTTGAGTTCTGGCCTGTTGGCGTGGCCTCCTCAGGTAGGAGGAAGGCTTTTCAGGTTATAACAGACCTAGGCGCTTGCCTAGTCTGCCAGGCCACACTGAGAGTAGCTTGTAAAGAGAAGACCACACAGGTGAGTTTGTTCCAAAAGAATGTTCTTGTACTTTATTGAACCCGGGGGTCTGAATACCATCAGCCACCCGCATGTCATGGAAAAACATAAAACACACAATAACTTGCAGTTGTCAGAATGACTTGCTACACCAGCCACATGCAGTTCAATACCCTGAACTTTTCCAGTCTAAATACAGTCCTCTTCACCAGGGGTTAAAGTAAATGCAAATATCAGGAAAATAACTTTCAAACTTTGCCAACACTTTGTGAAAACAGACAGAGTAATTGCAGTTCCCAAACTTGGCAATGAATTCCTTAAACGTTTCAGCTTACCTAGCTGAGACAGGGATAGGTTTTGCAGAGCAGGTTTCACAGCTCGTTACTATCAGCTGGGCTTCCTAGCCATGGCATTAGATAAGCTGTGAACTTTACTTAGGTTTTCACAAGGAGCTTTCACACCCACATAGATAACGTTCCTTGAACAAACAATGCCCTCCGGGCAGTCATACAGTGTAACCGGGAGATTTTCCTGCTCTCCCTCTAATTACTGTCAGCTGGGCTTGGGTTACGGAGCCAGCACAAGCACAGCCTTGCTTCATTCCCTTTAGCAACTAACCTCCATGTCAGTGGGGAAATAGCCAGCTTCCAGCAGTGGTTCAGAGACATCCATAGCCTCTGCCTGCTCAGCAGCAGCTGGGGTTGAGCTGAGGTAGTCCTTGGTCATCTCCACGTCCTCACTGCTGTGAGTTGGAGGAGAGAGACTTCTTCCCTCATCTGCATCCAAGCCTTGCTGCTTCTCCTGCTGCTGCCTGAGCTCGTTAGCTCTAGCCCCGTCCCTGCTCTCTCTACTGTGATCCCATGCTCTGTTCTTATGTGAGTTAAAGCCCCACCCCTCTCTCCTAGGAGCAACTGTGTTAGGCAGGAAATCCCTAGGGAAATAATTCAGGTTTCTCCTAGGCTGGTAATGAGCATACCTTCCAGCACTGGGACTCCACTTCTCAATAAGAGTCCTATCAGGCTTTCTAGAGTACCTGTCCTGAGATGGCACTCTCTGCTGGATTTTCCTATGCTCATGCCTCTCCTGCTCTACCTCACTGTCTGAGGGGTAGTCAGCCAAATCCAAACCTTTACTTTTAACCTGGTCAGCCCTTCTGACCAGGGACCGTATTCTGTTTTTATCCTTTACAGAGACAAAGCTGGCCACAGGTTTGTCACAATATACAAAGACTTTGTATTCCCGACCTGTATAAGGAATATCCTGAATCTCTGCCACCTGATGAATAGCTAATAACAAGGGTTCCAATACAATATCAAGTTTCAAGTTAATGAAAAATTTGATATACCACCTTATCATTTATTTCAAGGTGGTTATACATTTTAAAATAGGGTAAAAATAGATAATACAATCATACATAATTTTAACAAAATAAACATACAAGATTAGACAAAACAATGACACATGATTAGACAAACGGGTACAAGTGGAAAAAAGAGGAGAACTACAATGATTAAAGAAAAATAAGATATAAAGGTCTAAACAAAAGGGCGGGATTAAAAACAAGTAAGCCCAATATAAGTGGACTTATAAAAGATAAAAAAAATTTAGAATCCTTAAAAGAACATTTACACTTGAAAGGCATCTTTTAAAAGGAATGTTTTGAGAAAAGATTTAAATTTCTCAAGATTGGTTATCTCTCTTAGAGTATTTGGTGCCGAATTACAGATGGTAGGGGCAACTACTGAAAAGGAGACAAAGGACACCCCTGTCTAACTCCCCTCTGTAAACAGAAATGCTCTGAGAAATTATTATTAATATACAATCTAGCAGCAGGGGAGCTATACCTTATTTGCCTGGCTGAATCAGAGAATGAGCGATCGTGCAGAAAACCACGCAGTGAGCTGTTTTGTGCATCAGGTTGGCATATCCGATCATCACTAAATCAGTCATAACCAGTTTAGTGACAATTGTTAGATGATTGCTGGCTTTAGTGCATCTGGGCCTAAGTGGTTCAGTGGTTTTTGCACTTGGTTTAGTGGAGACACAGCATTGCTCTTATGCACAGCTGATTAGTTTTTAAATGTCATCATTTCAAACCACCATTCATTTATTTACATTTAGATTGTTTTACTATAAGACCCCTGAGGCAGGCCATACGGCCGAAACACTTACATGTCAGATCTTGAATGAATAAAAAGATTGAACACCAAGGTTACCTCTTTTGAGAAACATTTGAACCCAGCTAAATTAATCATTCTGCTTTAGCAATATTTTATCTTGTGGCACATTTTGGATCCTAATTTGTAACTCCTCTAGGCATCTAATTTTATAATTAATTCTGCTCTGTAAGAAATAAAATTCCAATTTTCTTTTAAATGTTCTAGGTTTCTGTCCTTTAATCAATCTATCAATCTATCTATCTATACACACACACACACACACACATACAGAACTAAAGTTTGAAACAGTCAGGGGTTTCTCCAGACTAAGATCTCTTGTGACAAAGCCAGCACCAGCTCTA
Organism: Geotrypetes seraphini; assembly: GCF_902459505.1. Classification (NCBI taxonomy): domain Eukaryota; kingdom Metazoa; phylum Chordata; class Amphibia; order Gymnophiona; family Dermophiidae; genus Geotrypetes; species Geotrypetes seraphini. Next base: position 285,307,494 of record NC_047085.1, on the reverse strand, counting down.
GTTTTGACCCTGGTAAGATCCGGTGCAGAAGAGCTGACCAGGTTGATTCTGGCGATCAACTTGAGGCTGACCCCTCTTGCCCCTATATTCAGAGTAACAGTGGTATGGAACAGAGGCAGGCAGACTGGCAACAGCAGCCTCCGGGCTATAGGGCAGCTAGAGAAGCCAGAAGGAATGTAGCTGCACTGAGTAAACCCAGGCAGAGAAAGGCTGCTTTAGAACCAAAGCCCATCCCTCGCTACAGGCTGAAGGGGATTGGCTCTGAGCTGCTTAAGAGCAGACTGATGCAAGCAGGAGGAGGAGGAGCGAGTGACGAAGGAGAGTCACTCCCATAGCCCAAGGCAGTGCAGGAGCCCTGGAGCCAAGCAGCAGAGCCAACAGTTTCAGATTGGCCTATGCAGGAGGTGGAAGAAATCTTCCCTACCTCAGACTTCCAGATCGCTGACTGTGTGGAAGGAATGGAGGTACAAGCTACTGGCTCTATGATAGAGAGCCAGACAGAATGCATGGGCATTAAATGAAAGGAAGTGAGTAACTGTGAAGCAATTAGGGGTAAATTCTCTATAGTACGTCTAAACTTAGGCGTGCTTTAGACGTCTGAAGTAATTGAATAATTACAGAGTTAAGGGTCTTAATGAGCGTTAATTGAGAGTTAGACGTAGCTAGACGTCAGGTAGACGTCCAGAAAAGATAGGCTTAGGAGACGTCTGAAGAAAGCATAGTCGCGTCCACATATGTAGACGTGGGCGTGCCGTGGCGTGACATGGGCGTGATGATGGGCAGGCACTACTTAGACGCTACTTAGGCGGCATACCGTGTCTAAATATCGTCTATAATGCAGGCGTAAGAAACGCTGGTCTAACGTGGATTTTGCTTCATTTCAATGCGGTTTCAACTTTCCTAATTCTGGCTCCCCTTTAGATTACATTACATTACATTAGGGATTTCTATTCCGCCTGTGCCTTGCGATTCTAGGCGGATTACATTATAGAAGATATCTGGGCAGTTCCAGTAGAATTACATTTCAGGATATGAGTATATTACAGTAACGGTAAAGAGTTATGATACTTCAAGTTCACAGAAGATAATACTTATCACAGAAGTTATTACATATAACAGAAGATAATGCATTTTGCAGAGGTAATACATGGCAACTCGATCGTTTAAATCGGGTGTAATGTAGAAGAGTTACAGTACATTTTAGGTCACAGACAAAGAGATAGTATAGATGGGTGTTTCCGAAGTCGTTGGTTGGGAACTCATTGGGTGGTGGTTAGAGTGATGGGAGATATTTTTTGAACAGTAGTGTTTTTATTTCTTTGCGGAACTCTTTTATGTCTGTTGTTTTGGTCAGTAATTTTGAGATGTCAGAGTCTATTTTAGCTGCCTGTGTCCCCAGGAGGTTGTTGTAGAGTTTCTTACGACAAGTACCGTTGAGTGGTGGATAGGTGAAAAGGTTCTGTGTTCTCCTTCTTCTTGGTGGGTGGTAGTGATGAAAACGGTTATTTAGGTAACTGGGTTACTTTGAAAATGAGACAGTAGAGTTTGAATTGTGTTCTTGCTTTTATTGGTAGCCAGTGAGATTCTAGGTATGCATTGGTAATGTGGTCGTATTTGCTGAGTGAGTATATGAGTCTGAGGGCTGTGTTCTGGATGGTCTGTAGTTTTTTTATTGTGTTGGTCGGGCAAGGTAAGTAGAGGCTGTTGCAATAGTTGACAATACTTAGCACAAGGGATTGGACAATGATCCTGAATTGGTCTTTGTTAAAGAATTTCCTGATTTTTCTTAAATTTCGCATTGTGAAGAATGCTTTTTGGGTGACCTTTTGGATTTGTGTTTGCATTGTGCAGCATCTGTCTAAATGTATTCCTAGGATTTTGAGGGAGTTCTGTATAGGGTACTTGATTGAGTTTACTTCCAGTTCTGTTAGGGATGGTTTTTTGTCCTTCTCTAGTAATAAGAATTTGGTTTTGTCAGAGTTCAGCTTCAACTTGTGATCTGTCATCCATTTATCCACTGTTTCTAATGTAGTTTTCAGGCGTTCTGTGGAGATTGGGTTGTGTATGTCGAATGGAAGGAGGATGGTTATGTCGTCTGCGTAGCTGAAAGAAGTAATATTTTGGGTGTCTAGGGTGGTGCCTAGGGAGGATATGAATAGGTTGAAAAGTGTGGGAGAGAGGGGAGAGCCTTGTGGTATTCCACATGGATTGGACCATGGTTCAGATAGAATGTCTTTAGATTTGACTCTGTATGTTCTAGTTTTAAGGAAGCCTTGGAACCAGTTATGAACTTTACCTGAAATTCCTATTGCGTCTAGTTTTTGGAGAAGTATGGAGTGGTCCACTAGATCGAATGCAGCTGAGAGATCAAATTGGATGATTAGCAGTCTGTTTCCTTGGCTGAGGTGACTTCGAGCTATGTCTAGTAGAGATACCAGGAGAGTTTCTGTACTGTAGTTGGTTCTGAATCCGGATTGGGATGGATGTAAGATATTGTGGGCTTCAAGGTAAGTGGACATTTGTTGTGCAACTAGTCCTTCTATTATTTTGACGTATGTTGGGATAGAAGCGATTGGTCTGTAATTTGATGGGTTATTTGTTAGACCTTTGGGATCCTTCAGTATAGGCGTGATTATAATTTCTACGAGCTCTGGTGGGAACTGGCCTTCCCTGAGTGTGGTTTGCAGCCATAATGTGTAGCTAGCTTTGAAGTTGGTGGAAGCTGTTGCTAGTAGGTATGGTGGGCAGTTATTCAGATCACATGATGATTTGCAATATTTTTTGTATAGCCTGTCCAGTTCAGTCCACTGGGTTGTAGGGAAGTCGGTCCAGAACCTGTCAGCTGATATTGCTTCATCTGATGTGGGTTTTATTAGAATCTTGTCTGTGTTGTTTTGTGAGTTGTTGAATGTTGTTCTAATTGAGATGATTTTATTTTTGAAGTGGTCTGCTAACTGAGAGGCTGTAGGTGTTAGGTTTTCCTGGGTGGCTAGACATGGTTTAGTGTCGGTAAGGTTTCTTACTAGGTTGAATAGTTTTTTTGTGTCTGGTTTGTCGGTGCCTATGAGGTTGGAGTAATAGTCTTTGCGTTTTTCCTTCAATTTGATTTTGTATTGTTTGATTTGGATTTTCCATTCTGTTTTAGTAATTTCTTGTTTCTGTTTTATCCATGCCCTTTCTAGTTGTCTACATTTCCTTTTTAGTTGTAGGAGTTCAGTGTCAAACCATTTATCTGATTGTCTGTGTAGTTAGACGTCCCTGTGTAGTTAGACGTCCCTGGTGCTTTTGCAACAATACCACCAGGTTTGAATAGGTAATTTTCATCTTTTCTCTGTCCTAATAAATTTAATGACACCATATCAATAAAACACATTATATTGCATGGATAACAAACTACATTTCTGCCCAAACAATAATACAATTTACACATTGCACCACCTTTTTGGCTTTCCTGTTAAAAAAAAAAACCCTTTTTTTCTCAACAAACAGCACTGCAATCGGCTCTGTTTTGAAAGCAAAGAAAGAACAGCAAACACATATCATTATTGCACACATTACTTCATTTCTCAGCACTTAAAAAGAGAATAAACAGATACACACCTTAACATTCATCTTCCCTCATTGCAAAATGGATCTCCTTCAGCTGCACAAAGCTGACCTCATTGTGACATCATCAAAATGCACCTTCAAGGTAGTATGCCACAATTAAAAGATGTGCTGGGTGTAGAACTCACAACCTCTGGACGACTAGCACAGCATATTTACCCATAGAGCTACAGCAGCTTCTACTTAGGTCCATCTCACCACCCTTTCATATCATACTTGACTGATCTGCCTATGTATCATCTCATTAGATATCATGTCACACTCAACTCAAAGAAAGCATTTCTGGCTCACCAGGTTAATACACCTGGTCCAACCTCTCAAGGTCACCGGTTCAAATCCCACCATCAGCATACCTCTTTTTCACAGCTTCCTATTAGCTCTCAAAGTGGTGTGTATGTGTGTATATATATATATATATATATATATATATATGGTGGACTTTGCTGTTTTTCATGGTTAGGGTTAGGGTTAGGATGTTATGCTGCAAGAGTGTGTGTTGGGGTGGGGGAGGGGGTCAGAGAACAGGCTGCTGAGAATTGGTGCAGATCATTTTAAGGATCAACTCAAATAAGTTTAAGCAAAGGAATGCCTAAAGATTTGGAAGGTTTTCTGGTAGAAAACAAATATCAAATATGTATTAAGGAATTGCAGCACAAATGACACCGATCGTTAAGGGCAAAGAACACAGCTTTTCCGCATATGACGCCTAAACGGAACAGATTACTTACAGTCATACATCCATTAGTACAGTGCTTAGAATGAAGATTAGCATGTGAGCATGGTCTGGGTTGGACATTAGAAAAATGGAGCTTGCGTTCGATCAAAACAGCACTTTTGGACTCCATATCATATGTATTCAACCATACTTGGGAATATGGGTTTGGGGCTAAGTGAAAGCAGCGCTTTTAAACATTGAGCTACAACTCTTTTGTCTCAGCCTACTATGAGATTATAGCTAAGCTGCTTTTACCTTAGCAGTTCACTAAGGCAGTGTTTTTCAACCTTTTTTGGGCAAAGGCACACTTGTTTCATGAAAAAAATCACGAGGCACACCACCATTAGAAAATGTTAAAAAATTTAACTCTCTGCCTATATTGACTATATATAAAGTAATTCTCTTGAATAGGAATCAAATAAACACAAAGAAAGTATTTTATAATTACTTTATTACGAAATAAAAATTATAAAAATTATAAAATACTTTATTCAGTGCGAAACCTGGGCCTGTTTGGCTGAACACAAAGCTGATATTCTGGCTGGAATCGAAGAAAGACACACACGTAGCTCTTCGTCAACAGCTCTCAGTCTCTCTCTGTATTTGGTTTTTATAGCATACAAAAATAGACAAATATACCCTCCATCCTTTTTATTAAACCACAATAGCAGTTTTTAGCGCAGGGAGCTGTGCTGAATGTCCAGCGCTGCTCTTGACGCTCATAGGCTCCCTGCGCTAAAAACCACTATTGCGGTTTAGTAAAAGGTGACCATATTGTAAAATATAGACAGCAGATATAAATTCAGAACTGTGCATAGTAAGTGAAGGGAAGTTTTCATCTCTGGGAATTTACCCAGTTAACTATTAAGTTATTTGGGCAAATTCCTTTGAAAACTGTGGTAATACTGCCTCCACTTTGCTAAATTTAAAATAAAATCATTTTTCCTACCTTGTCTGGTGATTTCTGGTTGCACTTAATTCTTCTGACTGTGCATCCAATCTTTCTTCCCTTCTATCAGCCTGTATGCTTTCTCTCCTCCACACCTCATTCCCTCCCCCAACTTTTTCTTCCTCTCTCCCTGACCTTTCTTTCTTTTTCTCTTCTTTCCTTCTGTTTCCCTGCCTGCCCCCTTTCTTTCTTTCTCCCTGCCGTTCCCCAAGCCACTGCCACTGCCGCTGCCATCGGGGAACAGGACCCACCAATGGATAACAGGCCCCAAAGCCGACGCCGACACATGCTCTCCCTGACGTCAATTCTGCAATCGGAGAGGAAGTTCCGCCCAGCCAGGCAGCGATTGGCTGGCCCGAACTTCCTCTCCGACTGCAGAATTGACGTCGGGGAGAAGAAGACTTATCGGCTCGATAGATTAGATCGCCAAGACAAAGTGAGTCCTGGGTGATCGACTCACTTTGCCTTGGCGAGCTACTGGCGCCCCTGCGTCGGGCCCCCTGTCAGCTCTGGGCCCGGCGGCCCTGCGGCACACCAGGCAACATCTCGCGGCACACTAGTGTGCCGCGGAACAGCGGTTGAAAAACACTGCACTAAGGTATGATATGACAAGGGAGCCAGAGACATTGGAGCGAAAGGTGCTGTAGCTCAGTGAGTAAAGGCGCGGTACCGATCTTCCGGGGTTTGTGGGTTCAACTCCTGGCCTGTATTTTACTTGCGGCAGAGGAAATTAGGCCAGTAGAAGACCCGAAGCAGCGTTTACTGTGCCTGCGATGCTGCTGCTCCTGCCGGGTTTGTCAGCCTTGTAGCGGTGGGAGGGTCAACGGGGGGGGGGGGGTCCAGCTCCGATGCGTCGCTAGCAGCGGCTTGAAAAAAAGGAGAGTGAGGGTCAAGGGGGAGTCCAGCTCCGGCGCGGCGCTAGCAGCGGCTTGAAAAAAAGGAGACTGTGACGTTAAGCGCGCATGCGCACTCGTGCCGTCGTGACGGAACGGGGAACATGACTTTCGAGTGCGCATGCGCGCTTAACATTTTATTATTATTTATGATTTCATGAAGAGGTTACGTGTACTGTGCTCACTGAATGGTTTCCAATATTATTACTCACCAGCTTGCACGGCAAGTTCACGCCGCACCCCCTGGAGAAAAGCCTGCTCCTCCCGTCTCAGGAGCCGGCCACGTTTGCAGAGGTCCTCCATTTGCATAATGGAAAAGGAGAGGGGGGAGAGAGAGGATGAGTGTCATATCGCACTGTGACCTAACTATTTTATTTATATCTTGACCTCTATAACACAGAAAAATGGGTGATAAATTTTGCTGGCCTTCAGTGATAATAGGATAGGGAGCACACATGGATGTTAGCAGGCCACAATGCTGCATCCTGGGCTATAGGAAGCAACATGAGTAAATTTAGGTTTGTACAGCATTATGGCAATAGTTTAAATAAATGCATTCAGCCTTCTTCTCTTATCCTGGTGTGCCAAAAAAATGGGTTGGCTAGGATGAGAAGCAGCAGCAGAAGGTGCTGAGGGTGTGCTGGGATATATTGCTGTATACATATGGCAAAGAGGAAATTACAGGTACATATATATAATCAGGCAGGCACACTTCAATAAGTTTATACTATAAATGAGCTGTTTGGAATCATTTACATGTGGCACAAAGATGCATAGACAGCCCTGCTTATAGTTTATTTAACAGGGAGTGCAATGGAGGTTTTCTGCCAATGAAGATTACCACCCAACCACCTTTTTCCACCATTGTGGTGGTGGGAGGGTATTTGCCTGAGGCTTTTTCCTCCGTTTTGTGAAACATACACCCCCTTGAACTAAAGCAGCACTGTCTACACTTATTTATGACATTAATACATTTTTTGTGAAAGTGTGGCACGTTGCATTATTGATATTTCACATATCCGAGTTTCTTTTGCTATATATTTAGGAAAAAGGATAAATGGCCTTCCATGGCTGGCAAACGGGGTTTGGTTTTACTACTGACTTTGTATCAGACTTATTACAAAGACCTTCCGTGTTTCAGCTCCCAGAAACATTGAGTGTTAATGCCACCTGGGTAGAATACATGAATCTAGCAAAGAAACTAGTCAGAGCTACATTACATGGGGCTACTCTGCTAGAGTATTGTAAAAAAGAATTCATTCCCAGAGGCTTAAGGATCGTTAAAGCACCCACTTTATTTACTGAAGACTCTACCTTTTTAACACAGTGGGCCGGGATCCTTAACAAATGCTCACTGGATCTTATGGTGCTTATCATTGAAAAAACTCGAGTTATTACAGAAACCATTCAATTTGATCTGGACACAAAACTTGGTGAACTGAAAAGTAGTCTGGACACTGATACTTTTGATAAAGAATTAGCTGACACGCAGAAAAAGATTGATTCTTTTAGGGCAAATTTACAGAAGAACAAAATAAAGAAATTTAAAAGAGACAAGGAAGATTACGCCAAGAAGAGAGTGTATCCTTGGTTAACTAATCCATCTAAACAAAAAAGGAAAGAATTTGAATCCTCAGATCCATCAGAAGGGGGATCTTTGTCTAACTCTGAGGAGGATTTTTAGAGCAGGACAACACAGGAGGAACAGGGCAAAACAGAACAAAAGGAAAACAAAGGGGACGAACCATGAAACAACCAATCACACGAGCACAACGAGACAAGTCGAGCAGGACAAAGAACAAGTAGTTTTCAATCTTTCCTTGCATACTTTGAGTCACACACGTGGTCTTACATTTGTTCCAGTCCAGCCTCTGCAAACTTTCAAATTAAGAACTAATATAGAGAGATTCTGTAGGAAGCTTCATCTTAAAGAATTTTTTGCTCAACACTCCTTCGCTAGCACTGACGAGTCAGTTATTAGCAAAAAATCTACATGGACTCCATCTACTGCCCCGAGTCCCCATCTCATGTTATATAAGGAATTAGTTATTAGAGACGTCAGGAAATTCACCAACAAAAATAAGAAAAGATACCAACCATATAATTTGTCACGAGACGAATTTTTAGCTTTGAAAAAACTTAAGTCCAATCGACAGATTAGGATTTGCAGGGCTGACAAAGGGGGAGGTGTAGTGGTTCTGGATATGGCTAAATACAAGGCAGAAGTATATAGACTACTGAATGCACCCACTGATTACAGAGAGCTAGAAGCGGACCCTACCCCGCTTCTAGCTTCTGAAATACAATCTTTAACATCTTCTGCCCTTGACAATGGTATTTTGACTAATAAAGAATTTGTGTATTTAAACACGGTCAATCCTAGAGTCCCTGTATTCTATGCTTTACCCAAAATTCATAAAAACATGAACAATCCCCCGGGCCGCCCCATTGTTTCAGGGACAGGATCCATTTTGGAACCTTTGTCATCTTTTGTTGATGTCTTTCTCCGTCCTATAGTAACTAAAGGGTTCTCATATTTACGGGACTCTTCTCAATTCCTCATTAAACTGTCGGAAATTACAAATTCTAACCATACTACTTTTTTGTCACGTTTGATGTAAAATCATTATATACCATTATCCCTCAGGATGAAGCCATTGCCATTGTTGAGGAATTTCTTCAAAATAACATGAGCACTCATAGAATTCCTATCCATTTCATTATACAACTTTTGTTTTTGGCAATGAAAAGAAATTATTTTAGATTTGAAGATAAATTTTTTCAACAAATCTCAGGGGTAGCCATGGGGGCAACCATGGCACCCTCAATAGCTAACCTTTTCATGCAGAAATTCGAGAATAAATGGATCTTTTTCTGAAAAAATTCTTACGTGGCTACGCTTCATCGATGACGTTTTTGTCATTTGGATAGGTTCCAAAGAAGAACTTGACCATTTTCACCTTTGGCTGAATTCAAGGCATCAGAATGTAGAATTCAGTATGGCATGTCATCCTGAACATATATCTTTTTTGGATGTCAGTGTCTTTAGAGAAAATGATTCTATCAGAACAACAGTTCATAGGAAAAGTAAACTAAACTAAACTAAACTAAACCTTAAGTTTGTATACCGCATCATCTCCACAGAAGTAGAGCTCGACACGGTTTACAGGAGTTACAAAAGAAAGAGTTACAATGGGAAAGAAGAAGAGCTTGGCAATAAGGGGAGAGAGAAGAGGTTAGGTGTAGAGGAGAGGGAGGGAGTGGTTACATTTTGGAGAAAAGCCAAGTTTTCAAATGTTTTCTGAAGTGTTGGAGGGAGGTCGCGCTCCGGAGAGGGGCGGATAAGCTGTTCCACAGCTCGGTGATCTTGAAGAGGAGGGATGTTCCAAGTTTACCTGTATGGGAAATGCCTTTTAAAGAGGGGAATGATAGTATGAATTTCTGAGAGGATCTGGTGGAGTTGGGATTTGCGGAGAGCCAGGATAGTGGAAACAGGGGAGGAAGGATACCGTGTAATGACTTGAAGGTTAGGCAGGCGCATTTGTAGTGGGCCCTGAGGAAAACTGGGAGCCAGTGAAGCTTAGATAGAAGCGGGGAGACGTGGTCAAATTTGCTTTTTGCGAAAATTAATTTAGCCGCGGTATTCTGAATCCGCTGGAGTCTGAGAAGACTTTTCTTTGTTAGGCTTAGGTAGATGGAGTTGCAGTAATCCAGTCTAGAAAGAATAATGGATTGAACGAGGATAGCGAAGTGTTGTTGGTGGAAGCAGGATCTGACTTTTCTCAGCATGTGAAGGCTGAAAAAGCATTTTTTTACTAAGGAGTTGAGGTGATCGTTGAAGGACAGTGTAGAGTCCAAGATGATTCCCAGAACTTTGCTTGAGTGTTCAAGCGGCAGGTTGGTGCCTGAGGATAGTGGGATGAGGGTGGGCAGCTGATCTAATTTTGGGCCTAGCCAAAGGAGTTTTGTTTTGGTCTCATTGAGTTTCATTTGAACGGTGAGAGCCCAGGATTGGAGGTTCGTTATACAAGAAGAGATGTTATCAGCGAGGTTGGTGAGGTTGGAGTCGGTCTCGAGGAGGACAAGAATGTCGTCGGCGTAGGTGTAGAGTGTCTCAAAGGGGGCAAGTTTGAGGAGTTTCAGAGAGGACATATAAACGTTGAAAAGAATCGGGGATAGGGGTGAACCCTGAGGAACCCCGCAAATCGGTTTCCAAGGGGAGGATGAGATACCGTTCATGTTAACGAAGTAGGAGCGAGAACGTAGGAATTTTGAGAACCAATCCAAGACTGTGGAGTCTATGCCAATTTCAGAGAGTTGAAGGATAAGTATGTCATGATGGACAATGTCGAAGGCTGCGGAAAGATCAAATTGAAGAAGGACAGCGAACTTGTTGCAAGAGTGAAGATGTTGGACTTTTGAAATTAAAGAGGCTAAAAGGGATTCAATGCTAAAGTTGGGTCTGAAGCCATGTTGGTAGGGTAGAAGAATGGAGAATCTTTCAAGATAGGATGAGAGTTGGGTGGCTATGATGGACTCCAGCATCTTGGTCAGGAGAGGGATGTTAGCTATTGGGCGATAGCTGGACGGTGTGGAGGGTTTTAGATCGGCTTTTTTCAAAAGAGGGGATAAGGCAATGACTCCCATTTCTGCAGAAAATAGGCCTGAGAGTAAAGCAGAATTTATAAGTTTGGTGAGAGATGAGATGGCCTGTGTGGGAATATTTTCGTATAAGTAGGAGGGGAAAGGATCCAAGGTGCAGTTGCAGGATTTTAACTTGAGGCAGAGTTTGAAGACCTGGGAATCGGAGACGAGATCGAAGGTGGTCCAGGATCTGTCGGCAGGGATATGGTTGGCATCGGTTAGATTGGGGTTGGGGGTGGCGAGCACAAGGGAGTTATAAGAGGGTGTTGGAGGGAAGGAGCATCGTAAGGTGGTGACTTTCTCATTGAAGAACTTTGCTAGTTCATCAGCAGATGGAGAGGAGAGGGGTGTGGCGGAATCATGTTTGGAGGATATGGAACGCCAAATGTTGAACAGTGTATTACTTTGGTTGTTGGATCTGGAGATTTTATTGCCATAATAGTTCTTTCTTGATTTTTTTAATTCAGTATTATAGAACTTGATGTTCTCCCTCCAGGACTGTCTGTCGGTGGTGGATTTAGATTTTTTCCATTTTCTTTCCAGTCTTCGACATTTCTGTTTCAGATGTCTGTGGTATGGAAGGTACCAGGGAGCCTTACGGGAGTAGGAGACAGTTTTAGTTGATAGTGGAGCAAGGGAGAGGTAGGTGGTTTCAGAGAGGGTGATCCAGTTGAGCCAGTTGGATTCAGGGCTTGGTGGATTGGGAGTGATGGAAAATAGGTTGAGGAATTTGTTCCAGAACAGGTCGCTCGTAATTTTTTTTCGGAAGGTGATGGGATTGGGGGTGCGTGGTGGTGGTTCGAGGTATGACATGAAGATGGGGAGGCAGAAAGCTCCTAGGAAATGGTCGGACCAAGGGACAGGTTCCCAGCGAGTGTCGTCCACCGAGGTTTTGTAATCGGTGAGGTCGAGGAAGGTGATAAGGTCTAACGTATGCCCCTTTTCATGGGTTGGGAAGAGAGCCGGGGGGGGGGAAGCCTAGGGAGTAGAGGAAATTATTGAAATCGATAACATCCTTGTTGGTGGTATCGTTTATGTGAAGGTTAATATCTCCAATGATTAGTAATCTTTGGAATTTGAGGAATGCGTTAGTGATGGTCTCAAGGACGAGGTCAGAGGATTTATTCCAAGGGGAGGGAGGACGATATAGTAGAAGGATGCCCAGTGGGTGAGGATGGAGTTCATCATTGACAGAGGCTAGCATGTATTCTAGGGAGGCGTGGCTGCCCTTTTCTAGCAATTGGACGTCGAAGAATGATTTGTGAAGGAGTGCCAGGCCACCTCCTTTTCGATTAATTCTGGGGGAGAAGAGGCCTTGGTAACCGTGAGAACAAAGTTCGTTTTGGGAGAATATGTCGTCTTTTGTGATCCATGACTCCGTGATGAATAGGAATCCAGGGTTAAGGTCTTCAAGAAGGTCTTTCAGGATTTGGGTTTTGTTGCATGCAGATCTGGCATTGCAGTAGAGAGACGGTACTGGGGTGAGGGAGTCAGAGGCGTGGTTGGGAGGGTTGGCCGGGGAAATGGGCTTTAAGGAGGCGTGGTTGATTCCTCGGGGGATTTTCTTGGAGGGGTGACTTCTGGTGCGCAAAAGCGTGGGGATTATGGCACCAGGGCAGGTGGGACTGACAATAGTGGGGTTCAATAAGTTAGGAGGGGGAGGTTTCAGGCAAGAGGAGATGTTGGAGGTTGAGCAGAGAAGAAGGAGAAGGATCCATGGGTGTGGTTTCATGGTGGGGTTTGGGAGAGCCTTTGGAGGAGTGAGAAGCGAATGTAAACAGAGGCTTGGAAGTAGGGCAGAGCCGGATAGTTGGGCAAAATTGGAACAATTGAATATAATCTGATGAGACTTAGTAATTGGGCGGGGTTTATCAGTTGAGAGGAATCTGGCGATCCTTATCAGAGCAAAAGCAGCTGAATAAAATATGGAGGTTTTTAACGAACTTAAAAGACAGTTGAATAGGATATGGAGGTCTTAACTAACTTAGAGAAAGCAGGAAGAGTAATCAGGTGGTCTTTTGCAGGATAAGACAATAGAATAGCAGAGTAATTATACAGTTGAATAGAAACTGAAGATTTTTGACAAGATTGATTACTAAATAGAAACTGGAGGGCCTTAGCCAAACTAAAGCAAATTAAGTAGGAGATTGTCAGAATGGAGCTTGTCAATGAAGTCAGGATTGGCGGTTGAAGTGGCAAAAAGCCTAGCTGGGCAGAGGAAGTAGGGACGCAGGAGATGAACAGTCCTGAACAGCAGGGAGCTTTTTCTGTGATCCCGGTGGGCTTAAGGGGAGCAGGGCTCTAGGAGGGCCGAGGCAGAGTCCTCCTGCTTGAGCGGCACCGGGCGGAGGAAGGTGAGAGAGAGCTGGAGAATGTGGTAGAGGAGCTGCTTTGAAGGCAGAGCAGGTCAGTAGGGTTTCGGGGGGCGGAGCAGGGCTCCCACGCGGCCCGAATCGCTGGTGAGGAACACAAGCAGCTCCCGATGGCAGAGGAGCTGTTTTGAAGGCAGAGCAGGACAGTAGGGTTTCGGGGGGCGGAGCAGGGCTCCCACGCGGCCCGAATCGCTGGTGAAAGTACTGATAGGAACACTTTTCTTAGTTTTTCTAGCAACCATCCAACTGCTTTGAAACGTAGCCTACCTACATCTCAGTTTTTTAGGTACCGACGTTTGTGTTCGGACACTGTAGACTATAAATTAAAGAGTAAACAACTATATACTCGTCTGAAACACAGGGGGTATCCTTCAATAATGCTGAGAAAAGCTTATAAAAGGGCTAAGTTCTTAAATAGAGATCTCCTTTTTCTGCCCAGAGACAAAGAAAAAGACGATGAAACAGTGGATAACATTGTCACATGTGTACTTGAATATTCCCCTAACATCAATAACATCACAAGGATTTTAAGACGCCATTGGGAAATAATGGAATTGCATCCAACCTTCAGTGACACTCATTAAGGATGGCTTACTCTCGTCAAAAGAATTTCAAAGAACTATTAAGTCCATCTGACATCATGGATTCACACCCAATCACTACTCAATCAGCAGGCCACTTTAAATGTGGAAATTGTTCTATTTGCACTGTCACACGAGAACTTACTGACTTTTTTATTCATCCAAGTACAGGTCAACTCTTCAAGTTAAAACATGTTACTACATGTATCTCCACCTTTGTGGTCTACATTTTCATCTGCCCCCTGCCCTATGATCTTTGTGGGTCAAACAACTCGCCCTTTTAAAATGCGGGCTATTGAGCACAAAAGCTGTATCTGTAACAACAGACTTCAGGCCCCTATGGTCACTCACTGTTTAGAGTACAATCATTTATTTACAGATCTACAATGTTGTGTTATTGACCACATAGACGTAAGCTATATGGACCGACAACAGCGATTATTAAGGGCAGAACAAATATGGATCCATAGATTGAATAGTGAAGAACCTAACGGGTTGAATTCGAGACTTGATTGGGGTGCATTTTTGTAACTCCAGTCATTCAGAGATTTTTTTCTCCTCTTCTTCTTTTCACGAGTCTTCGGTCTGGGAGTGTTATTCCAGCTGCCTTTGTTCTACGTTGCTAATGATCATTAACAAACACAAGAATGAGCAATTCTTTTGACATACATAATTTTGACATACTTAATTTCAATGTTTTTATTTATTGGAAAACCTAAGAAACATCACAAAAATCAAGAGAAAGAAAAATAAAAAATAAAAATCAAGAAAAACAAAAAACAAAATTAAAATTAAAAATATTAAAAATATTTAAATGAATAAACAAATAAATAAATAAACAAATGGAATAGTTTTGAATAGATTATTCAATGTAATGTCAGTTGTGGAAAACAATACAGTTTTTAACAGCTCTGTAGTTCGTTTTGAACCTTGGTTGTATTGAATTTTCATCTCAATGATCAGCAACGTAGTAACATCAACTTTCTACGAGTCAGTAGCTTTGTCAGCATTTTTACTGAACAACCACTTCCGGGTTTTGACGTCACCTCCCGGGAGCTTTTAACCCCGTACAGTCGTGATGTGGCCATCTTTTTGATCAGAGGAGACGTTCTTCACGTCCCGGTTAAAAGGTATGGCAGAGTGGCTTCTTTAAATTTGTTTGAAGTTATGCATAAGTCCAGTTTTTGATTTAATTTTCTTTTCTGGCCCTAGTTGATCGGATTCTGTTACACCCTGAGGCAGCAAGTTGGTGAAACACTGGCCATCGTCGGTGTACCGATCATAGATAAGTTGAAAGTTTTTTCATCTATCGATTGCATAGACAGCCCTGCTTATAGTTTATTTAACAGGGAGTGCAATGGAGGTTTTCTGCCAATGAAGATTACCACCCAACCACCTTTTTCAACCATTGTGGTGGTGGGAGGGTATTTGCCTGAGGCTTTTTACTCCGTTTTGTGAAACATACACCCCCTTGAACTAAAGCAGCACTGTCTACACTTATTTATGACATTAATACATTTTTTGTGAAAGTGTGGCACGTTACAAAGATTAAAAAGTACACTTTATGAATGACCATGATTAAGAACTAGAGGTTGTAAGTTCATATCCCACTCTGCCACCTTTGGGGGGGGGGGGTTTAATAAGAAACAATATTCTGTACAGATTTATGTTAAGAAAATATATTTACTTTATTCTTTGATCACTTGAATATGAATACTTACATTCCTGGGATAGGAAGCCAGTCTGTTGTACCTCCTGGTGAGGCGCTCCCAGGAGGTACGATATTGGAGAAAAGTCCTCCTGCGGCCTGGCACCTTAAAAAAGGTGCGAGGAACAGTGTGGCTAGGAGGCGGGAGTCATCAGAAGAGACGTTGGGGCTCCTTCTGGCTCCATAACTGCAAAATCAATTGTGTTGTAAAAATCGGCGATTCTGTGATGTCAGAACGCTGAAATGGCATGACACCACTTGACACCGCATGGGCGTTCTTATAGGTGCGCAAAACGCTAAGGACGCCGTTTTTCCGCATACGACGCCTATGCGGGACAAAGTAGGATTTAACAACGCCTAAGTGTCAGACGTTAATTAGACGTGTATAGGATATAGAGGGCTGTAAAACAGCAAAATTTTGTCTCCTTTACACTCCTGTGCGTTCATGCTTCTGGTGCTTGATCTGTGATATTTTCATCAGCATTGTGCATCAGATACATTCATTTGCTCTCAGCTACACTGGAGTAAAAGTTGCTGTAGCTCAGTGAGTAAAAGTGCTGTATCGATCATCCAGAGGTTGTGAGTTCAACTCCCAGCATGTCTTTTACTTTTGGCATATCTACCTTCCAGGTGCACCTTGATGATGCTTTCCACTTCTTATAGAAGTTGATTATAACATTACTGTGTAGCATGAAAACTAAACTTCCATGCTGATAATTTGAGTTCAACTCATCTTATATATCTCCTTTTAAACATGGCATATGAAATCATGAAGAAAATATATATGAAACAGCAGTGTTTTGACTCTTAGCAGACCTCATTGTGAGATCATCAAGCCGCACCTTCAAGGTAGTATGCTACAATTAAAAAGATGTGCTGGGTGTAGAACTCACAACTTCTGTATGACTAGCACAGGCTCCTAACCCATAGAGCTACACCAGCTTCTATTGAGATGCATCTCACTGCCCTTTCATATCATACTTGACTGAGCTGCCTATGTATCATCTCATTAGCTATCATGTCACACTCAGCTCAAAGAAAGCATTTCTGGCTCACCAGGTTAATGCACCTGGTCCAACCTCTCAAGGTCACCGGTTCAACTCCCACTCTCACCATCCCTTTTTTTCACTGCTACCTATTGGCTCTCAAAGGAGTATATATATATATGGTGGACTTTGCTGTTTTTAGGGTTAGGGTTAGGGCTCAGTAGCTCAGTGAGTAAAAGCGCTGCACCAATCATTCGGAGGTTGTAAGTTCAACTCCCGGCTTGCCTTTTACTTGTGGCATATCTACCTTCCAGAAGCACCTTGATTATAACATTAGGGTTTTATGCTGCAGGAGTGTGTGTTGGGGTGTTGCAAGGGATGTCTAGGATGACAGAACAGGCTGCTGAGAATTGTTTTACTTTTGCTTCTGTTCATTCTAGTTGTTATTCTCATGGAGCCCACCTTCCCGCACAGCATGGATGGTGGCAGTGCCAGCAATGCCAGGAGCGGGCCAGGTCCAGGGTGACTTGAAGTGGGTTGAGGCAGTCGGCATCAGTGCAGACAGCCTTGGAAAGAATCCCTGGAGGTGGATGTTGGCTGCCGCAGCTGTGAGTGCCTGCTGGCTGCGGCAAGCCACAGCAGCAGTTGGCTGTGGCCTGGCTGGAGGAGGACGAGGAGGAGCTGCAAGAGCTACAATGAGGTAGGAGGTGAGGAGAGAGAGACAGATGGGAGGATGAGGGAAAGGGGGGTAGGAGAAACACTGCAGCCCTTCTTCCTTTGTTTTATCTCCCCCCTGACAAAAAAGGCCAAAAGAAGAAAGGGTCAAAAATGGAAATCTTAGGTTTAGCATTCCTCCACTTTCCTCCCCCACATCCAAAACAGAAGCCTCTCCCCAAAGTGTTATGAAGTGGCCACTTATTTTCATGCTGATATTTTAAGGCAGAAATGGGTACGCCTGTCAGCCTTGCATACCTTTCTACACCAAGCAAGTGATGGCTCTTACCCAACAGCAAAAGCAGCAGACGTCTAGGCTAAAAGAAGCCCTTGCCGGGTTCTAGAATTATATGTCTGTCTCTCTCCCTGACTGCTAGTCCTTTTGATGTTGGGAAACAGTAGTCAGATAGGTGTTCCACTAAATCCACACAATTCTCCACCTGCTCAACTGTCCTGCCAATCTCACTCAATTCTCTATCACAGCAGCCTCAAATCCATATGTTCCTCTTTCATGTCAGAGTTTAGGGCACAGAATCAGAAATTGAAATCCTTTGTAATGACTTCATCATCACTGAACACGCGGGGCAAATCATTGTTCTCTTCAGAGTTGGACTGTCTCGATGTCATTTTGTCAGGCCGCTCAATTTCTCTCCCAGCGTCCTCCAGTCACTTGCATTTTCAACAACACATTTGAATTTCTCAAGACGGAACCTTAGTGAGCCGGGGAGGAAGGTCACCGCAGCCTCGCGCCTCAGATGAAAAGATTCATTTTTTAGGGACCGTGTATGCTGATCAGGGACAGTCTTCAGCGGCTCGGAGCCCTCCTCCCGGCTGGGCAGAAGGAGGAGGCTTTGGCGGTGGTGGTTTTGGTGGTGAGTGAGGGCGGGAGGGGGGAGTCGCCGGCTGTGCTGTGTGTCTGCGAGTTGCCTGGCTGCCGCATCTGCACTCCTGCTGGCCACAGACCTACTGATCACAGATCAGAGATCACAGAGGCACACAGGTAAGTGCGCATGCGCGGCTAGGGTTTTATTATATAGGATATAGACCTATCGCATCTCATTTTCATCTCAAACACATTAGCAATACTATACACAATACATTACAAAGTTGAGCTTGGGTTTGATAAAATAAACAGCATAATTTGACTCTGTATTACATTTATTGAACCATACTTAAGAATATGGGTTTTTGTCTGTGACAGCAGTGCTTTAAACCATTGAGCTACCAGTCTTTTGTCTCAACTGATTGTGAGATGATAGCTAAGTAGATCATACCTTACCACATCACTAAGATATGCTATGACAGGGGAGCCAGAAACACTGGAGTAAAAGGTGCTGTAGCTCAGTGAGTAAAAGTGCTGTATCGATCATCCAGAGGTTGTGAGTTCAACTCCCGGCTTGTCTTTTACTTGTGGCATATCTACCTTCCAGGTGCACCTTGATGATGTCACAATGAGGTCAGCATTGTGCTGCTAGCTAGTTCCTCTTCCTATGAACTAGAAGCCACATTCAGGTCTGATCTGTGTTTTGATTACGACCATGTTTCACCATTGTTAATAGACGCCCATTGGCTTCCAATTGGTCATAGGATCACTTTTAAAATAATATTGCTTATCTTTAAAGCTCTAGCCTTCAATGAACCTCAATTTATATCTAGATTATTAATACCACACAGTACTCAACGCCCACTCCGTTCATCTGGTCAAAATATCCTTACAGTTCCCTCTCTGAAAATTATAGGAACAAGAAGATCTGACATGTTCTCTGTGATGGGACCTGCCACAATATATTAGAAACGAAAAAGACGTCACAATATTTAAAAAACTTTTAAAATCTTATCTATTTAAAGATGCTTTTAATATTTAAATTTTTAGTGAGATTTTAAATCATGCTGTGGTTTAACTACCCCTTACCCTCTTTTTTTTCCATTTTTTCTACCATAAATTGAAAATTGTAACTTTTACTCTTTCCCTCCCGACTCATGTTTGTATTCTATGAAAGTATATTGTTAAAATGTTTGTTTCTTTATATTCTTTATATTATTCTCTATTTTGATTTTGTACATCACTTAGTAATTCTAATAAGCGATTCATCAAATATATTAATAAACTTGAAACTTGAAACTTGATTCTGTTTCTAAGTTGGGCCAGTGTAAGTTATGGGATTTACCTTTCGTCTGAAGAATGAGCTGATTGTAGCAATGTTTTAAGACCAGGAGAGTGTTATTTAGAGCAAGATATCACTTCTAAACTATCCTCTCTCAAATAATGTCTCTGGGAAATCCAGAGAAAGCTCATCGGATGACTTAGGGTGCCTTTCCTGCTAGTCTTTGTGGAACTTAAACTAGGTTTATCAGAAGTCTATATGGTGTTCAAAGTCCGATCCTTTCCACTTCTAATAGGAGGTGAGTAGAACATTCCTGTACAACTTTTTGTGTAGCATATATCTACAGTTTCCCACCTTCCGTACTTGATAGTATAAGTTCAACACCTACTCGGTACGTTTCATCTTCTAGATCGCCTTTTAAACATGACATTGTTTTAGTTTGTATTAATGGTAAACTCTACAATTCTGAAATCATAAAGGAAAAAGATACAACACAGCAGTGTTTTCTGCATGTCATCCTTTTCAATATACTCACTGATGTTCCCAGATCATCTCCCACTAAAACTAATATATTACAAAAAAATATAGAGTTTACAAAATGGTATACTGTGTTTTGATTATCCTTTTCATCATCCTATAGTTTGGGTTAATTATGTGAAAGCTTACAATGCTGAATGACTGATAATAAATCAATAAAGAGTACTTCTTTATATATAATATTAAAAAACATCGTACAGAGTCTATCTGGAGTCTAAACACGGCCATTTGGAGACGTCTAGATGACGTTTCAGAAAGCCGCGTCTATCCTGCACTCAGCGTCTGTACAGACGCCTAACTACCATTGATTGATACTTGCGCTTTCTGGACGTCTAAAGCACACCTAAGTTTAGACGTACTATAGAGAATTTACCCCTTAGTGGGTTTTTTTTTTTCTTTCTTCTTGTGCTTTCTTTCTGTGCAAGAAAAGCCTGAAGAATTTGCTATGTGTTTGGGCTTTATTATGATTTTTGGTTTAAGTACAATACTTACCTGAATACTGACTACTGGATTTACTTAATGCCAAGTTTGAGCAAAAGAACTTAAGGGTTGAATATTTAAGTTTATTTTTGAATTGTGAAAATCCTGCTGTGGCTCCGGTTCCTGGGAAGCTAATTAGCTAATTAGCTTATTTCCCTCAGCTGTTTTTGCCTTCGATGAGGTAGCTGAAGAAACGCTGGGCTGTTTGCAAAGCTGTGCTGAGCAAGGCTGTGCTGTGACTTACTACCTAATGAGGTATCTAATATTGTTTGTAACAAGGGTTTGTTCTGAACGTTGCCTGACTGCTGAAAGACAGCTGTTTCATGCCTCTAACATATATTGCTGGGAGAGAATTTAACTTGTGTTTGAACATCATTATAAAGTGCATTTCTGAATCAGAGTACAAGATCTCAGGCAAAACCACCTGTATGAGATTTCTGTTTTGGTATTTCTTTATTTTTGCAATGGACTTTGTTTTGAATGAAATGCTACAGTGACTTTGTTTTATGTTGCACCTTTTTGACCGCTGAGGTCAGAATAAACATCTTATTCTTGCTTGAAGAACGTGGTTTGACTGGTGGTATTTTGAAAACCCATACTTACCCTTTTTCTCCCAAGCCTAGGCAGTCGCCTAGTGCCTACCGAAAAAGTCCTGAAGATACCCCTGGTTAAAAGGGACACGCCAGAATTCCAGTGTTTGTCACAAGATAGCTCTGCGCTGAGGAGTGTTGGTGACACTCTGTATAAAATATATATTCGCTCTGTCAGAGAAATATATTTTAAGGTAGAGAATTAAAGGGGTATAATCAGAAGTCTAAGGTCCCTTTTGGCCTAAGTCTCTAGATGCAGAAAATAAGCAGTAAAGAAATGTCCATTCTAAAAAAAAAACATCCAAAATGAGGTTTTTTAAAAAAAATGGCCTACCTCTATACTCACCAGTTTAATCGCCCAAACCACCACTACATCTATCCTTAAGACACATTCCCAAACAAAAAATTGCCCAAGTTCCAAACGCCCAAAGCAAGACCTTTTAGGTGAAGGAAGGACCAGTCCTTCACCTAAAAGCAGGATTCTGTAACTGGCGTCTGTCAAAAAGAATGCCGGATATAGAATCCTATAACCGAAGCACACCCCCCCAACACCCGCGATGACTGGCATGAGGGATCCCAAGCCCTCCTGCCAGAAAGAACCCCCCCTAACACCCACGGTGATGACAAACAGGAGGGATGCTAAGCCCTCCTGTTGGAAAAAACACCCCCCAAACAGTGAACCCCAAAATGGCAGGAGGGAGCCCAAGACCTACTGCTAGACAACCTCCCCCCTGAACCCCAAACCCCAAACTGATAGGAGAGAGCCCAAGCCCTCCTATCAGAAGGCAAGCACCCCCAGAACCCCCTTACCGTTTACCCCCTGGACCTTCTCTGGACCCGCCAAACCCCCCCGGACCCTCCTCTAACCTGAAAAGTTGACCAGCCAGACAGGTCCTCCTTCTGTCCATCCGGCAGGCCCACCTTCCTCTAAATGGCGGGCCTGCCCCTTCCCAGTGCATTGTGGGATGCACCAGGGAGGGGCCTAGGGACTGATTGGTCGATGCACCTAAGGCCCCGCCCATAGGAGGGGCACATGGGCCAACCAAATCTTAAGTTTTGCTGCCATTGCCAGCTCCAATCCTGTCAAAAATTTGTCCATATATCTGCAAGTACTAAAAAATAAGCTTTCTGTGCAAAAACAATGCCTAAATCCTACAGAAGAATTTCTGATGCATTTGAGGGCCCTAGAGCATGTCAAACTTATATCTAACATCGCTCACAGCTAGTGGAGTACCTAGCATATGTAACACTCGGGGCCCATCATTTTTTGACACCCCCCTCATCTATATGAAAAATATGATTTATAGTAACAATCCACATATCGCACAAGTGTGAGCACTAGAACATCAACACATACATTGTAAAACTAAACAAGCTAAACAAGCCAGATCCCACACAGTAAATTGATCCTGCACAGTCAATGCCAACTGAAAACTATGTCCTTTTCATACACACAGAACAGAGATACAAACTCGCCCAATTTGTATATAAAAGTTAAGCTGAACAGCCAAGAAACCAGACTCTGCATACAATGCAACACCACAACACCACAAAAACAGTGACACATGTCCCCTAATACTGTGCAAAATATAAAGACAGTAGATGTAAATTTGAAAAAACTGATACATGACAATCACCACTTTACAAATTAACAAATAGAAATAAAACAAATAATGAGAAATAAGAAAATACCATTTTATTGGACTAATCCAGGGGTGCCCAATACGTCGATCGTGATCGACCAGTAGCTCAGGAAGGCAGCGTGAGTCGATCACTAGACTCGTGTTGCCGTCATGATCTACTGGGCCGATCAGCCTTCTTCTGTATTCTCCCTAGGGCCAAGCTGTCATCTGCTGCTGCCGCCGCTGCTGAAAATTTTTAAAAAAAACGGCTTGGAGATTTCAGCCCGTAGCGAACTTATGCTCCGGGCTCTAACGTGTGCGTGCCGGTTTCTCTTCTCTTCCCTCTGAAACCGGAAGTTATGTCCGGGGGGGGGGGGGGGAGAAGGGAAGCCGGCACGCATATGTTGAGAGCCCTGAAGCAAGCATTCGCTACAGGCTAAGGCAGGAGACAGGTTAATGAAGCATTTCCTTTTCTAGCTGCCGGGTCCTGCCTACTTTCTGTTTCTGCGAAGGCAGGACCCGGCAGCATTTCCCCCAATAGGTCGATCGCGATGCTAGTCGGCTGAAGCAGGGAGAGCTTGGGGCGGCAGCGGCTTTCGGGCCTGTTATTGGTGGCGATTTGGGTCTTGGTCCCCGATGGCAGTTTGGGTCCTGGTCCCCAATGGAGTGGCAGTGGCTTGGAGGAGGGCAGGGAGAAAGAAAGAAAAAGGGCAGGCAGGGAGACAGAAGGAAAGAAGAGAAACAGAAAAAAAAGAAAGGGAGGCAGAGAGAAAGAAAGGGCAAGGAGAGAGGAAGGAAAAGTTGGGGGAGGGAATGAGGTCTGGAGGAGAGGAAGCATACAGGCTAAAAGAAGGGAAGAAAGATTGGATGCACAGTCAGAAGAAGAAAGTGCAACCAGAGACTCATGAAATCACCAGACAAGGTAGGAAAAATTATTTTATTTTAAATTTAGTGATCAAAATGTGTCTGAATTTATATCTGCTGTCTATATTTTACACTAAGGTCCCCTTTTACTAAACCGCAATAGAGTTTTTTAGCACAGGGAGCCTATGAGCGTCGAGAGCAGCGCTGGGCATTCAGCGCAGCTCCTGCGCTAAAAACTGCTATCGTGGTTTAGTAAAAAGGGAGGGGGGTATATTTGTCTATTTTTGTATGGTTGTTACTGAGGTGATAGTGCATAGAGTCATCTGCTTTGACCTCTTTGAAAACCCCTGGAATAGAAATGATAATTAACATTTTCTATGCGTACAGTGTGCTTTGTGTTTTTTAAAAATTTTATTGTTGGTAGATCATTTTGACTTGGTCATTTTAAAAGTAGCTCGCAAGCCCAAAAAGTGTGGGCACCCCTGGACTAATCCATTTTTCAATTTGCTTTCAGAGGCCAAATCTTTCTTCAGAACAGTACAGTATACTGCTGTTATGGCATCCTGTCCTGACCTGAGGAAAGGGTTTAGTCCCAAAAATTGCCTTATTTCCATTTCCTATTTATAATCTTTTATCAATACAGTTACAATAATACTTGATTCTAAGTAAAGCAACAAAAAATCTTTCTACCTTTTGTCATTTCTGCTTTAATCATCTTCTCTTCGCTCTCTTCTTTCTATACAGCGTTTGTCCTCTCTCTCTTCCATGCAACATCTGCCCTCTCTTTGCCCCTTCCACCCAGCTTCTGCCTCTTTCTCTACCCCTTCCATCTACTGCCCATACTCTCTCTCTTCCATATGGCATCTTCTCTCTATGTCCCTTCAATAAACTGTATATCCTGTGCCCCTTCTCTCCTTTGCACATGATTCATTTCAGCTTCACCCCCTCTCCATTTTTCTGTCTCTACCCCCTCCCCTATGCTTTGGCATTACTCTTTCTCTCCTCCTTTCCTTCCTTCCTTCTCATTCCACACCATGGTCTGGTTTCTCTGTCTCTATCTCGTTCCCTTCCCCCATACCCTGGCATATCTCTCCCTCCATGCTGTGGCACCTCCTCTCCCTGTGGTCTGGCATTTGTCTTCTTAGTTTCCCTTCCCTCCCCCATGCCCTGGCATTTCTCTCCTCTCCTTCCAACTACACATCCCCCTCTATTATCTGGTATCTCCTCTTCTTCCTTTCTCTCCCTTCCTCCCTCTTTCCTTCCTTTCCCCTGGTCTTGCATCTGTTTCCTTCCCTCCCCCATGCCCTGTGAAGAGCTGGATGATTTGGCGTTCACTGACAGACCACTTGACTCTTTTTATGCAGGTTTGAGTAATATCAATTTAATAATAAATCAGCAATAGCTTACATGAATGGATCATATAGCATACAGAGTAATAGAGCATACACCAGGCTAGCCAGACTAATGGAGAACTTCAGATCAGTTCTGAAACCATGATTCAAGGAGCTTTCTTTTATGATTCTGACAGCTCTGTCCCACGTTGGTGCACATTTTCATTGGTTAATCATATTCATTATCTCACTTATTAATCTATTGATTTGTTAACATTTCTGAGTGATACTGTGTGTCATGCCTTTTCCTCTAGGTCTATTCTGTTTCCCCTTAAATATCCTGTTAATATACCAAGTTCCTCTTTTGAACACCTGGGCCTAACAGCTTTTAGCTCTGTGGTCAGTTTTCTTAAGTTTCACGCCCTTGTTTCTGTGATGCTTGGGTGGAGAGCAGCTTTTCACAAGAATTTCAAGCTTTGCCTTCTGTTTGACCTTGCTCTTCTCAGGAAATGCAGAAGTGACAGCTGACAGAGCTGACAGCTTCTGGTCAGAGTGTGTTGTTAACCATTTTAGTCCTTTCATCAGCCATTTTATGTCTTTAACTGTGTTTGGCCTGTTTTTGTTATATTGGAGATTCTTAGGTGTCTTCACCTCTAATACCCTAGAGGACTTCCGCTCCCACTTCCTTCCTCACCTGGCATCTCTCCCTCCCCCTCCATGGTCTGGTATATCCTTTCCTTCTTTCCTTTCCCTCCCTCCCATGGACTTGGCATCTCTGGTTCCTCTCCCTTGTCTTCCTTCTCCTTCCTTCCCTCTCTCTCCCCAATTGGGTGCTGTAGCAGTAGCAGCATTTCTCTCCCCCCTTGCCTGTGCAGCAGCAGCATTTCTCTCCCCCCTTGCCTATGCAGCAGCAGCATTTCTCTTCCCCCCTAGTCTGTGCAGCATTTCTCTTCCCCCCTTGCCTGTGTAGCATTTCTCTCCTCCCCCTTGCCTGTGTAGCATTTCTCCTCCCCTTCCCTGTGCAATAGCAACATTTCTCTTCCCTGCCTTGTGCAGCAACAGCATTTCTGGCTGATTCCTTGCTGCATCCAGTTTTCTATTCAAAGCCGTGGGCGTCGACACCTCATGCAATCCACGGCTGCATCGGAAGCCTTCTTGCTGACATCATGACATCATAGGGAATGCTTCTTATACAGCACCGGATCATGTGAGGAGCCGACTCCTGTGGCTTCGAGTAGGGGAGCCAGCCAGAAGCAAAACAACCACCAGAGGGAGCACAAGCTGGGCCACGGACACCCTTGTTTACAGTTTACTGCTGCTGCTGCTGGTTAAGGACAGCAGCAGCAGCAGAATAGGGAGGGTGGCCGGCTGTGCATCCCCTTGGGGCATGCAACCAGGCCGGACTGCCCCCCCCCCTTGTTACACCACTGCTCACAGCATCACATGAAGCTCTATCCATGATTTACATGTGATAATATCAGCTTTTAAACATATACTCCAAATAAACATGAAAAATTCCAATTTTAGAAAGCTGAGATTTATACACATAAATCTGGTAAGGAAGCATACTTTTGGGGATGGGGAAACTAAGGGCTGGGAGGTCCAGAAGTGGATGGATGTCTTCGGTCTTCATTGGAATGAGAAAATACTAGAAGGAGAACCATCTGCCTCTCTCTCAAAGAGGAACCTCATCTGTGGCACTGAGCTGGAGGAGGGCTAAAAGCTCCTGGCAAAGGAGGATCCATTGCTGGGCAATGAAAAGAGACTCACTTGGAGCATGGTTTGAAGGCCTTTTCTGGATATGAAGGGCATAGCCTTTTCTCACCACCTGAAGAACCCACTGGTCTGAAGTAATCTTGCCTAGTGCTGATGGTAAAGGGCTCCCTATAGGCTGAGGTGAAGGGTAAGGATTGCTGTTGCTTCAGTGGAGAAGGCAGGGAGGCTTTCTGCTGCCTTTACCACCTGGAGCATAGTTGAGTTAGTGGATGGGAAGATGCAGCAGGCTGGTAATAAATGTGTTTTACATAGAAAGAGGAGCGCCTGTAGGTGTGGCAACTGAGGTTGACGAAATTCAGAGGATAAGGAAGGCATGCAGTCGATGTGAAGTTTGATCCCCTGAGAAGCCTCCTTTGTCTGGTCTCCAAATAAAATATCTTCTGTACAGGGTATGTTACAGAGACGGTCTGGAACATTGGGAATGAGATCCAAGATCCATAGCCAAGGTTGTTGTTGCAGTGCAATGGAGACTGCAAAGGTTTGAGAGGTAATATCAAATAGCAAATATAGGATGTGCCCTGTAAGTACTGGTCTTAAGGAGAGCACACACTGGATGCTGGTAGAACATAAGAATTGCCATACTGGGACAGTCTAAAGGTCTATTAAGCCCAGTGTCCTGTTTCCAACAGTGGCCAACCCAGGTCCCAAGTAGCTAGCTAGATCCCAACTAGTAAAACAGATTTTTTTTTCTGCTTATTCTAGGAATAAGCAGTGGATTTCCCCAAGCCATCTCAATAATGGCCTAAGGACTTCTCTTTTAGGAAATTATCCAAACCTTTTTTAAACTCTGCTAAGCTAACTGATTTCACCATATTCTCTGGCAACATAAGAACATAAGAATAGCCTTACTGGGTCAGACCAAAGGTCCATCTAGTCCAGTATCCCGTCTTCATGGAAGCCAATCCAAGTCACAAGTACCTGTCAAAACCCCAAATAATAGCAGCATTCCATGCCACCGATCCAGGGCAAGCAGTGGCTTCCCCCATGTCTGTCTCAACAGCAGACTGGACTTTTCCTCCAGGAACTTGTCCAAATCTTTTTTTAAACTAGCTACATTAACCCCTCATACCAAATCCTCTGGCAACACATTCCAGAGCTTAACTATTCTCTGAATGAAAAAAGTATTTACTGGGTGACCAGAGAATTGGATCAAGGATGTGCGCTATATGTAATTTACTTAGATTTCATCAAAGCCTTTGACACGATCCCTCATAGGAGGCTCTTAAGCAAACTCCATGGGCTGAAGTTAGGGCCCAAAGTGGTAAACTGGATTAGAAACTGGTTGACGAACAGATGCCAAAGGGTAGAGGTAAATGGAATTCGCTCAGAGGAAGGTTAGGTGAGTAGTAGAGTGCCTCAAGGCTCGGTGCTGGGACTGATTCTGTTCAATATGTTTGTGAGTGATATTGCTGAAGAGTTAGAAGGTAAGGTTAACCTTTTTGCATACGATACCAAGATTTGTAACAGAGTGGATACCCCAGAGGGAGTGGAAAACATGAAAAAGGATCTGCAAAAGTTAGAAGAATGATCTAGTCAGGGCAGGATTAATTCATTGAGGGCTCCTAGGCACACAAGTACCCTGGGCCCCCTTTCCCGCCCCACCCCACCATGTGCCCAGGTGGAAACAGGAAGCTGCGTCAAAGGGAAGCTTTGGGCAAGCAGCACCGCTTGCAAAATTACAGTTCCCATTGCCTTTCTTACCCGAGTTGCTTGCTTGTCTTACTTTCCGTCGATTGGGGGGGGCACATTGACGATCAGGGTGGGGCCCACATTGCCGATCGATGCTGGAGGGGCCCATTGCCGTTTGGAAAAAACAATGTTGATGCCCTCCTTTATCGGGCCCCCTGATCATTTCTGGCCCTAGGCATGTGCCTACTTGGCCTATTGGTTAATCCTGCCCTGGGTCTAGTGGCTGGCAACTAAAATTCAATGCGAAGAAGTACAGAGTGATGCATTTGGGGGGTAGAAATCTGAGGGAACTGTATGTTCTGGGAGGTGAGAGGCTGATAAGCACAGATGGAGAGAGGGATTTTGGGGTGATTGTTTCTGACATTCTAAAAGCATCTAAACAGTGATAAGGTGGTGGCTTTAGCCAGAAGGATGCTATATAGAAAGAGGAATAACCAGAAAAAGAAGGGAGGTGTTGATGCCCCTGTATATGTTGTTGGTGAGGCCACACTTGCAGTATTGTATTCAGTTTTGGAGACCTTATCTGGAGAAGGATATAAAAAGACTTGGAGTGGTCCAGAGGAAGGTGACAAAAATGGTAAGAGGTTTGAACCAAAAGAAATATTTGAAGAGACTGGATAAATATGTACTGTATACTCTGGAGGAGAGGAGGGACAGGGGAGATATGATACAAACATTTAAATATTTGAAAGGCATTACTATAGAACCAAATCTTTTCCAGAGAAGAAAACATGGTAAAACTAGAGGGCATAATTTGAGGTTACAGGGAGGAAGACTTAGGAGCAATGTTAGGAAATTCTTCTTCATGGAGAGGGTGGTAGATGCATGGAATGCACTCCCGACGGAAGTGGTGAAGAAGAAAACGATGATGGAATTAAAAAATGTGTTGGATAAAAATGGAGGATTTCTAATTAGAAAATGAAGGATGTAAATTAAAAAACTAAGGCTGGTATTGGACAAACCTGAACAGTGCGTGTTCCATATATGGTGATTCGATTAGGATGGGCTGGGGTAGGCTGGGTGGGCATCAATGTGAACTTCACTAATATGGAACATGAGGATGATACTGGCCAGACTTTACGGTAGATGTCCTGCAAACAACTGGATGGTTGGATAGGCTGAAGTGAGCTTGATTGGCAACTTCAGCATTTGGAACCTAGGACAATACCAGACTTTACAGTCTACGGTCAAGAAATATCAAAGAAGAGACAAGTTAATCTAATCATTTATTTTTTAATGAGTATAACTTATAGGCAGACTGGATGGACCATTCAGGTCTTTAACTAACGTCATTTACTATGTTACTATGTTACTCTGTAACTTCATCGAGTGTCCCCTAAAATATTGATCCACTTGTACCCATTCTACTCAGTGAATTTCACAGTTTAATTACACGTGTGAAGAAATATTTTCTCCGGTTTGTTTTATATTTATTTATTTATTTTGGTATTTATACACCACTTAAAGCCTATGGGGCTCATAATCGAAAGAGAAAAACGTCCAAAAACCAGCCTAAGTCGGCACTTGGATGATCATTTCTCAAAAAGTCCAAGTGCCGATAATAAAAACGGGTTTTGGACGTATTTCTAAATGACCTAGGCCTTCATATTGCCGCTGAACGACCAAAGCTAAACGGGACGTTTCAGGAGGCATGTCGAGGGCGGGAGTTGGACGGGATGTGGGCTGGCTTAGACTTAGTTGTACAGCATGTATAACCGAAAGTTTTACAACAGAGCCTAGACGGAACTTGGACGTTGTGACTTAGACAGTGTAAAACATGGTCTAAGTCACAAAAACCCACCCAAAGTCACCAGATAAGCACTGCAAACACATAAAACAGACCCCCACACACTACCTCAGTGATCACCAACCCCCATAAAAATTTTAATCATACCTTTAAAATTCAGCCTCCAGACCATCATCACCTGGCCGCCTGGCATAGGAAAACCTAGTCGTCCAGCCCAAAGGCAGCTTAAATCGTCTTGGGGGTGGGTTAGGGACTCATGGAGAGGAGGACCCATGCTCATAAGCCCCCGTAATCACTGCATTGATACTTAAATATGTGCACTCCCCTATACACCCCAAAACCCTTTTTGTACTAGCATATAAGTGGCTCCTGGAGCCATAAGGGCTATTAGGGTGGTAGATAGTTTGGTCTAGGGGATTCTGGAGGTGGTTTTGGGGGGCTCACCGTAATCTATAAGGAGCTGTAGGGAGGAGAGGACATGGCACCCTTTTTGTGAAGTTCACAGCAGTGCCCTGTAAGGTACCCCACTATTTAGGTGTCATGTCTGGGTGTACAGTCCATCACTTTGCAGACCCCCTCCTATGTCCAAAAGGGCTTGTTCTAGGAGTTTTGGACTTGGACGGAAAGTTGGACGAAAATGTGGTATAAAGATAGAAGACTTAGTGGCTTGGACGATCAGATTGGCAGGATGTATAATTAGACGAAGTTGGACGTATCTTTTGAAAATGTGTTTTAAGCTCTTTTTAACTTTGGATGACTTGCGAGATGGACGTAAACGGACTTGGACGTCCATTTCAATTATGCCCCTCCACATGATTTACATTCAGGTACTCAAGTATTTCTCCCTATCTGTTGCAGTGGGCTCACAATCTGAATAGCGTACCTGGAGCAATGGAGTGTTAAATGACTTGCCCAGTGTTACAAGGAGCAACACTGAGCTTGAACCTGCAACCCCAGGGTGCTGAGGCTGCATCCCTAACTAGTAAGCCACTCTACTAATCTAATGTAATTCACAACTTTTTAATTGCACTATACTAAAAAGGTTTAAGGCGATTTACATTCAAAGAGGCTGTAAAATCTATGAGAAAATACAAAATCAATCAATAATTCAAATATCATCATAACATGAATATTGCAACAAGTCATATAAAAAAGTTTTCAAATTTTTATGAAAACTTAAGTACTGTAATTGATATCAGTCCTAATATAAACAGGTAGATTATTCCAAATTGTAATTGCATGCCCCCTAGTCCTAGTATTTTTGGAAGAGTGAACAAGCATTTTATATCTACCCTTTCCACTCCACTCAGTATTTTATAGAACTCTATCATATCACCCCTGAGCCGTCTCTTCTCCAGCTGAAGAGCCTTAGCCACTTTAGCCTTTCCTTATAGAGAGGTCATCCAAAACATTTTATCATTTTCATTGCCTTTCACTGTACCTTTTCTTATTCCACTATATCTTTTTTGAGATAAGGCAACCAGTACTGCACAGAAGATGTTTATCATTCCCTGAACAAGGGACATCAGAAAGAAGGCCATGATTCCATTTGTCAGCATAGATCCCTGGAATACTCTGCACCTGACCTATCCAGAGTTCTGCTTTCTCTCCTGAAAGCCAGGCGCTGGCGTGAGTTATTGCACTGTATGCCCTGTTTAAAGCAGACTATACGTCCAAAGACTGGTGTGACAACTGTGGTCAGTCAAACCTGGGGCAGGACTAGATGTGATAGAGAGCATCCAAGTTGTGTGGCGCCACTGGAATATTAAGTAGGGGTGCCCAGTTTTTGATTAAGTCCTCCTTCAGATGATGGTGCAGAAGAATCTTCATGCAGTCTGTATAGATGAGTACAGCCATGAGTTCTGCTTAAGGCTAGGCTATGGATTTCACGGTGAAAGGTTGTGTCTGAGTCATCTGTTTGACAAACCAGTGGCTTGTCTCTTCAGACTGCAACCACTAGAAGCTCAGAAACCGTCACCCTACATGCTCCCACACAACTCTTCCAGGTAGGAACGCAGCTGACCACCACCAAGCCTCCCGGCCCTTTACGGGGTCAGATCAGCTTGTGCTCAGGGTGAGAAGTACTCCTAAAGGACCTTTCCTGAGCTCCAAGTATTAGGGCAGGCTGGCCTAGCAGATCCTCTATCAGAAGGATATCTCCTTCCCAGCTACAGACTACAATGTCTGTATCATCTCCCAGGCAGAGCTATCCCAGGATTACTGGGAACCTCTGTAGCCCAGGGAAGCCTCACAAAGGCCATAATAAGCCCAATCCAGTCCAATCCTTAAGTTTATATACCGAGTCATCCCCAAAATTTGGGGCTCGATTTGGTTTATATTATATTATACAAGGACAATAATAGGACATAGAAGAAATCAAATCTATTTGCTCACCATAATACTAGATAAGATCAGTTTATATTTATCTAAGGCTTGTTGGAAAAAATAAGTTTTCACTGATTTCCTAAATAGATGAAGTGATACAAAAGATCTAATTTCATAAGGAAATGCATTCCAGATAGTCACAAAAATATATGTAAAGGATCGAGAGATATATCCCATGGTTTTAACACACTTAACAGAAGGGAAATAAAGCTTAAACATTTGGGAGAGCTTTGAAGTTGCAGGTCACGAAGAATTCAGAGAAATAGTTACCAGTGGTGTGAAGATCCCATGTATTATTTTAAAAATTATACTGGCACATTTAAATTTAATTCAGAAATGAACTGGCAACCAATGGAGCGCTTTCAATAAAGGAGAAAGGTGATCAAATTTCGTTTTTCCAAAGATCAATCTTGCTGCCATGTTTTGGACAAATTGCAATCTCTTTAAATTACCCTTGCTTAGACAGGCATATAAAGAGTTGCAATAATCCAGCTGTGCCAATATCATCGCCTGAACCAATGCAGCAAAATGATGTTGGTAGAAGAAATGTTGCACCCTTCTCAACATATGAAGATTGAAAAAGCATTTTTTAAACTACTGTATATTAATGACCTGAGATTGTAATGAAAATGAAGAATCAAACACAAAACCTAATATTTTAGAGGAAAATTCATTTGTGAAGTGGTCTCCAGAAAACAGTGGTACTGAAAGAGGGAGAAAATCTGGTTTATGACTGAGCCACAGTAATTTGGTCTTTATAGTAGTCATATATATATTAAAAAGAAAAGGGGACTAAAAAATCCCTTTGGAACACCACAAATTGATTTCCATACTAAGGAAAATTTACCCACAGCTCTCGTGGTTAGAAAACATAAGAACATAAGAATTGCCACTGATGGATCAGACCAGTAGTCCATCATCCCCAGCAGTCCGCTCACGTGGCGGCCCTCTGGTCAAAGACCAGCGCCCTAACTGAGACTATCCCTATCAGTGTACGTTCTTGTTCAGCAGGAACTTGTTTAACTTTGTGTTGAATCCCTGCACAGACTCCGGAATACTTCATGGGCTAAGCCAATATCAGACAGCAATTGTATCAAGCTATCAATATGAACCACATCAAAAGCTTCTGAAAGATCAAATTGTAGTAGTATTGCACAACGATTCTGAGAGAGTATGCTTTGGATTTTAGAGATTAAGGAAATCAATAAGGTTTCAGTGCTAAAGTTAGGGCGGAATCTGTGCTAAGACAGTAGAATTGAAAATTTATCTAAATATGTTGACATTTTGGCAACAATAGATTCAACTATCTTTGTCAATATGGGTATGCTCGCTATGGACGATAATGTGATGTAACCTTTCACTCCGCATGCCCTGTCTAGTTTGCAGGTAGCCTGCACAGTGTCTTTTCTGAGGCCTTGGCCTAGGAAGAGGGAAGACTCTCTTCAAGTAGGAATAACTCATGCACTGTTTTTACCTAGTCAGAATGAAGTTTATAGAAACATGGAAAAATAGGCTAGTGTATTACTTTTAAACAAAATCAGATTTTTATTGTTGGTTTGTCAAATGGACTTTCCAAACAGAAACAGTCTTCCATTGAACATCAGTAATTGTTGCAGTTCAACAAAAAAAGAATGAAAGCAATTTTTCTGTATAAAGTTATTATTTTCCCAAAGTTCAGAATGCACACACTTTCTCTCCTGATCTGAACAATACTTGCTCCAGTATGGTTCTTCAGCTAAGAATATCTTATGGAAGTTACTACCTCATAACTTCCTTTCAACATGTAATAGTTCACAGGTAACAGAAATTAGCTTAGTTCTTCCCTGAGGCAGGGACAGAGAACAAAACTTAAGCCCCAACTTCAGAGCTCAGTGACGCTGCTCAGTCCAGCATTTGGGCTAGATTCAATAAGCAAACCGATCGTTTACCAATCGGTTTGTGAGCCCTCTGTGACTCCATTTCCCTCCGACCCAATTCACTAACCTCACTCCCCATTCGCTCCGCACCCAATCTGATTCTTGGTAAACGGCATGCAAAGTAGGAAGGGCCTTGATTCACTAAACAATTTAAGGCACACTGACTGGGCTGGCAGATCCAAAACCAAGCGACTGCTGAGGACCAGTCATTCACTGAAATTCCAGTCCTGCAGCCCTGAAAAAACTGTTCTCTGCCACCCTGCCTGCCTGTGTGTTCAAGCAGCAAGCCTGCCTCTCCGTCCGCCTCGTTCTCTACGGAACAGTCAGTGCTGCGGCTTCTTCCTTGTTGCACACGCAGTTAAGAGGGGGGAAAAAAAGCAGTAGTGTATGAGGCAGTACAAGCTCCCAGCCCGGCCATTGTTGGCTGTTTCACCTCTCTGGGACTGAGCTTCCTACTAGCAGCTTATTTCATAAAGCACGGCTTCCAAAGCACATTCTTGAGAGCCTCTCTAAGAAATATTTGGAGACTTGTCATCGCTAAAAATTTTGCCCAGAGTCGAAAGAAAGAAAGAAGCAGGCAGCATCGAGGTCAGCACAGGAGAGGGGAGGAGAAAAATACACTTTTAACCAAAATGCCATCCTCTTCCAAGTCATTGGGCTCTCTCCTGCAGTGTGCAGGGTGAGAGGAGAAGGCTAGAAAAGGAAGGCGCATGCGTCCTGATCGCTCAACAGTGATCCATGGGTGTGTTTGTAGCCGTGCTTCTGACTAGATAATTTGAATGCAGGAACTGTTGTGAATCGACCGCCCAGCAAGACTCGGCCATGGATCGTACTCGGATCGCCCCCATAAAATGAGGTTAGTGAATATAGGAAGAGTTTTATCTTAAATCTTTTAGCAAATAAAACCCCAGCAAGGAGTCTTGAGATTAGTTTTCAGTTTAGCTAGGCCTTCTCCTTGAGGTAATGACAGAGGAACTCTTATCTCTCTCCTGCTGCTTAATTAGCGTCAGCTGCACACAGTTCCCTCCCTGCAAAAAACAAAAAGGATTGCTAGTAAGGTACAGCTTCCCTGATTCAGTGAACAGAAACTACTGAACTAAGGGCTAGATTCACTAACCCCCGATTTTGTGTCTGATCCATGCCCAATTGCATGCAGGCTGACGAATTCACAAAAGGCCTGCATGCAAATGGGGACGATTGTTGACATGCCCCCAATTAATTGCACGGATCTCTAGAGCCCTGACAGTAGTGACAGGAGAAGCAGCCTCCTGTCACTGCTGTCAGGGTTTCTGCCAGCTTTTTAAATATTTTTTTTAATT
Source organism: Geotrypetes seraphini (assembly GCF_902459505.1). NCBI lineage: Eukaryota > Metazoa > Chordata > Amphibia > Gymnophiona > Dermophiidae > Geotrypetes > Geotrypetes seraphini. Next base: position 285,271,965 of record NC_047085.1, on the reverse strand, counting down.
GGGCAGACATTTTGCGTGTTTTACACATGCAAAATATCAACCCGATTAAAAAAAAATATTAATCCCCCCCTCTCCCGACAAGTGCCTCTTCCTCCTCCCTCCTTGAACAAATTGTGTGCCCCGCTTTTAAAATTATGGCAGAAGGGCTCCCACTCCCTCCTGCCATCTAAACTATTTCCCCCACCCCCAAAAACAAATGGCAGGAGGGATGCCAATGCCCTCCTGCCACCCAAGGGATGTCCCCTTCCGGTTCCTGGCTGGACTCACCCCCTCCCCGTACCTTTAAAAACATTGGGAGCAGGAGGAGTGCCCAGTCCCTCCTGCTCCTCAGGCCTCTCATGATCTTCGGGAGCAGGAGAAAGTGCAAAGTCCTCCTACTCCTGCTGCTCTGGCGGCCATGACGCAATACCGGCTTTAGGCCAGGCCCCGGTACATCATGTGATGCACAGGGAGAGGCCTAAGGCCATGATTGGCTGAGGCACCTCGGGAGGCGCCTAGGAGTCTAATGAAGTCCATGATTTGCCAAAAACAATGGTATTTCAAAGTCTCAAATATATAAGTGGTTGCAGTTGAAGCAAGCCATTCAGATGGGGTTCCCTGATTGGCGAAATCTAAAAAATCACTATAGTTTGCTGGGCCTATGCTTCCAGACAGATTTGCTAGGGCATCAGGCAGCCAAGTAGTATAAATTAATATCTGGTTATATGAATAAGAAACCAAAAATGAGTTTGAGAGATATTTGGAGCATTGAGATTAAGCAGAAGATTTCTGCTACTCAATGGCGAAGGATTTGGTCTTGGAGGATGAGATGTATAGCATCAGCATCTATGAGACAAACCTGGTTTTTCTTGTTGCATAGAAGTTTTTGGACCCCTATTCGTTTGCAGAAATTAGATAGTTCAAAATCTAATATATGCTGTCCCTGTCATCTTGATATAGGGACACTTGATCATCTATTATTCTATTGTCCTTTGATACTCAGTTTTTGGAGATCTATATGGGGACATATTACTCTGATTCTGGAGACTGGTTCCATTGTCATATGAAGCGGTAATATGTGGGACGTTGTTATCTCCCACGTCTCCAGTAGACGGACATAAAAACAGGTTATTGGGTATAATTACTGAGATAGCCATCCAAATGATTATGAAAAATTGGAAGAATTGTGATCGATTAAATTTCACTTTTTGGTGGAATTCATTATGCTTATGTTATAGATACGAGAAAATGGTTTCTGAGCAAAAGGGTAACAAATGGTTTAATCTGACGTGGGGTCCATTGACCAATTTTATTGATTCTACTTGAGTGGTTTTCCCTTTACTTCTGGTTATAATTTACACATCCAGGAAAGGGGGGGGAGGGAAGGGAGAAGGATAGTGTACAGGGACTGGTTTATTAATGATTTGTAAATACTATTGTATGGTTATCTTGAATACTTTGAAATTAGGGGGGAAGGGGTGAAAATTATTCTTATGTATTTTATTGATGGATGTAAATGCTGTTTTATTAAATAACTTGTATGAATTCTTGTATGCACTGTTTTTAGATTGAAAATGAATAAAGATATATAATAAAAAAGACCTTTTTTGAAACAGGTGGTGCAAAGGAATTAAATATTCTCTCTAAGTTTACAGTGCATGCTTTCAACAATTCTTCTAGTTTGTATTCTTCAGGGGAGCTAGCTAAAATCATTAATAGTTCCGACCAGAACTCATCTGGTTTGATTTGTTTTCTTACAAAGATATTATTTCATTGTACTTTTTCAGAAATTTTGGACATGAAAATTGGCATAGTAAAACTGGCTAACAAATGATCAGACTAAGGTTTACTTGACCATTCAATATTAGATATTGATGATCTATGATGCTTTTGGTCAACATAACAAACAAGGTCTAAAGCATGACCACGTTCATGGGTAGTTGCTATGGAAGGAAGAGTCAAACTCAAAGAGCCTAGGAATGATTTAAAGTTGACTACATCAGAATTAGAATCCTCGTCTAAATATAAATTGATATCTCCTAGTATCAACAATCTAGGATATTTCAACACAGCATTTGATATAATATTGGATACTAGATCCACTGACTTTCGCCATGGGATTGGAGGACGATAAAGCAACAGTATTCCTAATGGATGATGGAATAATCAATCTTTTACCGAGACTATCATATACTCTAAAGTAGGGTTACTAGCTTATACACAAAAGGTGAACATAAAAAAAAAGATCTATAAACATAAGAACATAAGAATTGCCACTGCTGGGTCAGACCAGTGGTCCATCATGCCCAGCAGTCTGCACCCGCGGCAGCCCTTAGGTCAAAGACCAGTGTCCTGAGTCTAGCCTTACCTGCATATGTTCTAATTCAGCAGGAACTTGTCCAACCTTGTATTGAAACCCTGAAGGGTGTTTTCCCCTATAACAGCCTCTGGAAGAGCGTTCCAGTTTTCTACCACTCTCAGGGTGAAGAACAACTTTCTTATGTTTGTACAGAATCTATTCCCTTTTAACTTTAGAGAGTGCCCTCTCATTCTCTCTACCTTGGAGAGGGTGAACAATTTCTCTTTCTCTACTTAGCCAATTCCCTTCAATATCTTGAATGTTTCGATCATGTGCCCTCTCAGTCTCCTCTTTTCAAGGGAGAAGAGGCCCAGTTTCTTTAATCTCTCACTGTACGGCAACTCCTCCAGTTCCTTAACCATTTTAGTCGCTCTTCACTGGACCCTCTCGAGTAGTACCGTGTCTTTCTTCATAGTTGGCGACCAGTGCTGGACACAGTATTCCAGGTGGGGGCATACTATATATTTTCTGTAAACCGCTTAGAACCTAACGGATGTAGCGGTATATAAGAAATAAATTACATTACATTACATACTATGGCCCAGTACAGCGGCATGATAACCTTCTCCAATCTATATGTGATCCCCTTCTTAATCATTCCTAGCTTTCTGTTTACCATTGTTGCCACTGCCGCACATTGCGCAGATGGCTTCATTGACTTGTCGACCCAGTACTCCCAAGTCTCTTTCCTGGGGGTTCTTTCCAAGTACTGCACTGGACATCCTGTATTCGTGTATAAGATTTTTGTTACCGACATGCATCACCTTACATTTATCCACGTTAAACCTCATTTGCCATGTCACAGCCCATTTCTTGAGCGTGTTTATGTCACATTGCAGGTCTTCTCAATCTTTCTGCGTCCTCACTACTTTGAATAACTTTGTATCATCTGCAAATTTAATCACCTCGCTCGTCATACCAATTTCCAGGTCTTTTATAAATATGATGAAGAGCACGGGTTCAAACACCGAACCCTGCGACACTCCACTCGTGACACTTTTCCAGTCCAAGTATTGTCCATTTACCCCACTTTCTGTTTCCTTTCCGCCAATCAGTTTTTAATCTACATGAGTATTTCACCCTCGATTACATGGCTCAAAATTTTTCAAAGTAGTCGTTCATGCGGGACAATGTTGACTGGGTCACCCTTGTCTATCTGCCTGTTTACTTTCTCAAAGAAGTGCAGCAAGTACATCAAGCAAGATCTTCCTTTGCTGAAGCCATGCTGGCTGGTCCTCATCAGATTGTGTCTGTCTAGGTCAGGGGTCTCAAAGTCCCTCCTTGAGGGCCGTAATCCAGTCGGGTTTTCAGGTTTTCCCTAATGAATATGCAGGAGATCTATGTGCATGTGCTGGTTTCGATGTATGTTCATTGGGGAAATCCTGAAAACCTGACTGGATTGCGGCCCTCAAGGAGGGACTTTGAGATCCCTGGTCTAGGTGATCAATGATGCGGTCCTTTATCAGTGCTTCTACCATCTTTCCCGGTACCGAGGTCAGACTCACCGTTATGTAGTTTCCCGGATCTCCCCTTGAACCTTTCTTGAAGATTGGTGTAACATTTGCCACTTTCAAGTCTTCTGGAATCCTTCCCGATTTGATCGACAGATTGGCTGTTAGTTGAAGCAGTTCAGCTATAGCCCCTTTCAATTCCTTGATTATCCTTGGATGGATGCCAACCGGTCCTGGGGATTTATCAATTTTAAGCCTATCAATCTGCCTGCATACCTCTTCTAGACTGACCGTCAACCCTGTCAGTTTCCCATCTTCGTTTCTTGCTTATAGCCTGTCAGCTTCCGGTATGTTGCATATATCCTCTTCAGTAAATTCAGACACAAAAAATGTGTTTAGTTTGTCGGCGATGGCTTTGTCCTCCTTTAGCACTCCCTTTATTCCATGGTCATCCAATGGCCCCACCACTTCCTTCACGGGATGTTTCCCCTTAATATATCGAAAAAATGGCTTGAAGTTTTCTGCCTCCTTGGCTATTTTTTTCCTCGTAGTCTCTTTTGGTCCCTCTTACCACCTTATGGCACCTAATTTAATATTGTTTGTGCTTTTTCCAGTTTTTATCCGTTTTTTACCTTTTCCATTCCGTAAACAAAGTCTTCTTGTCTCTGATCGCTTCCTTCACCGCTAGAGTGAGCCACGCCGGTTCCTTGTTATTTTTCCTCTTGTTGATACGTGGTATATACAGATTTTGTGCTTCGGTGAATGTGTCTTTAAAAAGGGACCATGCTTGCTCTAGTGATTTGACAGTGCTAAATCCCCTCCTCTCTTTCCAGTTCTTCTTGAGCAAAGGCTAGAGAAGCCATGTGGGCAGAGTTCCTTTTGAGTAAATAAATCCCCTTAAGTTAACCAGATTTCAGAAATAAAGATGAAACCTGGATCAGTATCAGAGATTAGATCTTGAAAAATTTGTAACCAGCCAATCAGGATGCACTTTTAAAAGAAAAAAAAAACAAAAACACCCTGAGGCAGCTGTTTACACCGTAGGTGTTTGTAGCTATTGAAGGAAACGTGTAGGGATGCTTAAACTTGCCCAAGGCTAGGTGTGGGTGTGGTTTCACCTGGAAGCAGCCTTAGACAAGTTTAGCCAGCCCTAGGCATATACCTAGGGCTGTGATAGGCACCTGAAATGTAGGCCAACAAAATACTGGTCTACATTTCAAATAGATCATTTATCATTTATTTACTTTTACTTTATATTTATTAGTTTTCAAATGTAACTATAAACATTATCATGATATGTCAATGTATAATATATTAATGCAATAAAACACACATTACAATAATATAATCATTATAAATGTAAATATTGTAACAATACAATACTAAAGTATAATCAACCCCCTCCCTATATCATCTTCCCTCCCCTCTCCCAGAACTGCTAAAAAAATCAATAACAATCAATCAAAACATGACTTATTAAAACTTGATATACCAGCTTAGTTGCAACACAATTCCAAAGTGGTGTACAAGAAAAACAAATTTTAAAAATAAAAATGGAACATCATCACTTATAGGACTGAACCACTCATTCATACCAAAGAACACAACAGCAAAGAGGGGTCACTCTAACGCTGTCCTCTAGTGCCAAGTCACTTGTTAAAAAGCACACCAGGCTCTGAGGGAACTGTGTTTTCTTTCATCTCTCCCAACTGCTGCTCTTCCTGGGGATTCTATCAGCTGTTTCAACAAAGCTTTCCCTGTCCCTATATAACCTGTATAGCTTATATAGCCTGTTTATTTAACTTGTACAAACTGCATGTACAGCATGTCATAGATTGTTATAAATCGCACCTATAGCCTGTTAAAACATGCGCAGACTGCATCTATAGCCTGTTACCTCATGTAAAACCACATGTGTAGCCAATATACATAGCCAGTCACCGCATGTACAACCTGTTACCGCATGTATAGCCACATGTATAGCCAGCTACTGCATGTTTAGCTTGCCATCGCATGTATAGCCGTTACTGCCCATTACCGCTACTACATGTATAGCCAGCTACTGCATGTTTAGCCTGTACTGCCCATCACTGTTTATCGCATGTATAGCCTGCTACCGCATATAGCCTGCTTCCGCATATACAGACTAGCTACCACATATACACACTAGTTACCACCATTCCCCAGCTAAGCACCACCTCTGTTCCTATCTTACTAATTAACAATTGCTAAGCTCCATCTCAGTCTGTATCTCACTATTAGCAATTGTTAAGTTCCACCCCCGTTTGTATCTCACTAGAAACAACTAGGTGCGTATTCTCCTTCAGTTCTTAGTCCTTCTCCTGTTTCACTCAGTCCTTACCTATACTCAATTCTCCTCCCTCCTGCCTGGCAAGCTCTGCCCCAATACCTCTCATTAGTTCTCCTTGATCCCACAATGAAGCCACCTTCCTGCCTCCTCCTTCTTCTTCTCTGCTCTTTCACCAACACTTCCCACTGCCAAAAACCTCTCCCTCCCCAACCTTCCCGACTCCACAAACTCCAACAACGTCTGCCCTGGTCTCAGAATCCCCGCACTAGAACCCACCCTTTCAAAAAACACCGAGGAGTCAATCACACCTCTTTAAAGCCTGTTCCTCCAGCCAACCTACCCAACCTTACCTCCGACTCTCTCACCCCAGTCCCAACACTCTACTGTAATGCTAGATCAGTCCGCAATAAGACCCAAATACTAAAAGACCTACTTGGAGACTTCGATCCAGGTTTCTTGTGCATCACAGAATCATGGATCGAAAAAGATGATTTATTCACACAAAACGAACTCTGTCCCCCTGGCTACAATGGCCTCTTTTCACCTAGAATCAACCGGAAAGGAAGAGGCCTGGCTCTGCTTTACAAATCATTCTTTGATGTCCAGCTCCTTGAAAAGGGCAGCCATACCTCTTTAGAATTCATGTTAGCTTCAGTCAACGATGAACTTCATCCCTACACATTAGGTATCCTGTTACTTTACCGCCCACCAACCCCCTGGAACAAATCCTCTGAACTCGTTCTCGAGACCATAACAAGGGCCTTCCTAAAATTCCAGAGACTCCTGATCATTGGAGATATTAATCTCCACCTAGACGATAACACTAGCAAGGATGCAACCGAATACAAAGACTTCCTCACCTCCCTAGGCTTCACCGCTCCTTCGCCCACCCCTACCCACAATAAGGGGCATACACTAGACATCATCAGCTTCCTTGACCTGACCGAGCACAAAACTTCTGCCAAAGAGGCCCGTTGGGAACATGTCCCCTGGTCTGGTCACCTTCTAGGCTCTTTCTGCCTTCCCATTTTCATGTCTCATCTTGGCACTCCACCCCGACCCACAAACTCTTATCACCTACCGCAAAAAAATCACGACTGAACTGTTCTGGACCCAATTTCTCAACCAACTCCCCCCTTTTCCTAAACATACCGACCCAGATTCCACTTGGCATAATTGGGTAACTCTTTCCAGGACTACCTACCGTGCTCTTGCCCCTTTGTCTACTAAACCTATCTCCCACTCCCGCAAGGCTCCCTGGTATCTTCCATACCACAGGGAATTAAAGCAGAAATGTCGAGCCCTAGAACGTAAATGGAAAAAATTGAAATCCCCTTCAGACAGACAATCCTGGAGAGACAACATCAAGTTCTATAACACAGTACTAAAAAAAGCAAGGAAGAATTTCTATGGAGATAAAATAACCAGATCAAAAAACCAAAATAGTACACTGTTCAACATCTGGCACAAACTAACCTCAAAAAACGACTCCACCTTTTCGCTTTCCCCCCATCCGCAAACGACCTAGCTAAATTTTTCAACGACCTTCCGGAGTTCTTTCCCCCCAGCAGTCTCTTACAATTCTCTGCCTCCCAACGACTCCAACCCTATCCCTGCTGATAGATCCTGGACTGCCTTTGAACTCGTATCCGAATCCCAGATCTCTAAACTCTGTCTCAAACTGAAATCCTGCAATTGCATCCTGGATCCTTTCCCTTCCTACCTTTATGAAAACATTCTTGCGCAGGCCATCTCCTCCCTTACCAGGCTTATAAATTCTGCTTTACTATCGGGCCTGTTCTCCACAGAAATGGGACACATTGCCTTGTCCCCTCTTCTGATAAAAGCCGATCTCGACCCTTCCTTACCATCTAACTACCACCCCATAGCAAATATCCCTCTCCTAACTAAACTGCTAGAGGCCATAATCGCCACCCAGCTCTCTTCTTACCTAGAGAGATTCTCCATCCTCTATCCCTACCAATATGGCTTCAGACCCAGCTTCAGCACCGAATCCCTCCTAGTTTCCTTAATTTCTAAGGTGCAACAACTACATTCTCGTAACAAATTTGCTGTCCTATTACAATTCGATCTCTCTGCAGCTTTCGATGTTGTCCACCATGACATACTACTTTATCAACTTTCCGAGATAAGAATTGACTCCACTGTCCTAAAGTGGTTCTCAAACTTCCTATGCTCTCACTCCTACTCTGTCAACACAAATGGCACCATGTCTGTTCCTTGGACATCATCTTGCGGTGTCCCTCAGGGATCACCCCTAACCCCTATTCTCTTTAACATCTATATGTCCTCCCTGAAACTCCTCCAATTATCCCCCCTTGAAACAATCTACACATACGCTGATGACATCCTTGTCCTCCTTGAGACAGACTAGAACCTCACCAACCTCCAAGAGAACATTACAGCTTGCATAATGAGACTCCATTCCTGGTCCTTCTCGGTACAGATGAAATTGAATGAATCAAAAACAAAATTACTCTGGCTCAGACCAAAATTAGAACACCTGCCCACCCTCTTCACACTACCCTCAGGCGCTGCACTGCAGCTTGAGTTCTCAAGCAAGGTCCTTGGCATGATTATCGATTCTTCTCTCTCCTTCAATGACCACCTCAACTCCTTGGCTAAATCATGATTTTTCAGCCTCCATATGCTGAGGAAAGTAAGATCCTATTTTCGCCAACAACATTTCGCCGTCCTTGTCCAATCCATCATCCTTTCCAAACTAGACTACTGCAATGCCATCTATTTAAGCCTATAAAAAAAAAGTCTTCAAAGACTCCAGCTAATCCAGAATACTGCAGCCAAGTTAATCTTTGCAAAACGCAAGTCTGACCATGTCTCCCCACTCCTAGCCAAACTTCACTTGCTCCCAGTGATTTCCAGAATCCATTTCAAATGCTCCTGCCTGGCTTTTAAAATCATTCACGGCATCCTTCCTCCCTTAATCCCACTATCTTATAATTCCTCGAGTTCTGACTCTACCAGACCCGCTCAAAGGTATAAACTATCCTTCCCCTCTCTACACAGTATTCACTATGCAGGCAAACTGGGAAAATCCCTTCTCTTCAGAATCACAGATCTTTGGAACGACCTTACTACCCCACTGCGGAACCTGGGCTCTCTCCAATTATTCCGCAAGCAACTGAAAACCTGGCTTTTCACTAAAATGTAATTCTATCCCCCCTTACTCTTTTCTTCTATATATAAGTTCATGTAAACCTTTTATTTCCCTTCTCTTCCTATATTTTAAGTTCTTGTAAACCGTGCCGAGCTCCACATCCGTGGAGATGATGCGGTATATAAACTTAAGGTTTAGTTTAGTTTAGTTTATACAAAGTACTTTGGCTGCTGAGACAATCATGGCAAGGGAATCTCCCTGCCGCAAACCATTTAGCAGCCACAGCAGGTAACCCATCCCCCTTGGGAAACTCATTCCCTCCTGCTGGAACCTCGAAGGCCCCCCCAAATGTCCATGACAAGAGGAGTGCCCATTTCCTCCTGAAGCAATGGCAAATCCTCCAGAGATAGTCTAAGGCAGAAGGGATGTCCACTTCCTCCTGCTTGAGCCCCCCCAAGGCCCTCAGCAAAAGGGATGCCAACACCCTCCTGCCAGAACTCCCAAATCCCTCCCCTGAATGTTCTCAGCAGAAGGAGTGCCCAATTCCTCTTGCCACAACGGCAAACCCTCCCGACACAATCCAAGGCAGGAGGGATACCCACTCCCTGCTACCAGAACTCCATAGCTCCCCACAACTGTCCACAGCAGGAGGAGTGCCTAATTCCTCTGCTGCAATGGCAAACCCTCCCGACACAGTCCAAGGTATGAGGGATGCCCACTACCTCCTGTCGCCACCTCCCAAGGCATCCCCGACAGAAGGGATGCCCACTCTCTCCTGCAGCTGGCCCGATCATCCCCTGAACCTCACAAAACACTCCCCAACTCTACCCCGACACCCCTAAGATCCCCCTGACACTCCTCAACACCTCAAGATCCCCTGATACTCCATGACTCCACCCTGATACCCTCAAGATCCCCCTGACATTCTACTGCTCCACCCCAACAACTCCCTGACACCCCCAAGATCCTCCAGGGAGTGTCAGGGGTGAAGTCGCAGTGGAGTCGAGAAATATTTGGTGGGGTTCAGGGGATGATGGGGCCAGTGGCAAGAAGGATTGGGTATCCCTTTTACTGGGGGTGCTTTGGGAAGGGTGGCAGCAAGAGAAAGTGGGCATCCTTCCTGCCTTGGACTGTGTCAGGAGGGTTCACCATTGCGGCAGGAGGAATTGGGCACTTCTCCTGCTGTGGAAAGTTGGGGCTTTGGAGGTTCTGGCAGGAAAGAATGGGCATACCTCTTGCCAGCCAACTTTGCATGGGGGGGTACCAGTTTCCCTGATCTGGCCACTAAACTGATTGCAGCAGGAAGATTCCCTTGCCAAGATTAGCTCAGCAGAAATGCGATTCTCTAACCTGCACCTGTGACATGGACGCCGTTTAAAGAATTGGGATGGTTATATGGGGTTAAGTGTCTGTCCATTAGGACATATGCAACCAAGTAGGTGTTATATTAGCAACTACTTGTCAACACCCTCGTATGATTTCACCTCAACCGAATCCTCAGCGGCACCACTTAGAGCTCAAAATGTCTCATTGCTCTAAGCTTGACGTGTCTAATCGTCATCGGATCCAACTCCTTATAATTTTTTATTTTAAACTTTACTAGTGCTTATGCTTACTGAATGTTTAACTTTTTTGTAGATATAAAACATATTCAATTATTCTTAGCTTAAATATCGTGGTCTCTGGCTAGGGATAACAAACACCACAAACACTGACATGTTTCACTTGTTAGCTTTTTCAAGGCTTAACCCCTAAGACAGACAGAAGCATTCGATTAATACTCATTAACTTTCCATTTTACTTAACCAAGTATAATCTTTAACTTAGCTACAAAGTATCAATATTCCCACTTACCTAACTAATTTACTGCCAGTAGCTGCGACCACTATGTCCTCAGGTATGGCAGCTACATTCTCCTCCTCATTTAAATCAAGAGCGGAATCCAATCAACTGAAACAATGTCAGGATGCAATGGGTCCGCCCCTGAAACTTACACCCTATTGAAAAGACCAATTTACTAGAATCCCTCCCCCAGGCTCCATGCTAGATCAAGGACACCCACTCAAGCTCAGTATTCAAACCATATGGAAATACTGTATTTAATGAATAAATCCAGCGCTGCTCTTTATAGTTCAAAAAATCATCACTATTTCCTCCCCCCTTTCACTGTTCCACCCAGTCTATTACATGCCATTGTATCTGGTCAACGTCATGTTGTAAACTTAAAAAATGTTCTCTGGGACCCTGGGGACTACAGGGCGGGTGCTCTGACTGCTGAGCTATGAGAGTTAAACATTCAGTAAGCATAAGCACTAGTAAAGTTTAAAATCAAAAATTATAAGGAGTTGGATCCGATGACGGTTAGACACGTCAAGCTTAGAGCAATGAGATATTTTGAGCTCTAAGTGGTGCCGCTGAGGATTCGGTTGAGGTGAAATCATACGAGGGTGTTGACAAGTAGTTGCTAATATAACACCTACTTGGTTGCATATGATAAAGTTTGTGCATAGTAACTGTCCATTAGGACAGACACATTCTATATAGGATGCCTATGTGCAATTCTCAAAAGCCGCTTAGGTGGCTCCTGAGACCAGCATTCTATACAGAATCAGGCCCTATGAGTTGAAAGAGAAGTGTGGTTACTTGATTGATACCACTTTATTGTTCATGATATAGACAGATCTCCTAAAAAAAATCACATTAAAAAAAAAATGAAATATTAAAGAATTTTGAAAATTAGACCATTAAAATATTTAACTATTCAAATTTCTCAGCCCAACCAATAAAGTTGTGTCAGTCCAGTGATTTTCCACTTTTTTTGTTCCATATTTGTAAGGACACTTTTGATATAGTTACAGTATATTAGCTTGGGTGTTTATTAGGTTTTTTCAAGATTTGAAGGTTCTCTACAATGTCAGGAAATCCAATTTTTATTTATGATAATACAATATTGAAAAGTTAGTTCAAAACTTCCAGAGAATATTTTAGCAAAGAGTAGGATATCGTTCTTAGAAAACTTTTTTTTTTTCCACTTGAGTTAGATCTTTGTACATTAGGTCAAAGTAAAGACTGCAGCAGGCTGGAGCAAAATTTGTTCATGTTAAAATACATAATAAAAGAGTGTTGAATCATAAACCTCTCAGTTTGATGATCAACTGAGCAGTAAATTAATTAATCATCATTAGTTGCCTCATCAAGCACTTTGCAGAATTCTCAATAGGGGTTATCCCAATTAGGCAATTAATAGCAGGCTGGTTTTTTTTAACTGGGTAAGATTCTTATAAACAGAGGAGGTTATGGCAAACTAATAACGTAAATGTATCATCTGTCTATGTCACAATTTGCAATGAATTTCCAGCTGTAAAATTGTAGGAGTTCTCCCAGCATGACTTGTGCTGAAAGAGTGAACATCTTGTGTAGCAAAACACATTTTTCTCTTACAGTTTATTCTGGTTACTGCAGTGGACACTAGCATGTTAATTATTTAAATTTTTCTATATAATAAACTGATATCTGTATCACAACAAATGCACTTATTTATGTTTTCTGTTTTCATTTTGGAGAAAAATATTTCATAATGCAAAAATCATATATTTTTTTGAAAGTTAAGCTATCAATTAGATAATGCAGATTTGAATTTCAAAAATGGATATTTTTTCTACACTCAAAAAAACAGTATCTTAATTAAACTTTAATAACTTGTAAAGGGGATACTTAGGGTCATAAGCAGCAGAACACTTTTTGTTTTGGGGTGCCCAAAAGCTCCGCCTTAGACCACACCCCAGACCCTGCCCAAGCTTAGCCCCAGACCCCACCATTTCTTCCATTAATTTTTCATATACATACAATATAATCTTATTAACAATTCATAATGGCAACCACAAAATTAAACTACACAAAGCACACTCTTTTTCCCCTCCCCATCTTTGTACAGCATTTCTCTCTTTCTCTCTCTCTCACTGCCCACCGTCTCTCTCTCTTTCATTCCCTCCCTTACTGCAAAGGGAGTGAGGAAAGAGAGAGATAGAGAGGGATCCAGGGTGTATCTCTCCAACTCCCTCTACTGCCACATCCAACATTTGCACCATCTTTTGCCCCTGCCCACTAGCTCCATGACCAACATGTCTCCTTCTGTAACCCCTCTCCAGCATCATGCCACATCTCTTCCTCCATTTCCTCCACCTCCATGTCCAACATTTCTCTCTTGCATCCCTTTCCATCAGTCCCACTGTTCCCTCTCCACCACCACATTCAACATTTCTCCTTCTCAACTCTCTCTACTTCATTCCTCCCCCACCACTATGTCCAATAATTCTCTTTCTTCCTTTCCCCTTGTACACCATCTCTTTCCCTCTCACTCACACCCATTCTCAACAATTCTCCCTTTCTATTCCCTTCTACACCTCGGCATTTCTTTCCCTCCTCCCTCCATCCAATGTCCCAAGTTCATGCCCCTTCCCTCCCTTCTGTGTCCCAAGTTTGTGCCCCCTCCCTCCTTCATTCCAGCCTTAGTCCCAAGTTTACATTCCCCTCTCCATTCTGTGTTCATGCCCTTCCTCCTTCCTTCATCCTCCCTCCTTCTTTTGTCCCAAGTTCATGCTCCCTTCCTTCCTTCTGTGTCTCAATGTGCCCCTCCCTCCCGTGTCCCAACACACCCCTCTCCCTCTCTCCCTTCCTTCTGTGACCCAAAACGCCTCTCTCCGTCCCTTCCTTCTATGTCCCAATTTCATGCCCTCTCACAACGGTGTGTACCTGTGTTCCGGCTGTCTCTGAGATATCCAAGTAGGCCTCCTCATCCTTCTTTCCAGCTGCACTTCTTTCTTCAGAAAGGCACAGGCAGCAGCAGCAGAGTATGACCAGAGGATCTGGTGTGCTGGCTGTGCAGCCTGCTACAAAAAGGTATGCGACCACACAGCTTAACGGGAACATTCCTTTATTCCTTTTCAATTTTATCTTATCAATGCTCTATCTCCTTCTCTCATCCCCTAGCTTTCTCATTCCTTATCCTCCTATTCCCTTTCATATGCTTACCATTACCACATTTCTACTCTTGAATACTCATTCTGCTCACTCATCTCCTTGACAACTCTCTCACATGGATCCACCATTTCTAGCATCTCCCCTCCTCATCGCTTACTCCACCCTTGTAATCCAGCATTTCCTTCCTCTCTTTCTTTCTCCCTCCAAGTACAACATCTCTCCTTTTTTCCCTTCCACTCCCTCCTCCCAAGCCTGACATCTCTCCCCCTCCCCTCTTCCGACCCACAGTCCATATTCCCTCCGCCTTTAAAAAAAAATAATTTATATTCCGCATATCCTGCAATTCTATGCAGATTACAAATTTTTCACTTACTTGAGTCCAATTATTCAGGTACTCAAGTCCATCTCTCCTCTCCCTCCTTTGCTCTCCCTGAGTTGTCCATCTCTCCATCCCCCTTCTGCCCCTTCCCTGAATCTCTTTTCCTTTTCCCATCTTGCCCTCTCCACCAAATCACTCTCCCTATCCCCATTTTGCCCTCTCTATATCCATTTCTCCCCTTTTCCCCATCTGCCATTTCTTCCACTCCCTGGCCTCTTCTGCCTACCCCATGTCCATCTTTCCTTCTCTTGCTCCCTCTGTCCTCTTCCAAATCCATTTCTCATTGTCCCCCTTCTGCCACCTCTCCCTGTCTTCCATCTACCTCCCCTGCCGTCACCATCTATCCCTGTCCCTCACAAATCCCTCCCTCCCTTAATCCATTTTTCACATCTCTCCCTCCTTTCCTCATTTGAGTCCAAAATCTCTCCCTTCCCCTGCTCCTTTCCCCAAGTTCATCTCTACCTTCTACTCCTTCCCTGAATCTGAAATATCTTGGGTGGGGGTCTTATTTATAGGGCACTTCGGTGGAAGTGGCACCTTGCTACGGGCCAGCATGGTTCATAGTCAGATGCACACAAGACATAAGCATGAGGCCAAATGGGAGCAGACAAGTCAGCGCAAAGACAAGTGAAAACAAGATAAGTGAGCGCAAGACAAGTCAGCGCAAGACAATTCAGTGCGTAAAACAACTGGGCCAAGTTATAAGCGCACGGACAAATGGGCGCAGACAAGTGAGCGCAAAGACAAGTGAGCGCAAGACATCTAAGCGAAAGACAATTCAGCATGCAAAACAACTGGGCCAAGACATCTGAGCACAGACAAGTAAGTGCAAGACAAGTGAGCACAAGATAAATGAGCGCAAGACATCTGAGGAAAAGTTCAGTTTTCAGTAATAATGGTAAGGCAGCAGAAACACTATGTCAGCGCGCGTTTGACCCGTGCAATTTTGTCCCATCACCAGATGTTCATAGTTTGACCCGCGCGCTTTTGTCACGTCACCAGACAATAGCGCGCAGGATGTTGTATTGTAAAATCGTAAGGCGTAGTAGGTATTGTTGTATTGTAAGGCGTAGTAGGTCCTTATTGTGTTTTCAGTGGGTTCATAGTCAAATGGGTGCAAGACATATTTTGCTTTACATATTGTGTTTTGATGCCCCTAGTGCCTTCTTCCTATGCCTGCAGTGTCTAATCCTCTGTTCCAAGCTAACCTGATTCATCCCTCCTCTCTCCCAGTTTTGCGTGCAATTGACAGATTTTCCCAGCGCTCAGTTGACGGGTTAAACATCAAATGCATGCAATTTCTTTATGTTTGTCTTCCAAAAACATAGTTTACTGAGAACTCTGAATACATAGGTGTCAAAGCAGGGGGACCAAACTGCACATGCGCAGATGATGTCCAAAGTATGCATGCGCTGGCTTATTGCTCCTTATAATACTAATGTGAGTTGTGTATTGTTACAAGCCCAACTCCCGTTACGGCCTTGTGTGCCAGTTAAGAGCCCCAAAAATCGCCCGGTGAAAATGATTAAAGCTGACCAGTATGTTCCTGCTGGGCAGGAACAGGACCAGCAAGCTCAGGCTGGTTTGGTCCCTTTAAATCCTCAATCTTGGAAATTGCTGACCAAACAGGTTAGAAGGCAGCCTCAGGTGCAGAAAGCCCTTCCCCCACATAGGACTGGGCGTGGCTCAGCAGCTCTTGAGCAGAGAGCTGGCTGTCTCAGAGGAGGGGGCAGTCAAAGAAAGCTCTCATGTCAGAAGAGCCTGCACCTCCTCCATAGCCCACTGATGTGGAAATGTTGAACCCAGAGTCAGAAGAAGCAGCCCTGATAAACCAGGAACCTGAGGAAATGGACTGGAGTGCTTTGCCAGAATTTGTGCTTGCTGAAGAGATGGAAGTAAGCTGATTGAATTGTGAGCTGGGTTTTTTAAAAAGTTTTATTTTTGTGAACTTTTTGGGTTTTTGTATGTTTGTTTGACTGCTGGGACAATGATTTAACTACTGTGATGTTTTGAAGGAAGTCACTGCTGAATAAGTGAAATTCTCTGTGTGTGCTAGCAGAGGGAAGTGTGCTGATAATTTATTCTGCTTGTTTGGCAGTTGGGTTTTTTTTGAGCCAAGATGGCTACTGCAAGCTGAGGCTTGGCTGCAGTGAGGAAATACTTGCAGTGTCCTTCTTAGAGTTGGAAAACCCTGAAGGCTGGGGCAGGATCTGCCCAACATTTGTGTGGAGGGATTTGAGGGTTCATTTTGCTCCTTGTCCTGATAAGAAGCCATTTTTGGGAAATCCGCCAACCTTCTACTCTGGAACTCTGAGGAGAAGGGAAGAACTATGACATTGCAGTGTGATAAGGTTTTTTTTCTGTTTGCATTGAGGACTACAAGAGACTGAATTAAGTTTTGCTACAGTACTGCTACAAGGAAGTAAGACTTACCTGGAACATAAGGTGAACAGTTTTGAGTATTAATCAGACCAGGCTGATGAGTGTAGCATTATTGAACTGTCAGTTAATGTTACTGTTATTTGTGCACTTTTGTTGTTTCCTTGCATTCTTTTTTTTGGTCCTGACTGGATAATAAATAAATTTAAGTTTATCCTTTTGATACTTACCTGTGAGAGGCCATTCTGTTCAGTGTGCACAGTGTAAGCTATCTACCACAGGACTTCCTCCCGTTTGAGGAAGCACGTCGGGGCTATTTAGTGGTTGTGTGCTGGTCCCTGCTATGCCCTAAGGCACGGCCACGATACAGTATATATGAATTTGCAGCGTGCATGTGTAGAAGGGTTTATTATCAAATGTTTGCAATTGTTTTGCGCATATTTGTTCAAGACGCAATAAAATAACAATGGAACAGAACGGTGGCAAGTCAGATGCGTGACAGAGACTGACGCATCTGCGCATGCGCAGAAGAAACATTGTTTTAAGAGGGGTAGCACTATATGTTAATCAGTAAATATAATAGTGTAGTAGTTAAAACATGGGGGTGAAATTTTAGGCATGGCTTTGGAGTAATTGCATGATGATATGTGGCATACAGTTCAAGAGGGCTGATAGCACCTGAAAGTTAGACATGGGGCTATTGGGCAAGGGCAGAATATACTACACACAAGGGGATAAGAAGGAGAAATATTATAATTGTCAATACGGGGGTGATAGATAAGCAAACTGCCATATGTATGGAGAGGACTGTATAGGCTATGTATGCACGACATTTCTTGAATGTTGGTGGAGAATGTTTATAGCAGGGGTGCCCACACTTTTTGGGCTTGTGAGCTACTTTTAAAATGACCAAATCAAAATGATCTACCAACAATAAAATTTTTTTAAAAACCACAAAGCACACTGTACGCTGAGAAAATGTTAATTATCATTCCTATTCCGGGGTTTTTTCAAAGAGGTCAAGGCAGATGACTCTATGCACTGTCACCTCAGTAACAACCATACAAAAATAGACAAATATAACCCCCCCTTTTTACTAAACCACAATAGCAGTTTTTAGTGCAGGGAGCTGCACTGAATGCCCAGCACTGCTTTCGACGCTCATAGGCTCCCTGTGCTAAAAACCGCTATTGCGGTTTAGTAAAAGGGGGCCATAGTGCAAAATATAGACAGCAGTTATAAATTCAGACACATTTTGATCACTAAATTTAAAATAAAATAATTTTTCCTACCTTGTTGTCGGGGTGATTTCATGAGTCTCTGGTTGCACTTTCTTCTTCTGACTGTGCATCCAATCTTTCTTCCCTTCTTTCAGCCTGTAGGCTTCCTCTCCTCCAGACCTCATTCCCTCCCCCAACTTTTTCTTCCTCTCTCCCTTCCCTTTCTTTCTCTCTGCCTCCCTTTCTTTTTTTCTCTCTTCATGCCCCCTTTCTTTTTTTCTGTTTCCCTTCTTTCCTTCTGTCTCCTTGCCCTCCCCCAAACCAATGCCGCTAGGTAGGGACAGGGCACAGGGCAGGCAGGCAGGCCTAGTGACAGGCAGGCCCCATACCCCTCTCGTACCCTAAACCATCCCCCATACCCCCCAGTACCTTAAATCATCCCCCTACGTACCCCCAGTACCTTTTTTAATCATACCCCCTGTACTTTTTAAAATCCCTCCTTCCCTCCCTAGACGGCTAACCTGGTATTTTAAACATCTCCCCACCCTCAGTACCTTTTAAAATCCCTCCCTCCCTCCCTAGATGGCTATCCTGATATTTTAAACATCCCCTCACCCCCCCCCCCCCCCGGTACCTTGATGCAATCCTGGCGGTCCAGTGCTGCATCGGCAGCCTTCCCTGCTGGACAGCCGCCCAAGTCCCCATCTGCCACGGCAGTAATAGGCAGGTGTGAGCCCCGAGCGCGCCTGCCTGGTCTCGTGCCGCCCGAATGGTGTCAGCTCGGCAGCCTCCCCCATCTGCGTCGGAAGTGAAATCCAGACGCGAGCCCCGAGCGCGTCTGCCTGTGCCGCACCGCCGCTCGAATGGTGCAGTCAACTCCCGCGAGTCTCACGAAAACCAACAGCACCATTTGGGCAGCGGCACAGGACCAGGCAGGCGCAAGCCACGAGCGCGGACTGGGAGAAAGGAAGGGCAGGAGGACCCAGACCTGGCCGGCTGTGCACTTGGGGCAGACCACCCCCCCCTTGGTACACCACCGACCTTCACCCCGCCCTACCAGCACTTTGATTGGCTGGCATTCTTCAAGAGGCGGGCCAGTCAGGAGGGGAAAAAAGAGAAGGGAAGAAGGGATCACGCTCTGCGATCGACTGGGGTCACCTGAGCAAGCGACCTGTCAATCGCGGTCGACGTATTGGGTACCCCTGGTTTATAGTAACATTTGAAGGTCAGTGAGTGCAACCACACTAACGTAGACAGGAATAGTTAGATTTACAAGGTTTAATAATTACTTTTAATAATTACCCAATTATGTATAAGTTTCATTGGATGTGCACAGCTGTTATGTGATCACTTTATTTCACTTACCTACCATGTCAATTCTTGTCTTTATAACTTATAAAAGTAATCACCTAACAGCTGAAAATCAAGGGAAGATTTTAGGAGTGTTTACTTCATTGTTTAAATTGTTAGTTTGTGAAATTGCACGTATAAAAGTAACAATAAATGCCATTGTTATTTATTTCATACTAAGATATGACAAGAGAAAAAACTTTTTCAACAATGTTTATTAACATATAACATATGTATGAAACATGTAATACACATATATGTTCAAACGTTATGTCAATACCATAAAATCTTAGAGCTAAACATTCCTGATCTATTATGTAGAACATTCTGAATTATAATACAATGTATTATTCTACATCTCATTTTTTTTGAGCCAACATTTGACTGACACTCCTGTTTGGGACCTGGTAATTATAGCAGAACAACACAACGGAGGACTAAGAGCAATGGGTGTGAGGAAAAGGAGAGAACAGTGGATATTAGTATGTCAACAGTAAAACCTGAACTTCAATATCAAACTCTAAAGTTCAAGATTATATGCTATACCTCTCAAATATTGAAAAAGAGGTCTTTGTCCATATGTTGGCAGCAACGCTGTTAGTCTTTGAGTCACTCTCACATACACGCTCTTACTGCTGGGTGCTGCATAGTTACCTGCATGGAATCGAGCAAGCAGCTATTCTGTGTGATCTTGCTCGCGCTGTATATGCTCAGGGAGTTTAAAGATGGTTGGATAATGACATGAAACCGAAGATTGGAATGCATGGTGCCAACCCTCCACTGAATTGTTGGTCCGAGGCAGTCCATCTTCAACATGGAAGTGCATATTCCACAGAGAAATAGCAAAATGTGGGGCACCTCTCCGATTTCGCCGCCATATACCGATGTATTTGTCTTCTCAATATTTATACACCAGGCACAGTTTAACTGGTCAGGTCTCCTCCAACGCCTCAAAACACTCACTAACATCTTCAACAGGAACAAAACTTAATGCTAACAGCATTTTGGTGTACAATTTTATTGTCTCATCATACCTGTAGTTAGCGGTTAATCTCTCATCTTGAATTTTACGCCACAACGATTGACTCAGATGGAACAGACAGCCAGAAACTGCAGCATTTGGAAATACTCTGTTGGCAGCTTGCAGGCTTGCTCTCTCGAAGTCCATCAGAATAGTCAATGGTGCCAATGTGTTTCTGGTTTCTATCAGTTTTCTTAGCACATGTTCATAGTCCTATGTTTTACTATTCAACAACACATACACCATGGGAAGTGCACAATTGTCTACAAATGTATGGATGGTAAACACTTGTACAAACAAATGGGGGGCAACTTTAAATGTCCCATCCATGAACCAATGGCCATGTTGTTCCAACACCTCAAGGTTGGCTTGGGTTGTGAAAATGAAAATGCGTCTTTTATCATTTTCACCAGAATCCCACAAAGCAATTGTTCACCACATGTGATTCTTTGCAGCTGCTCAGGAACTTGGATCTCTCTTAGTGACCTGGGATTACCCATTGCTAGATGTCCTCCTTTTCTTTTTCGATTGATTGTTCTCTGCATGGACAAGTATGCAGGCAATAATGTAGATGCTTCTAATGTTGAACCCGCTGTTGTCCCCAGAATGATCTGTCGGGGCTTTTCATCTGTGGTCACAGCTCTTTCACGTACTTCTCCCATCATTCTTTCAGCAGCTATTTTGGCATTGTTGGGTGCATGCACATGCGCCGTTATCTCGACAGAAGATCCATCCATGTGCCTTTTTCTTCTGCCTACACAGTCACAACGCACACACCTCCAGGACGTGAAACCATCTGCCATGACGATAACGATGTCCTTCATGAACTCAGTGCTCTTTCCCACGCTGAGAAGTTATTACTTCCATCTCTATGGCAGTTCACTCCTAAAACCATGCAATTTATAATTATTACTAGTATTTTAGCCCGTTACATTAACGGGTGCTAGAATATATGTCTGTCTGTCTGTCTTTATTTCTGTCTCTCTCTCCCTCCCGCTGTCTTTCTTTCTGTCTGTCTCTGTCCCTGGCCCCCTTTGTCTGTCTGTGTTTCTGTGTATCTCCCTGTTTTCTTTCTGTCTCCCTTCCTCCTGCTGTCTGAATGTCTGTCTTTCTATCTATCTGTCTCTCTCCCTGCCTCCTATGCAGCAGCATTTCTCTCCCACCACTTCCCTGTGCAGCAGCCAAAGCAGCATTCCCTCCCCCTCCATTTCCCTCCCCCCACACCACTTCCCTGTGCAGCAGCAGTAGCATTTCCTCTACCCCCCTTTCCCTTCCCGCGGTCTGTCTGGCTCCCTTAGTCCCTTACCGCCCCCCCCTTCCTTTCCTGCGGTCCCAACTACGAACCTGGCGATTGCAGCAGCGTGTGCAGCAGTTTTCACACGCCACTTCGGGTCCTTCTACTGCCCTGATTTACTTTGGCACGTCCCTGATGACATCATCAGATATGCAGCAGAGCACCTTACGATTTTTGCACGTTGCACTTTGATTGAACTGAAGGGTTTAAATAATTTAAAGTATATTTTTATTGCTCGTTTAGATCCCGTGTATTTTACTTTGCTTTTAATTTTCTTCTACAGTTGTCTTCTGACCTCTCAGCCGCCGCATAGCGGCGGCACGCTCTGGACTCCGCCCCCTTTAACCCCGGTACATGGCACTTATATTCAAGCCTTCTGCGGCGCACGCCAAAGGAGCGCACCTAAGGAGCAGGTCCTGCTCCTTATTGCGCTCCTTTGTGCGCGACTCTTTCGATATATGGGAAACCAATTTCTTACTTTAGGTAAGTATTTTTTACTACCATTTATTTTGATACCCCTAATACTAAATCTCTTATTCATTTTAAGTGTATCAGATTGGTTTCCTGTAAATGCCGTATTTGTTTTTACATCAAAATCATTAGGTCAGCCCCCAATCAAAAGTCATTTTCACATGGAAAATCCCACTTTCAATATTCCAGTAATTACTGGACACAGGCCTATTAAATTTTTCAACCCATCTTTTTCTGCTAAGAAACTAGAACGTTATAATATTTCTTTACCATTACAGAAACCTAATAAAACACCTAAAGGAAAATTAGACTACATAAAAATAAATAAAATTAAAATAGGATTAATAAATATTAGGTCAATTAAAAACAAATATCATCTGTTGAAAGATCTTATCACTCAATCATTCTATAATATTTTATGTTTAGTAGAAACCTGGCTTACTGAGGGAGAGGAAGCTTACCTCTCTTATGCATGCCCTCCAGGATTCTCATTTATTTTTAACCATCGTCTCCATAAAAAGGGTGGAGGTTTAGCAGTAATTTTTCAGGATTCTTTAGTAGTAGATTCTGACTTCTCTCTAATAAATTCTACTATTGAATATTTACAATTTTCTGTGAGGATTAAACCCCAATTGGATATTCTCTTGATCTGTCTCCCACCTCCTATTAACAGCAATAATATATTTCAACTTCAATCTCTTTTATTTGATTTCGGATCTTTGACTACTAATCCCCTAATCTTAGGAGATTTTAACATCCATTTTGAAGATTTAAACAATAATTATACTAAGGATATTCTTTCTCACTTTAACCAACTAGATCTATCTCCTCTAATATCATCACCAACACATACAGCAGGACATACAATTGATATGATCCTTTCTTCTACATCTAAACTTAATAACCTTCATGTCCATCCATCCCAACCTGTCCCTTGGTCAGACCATTTCTTAATCACAATATCACACACATCTGCACTACCCATACTCAATAAATCTATACACATTAGGAAGTTTAAAGATTTTACCAAATTATCTTTAGATTTAATAACATCAAATTTTGATCTTGACTTAGTAAATTCGGAAACAACTAGTTTAGATGATTCATTAACAAAATGGATATACACTACACAGTCACTAATCGATAAATTATTTCCTACTCAAATAAAACATATTTCATCACGCAAATACAATAATCCGTGGTTCAACCCTGAACTTAAATTGATTAAAAAACAACTCCGTTCCTTAGAACGAATTTGGAGGAAAGACAAAAGTCCTTCAAATTCAATAAAATATATAGAATATGCAACATTATATAAAAAAAAAATAATTCCAGCTAAAACAACACATATTCCAGACAAATTATGCAAGCGAAAAATACGTCCATGCTGTACAATATCTTAAAATCAATCACTAACAAGTCAAAAAATCAACTCCAAGATATTAAAACACTACCAACAGCACAGGAATTAACAGACTGTTTCATAGATAAAATTAATAACATCAGGAAAAATTTTTCATTACAATCACAAACTAGTCTGATCTCGGAAGAAGCCGATAATTCCTTATTTTCTTCAAAATGTTCCAATTTTAATCTCCCCAGTCTTAATGATCTTGAACTTATAATTAAAACTGTCAATTCTAAGGGATCCTTTACAGAATCCATCCCTCCATTCATCCTCAAGAAATATTTCTCAATATTTGGCCCACACATACTAGCTTTAATTCATATGAGTCTAAAACAGGGAGTCATGCCTTTAGCCTGGAAAAAATCCACGATTCGACCTGTCTTAAAAGATCAAAAGATAGGCCCTGAGGAAAAAACTAATTATAGACCAATCGCTAACATTTCTTTTTTAGCAAAAGTTACCGAAAAAATTGTCTTTAATCAAATATCAGAATACATTGAAAAAACTAATATTTTACATCCAAATCAGACAGGATTTAGGCTTAATCACTCTACAGAACATTCTTTAATCGGAATGACTTCATCCATTCTGTATCATTTAGATCATCATACCTCTGTATTGTTAATTTCACTCGACCTATCATCAGCATTTGACACAATTGACCATACTCTTTTAATAAACAGGTTACAATCTATTGGCATAACAGACCAAGTACTGCTATGGTTTAAGTCTTACTTTGAAAACCGTTCATCAAATGTTTTTTTCAATAATTCATCTTCAGATTATTTTTCACTTCCCTATGGCATACCTCAAGGATCAATACTTTCACCTTTACTATTTAACATTTTTCTTGCTCCACTTATGACTCTATGTCAATCTATTGGATTTTCTATATTTGCATACGCAGATGACATTCAGTTGATACATCCAATTGATCCTAACAACTTACAAGAAATAACAGCAATTAATGGAAAACTTGATCTAATTCATCATTGGCTAGATTCCAACAGACTAGCCCTGAATATTAATAAAACGAACACTATGCTTTTTCCATGGAAGGATTGCCCTAGACTACTTTCTCCCATCTCCATCAAGGGCATCCCTTTGCACATGGCTCACAATATTAGGATTCTCGGAGTGATATTTGATAATAAATTAACGTATCATGATCACATAAGTCATGTGGTCAAATCTACTTTCTATCAACTCCGACAAATTCGTTTAGTGGCAAAATTTTTCTGTGCAAAATCTCTGAATATTTTAATTCATTCATTAGTAATTTCCAAAATTGATTATTGTAGTGCTTTATTTAAAGGTATATCGCAGAAAGAAATCAGACGTCTGCAAATTATTCAGAACGCCTCTGTTAAAATAATTTACAAAGCCAAAAAATTTGATCATGTCTCTCCACTTCTCAAAAAAGCACATTGGCTCCCAGTTACACACCGAATCTTATTTAAAATATGTCTGCTTACATTTAAATCATTATTATTTAAAACCCCCGCTTTTATTTTTAGAGTTTTAATTCCTTATCATACTTCGAGACAGTTAAGATCGCAGGATCAACATTTATTGGCAATACCCTCACTGAAAATTATCAATACAAGGCGTCACACCATGTTCTCAATAACAGCTCCTCAATCTTGGAATGATCTCCCACTTTTTCTTCGAGAGGAAAGGAACCTAGATACATTTAAATCCAAACTTAAGAGCTTCCTTTTTAATGATGCTTTTAATGTATAAATTTTATATCCTAAAACTTTTTTACTTTTCACTTTTTATTCTATATATTAAATATAAATTTTATTTGTTACCCCTCCTATTGTTTTTTCCTTAAATGTAATTAAATTAAATTAATATTGATTGTAACCCTTTAATAAACCTTCCTTTGCTTTGAAATGATATGTAGAAAATATGTATAGCAATGTCTGTAATTATTATTTTTAACTCACTTTGAATATTGTTTGTTATATTTGTCACCCCAACTGATTTTTAATGAGATTGTACATCGCCTAGGAAATGTGATAGGCGATTAATCAAATTTTTCTAATAAACTTGGAAACTTGGAATTAACTAGCATGCATCTTATATAGCTTAAACCGTTAGCATAGAAGGACACACTCCCTCCCCTCTTCCCCCTTACCCCTCCTAGAAAAAATACAAAAAAAAGAAAAAAAAAACAACTCCCACCCCTCCTCCCTTCCCCTTCCACACTCCCTTCCCCCTTACCCCTCCTAGAAAAAATACAAAAAAGAAAAAAAAAAACCTCACACCTCCTCCCTTCCCCTTCCACACTCTTCCCCCTTACCCTTCCTAGAAAAAAATACAAAAAAGAAAAAAAAAACAACTCTCACACCTCCTCCCTTCCCCTTCCACACTCTTCCCCCTTACCACTCCTAGATCTGCACTTTTCTACAGCGCCCTATTACTTGCTACACTTATTTATCTTGCAATTCAGTAGCGTGCATCTTACAAGCACCCCAAGGGAGTCAAAATTACACGGGTGCACTAACGTCAAAACTTTGCGTGTGTTCAGCATTCCATTATTATATATAAATAAGCGTGTGATCAGGGTTTCATTAGCATGTAGTCGCGCTTTTCTACAGCGACCTATCATTGCTACACTCGTTTATCTTGCAATTCACTAGAACACATCTTATATAGCTTAAACCATTAGCGTAGAAGCCACAAGGGAGTTGAAATTATGCAGGTGCACTAACGTCGAAACTTTGAGCGAAACTTGAGCTACACAGCATTTTCTTATACCCTCACTTATCTAAGGATTCTGTTGCGCGCATCTTATATAGCTTTCAAAGTTAAAAATGTTAGCAAATGATTAGCGATTCTGTTGCACGCATCTTATATAGCTTTCAACGTTAAAAAGTTAGCAAATGAAAATATAAACATACCTTGCAAATGAAGAAATTTGGAAGTTGTGTCGCTCTCACCAAAGGCGAGTGAAATCCACGTAAGAGAAATACCTGTTATAGAGCAAGTTCTAGACCAGACCTATAATGGACACAGTCAGGCAGCGAAAGGAAGGTGGACTGTTCTGAGCAAGTATAAAAGGAGCAAATATAACCAATCACAAAAGAGGCTAGCAAAAGGAAGGCGGGCTGTTCTGAGCACGTAAAAAAGGTGCTAACGTAACCATAGTAACAAGAATGTATTCACGTGACTCACGTTTACGTGAATGTGCGCGTGATTGTTGTTGTGCTGATTTGTCCTTCTGCTCATTTGTCTTACGCGCAATTGTCGTTGTGCTCAATAGTCGTAGCGCTCAATTGTCATTGTGTGCAATTGTTTTGTGCGAAATTATTGCGCTCAATTGTCTTGCGCTCACTTATCTTCGCACATTTGTCCATGCGCTTTTGTCTTGAATGCATTTCACTTGCCACCAGCCAGCATGTCTTATGACAAAGCACAGTAAGATCCTGTGCAGAAGAGCTGACCAGGTGAGCTCTGCAGAGCAGCTTGGGGCTGACCTCCCTTGCACCGGCAGTAAGAAAGGAAAGGGAGATGGCCAGGTTGACTGCAAGCAGGGAGGTAGGCAGCATTCTAAACCTGCTTGCAAACCAGCAAAGACAATAAGTTCTAAAGTACATGTCCCTTTAAGGCTAAGGCAGAATGGAGAAGGGAGGCTAGAACTTACTCAGCCTGCTGCTGAACCAAAGCCCATTCCCTTCTACAGACTGAAGGGGAGTGGTTTTGGTTTGTTTAAAGAGAGGCTCAAAGGAGCGTCAAGGAGGCTGGGAGAGCTCAGGGAGACAGCAGAGGCAGGAGAGCTGAACGAGTGCCAGAGAAGGCAGGAGCTTTCACCAAACCTGCCAGATTCTGGAGTGCTGGATTGGCCTATAGAGGACGTGGGAGAGATTCTGTCCACTTCAGGTTTGTGTGAACCAAAAAGCTTTGAGAGTATGGAATACCAGGAGGATTGGGCAGGAACAAAAGCAGAGCCAGAGCAGATGGAAACCAACTGAACTGAGGCCAGGATTTTCAAAAACCCACATTAAAAAGTAACTGTCTGATACTGCAGCCATTTCAATACCAAATCTAAAATCCCGAGACATTCTTAACAAATTGTGCATGCAAATAAGATCAGAAGATAGCAGCAAAGATTTCCTACATTTGCATGTGCCCATCACTGATGGGCACATGTGCAGAAAAAGCCCGTTAAAAAACAACAACACTCTCCCACTGCCCCTGTGCTGTGATGCAGCAGGAAAGATGCCCATTCTCTCTGCTATTTCACAGCACCCCCTTCCCTAACATCCTGGCCGCGACCCTCACGGCAGCAGAAGAGATGTCCACTATCTCCTGCTGCACTAAAAAAAACCATGCCCAACCTGACCCGAATGTGCCCCCACACACACACATCAGGCGAGATGCCTACTCTCTCCTGCTGCACTAAACTACCGGCCGTGACTAGTAGTGACCCCCTTTCCACCATCTTCCCTGTCTCCACCACACCCTTCCCCCTTACCTGAACACAGAGATGGACATCTTCACCACAGCTACTGCTGCATCATCTAAACTGGGAAATCCCCTCCCTGGTGAATCTTGGGATGCATCCGGGGAGGGGCCTGAGGCTCTGATTGGCCCAAGTTGTTTAAGACCCCTCCCATAGGAGAGCCTTTAAACACCCTGGGCCAATCAGAGCCTCAGGCCCCTCCCTAGTGCATCCTAAGATGCACCGGGGAGGGGAATACCCAGTTTAGACAACACAGTAGCAGCTGCGGTGAGGATGTCCATCTCTGTGTTCAGGTAAGGGGGAGAAGTGCGGTGGAGATGGGGGAAGGGGGTCACTAGTCATGGTGGGTAATTTAGTGCAGCAGGAGAGAGTGGGCATCTCTCCTGCTGGGGGGGTGGTGTTTGGGTCAGGTCATGGCAGGATTTTTTTGTATTATATTTTTATTATATGGCAGGAGAGTGGGCATCTTTCCTATTGCCGGAGGATGGGTGGGGGGTGCATTCAGGTCAAGTCGGGCATTTTATTTTTTTAGTACAGCAGGAGAGAGTAGACATCTCTACTGCTTTTGGGGGGGGGGGGGATGTCGCAGCCAGGATGTTAGGGAAGGGGTGTTGTGATGCAGCAGAGAGAATGAGCATCTCTCCCACTGCATCACAACACAGATGAATTTTCTAGCAGTCTCTGACACTGACTGGCACCCCTGTACCAGTTGCTTTTTTTTATCACCAAAAGCCAATGCCGCTTTTTGAAAATGGCTCGGCATTTTTTAAGAATTCACCAGAGGGCTTATTTCAAAGTTGAAGAGCCCATTTGCATGTCAGTGTTGGAGACTGCTAAAAACTTCACTAAAGATGGAGATAATCCATTTTGATAATCCGCTACTAAACTACGTACAGGCTAAACCGCCGGAAAACAGTTTAGCGATGGCGTTAAACTTTTGAGAATCTTGCCCTCAGTGCCTCATTCGTCTGTGTGCAAGAATTGGGTTTGAGTTTTGTATTTTGCCAGGGACTTTTTGTATCTGAGACTTTGTATTCTTTTGAGTGTGAAACTCTTCCTGTTCATAAAAGCAGCTTGCTTTTCCTTTCCCTACATACATATGCTTTCCTTTCTAAAAAGGTCATTTACATTTGTATCTAGCAATGGCAAGTATATTTATGCTCATTCCAGAATCAGCATACCTATATAGTTTAATTTTGCAAAGTTTAATTGTAAATCCTAAACTTTATACAAATCCAATCCAGGGAATACTCACTTTAAAAATAATCAGGTACATTAGATTGTGAGCTGCCGGGACAGACAGGGAAAAATGCTGAATGTAAACCGTTCTGAGCTCTCCATGGAGAACGGTATAGAAAATTAACTGAATAAATGTATGCATAGAATTATTTATTTAAAACATTTTTAATCCGCCTTTATCCAAGGCGGCTCACAGTATTACATACATATTTCAGAATTTACACAACATAAAGATCTCACACATCAGAAAAATCATGATTATACTATCTCAACCTATAAATTACATCTCAGCCACTCATTTACTACATTACTTCAATGAAGCAGCACAAATATAATAACCTGCAAAAAAGATGATATTCAGAAAGTAAAATATTAATTCAAAAAGCAGAATATTGGATTTAAAAAGCTTGAATAAACAACTTTCTAAATTGCAATAGGTTTCTACAAAACCATAAGGTACAAGACAATGCATTCTACATAAATGGTCCAGCTATAGAGAAACATGAATTTTTGGTCCGTACATATTGTAAAATATTCTCCTTTGATGTGTCTAACAACCAACAATTCTGTGATCTCAGCATCCTTGGCGGAGTATATAGTGTTAGGCATTTTGTCAAATAATTCAGCAAGATGTCATAAACAGCTTTTTGGACAAGATTCAGAACTTTGAATTGGATACGAAACAAAATCGGCAACCAATGCTTGTAACGAGATACTCCAGCCAGTAGCTGGGCAGCTGAGTTTTGTATTATTTGTAATGCTTTAATAAGTACTTGAAGTAAACTTAAATAGATATCATTACAGTAATCTATCTCGGATAGTACTAGTGCTTGAAGTACTTGTCTCAAATCCCAATTTGTCAGCATATTCTTCAAATGAGACAGTTTCCACATGGTGAAATAAGCATACCTCACTACTTTTGAGATCTGTGCTTTGAAGGATAGATGTTGCCCTCGGCTAGTAAAAGACACGGCTCGGACCTCAGGCAAGATTTTGGGCACCTTTGATTTGGTTGGCGAAAAGAAAAACACGGAGTTTCCTGGATTCAGTTCAAAATAATGTTTACCCTTTATTTGTCCACAAGAAAAAAAACATAATATCAGACTTAAATCCAGTGATAATTTCAATGCAGTTCAGTCTTTACTGCCTCCTGGTTAAAGCATTCATTCTCATTTTTGCATTTCATTTCAAAGTTCATTGCCATCAGGCTTCAATTGCACCTAATACCAATACCAAAATAATATTATAGTCTCTGTTGGGACCCCTACCCACAGGTAACTGGGTTCCCTCTTCAGGAGCTCTGCCAGCCTACTCCCCTCTCTTAAGGCAATGCCTGATATAGTATAGCCAGTTCAGACAATAAATAACAACAGTTTTCATTGACTTTTAACTTAGCTTTCATTGCTTTTCTCTCTTGGGACTTCTCCCGTTTTGCCAAGCAGTAGGGGTGGAAACATGGATTAGTTTAGCTGTGGCAGAGGATTTTAACGCTGTTATGGATCCTTTAATGGATAAAAAACCTAGTAGAATTATGAAGTCATTAGGATTAGATAAGTTGGTACAAACTTGTGATTTGAAAGATATATGGTGAATACTTCATTTTAATGATCGGGAATTTTCTTTTTGTTCCCAGGTGCACAAATCTTTTTCAAGAATAGATTATATTTTTGTTTCAAATCAATTAGTTCAACAGGTAACACAAGCCTCCATAGATCCAATTATTTTGTCTGATCATGGGGTGTGTGGATTGAATTTAAAATAATTGATCAAGATAATAGTAGATCTGTATGGAGATTTGATAATACACTGCTTGCGGAGCCAATTTTTATTGAGGAAGTTCAGTCAAAAATAAATGATTATTTCCAATTTAACAATACGGAAGTCTCCATGGAAACTCTATGGGATGCTTTTAAGGCAAATTATTTCATTTTCGGCATATATTAGAAAACAAGTTAAAAGACAATTTTCCAATTTGGAACAAGAAATTAAGCTTTTGGAGTCAAAATTGATTGATAAATGGGAATATTCTACGTTACAGGCTCTTTTAAAAGCTAAAGGTAAATATAATGAGATTTCTTCTAAATTGATAAGAAAAGACTTATTTGCTCAACAAGTTTTGTATTATGGAAATTCAAATAAGGCGGGAAGATTATTGGCAAATTATCTTAAAGCAAAAAAAACAAAAATAATTGCAGTAAAGGATGAAAAAGGTGATACTTATTTTCAAATTGGACTTATTTTAAAACAATTTTTGGAATTTTATAAAGATTTATATTCTTCTGAGCCTTATTTAGATAAAGAAAAGGATGGTTTAGAATTTTTAAACCTAATTAAGGTTCCTGAACATATAAAAGAAAGTTTAGAAAAGCCAATATCACTAAAAGAATTACAAACAGCGTTGAAGTCTCTTAGAGTTGGATCCGCTCAAGGTGGGGATGATTTCACAAGAGTTTTATAAATCATTTCAAAATACCCTGTTACCATATTTGTTAAATTTATATCAGGTTCAACTAACTAAAGGTTGCATCATAGGTAATAATAATAATAATAATAACTTTATTTTTATATACCGCCAGCTATCTTGCGACTTCTAGGCGGTTTACAGTAAAAGAGATTGTGAATACAATAAAAGAAAAAGTAAATACAATAAAGAGAAGCTTTACGTACAATGAATTAAGGAGTTTAGCAGTGTACATCTCAATACAATAAAGAGAAACTTTACGTACAATGAATTAAAGAGTATTGCAGTATACTTCTCGTACAATGAATTAAAGAGTAAAGCAGTCTACATCTGATAATATTAATAATGTTAACAACAGTTTGTGTGTTGCAAGGCCCGGAAGTGACAAGCTGTTTGCTCAGAAGTAGAAATATTCCGTGACTTGAATAGAGTGTTCGTAATTAGTGATTAGGGGTTGGGGTTAAGAGTTTGCAAGTTTAGTTATGTGATGATGTTACGAGGGGGGTTGATGTTCCGGTTCGTTGCCTAGGTGTTTCAAGAATAGGTAAGTTTTTAGGTGTTTCCTGAATTCTTCATAATTGTTTGTGTGTGCAATGAGTTTTTCTAGGTCTTTACCCCATATGGCTGCTTGATATGATAGCAGTTGTTGATGGTGTCTCTTATATTTGCACCCTCTAGCCGGTGGGGAGACAAATTTCATGTGTGTTTTTCTTTCGTGTCTGTTGGTTGGGAATGAGAAGAGATCTGTGATGTATTTTGGGGCTAGACCATTTAATACTTTGAAGCAGAGACATCCTAGCTTGAACTTTGTGCGCGCCTCCATCGGCAGCCAGTGTAGGAGTCGGTAAGAAGGGGTTATGTGATCGGACTTCTTCAGCCCGAAAATCATCCTGACTGCTGCATTTTGTATCAGTTGTAGTCTTTGCATTTGCTTCTGGGGGATCGTCAGATGGGTGATGTTGCAATAGTCCAGGTGGTTTAGTATTAGGGATTGTACTAGCTTTCTGAAAGCTGAAGTGTGGAAGTACGCCTTAATGGACTTAAGTTTCCAGAGAGTGAAGAACCCTCTTTTGATTAAGGAGTCTATGTGGTCCTTCATGGTTAGGCTTTGGTCTAGTATTACTCCTAGGATCTTCATCGTTGGTTGAATGGGGTAGTTTAGATTGTTAATGTGTAGTGATGTTGTCGTATTCTGTGCGTGTGGCGAGGCTATGAAGAATTTAGTTTTTTCTGAATTGAGCTTCAGTTTGAAATCTGTGGTCCATTGTTCCATCGTGTTTAGCGCTTCAGTTGCTGGGGGGATGGTTTCAGAGGGGGATGCCGTAAATGGGATTATGATTGTGAAATCGTCTGCATAGCTGAATATTTTTATGCCTCGCTGGGTTAGCTGCGTGCCCAATGAAGCTATGTAGATGTTGAAGAGTAGTGGGGATAGTGGGGATCCTTGTGGAACGCCTGATGGGTTTCTCCATGTTTTTGAGAGATTGCAGTTGAAGCGGACTTGATATGTGCGGGTTGTGAGGAAATCTCGGAACCAGTCCAGCACTTCGCCTCCGATGCCGATTGAATCTAAACATTGTAGTAGTTTTTTGTGATCCACCAAGTCGAAGGCTGAGCTCATGTCGAATTGCATCACTAAGGCTTTGTGGCCTTTGCTAAATAGGTTGCGTAGGTAATCTAAGATTGCTGCTATCACCGTCTCAGTACTGAACAGAGGTCTGAAGCCTGACTGGGTTTCGTGTAGCAGTGAGAACCGATCTAGGTAGTCCATCAGTTGGGTTTGTACCAAGCCTTCCATTATTTTTACGAAAAATGGGATAGATGCTACTGGTCTATAGTTGGTTGCTGATGTTAGGGGTAGTTTACGATTTTTTGGGATTGGGGTGATTATAATGTGACCATTTTTTGATAGGAATTTTCCGTTTTTTAAATTGTTGGACATATGAGTCCATAGTGTTATTTTAAAGTCTAAAGGGGCTGCTTTCATTATGTTGGGTGGGCAGGGATCTAGGATGCAGTTTGATTTGGTGTATTTGTTATATAGTTTTATGAAGCTGTTCCATTCTAGGTCCTGAAAGGAGTTCCAATACATGTCTACTGGTGTTTCGTTTTCATGTATGTTGGTTATTTGTTGTTCATGTGTGTTGTTTGTTGGGCCATTTTTCCTTAGGTTCACAATTTTTGAGTTGAAGTGTTGTGCTAGGTCGTCTGTTGATGGAAGTTTTATGTCGTGCGTTGATTGACTGTGGCGTGTGGTGTCGAATAAATTTTTGACTAGATTGAACAATTCATGAGTGTTAATTCCTTTTGAGCTTGTGTTGGATGTGTATATTTTGGATGAGTAGAATTTTTTCCTTTTTTCTTTTATCAGTTGTTTATATTCCTTTATGTTTGCTCTCCAATTGTTCCTGTCAGATTTTTCACCTGTTTTGTTCCAGATCCTTTCTAGTCGTCGTGTTGATTGTTTCATTTTTTGTAGTTCGGAATCGAACCAGTTGTTATATTTATTTGAGCGGTTTGTTCTGTTTTGTTTGGGAGCTATTTTGTCTAAGATGGTTGTGCTTGTTTTTGACCACTGTTCCCAGAATTCGCCTTCTTCGTTCATCTCCTCGCGCGCTTCATAGTGGGCCCAGTATTCCTCTGGGTTAATGTGGCCCCTTGTGAGATGTTCTTTTTTTATCCTTGGGTGCGTTTTTTCTTTTGGTTGGTTCCAGATTAAATTAAAGTAATAGGTGTAATGGTCGGACCAGATGTCGTGGTTCCAGATGCCGTTTGATATGGAAATAGTGGGATTTAGGATTTCTTTTGAGGACATGGCTACCAAATCTAGCTGGTGGCCTTTTTCATGGGTTTGTGTGGATGAAGGTAGAAAGAAGTTGAGTGAGGATACTATGGCAGAATTGTTAACTATAGTTTTGCCAAAGCCAAATAAAGATCCCACATTGGTTTCAAACTACAGGCCTATTTCTTTAATCAATGTAGATGGAAAACTTTTGGCTAAGACATTGGCTTTGCACTTGGCTAAGGCTCTCCCCTTTATTATTGGTATGCACCACACAGGGTTTGTTGCTCAGAGACATTCTTCTAATACCAGGTTGACTTTACATATGTTAAATTTATCAAGAGCCATGAATGACCCGGCCTTTTCTGTATCCTTGCATACAGAGAAGGCCTTTGATCAAGTGGAGTGGACCTTCATGTATCAAGCAATGGAATGGTTTGGTATAGGTTTAGGATTTATACAAATGATTCAAACATTGTATAGCTCCCCTGCTGCTAGATTGTATATTAATAATAATTTCTCGGAAAGTTTTAGTCTACAGAGAGGGGTTAGACAAGGCTGTCCCTTATCTCCTCTGCTTTTTGATATTGTATTGGAACCCTTGTTATTAGCTATTCAGCAAGTGAAGGAGATACAGGGAATTCCAATTCAGATTGGGAATATAAGGTTTCTGCTTATGCAGATGATATGCTGCTTCATTTGAGAAATCCGGAAACAACCATTCCAAGCTTACTAGAATTGATAGAGAAATTTGGAAAATTTTCAGGATACAAGATAAATTAAAGTTCTTCCACTTAATGTGCATTGTACAAAAGGTTTGTTTGATTCATTCCCCTTTCTATGGAAGGAGGATGAAATAAAATATTTAGGCATTTGGATAAAAAGTACGCTGGAAGACACAATGAAAGTGAATGAAAAATTTGTATTACAGAAGGTAACAGAAGTGTGTGAGCAATGGAATCCTTTACATCTTTCGTGGTGGAGAAGAGACCAAACTAATAAAATGATGATTTTGCCTGTGGTTTGTTGTCAAATGGGTATGTTACCGTTTTTTTTTCCAAGGGTCCTTTTATAAAAAAATAAATAGTATTTTTACAAAATTTATTTGGCTAGGTAAAACTCCTAGAGTTGCTTTAATATCTCTACAAAAGCCAATTACAGAGAGAGGGGTAAATTTTCCCAATTTTTATAGGTATCATCAATCCTATATTATGCGCCAGGGTATGTATTGGGTCCTCCCAGACCTCATTGAAAATATCCCAGATTGGTTATGGTTGGAATGGCGACTCATGTTTCCTCTGCGATTGTGCCATGTTCTCAGTATCAAAATGCCTAGATTATATAAAGATAATAGAATATTAGTAGACACATGGAAAACATTAAGATATGTGAGTAATTTACTCGAGTCTTGGGTGTAGGAGCCTCCTTTTTCCTTAAATTCCCATGCAAATGTTTGGTGACTTATCAAAATGTTAGATATGTTTTTGTAGATCCAGCTCATTTAGAGAATTTTCTTCAAGATAAAACAAAGTAAATATTTTACCTGAAACTAATACAGAGATTGAGCTTGAGTGAAATATAGAAGTTCTTTCTTTTGCCTGATCTGAAGATTATTGAATAATTTATTTCCTGTTAATCTTTCTTATGATTTGGTGATGCCAATAGAACAAGCAGCCCTCATATAATGTGGACTTGAATTAGATTTTCTTTTATTTTGATGTATTTTCCTTGATTATTCTTTTTCATGGAATTGTTATAAGTTGTAACAAATGAATAAATTTATAATTTTTTTTAAAAAAAGATATGTGAGTAATTTAACACCTATTCCAATTCACAAATTAACAAATCAAACTATATTGCTGAACTCCAAGATTCAAATTGGTGGATTTAAGGTCATCTGGAAGTATTGGATGATAGCAGGTATATGTATATTAGATGATGTTATTTCTAATGGTAAGCTGCTTGCACAGTTGCAACATAAATATGGCCTCAATAAATCACAAAATTTTAGATGGATGCAACTGAAGCAGGCCATTCAGGTGGGGTTCCCTGAATGGAAAAATCTTAATAATCAATATAATTTAGAGTTATTATGCTTTCAGGTGGACTTCCTGGGGCACCAGGCCGCCCAGTGGTATAAATTATTAACTGGATATATTATAAAGAAACCAAAAACCGGTCTGAGAGACATTTGGAGCATTGAGATTAAGCATCAAATTTCTGCGTCTCAATGGACATGAATTTGGACTTGGAGGATGAGATGTACAGTGTCTGCATCTATGAGACAAACTTGGTTTTTTCTATTATATAGAGCATTATGGACCCCTGTTCGGTTACAAAAGTTAGATAGCTCTAAGTCTAAAAGGTGTTGGCATTGTCATCTTGAAGCAGGTACTTTAGATCATTTATTGTTCTATTGTCCATTTATTATGGCTTTTTGGAAATCAATTTTGGGCCAAATTAATTGTTTATTAGAAAACCCAGTGGCATTGACCTATGAAACTATATTATTTGGCATGTCAATGAGGGCAAAGAGTCAGGAAGAAGAAGGAGCAGGCAGCAGCTGGTAGAAGAGAAAGCCAGAGGGAGGAAGCTAGGAGAGAGGAAGACAAGGGAGATAGCAGCGGTGAGGAGTGGGCAGTGGCGAGAGTAAGCTCTGCCCACCCGCACCGTGTCAGCAACAGCATCATCGGCCAGACTCCCCCCTTAAAAGGAGGGGAGCCGGGAAGGGGAGAAGCAGAGAGGGCTGGCAGCAAGACGCCGTTCCCTCAAAAGTGCCGCCATATTGGACTCGGGGGAAGGGAGTGGGAGAAGGGAGAGATGTTGAACTCAAGTGAAGAAAGGAGAGTAAGATGGACTCAGGGATGGTGTAAGGGAGGGAGGGAGAGATTTGGGAGATAGATGGTGGATAGGGAGAGATGGCTTGGGGAAGGACAGAGGGAACAGTAAAGGGAGAGATGGTAAAAAGGGGTCAGGGAGAGTAGGTAGAGGGGTGAAAGAGGAAGGAAGAGATGGAGGACTTGGTAGAGAGGGACAATGGGGAAAGAGAGATGGGAATAGGAGGCTTGGGAAGGAGCAAGATAGTAAATGGGAGAGCTAGGGGTGAGAGAAGGAGATAAAGGTGATAAGTTGGGTGAAATTTGAATGGACAGGGGCAAACCCCCCCCCCAAAAAAAAAAAAAAAAAAAGGAAGGAAGGAGCTAAAAAGGAGAAATCAGTATATCAGAGACAGATACTGTACATTGAGGGAACAAAGCAGGAGGAGAGAGGAAAATTGAAAAAGAGACAACAGCCACTGGAAACAGAAGAAAGACAGGAAAGCAGATAAGTAACTGGAACCACCATAATAGAACATGAAATCATCCAGAAAACAAATGTAAAATAAAAAGTGTTATATTTGGAATGTATTAATTGAAATATGTTAGCTTTGGAAAATATTAATTGCTGATGTCTTTGTACTGCATTCAGTATAAAATATGTAGCCCCTTTTCAGGTTTTGTATTTCACAATGTGCCTGGTAGTGAAGAGCTTTGTGTTGCTATTGCTCAGATAATGTGAAAATCAGGATTATTATTATAGTGTGTTAAAATAAGCTTATTGTGTATGGTTTTTGGATCTTTGTTGATCTGTTTGTTTTTATGTTATAGAGATGTATAATGTGGATTTTAATTATGTATGTATAAAGTGTGAACCACTTCAAACTGTAGAGTTGCAGTATAAAATATTAAAATCAAATCAATCAAGTGAGCAACCCCTCCTAATCTCTTCACTGGAGAGCTACTTAGTAGCAGCTGTTTCCCAAAGCCTAAAAGTGTTTGATAGGAAGTGTAACTTTCAACATCAATCTTGTAGGACAGTTGTTTAGGCCCTTTCTGAAATGAGGACTAACCCCCTGATATTCAGAACTATTTAACAGTCCAGGAATACCTCCTAGCCCCAGGGGTGGGGAACGAGGGCCACAAACCAATCAGGTTTTCAGGATTTCCCCAATGAACATGCATGTAAGCAAATAGATCTTATGCTATTTTTCTAGTAGTCATTAAGCCCGTTACATTAACGGGTGCTAGAATTTATGTCTGTCTGTATTTTTCTTTCTGTCTCTTTCCTCCCTCCATTTCCCTGTGTAGCGCTGTCTCTGCTTTCTTCCTCAGTCTGCACTCTCAAGCTGTAACATTACTGCTTAGCTTTTTCTCCCTGCAAGCATCTCTGCTCTCTTTCTCATCCCCAGTCTCTTTGCTATTTTTCTCTTCTTGCAGGGGTCTCTGCTCTCCTTTCTCTATATGTTCCTGATTCCTGCAAACTTCTGTTTTCTCTGTATGCTCTTGATCCTGTGTTTCCATGTAGGTGTCTCTTCCTTTTTTTTTTAATTCCTTCTTCACATATGGTTGATTTATTAAAAATTATTATATTTTTCCTATTTGTTGCATGCCTGTCTCCTTGGCCGCTGTATGTTTCTCTTTTTTTGCTTTCTGTGTTTGTTTGTGTTTTTTTGCTGATTGTCTACTTGGTCGCTGTCAGTCTGTCTGTCTCATTGGCTGCTGTATGTCTGTATGTCTTTTTTGCAGTCTAACTCCTTGACCACTGTATGTCTGTATGTCTTTTTTTCCTGAATTTATCCTTGGGCATTGTATTTTTTATTTTTTTCTGTTTGTCTCCTTGGCTGTTTGTATTTTTTTTTTGCTGTCTCCTTGCCCACTGTCTCTCTGTCTGTCTACTTGGATGCTGTATGTAAGTATGTCTGTCTCCTTGGCTGCTATATATCTGTTTGTCATTTTTTTCCTGTGTGTGTCTCTCTCTCTCCTTGTCCTCTGTGTTTTGTTATTTTTTTCAATCTGTCTCTTTAGCCCCCTGTCCTTCTGTGAGTGTCTGTGTGTCTCTCTCTCCTTGTCCTCTGTGTTTTGTTATTTTTTCAATCTGTCTCTTTAGCCCCCTGTCCTTCTGTGACTGTCTGTGTGTCTCTCTCTCCTTGTCCACTGTTGTTTGTTTGTTTTTTTTCAATCTCTCTTTAGCTCCTGATCCCCTCTCACTGACCCTTGCGACTGCATGTTATTCCGGCTGGGTTTCCATGGCAACGCTGCTCGCGGGTCTGTGAGTGTAGGGCCGTTTTGTTATTTTCTTGTGGGAAGCTGTCCGGGTCTGGCGGCGCCATGTAGGGCGGAAGCGGGGAGGCGGGGCCTCAGCACCGGCCGGGCAGCTCGCACCGCTGGCCCCCAGGAGCCCGAGGCCAGTGGCGGGGGAGGCAGGGACATGCCTGGCGTGCCATGGTGCAGGAGGAACAGATCGGCGGCTGGCTGCGGTCCGGCTTGTGGAGGCGATCGGCTGGTGACGTATAAGCGCGCATGCGCACTCCTTCGGCCACAGACCTACAGCGCACGGAACACGCAAATAGGAGTGCGCATGCGCGGCTAGCTTTTTATTATATAGGATACCGCCTTAATAAAAAGAATTCTAGGTGGCTTCCACAAAAGAGAAAAACTGGACAATCAGTGAAATACAAAATAGTAAAAAATGAATACAACCTGTTGTATTAAAAAGACATTAAAAATTTAAAATTGATAGAATAAGATTAATTATGTTTTTAAAAATGAAGATAAAAGCACAGATTAAGAGATGAATTTATCAAATAATATTGTCTTGATTTCTTTTTTAAAGCGCCATAGGACAACATGGCTCGGCTGATATAGTTACCCAACCAGAACTGTTGTTTGCTTGGCAGTTAGGGAGACAAAACTTTGAGTGGAAGAAATTCTGGCAAAAAAAACATTAAAAAGGGGGACAAATCCTTCTTCAGGTATATTAGTGACAGAAAAAGGAATACAGGCGGGATAGTATGCCTTAGAAGACCGGACGGAAGTTACGTGGAAGCAGATTCCGATAAAGCCGAACTACTGAATGAATACTTCTGCTCATTCTTCACCTGTGAGGCACTGGGACACGGTCCGCAGTTGAAGGCAACACAAAGCACAGAAGACCCGTTTCAGAATTTTGAGTTCACACCAGGTGAAGTTTACAGTGAACTGGCAAGACTCAAGGTGAACAAAGCCATGGGACCAGACAATTTGCACCCAAGAGTGCTCAGAGAATTGAGCGGTGTCCTGGCGAAACCGTTGGCTGAGCTATTCAATCTCTCCCTAAATAAGGGGAAAGTTCCCCTGGACTGGAAATTAGCTAATGTCGTTCCTCTGCATAAAAAGGGTTGCAGGGCAGAGGTTGCGAATTATAGACCAGTGAGTCTCACATCAGTAGTGTGCAAACTCATGGAAACACTAATTAAAAGCAAATTGGACACGATCTTGAATGAAGGGAATCTTCAGAATCCCAGTCAGCATGGATTCACCAAGGGTAGGTCCTGCCAATCCAATCTCATCAGCTTCTTTGACTGGGTAACAAGAAAGTTGGACTTGGGAGAGTCTTTGGACGTCGTGTACCTGGACTTCAGTAAAGCTTTTAACAGTGTCCCACACCGCACGCTGCTAAGCAAGATGGAATCGATGGGGTTAGGAGAGACACTAACTGCATGAGTCAATGATTGGCTGAGTGGCAGACTTCAGAGGGTGGTGGTTAATGGTACCCTCTCTAAAACATCGGAGGTGACCAGTGGAGTGCCGCAGGGCTCGGTCCTGGATCCACTCCTTTTCAACATATTCATAGGGGATCTGACTCAAGGGCTTCAAGGTAAAATAACACTATTCGCCGATGACGCCAAACTATGTAATATAGTAAGTGAATGCAGTTTACAGAATTATATGGCGCAGGACCTGCTTACATTGGAAAGTTGGTCCTCAACCTGGCAGCTAGGCTTCAATGCTAAGAAATGTAAGGTCATGCACCTCGGAAGCGGAAATCCATGCAGGACATACTTCTTGAACGGAGAAACTTTAACTAGGACTTCAGCAGAACGAGATTTAGGAATAATCATCAGTGCAGACATGAAAACTGCCAATCAAGTGGAGAAGGCTTCATCTAAAGCAAGGCAGATATTGGGTTGTATCAATAGAAGTTTCGTCAGCTGAAAGCCTGAAGTCATAATGTCGTTGTACAGGGCCATGATGAGACCTCATCTGGAGTACTGTGTGCAGTTCTGGAGGCCACATTACAGTAAAGATGTGCGCAGAATTGAATCAGTTCAGCGGACCGCCACCAGGATGATCTCGGGGCTCGTCTTTCATACGAAGAGAGACTGAACAAATTGCAGCTCTACACTCTCGAGGAATGTAGGGAGAGGGGAGACATGATCAAAACATTTAAGTACCTCACGGGACGTGTCGAAGTGAAAGATGATATTTTCTTTCTCAAGGGACCCTCGGCCACAAGAGGGCACCCGCTCAAACTCAGGGGCGGAAAATTTCATGGCGACACCAGAAAGTATTTCTTCACAGAGAGAGTGGTTGATCATTGGAACAAGCTTCCAGTGCAGGTGATCGAGGCAGACAGCGTGCCAGACTTTAAGAATAAATGGGATACCCATGTGGGATCCCTATGAGGGTCAAGATAAGGAAATTGGGTCATTAGGGCATAGACAGGGGGTGGGTAAGCAGAGTGGGCAGACTTGATGGGCTGTAGCCCTTTTCTGCCGTCATCTTCTATGTTTCTATGTTTCATCTATGTTTCATCTCCCTCATTGTGTGCTTTGATCCCATCATTGAGGCCTGTCCTTGGCTTCTGATTCAGTGTCAACCAGTTAAGTTGCCATGGCTAAATATAAAACTAGATATTCGATGTCACTGGAAATGGGCCTGGCATTGAATATCTGAGTTGAGCTCCAGCGTCAGGTGGACAGTGAACTGCCTAGAACCAGCTGAATATTTGCTCTTAAATGTCTGTGAACTTGCCATGTCCTTGTTCTACCCAAATATGCTCAGACCATGTCCCTTTTTGAGATGTGCATATCTTGGCTGTATAAAACGGGAACATGGATGTTTATGCAAGATAAATGTTTAAGTATCAGCTTATGGGTAGATCATCTAATGTTAATCGAAGCCCAATGGGAGTTATGCCATATATATAAAATGGAAAGAGCAATATCTACACAGAAGGGGTATTTAAGGAAGTTTCAAGATGTATGAGATCCGTTAACAAAATATTGGTTCTTGTCTAAACAGACAACTCGTTCAAATAAACTGTTCTAACTGACCTAATGCAAGTTTCTCAAGCACCCATGTTACAAAAGGCAGAATGGATATAGGCTGATAACTTGACATGACCTGTTTGTCAAGATCTAACTTCTTCAAAATTTGTCTTATTGTGCCTACCTTACAGCTATCTGGAAACAACCCTTCAATGAAAGATTTATTAGCCAACTTCATACGAAGTGGGGCAATCTTATCTGCAAGTTGACTCATGACCCCCGAAGAACATGGCTCAAAACTGACATGACAGGTAGTCATAGATTTAACAACATGTTCTACTTCTTGTACTTTGATTTCATCAAATTTCTCCCATCTAACTATTGGGACAAATGAGTGTATAATTAAAGGCTCTTCCTCTAATCAATGTTTAACATTCATCTTTTGCTCTAAATAAGCAGCATATAAACTGGCAGGTGGTACGATGTTCTCTTCCCTATCCACTACCTTCTCAGTTAGATCTCTAACAGTATCAAATAATATTCTTGCCGATTCAAGGCATCATTTATCTTGGATCGAATAAAAGCTTGTTTTTCCATCTCGCAAAAATGGAGATATTCTTTTAACCGAATCTCATAGCTCTCTAAATCCTCATTGTCACGTGATTTCTTCCAGCAATGTTCAGCTTTGCTCACTTCCTGTCTAACTTGAATTATAGGAGGAGTACTCCAGCCAACATTATCAATTGAGTTTTTACACCTAACCTGATTTTCTGGTGCCAAAACATCTAGGACAGCTTCTAATGAAGAGTACTAGTTCTGAACATCATCCTCAATAGAAATACCAGGAACACCTATTGAACTTGTGTCCCACATTCTCCATAAAGCATCGGCCTCAAACGGTGGTCTGACTTTAATCAACGGTATCTCATTAAAGATCTTCCTTGACATGTCACGTACTGCTACATATATATTCAATAGATGATGATCTGACCATCTCATCTCTTCAATATCCAGCTTGACTACTGATATCAAGTTGGAATTAATTGATATAAAAACCAAATCTAACACATGATCTGCGTCATGAGTAGCAACACTAACTATCTGCCTTAATTCAGCTACCTTCATCAAATCAAAAAAATGGTAGTTCTTATTCTTTAACATCTTTGTTATTTTGGCTTATTAGAATATTAAAATCCCCCATCAGAATAAATTGTTTATGATTTAACCGTAGATTCATTATAAATTCCAGAATGACTGAACAATATTTTAAAAGCATAGCGGGCGGTATATAAACCACCCCTAGCGCAAAGGTATTATTCTTAAGCATAACCCCCTCACAATAATCATCCATAATCACATCTACTCTTTTGAAATTCATCCACTCTTTGAAAACTATAATCATACTACCTCCCTGCTTACAGGAACGACTCACTCAGTCCCAATTATATCCTGGGGAACAGCATTCATTCAACAAAGCTACATCAGCTTTCAACAGCCATGATTCGTTGATATCAAAAATATCTTATTTCCCTTCTACCAACAAATCATAAATTATCAGCAATTTCTTTTTTATCGATCTCACATTGATGTAACCTATCCTGATATACTTACCTTCTATACATATGACCTGCTTTAGCTCCTCTCTCCCCCAATATGCTCTTTATCAATCCCTTTTCCCTCCCAATTCACAGTACCTCACCATACCTTACCTTCTGATATATCCTTGTATACATGTATCTGGTTCCTAGTTTACAAAATGGCTTTTTTCCATATGTAAAATCTATCTTTTCACATGGAAAGCATTTGTAATAATATATTCTTGTATCAAAGAGACTTATTAAAGTCAGAAAGTGTATGAACCACTACTGCTTGACCATTCCCTTTTATGTTATTTTATATCATAGTTCTGATAAAGAAAGAAAAACCTATTCTCATTCAATTGTATCTCCTCAGTCTTGTATATATTTAAATGTAAGTTTGAAGTTGCTGAGATGTTTTGCTCTAAAGACTAAAATTAAATAATTCTCAATTCAAATAAGCTTTTATACAAAAATAATAATTTTGCTTACGAGAGGCCGCTGAAATGTTCTCAGCCCAATCAAGTTATTCTACACTTTTCTTGACATTTTTTGTTTTGTTCCATATCATTGAAACGAAAAGTGTCAAGAAAAGTGTGGAATAACTCATAAG
This sequence comes from Geotrypetes seraphini, assembly GCF_902459505.1. NCBI lineage: Eukaryota > Metazoa > Chordata > Amphibia > Gymnophiona > Dermophiidae > Geotrypetes > Geotrypetes seraphini. Next base: position 285,227,013 of record NC_047085.1, on the reverse strand, counting down.
TTTCATGGCTCCACATCATTCTCTTCTTGGACTGAAAACTTTTCAGTGGCCCCTCATACATTTGTTTGATTCATATTTTTACTCTTGTTTAGTACAGTTTGCTAGACAGACCTTCCAGTTTAAGTTGAAAAGGTTCTTCTGTAAAATGTTATCAAATTTAAACAATAGAGTAAATCTTGGAGCCAAATTAAATGCACATTAGACTAAAATGTCAGCAGACTCACAGAACAAACATAATCTTCCTTTACTTTTCATTCATGAAAAATAAATAAAGCAATAAAGTTGTTTCAGTGGAAGTTTACTTAAAGTTTCCAACGCCTTTATTTTCTAAAAGAAAATAAAGAAATTTAAAACAATGATTTGGATTTTAGCATAATCTAAGCAGTATAAATGTTTTCAAGTATTTATCATTCCAAAAGAAAACTTGAGTATACCAGGCAGCCTTTGTATTTCTGCCAGATGTTTTTGCATCATCTCTGGCTTACTTTGATTTATCCAAGAACTTACTGGTGTGTATTGTTGGGCAATAGCATTTAGTGTGCGTATTAACACATTTAAAACAATGGTGCTAATTAATTCTTGTTGAATGTTTTGATACATTATTGATTTCAGGGAAGCAAAACAGAAATGGGGTCAACAAAATTAGTCCATTTCATAATGATTTTTTTCTCTCACTATCATCAGTCTTAACTGGGACTAAATTTACTCAGGTTTCAGTTAATGCTGGAGCCTTGCAGATGAAAAATCAGAGCAGCAGAATTGTATCCTTGGTGTAATATTAGTATGGGAGTTTAAAAAGTATGGTTGACATATTAGCTCCACTGTATTTGGATAAGCCTGAAAAGCACATTCTGAATAAACCTTTAATGACCTGCAAACAAAAGAATGGTTTTGACATTCTGACCTGTTAATGAGATCAGCAATGCAGCTGTAGAATATAGCTGGAAAAACAGCAATGGAGAGCTGATATGTATAAGCTATTAGATAATAAGATTCTTGATGCTAGTTTGACAAAAAAGCATCTAAAGGAATTGATGTGTGTTGCCTGTATCAGAGAATAAAAGCATCTCTTAGCAGCTACCTGAATTCCTTTGTCCCCTAATTCAGGATGGTTTAGCCGAACACAGCCAGTGTCAGTGTTGTACTACTGTTTATTTACATATGAAATGGATTCTATTAAATTTAATTGCCACCTTGATTACCTGGTCATCTCTGCTTTTGTTGTTGTTGTTTTTAATCTTGAATAGGGAACATGTGGATAAGAACATAAGAATAGCCTTACTGGGTCAGACCAATGGTCCATCAAGCCCAGTAGCCCATTCTCATGGTGGCTAATCCAGGTCACTAGTACCTGTCCAAAATCCAAGGAGTAGCAACATTCCATGCTACCAAAACAGGGCAAACAGTGGCTTCCCCCATGTCTTTCTCAATAACAGACTATGGACTTTCCTCCAAGAACTTGTCCAAACCTTTCTTTTAACCAGCTACGTTATCCGCTCTTACCACATCCTCTGGGAATGCATTCCAATGCTTAACTATTCTCTGAGTGAAAAAATATTTCCTCCAATTGGTTTTAAAAGTATTTCCCTGTAACTTCATCGAGTGTTCTCTAGCCTTTGTAATTCTTGACGGAGTGAAAAATCAATCCACTTATACCCCTTTCTACTCCACTCAGGATTTTGTAGACTTTAATTGTATCTCCCCTCAGACATCTCTTTTCCAAGCTGAAGAGCCCTAACCTTTTTAGTCCTTCCTCATATGAGAGGAGTTCCATCCCCTAAACCCTCTTGATCGCTCTTCTTTGACCCTTTTCTAGTGCCACTATATCTTTCTTGAGATAAGGAGACCAGAATTGAACGCAATACTCCAGATGAGGTCGCACACCAGGGAGCAATACAGGGGCATTATAACATTCTTAGTCTTGTTAACCATCCCTTTTTTAAAAATTCCTAACATCCTATTTGATTTTTTTGGCCAACGCCGCACATTGGGCAGAAGGTTTTATCGTATTGTCTACGATGATACTCAAATCATTTTCATGGGCGCTAATCCCCAAGGTGGATCCTAGCATCCTGTAACTGTGATTCAGGTTATTCTTCCCAACGTGCATCACTTTGCATTTGTTCACATTAAATTTCATCTGCCATTTGGACGCTCAGTCTTCCAGTTTCCTAAGGTTCGCTTCCAATTCTTCACAATCTGCATGCATTTTAACAATTTTGAACAGTTTAGTGTCATCTGCAAATTTAATCACCTCACTTGTCGTTTCAATTTCCAGATCATTTATAAATAAGTTAAATAGCAAAGGTCCGAGTACAGACCCCTGTGGCACTCCACTGTTTACTCTCCTCCACTGAGAAAATGATAATTTAACCCTACCTTTTGTTTTCTATCCGATAACCAATTCTTAATCCACAACCGAACTTTGCCACCTATCCCATGACACTTTAATTTTCTCAGGAGCCTCTCATGAGGAAGTTTATCATAAGCTTTCTGAAAATCTAGATACACTATATCAACCAGCTCCCCTTTATCCACATGTTTATTCACACCTTCAAAGAAGTCAAGCAAATTTGTGAGGCAAGATCTCCCTCAGCTGAACCCATGCTGACTCTGTCTCAATAAATCATGTTTGTCTACCTGTTCCACAATTTTATTTTTTATAATCGTTTCTACCAATTTGCCCGGCACTGAAGTGAGGCTTACTGATCTGTAATTTCCCAGATCTCCCCTGGAGCCCTTTTTAAAAATCAGTTTAACATTGGCCACCCTCCAATTTTCAGGTACTACAGACGATTTTAGTGACAGGTTACAGATCACTAACAGCAGGTCAGCAATTTCATGTTTGAGTTCTTTTAGTACCCTGGGATGTATACCATCAGGTCCTGATGATTTATCACTTTTTAACTTGTCAATTTGGCTTAGTACATCTTCCAGATTCACCAAGATTTCTTTCAGTTCCTCCATATCATCACCCTTAAAAACCATTTCCAGTTCAGATAGATCTCTTACATCTTCTTCAGTAAAGACCAAAGCAAAGAATTCATTCAGTCTTTCCGCTATGGCCTTATCCTCCCTGAGTGTCCCTTTTACTCCTTGATCATCTAACAGTCCCACAGATTCCCGCACAGGTTTTCTGCTTCTGATGCACCTAAAAAATGAGTTTTTGCCTCTTTTGCAAGTTTCTCTTCATATTCTTTCTTAGCTGTCTTTACAATGCTTTGCTTCTAACTTGCCAGTGCTTGTGTTTCTTTTTATTTTCTTCATTCGAATCCTTTTTCTATTCTTTAAAGAAGTGGTTCTTAACCTTGTTGGAGGTACTGAACCCCACCAGTTTCATATGTGTGTTCACCGAACCCTTCCTTATTGGAAAAATAAAATATGATTTTTACAAATTCAAAACATAGGTATACAGTGAGGGAAAAAATAATATCAATTTTGAAAACAAAAAAGTTCTCCTATATTTCGAATAATAATAACATAATAATGAAACTTACTGCAAATCAGTGTGACTTCTGCTGTTGCCTCTCAGAGACCAGTTCAGAAATGCGCGGCTTTACCTTGGCAAGTGCTACTCTCATGTCATTTTCGCAACAAAGTCTGTTCCTTTTCTTCGTTTTTATGTCCAGCATCCTCGAAAAGGATTGCTCGCAAAGATATGTTGTAACAAACGGTATGAAAATTTCCAGAGCTTTCTTAGCAATAACAGGGTACGTTACCAATTGTTGACACCAAAGCGTTGAGAGCGTTGTTGTTCTGAAGAGTTGCTGTTGAACCTGGCTCTGCTGAATTTCAATGATTTCATTGAGGTATTCATCATTGACATCTGTTATCTCAACGCTAAACGTGAACGGCTGTCTCACCCATGCTGGATATGACTCTCTTGTAGGGAAGTATCCTTTGAGAGACTTTGCAAGCTCATCTAAGTGCGTGGCAATAGTTTGCTTCAGTTCCGCGGGTACAGAAATGTCTCCGATTCCAGATACATCTTCGATCTTACTTACACAGTTGTCTAGCAGGGGAAAGTTTGCGAAGTTATCGTTTTCTGTTCGTCGTTTCCATAATGGTAGCTTTTTTTGAAAAGCTTTCAGGTTTTCTTCCGCTTCGATGATGTTGACTCCACCACCCTGCATCTGCTTATTGAGATGATTGAGAGCTGCAAAGATATCAGCCATGTACGCTAAAACGAGAATGAACTCAGAATTTTTGAAGCAATCTGCATGACAATGTTGCTGCTCTTGCAAAAACAGAGCTAATTCCACACGCATGGCAAAAACACGATTCAGCACCTGTCCCCGGGATAACCACCGAACGTTAGAATGGTACAGAAGTATCTCAAATTCAGATACCATTTCTTTACACAGCTCCTTGAAGATGCGGTGCTTCAGAGCATTATTTCGCACATAGTTCACGCATTCCACAACAATTTTTAAAACTTCTGCCAGTTTTGGAGGCAAGGTTTTTGTTGCCAATGCATGCCTATGCAGAATGCAATGCATAACAATGATGTGTGGTGCATCGGCATTCACTAGCGCACCAAAACCGAACTTTCTTCCGAGCATGGCTGGAGCTCCGTCTGAACAAACTGCAGAAACCATATCCCACGAAAGATTGTTGTCTTTGAAGAAGTCATCCACAAGTTTCTTCACATCAGTTGCCTTAGTTGTTGTTGTAAGAGGCTTACAAAATAAAAAATCTTCCTTTATCACGTCGTCTTTCACATAGCACACGAATCTAAGCTGGCTTAGATTGGAAACGTCTGTGGTCTCATTGAGTTGAAGGATGAATTTTGCCGGGCTTGAAATCAGATCTGCAACTACTTGAGCCAAGATGTCTTTGCTCATGTCCTCTATTCTGTTGCTGATGATGTCATTTGAAAGAGGAATTTCAGATAACTGAACTTCAGCCGCTTTTCCCAGCATATTTGCCATCTTCAACACAGCTGGTTTTATGAGTGTTTCACCAATGGTGTGTGGTTTGCCCTGCTTTGCGATCAGGTAAGCAACTTCGTACGATGCTGTGAGGATCGGTTTGTTGAAGGGTACAAAGCTGAGAACAGGCAGAGTAGCCTTTTCATCGAATCTTGCTCTCTTCACCTTGAATTCAGCGAGCGTTGTGTTCTTGTATTTTCCATCTCCATGCAGCTTAAGGAAGTGTTCCCTTAGTTTTGCCGGAGCTAGACTAGAATTACTCAACTTGGCATTGCAAATCATGCAATTAGGATGCTGACTCCCATCACGTTCCGTTATACATGTGAATCCATATTGTACATATTCGTCCGACCACTTTCGTATTTTGCTCGACATAGTTAGTAAGGGATTAAAATATTAAGATAGGTATCACACGACGTACCATCACAACAGTTACAATTTGACTACTGTGCGCATCAAATCCCCTGCAGCACAGATAGGACAAGCGATGTTGCGTGATCACCTGCAGCCAATTATGGACAAGCGGGGCGTATCATCACGAATCATAAGTGCTTCGGTCACATTCAATCATCTATCAGTTAAATCACAAATTTTGATCAGGAATTGATTGATGTATATAAGGTGTTAGTTACAGATTGATAGATCAAGAAACCGAGTACACGATCAGTGATCAAAATCACTGAATAACTGATAGATGATTGAACGTGACCGAAGCGCTATATGAGTCGGAGGTGTGTTTTGACCTCCGCCGAACCTGCGAGACTGACTCACCAAACCCCTGGGGTTCGGTCGAACCCAGATTAAGAACCACTGCTTTAAAGGATGTTTTTTGGGCTCTAATAGCCTCTTTCATTTCACCTTTCAACCTCGCTGGCTCTCATTTCCTCTTCTTTCCACCTATGCTGATACATGGAATACATCTGGTCTGAGCTTCTATAATGGTATTTTTAAATAACAGTCATCCCTGGTTTATAGTCCTAACGTTTGCAACTGATCCTTTTAGCTTCTTTTTAACCATTTTCCTCAGGAATTTGCATTTGGTCAATTTTCCCAAGACACATTTAATAAGAACATAAGAACACAAGAAGTTGCCTCCACTGGGTCAGACCAGAAGTCCATCACACCCAGCAGCCCGCTCCCGCGGAGGCCCATCAGGTCCATGACATGTAAAGTGAATTTTGTCTGAAACCCTTCAATCCCCTTTTCCCTTCTATCTATTGTCCTTCTTAGTCCTATCTCTATCCCTATCTGTATCCCTCAATCCCCGAGTCCTTCAGGAATTTATCCAATCCCTCCTTGAAACCTCATAATGTGCTCTGTCCTATCACATCCTCCGGAAGCGCAATCCAGGTGTCCACCACCCTCTGAGTGAAAAAAGAATTTCCTAGCATTGGTTCTGAACCTGTCTCCTTTCAATTTCTCCAAGTGCCCCCTTGTTCTTGTGGTTCCCAATAGGCTGAAGAATCTGTCCCTCTCCACCTTCTCTATGCCCTTCATGATCTTGTATGTCTCTATCATGTCTCCTCTGAGTCTCCGCTTCTCCAGGGAGAAGAGCCCCAGTCTTTCTAATCTGTCTGCGTATGAAAGGTTTTCCATACCTTTTATCATTTTTGTCACAAGAATGAGTGAACATAAATACAATTTGAAACGTGGGAGAAGTTCCGAGGCCATAGTGGAACATTGCACCTCTTTGAAACATACATTTTGGGACCTTTGATGTTTGATCATTGATCATGAACCAAAAAAACAAAGAGGGGGTGATAGAGTGAAAAATTTAAAACAACGAGAATTAAGGTGGATATATCGCCTTAAAAGTATGCACCCCTTTGGTCTTAACACCGCACTAGATTGGTCAGTGTTTATTTAATATTGTCCCTTTAAATTTGCTGCTCAGATGTTAGTGGGAACTTTCAGCCAATCTGTCTAGATCTAATGCGCATGTGTCAGCATCCTAGCAATATAAACGCCATCTTGCAGGATTAGTTTGTGTTACAAAAAACGGAACGTTGATATCGATAAGTGAGTCCATTGTAATTTAGCTATAAAGGCAATAATAAGAATGTGATTTTTATGATCTTTTTTATGTTCTTATTTCTAGCCCGTATCTTAATAAACCCCGAGGAAGCCGCTTGACAGTGGCGAAACGGATTCACGTTGAACACACTATACGGGGCTTGAGCGGGAGTAATTCCTTGCCGCTCTACAATACTATCTCATGTTAAAGATAAGTGCTCATTTAAGGCTTTAACATTGCCATATTATAAGTTATTTTGCCTTTTTTGCACAGCTTTTTTGCACACTTTCATTGCAATTTGCACAAGGATAATGCTATTTGCACTGTTTTGATAAATTTAGGAATATAAAAGATAAAAAAGTAAAAAAGAACAAATAGTTTTAGGAATTTAAATTATTGAGTAGTTGAATTTTGACGAATTAAGTCACTATAAGAAATTTCATAATTTTAAAGAATGACGAATTAAGTCATATGAATAATAGTATGAAGGTTTTATGATCAATGAAAGATACCCTTTCAAGTATCGCCATGTCCTTCTTTAGGTTCGGTGACCAATATTGGACACAGTACTCCAGGTGCGGGTGCACCATCGCACGATACAGCGGCATGATGACTTCCTTCGTTCTGGTTGTGATACCCTTCTTAATAATACCCAACATTCTGTTTGCTTTCTTTGAGGCTGCTGTGCACTGTGCCGTTGACTTCATTGTTGTATCAACCAGCACACCCAAGTCTTTTTCAAGGTTACTTTACCCTAGTACTAACCCCCCCCCCTCCCATTTTGTAGCTGTACATCGGGGGCTTTTTCCCTATATGCATGACCTTGCATTTCTCTACATTGAAGTTCATCTGTCATTTGTTTGCCCACTCCTCCAGTTTGTTCAGGTCCCTTTGTAGGTCTTCACATTCTTCCACGGTTTTAACCCTGCTACAGAGTTTAGTGTCATCTGCAAATTTTATAACTTCACACTTCATCCCTGTTTCTAGGTCATTTATAAATACATTGAACAGCAGCGGTCCGAGTACCGACCCCTGCAGAACACCGCTCGTGATCCTCCTCCAGTCCGAGTAGTGTCCTTTCACTCCAACCCTTTGCTTCCTGCCAACCAGTGTTTAACCTATCTGTATACATCCCCTTCCACCCCGTGGTTCCACAGCTTCCTGAGTAGCCGCTCATGGGGTACCTTGTCAAAGGCCTTCTGGAAGTCGAGATAAACGATGTCTATGGGTTCCCCTTTGTCCATCTGGCTGTTTATCCCTTCAAAGAAGTGCAGTAAGTTCGTTTGGCACGATCTTCATTTGCAGAAGCCATGTTGGCTTGCTTTCATTAGTCCATTTTTTTCTATGTGCTCACAGATGCTGTCTTTTATCAGTGCTTCTATCATTTTGCCCGGAACTGAAGTCAAGCTTACCGGCCTGTAGTTTCCGGGTCACCTCTCGATCCCTTTTTAAAGATAGGTGTAACATTTGCTACTTTCCAGTCCTCTGGGATCTTCCCAGTTTTCAAGGATAGGTTGCAAACTCGTTGGAGTAATTCCGCTATTTCGTTTCATAGTTCTTTTAATACCCTTGGGTGGATTCCGTCCGGGCCCGGTGATTTGTCGCTTTTCAGTCTATCTATTTGTTGGAGGACATCCTCATGGTTTACTTCTATTGTCGACAGTTTTTCTTCTTGGTCTCCATCGAAGATCTCTTCGGGTTCTGGTACATTGGATGTGTCCTCGTTTGTGAAGACTGATGAGAAGAACTTGTTTAACCTATCAGCTACCTCTTTTTCCTCTTTTACCACTCCCTTTCTGTCTCCATCATCCAACGGTCCTACTTCCTCCCTTGCCGGCTGCTTCCCTTTAATGTTTCTGAAGAACGATTTGAAATTTCTTGCTTCCCCGGCCAATATCTCTTCGTATTCTCTTTTCGCTCTCCTGACTACTCGGTGACATTCTTTTTGGTGTTTCCTCTGTTGCTTCCAGTTTTGGAATCACAGAAACATGGTGGAATGAGGAAAACAAATGAGACACAGTACTGCCAGGGTACAAACTCTATAGAAGAGACAGGACTCACAAGAAGGGTGGAGGAATAGCACTATATATAAAGGACACCATTCACTCGACCAGAGTGGATACGGCAACAAAGGCGGAAGGACTGGAATCATTATGGGTTAAATTACCAGGAAGAAATGGTTTTGACATAAAATTGGGACTGTACTATCGCTCACCTGGACAAACAGAAACAAACGACAAAGAGCTGGAAGCAGAATTGAGGCAAGAATGCAATATATTTTATTGTGAAAATACTTTAAAGAAATCTTGGGTTTGGCAAACACAGATTCCTTACCCATAGTGAATAATTTTTATATTCTGCAGAAAAAGGTTTCCTCTAAATTTGGGGTAGACCAATTGGTGTCAGTTGACTTTGATTTAACTAATTTTCTTGAGAATTCTCAAGATTTGATTAGAGATAGGTCCACCCTATTGGTTGTCTGCTCTAATGAGGCAGGATATATGTTGATTATGAAGACCTATTTTCAAAATAAGAATAATAAATTTTGTGGAGATAATGGTTTGATATTCCCTGATGTGGCAAAGGCCACTCAGCTTAGGAGGAAGGCATTTATTTTGCTGAAACCCCGAGTAGTGGCTATGGAAGCCACATTTTTTTCTAAAATTCCCATATAAATATATGCTGAAATTTAAAGAGAATAAATTTATTTTTTGGGACCTTATACAGCTTGAACAGTTTTTGCAATTACATGAAACTCAAAAGAAGTAACTACAATGACTTTTTTCTAAGGAGTTTCAAAATAATAACACCGGTAATGTAAGATTGTAATTAAGGCTATTGATTTTTATTTACTTTTTTTCTATTACTAATTATGGATCTGGATTTCCTTGATGATTTATGGAGGAAAAAATAGGTTATGTTCTTCCTTGATGTGGGCTAGATGGGGATTTTGTATTTGTATTTTAATTTGGAAATTCTATGTATACTAGTTTGACTCTCCATTCTTTATGGGTCTGTATAAGAATTGTTGGAAAATTTAAAATAAATAAAGATCTATTTCTAACCAAATGTTTCCTTTTCTTCTTTTTTATGGTGTCAGAATAACTACAATTTCCAGTTTCAGGTAAATTCAGGTGTCAGAGTCCTTCACTGGTGATTAAAGTGTCATTCTTCCTTTAGGTATCTTTACTTTTTTTTTTTTTCAGGTACCTCTGTGTCTTCTTCCTACACCTCACTAAAAAATAAAAGGGGGGAAAAAACCCTAACTACCTGAGTGTGTGTATGCTTCTTATTGTCCTGCCATCTCTGGATACGTTAGTTTATTGTAGCTAAACGTTGTTGTTTAGCTACTATAAAATAAATAAAGATTTCATGTCCCTGTCTAAAATCCTGATTATTCTTACTTTTATTTTCCCCATTTTAGCTATAAGAGAGCTGGAAGCACTTCAATCTTCTGTTCTTCATGTGTTAGCTTTCAAACACACCTCATTTAAACCAAACATACTTTATTTCTGAACATATGAACAACACTGATTTTCAGCAGCTCTGGTATCTTAAATCCTCAGCTAAATAAGCTCAGGCAGTCAAGTGGTTACTGACTCCTCAAGAAATAAAACAAGTTCTTAATGAAGTTTAAGGGGAATCCTAACAGCAGCTCCAGCAACTAAAATTTACCCCCTCCCCTTTTTACAAAACCGTAGTGTGGTTTTTAGTGCCAACTGCAGCGGTAAGAGCTCTGATGCTCATAGGAATTCTATGAGCATCGGAACTGTTACTGCCGCGGCTGGTGCTAAAAAACATGCTACAGTTTTATAAAAAAAAGGGGGGTAAAGTGGGGGAGGGGGCAAACATGCTACCTTTATTTGCAGTTCTTCCTCACACTCTGAATCAGGAAAGGAACATCTTTTGTTCCCCAAATATTTTATATCTCTATAAAAATTAATTTTCTTTTAGAAATATTTAAGTTCCTCAATAGAGATTAGTGTAAATTATTATTACTAGAAATTCTCACTTCTTTGATAAGCTTTACCTTCAGTTCTCAGAAAACTAAATCTCATCTTTAAAAAATTCTGGAAATACCTTTCCACAAGATTTCTTTCATCAAACGCTCAATCCTTGTACCCCTAATTCCTTTTGTTTTGCTCCTTTTTATGTACTCTATTCTATATCGATTGTATTTCTACTCCAATTCCTGTTGTATCTTGTTAGATCTCGTTAGTTGTCCTTTACTTGTAACACCATTTACAGAAGTTGTTTTATTCTTTTTAACTGTACTGTCACAGGTGTTTTTTTTATTTTAGTTTTGTTTCCCCGTTTTTATCTGTAAATCGCTTAGAAACTGTATAAGCGATAGCACCAACTTGAAACTTGAATGTTTTATTTATTCTCATTTTCAAATCTCTTATATTTACTACAAATCTACCTTCATATACACAGAGCACACACAGATGGTTCCTTCTTCTGTGGGGTCTTCAGTTGCTCTCCTTAACTGCCACAAGTCAGCAAGTCACCTTCACTGACTTGTGCAAGCAAACAGGAGACTTTTCCCATAACTATAGAACACTATTAAATTCCAATTGCAGTTTTGAATTAGTTTTTATACTTTAAAACTTTCATTTTGTGGGATAAACCACAGAATTCAACTGTGCTGATATCCAGAATCAATATTCTGCCAAAATATCAACATTTAACCTGCAGGAACTATATTTTAGGTTCTGAACAACTTCTGCCCATTTAAAGTGACAACAACATTTTAGTAGTGTAGCAAGCAGAACACTATCAGTTAGGATACCTAGGGTTACTAGATTTTAGTTAAATAAAATCTGGTCCCATAACCCCACCTCCAGGCCCGCCAAGTTCCTCCCTGTTATGACCACATCACACCCCAACCACGCCCCCTCAACCTGATCTTGATCGGGAGGGCATATGCGCATGTACAGATGCCCTCCTGACGTAGTCGCAAAAAAGAAGCTTTTCAAAACCTGGACAAAGTGCCAGGTTTTGAAAAGCTGTCTGGATTCCCAGACATGCCCTCTAAAAAGAGGACATGTCTGGGTAAATCTGGACATCTAGTAACCCTAAGGATACCCCCAGTACCTTTGCTGGACACTCAAATTAATTTTTAAAGTTTAAGGGTTTTTAAAAAATTAGTTTATTAAGGAACTGGTTTCCTTGTCAATCTTTGCTGGTGAACTGGGCATGCACTGGTTTTGGTACTTTAAAACACTGTTTTCCAGCCCTCACAGCACTACCTTCTTCTCCCAGCACTCCCTGAAGCACTTATTTAATGATATGTGTGAAATTTGCAGATGCATGATTGCATTATAATCGTGAACTGCATCGCTATTGTGGGGCTTTAATGACCCTTTCTCCAGGCCTCCTCGATCCCACTGCCACCTTAAAAATATTAAACATTGGTAGGACAGTATATATTTAGCTCTGGGAACTTTTCTGGAGCTTGGGCTGCCTCCCCTGTTTCGTGCATGTACACATGATATCATTCATGACGTCACCATACATACGCTTCACTGTACACATGCACAGCAACATTTTCAGCATTGCCCAGGCCTTGGCAAAGACCTGGGCCTTTCCTGCAGGCTCTTCCGACTCTCTCCTCCCACTCAGCGTCCCGGAAATGGCTGCAAAGAAGTCCAGATCAAGCGTGCCCACTGAATCCACATCCAGACCAGCAACTTGGGTCATCAGGAGCCTTCTCCAACTGGGTCTAACCCTAGGTAGTTTTTTTAAAAAAATTTGTAACACTTTGGTTACACAAAGAAGTGCAGAATAATGCATTTGAGAGTAAAAATTTGAGGGAGCCATATGTGCTGGGAGGGAGAGGGATCTTGGGGTGATATTGTCTGAGAATTTGAAGATGAAGAAACAGTGTGACAAGGTGGTGGTCAAAAGAATGCTAGGCTATATAGAGAAAGGCATAACAGCAGAAGAAAGGAGGTGTTGGCTTCCTCATACTGCTTTTTAAAGGACTGTCTCAAAATAACAGGCTTCTCTTTAAAAACAGTAAACCTTCATGGCTCAGAAATAAACCTTTCCTGAGGTGTCCTTTGTGTGTGGCTAGGTAACCAGTCCCTGACTTGCTCAGCTTCACTGCCTGGGGAATAGCCAGCTACCTCCTGACTATGGCTACTGACCTGGTCAGCTCTTTTGGTAAGGGACTATAAGTTCCTAATGCTGCCTTTTCTTGGGAGTAAGCCAGCACTGGTGCTGGGTTGATCACAATTCCCCCCACTTAAGAGCTGGCTACTCTGTGAGCCTAGGGATCCCTCTGTGTTCTCAGGGATCCGGGACAATATGTCCACATTAGTATTTAATTTCCCTGGATGATGAACTACCTTAAATCTGAATGTCTGTAGGGCAAGATACCACCTGGTCAATCTGGCTTTATTGTTACGCATGGAGGGGCGTAATCAAAAAAAATATCTAAGTCCCCTTTTGGCCTAAGGCCTTAAACATTGAAAGTAGAAGCAGGGAAAATGTCCATTATAAAAAACAAAGTCCAAAAGGAGGTTTTTTTAAAATAATGGCCTGCCTCTACATTCAGCTGTTTAAACACCCAGACCACCATTATATCTACACTAACACCATATAATCAACCTATAAAAAGCCTAACTCCCAAACGCCCAAAACAAGAGCTTTTAGGCAAAGGAGGAGTCAGTCCTTCGCCTAAAAGCTGGATTTTGTAACCGGTGTCTGTCAAAAACAACACCGGTTACAGAATCTCCCCCTACAACGATCTGGGCACCCCTGAAGCCCCAACTCGATCGGGGCAAGAGGGAGCCCAAGCCCTCTTGCCCCGTGGAACCCCCAAACTCCTGACATGATCAGGGCAGGAGGGAGCCCCTCCCCACAATGTACCCCAGGTATCTTACTTCCTGCTGCCTAATGAAGTACTTTTTGGGATTCACGGTTAGCCCCGGCTTCCTTAAAGACCACAGTACCACCCTCAAATGGTTCAGATGTTACTCCCAAGAGGAAGAATGGACCACTATATCATCGATGTATGCAGCAGCATACCTGTGGTGGTCCCGGAGTACCTTTAAATATCACAGCTGCTCCATGCTATCCAAAAGACTTCCACCTGAATTGGAAAAGACCCTGGGGAGTACTGAATGCTGTCTTGGGTTTGGCATCATTAGTGAGGGATATCTGCCAATAGCCTTTTGTCAGATCTAAGGTTGTGAGAAATTGGGCCTGGCCTAGGCGACCCAGTAACTCATCTACTCAGGGCATAGGAAAGGTGTTGAATTGAGATATTTCATTAAGTTGCCGGAAATCTATACAGAACCATGGGGTCCCATCGACCTTTGGTACAATCACAATGGGGCTGATCTAGGGGCTTTGGGAAGTCTCTATCACCCTTAGAGATAGCATTTCTTGCACTAACCCCTGTACCAGGTCCTTCTTTCCTCGGACAACCTGTAGGGGCATACCCTCACAACTTTCCCTGGAGTAGTTACAATGTCGTGTGTGACTACTTTGGTTTTCCCCAGCAGGACCGAAAAGACATCCTTAAACTGTTGGACTACGTACGGAAACTGACGTGCTTGTTCTATGGATAGGGCCTTCCCTATATTCACCCTTTGTTGATTCCCAAAATTAGATACCTGTGGTCCTAAGTTAGCGGCAGCAGAGAGGAGCGGGTAGCGGCGAGAGGAAGCTCCGCCCACCCCCTCCACGTCATCAGCGCCATCGCCCCGACTCCCCCTTAACAGGAAGGGAGCCAGGGCGCTAAGGCCACTGTAGCAGCCGCGCGGAGAGGAGTAGAAGCAGCGGAGGCAGGGGTGAGCAGCCGGTGAGAGAAGCCGGAAGAGTTTTTCTTCTTTAAAAGAGTTAGCGGCAGCAGAGAGGAGCGGGTAGCGGCGAGAGGAAGCTCCGCACACCCCCTCCACATCATCAGCATCATCGCCCCGACTCCCCCTTAACAGGAAGGAAGCCAGGGCACGAAGGCCACTGTAGCAGCCGCGCAGAGAGGAGCAGAAGCAGCGGAGGCAGGGGAGAGCAGCCGGTGAGAGAAGCCGGAAGAGTTTTTCTTCTTTAAAAGAGTTAGCGGCGGCAGAGAGGAGCGGGTAGCGGCGAGAGGAAGCTCCGCCCACCCCCTCCACGTCATCAGTGTCATCGCCCCGACTCCCCCTTAACAGGAAGGGAGCCAACGGCGCGCGGCCGTTCGACGCGCGGCGAAGGCGAGCGGCAAAGGCGCTCGCCTTAGCGAGAGCGCCTTTGTGAAGGGCCTTGAGAAGGGTCGAGCAAAGACAGCCAAGGACTCCAGAACACCAGGTAAGGAAGAAGCGAGCACGCATGTAAGGAGAGCGCACGCACAAGAAGAAAACACATAATAAGACACACACAAGACAGGAAAGGATAAAGAAGCAGCAGGCTTCGGGGACAAGAAAGAGGCCCAAGGGAGGATAACAGACCCACCAAGACAAAAAGCGGCAGAAGAAGTAGACAGGAAAGAGCCAAGCACAGGAGAGAGCACAGCGCCCGCCCACATAAAGACATAAGACAAGGGAGAGAGTATCTAGTGGACTCCGAAGAAAGAGAAATGGAAGCAGCAGGAACCCGGAGGAGCTTCCCAGTGTACTGCACGGAGTGTCATATGTATGACTACCTTCCCTCGGGAAGGCAGGCATACATATGCAGTCGGTGTCAGGAACTGGAAAGCCTGAAGAAGGAAGTTGGTCGACTGCAGTGCAGGGTTCAAGAGCTGGAGGGGCTCCACATCTCGGAAGCACCTTTCAAGACATCTGAAGACCCCGCAGGAGAAAGCCACATCGAGGAGCAAGTAAGGGAGCTCGAAAGATTCATCTAGGAGGCCTACAGGCAGGTAGAAGAGCAGGATCAGCAGCAGTGCTGGAGCGAGGAAGCTACGTCTACACAAGATGGAGGACAGGGGCCAACAGATGGAAGACAGGAACCAACAGACGCCGAGGATGAAGGACCACATGGAAGATTCGAGCAAGCAGAGAGGGCGAAAACTGGCGGGTACCCCGGAAGAGAAGTACTGAACCACACCGAGGATACAGACTTGAGACCAGTGAGGAAGCTGAAGAAGGGGAAATCTGCAGTCGTCGTGGGAGACTCAATCCTGAGAGAAGTGGACAGTCACGTAGCAGGAGGGAGAGAAGATCGGCTAGTTACCTGTCTCCCAGGAGCAAGAACGAAGGACATCACTGACAGAATCGAGAGGATCCTGGATGGCGCAGAAACAGAAGAGACGGCAGTGATAATCCACGTGGAACAAATGATGTCAACAGGAGAAATTACAGCAGGACTATGCTAACTGAACAGTTCAAGATCCTAGGAAGGAAACTGAAGCTGAGGACACAGAAGATAGCATTCTCAGAGATTCTGCCAGTACCGAGGGCAGACGTGAAGAGGCAGACCGAGCTACAAGCAATAAACGCATGGTTGAGAAGATGGTGCGAAGAAGAAGGATTCCTTTTTGTAAGAAACTGGACAACTTTTTTGGGGAAAAACAAGCTCTTCAGGAGGGACGGACTACACCTGAGCAAGGCAGGAACGAGATTGCTAGCAAACAACGTCAAGAGAGGAATTGAGCAGGCTTTAAACTGAGAAGAAGGGGAAAGCCGATAGTCGACCTGATGTCGACGGTTCGGACAAGAGTATCCAAAGAAGATACTGAGCAGGAAAAATGCTGGGAACGAGCAAGAGACGAACAACAGAAACTGTTGACCAACAAAAAGGGCAAACAGATAAAATTAGAGGAACAGGAGAGATCAGGAAATCAGGTTGCAGATGAAAAAGATACACCAAAAAATGAGGAAGAAAGGAACAGAAATGAGGAACTGGCAGCCCAAATGGGGGAAGGTAAGAGGAGCAAAACACATGTAAAACCAGCAGAGAAAAGAAAAGACCAGGACTTAAATTGCTTGTACGCAAATGCAAGGAGCCTAAAGTCCAAAATGGGGGAATTAGAAGCCATAGCCAAAAAAGAAAACCTAGACATCATTGGAATCATGGAAACATGGTGAAACGAGGATAACCAATGGGACATAGTACTGCCAGGGTACAAACTCTATAGAAGAGACAGGACTTCCAAGAAGGGTGGAGGAATAGCACTATACATAAAAGACACCATTCCCTCGTCCGGAGTGGATATAGAACCAAAGGCGGAAGGATTGGAGTCATTATGGGTTAAATTACCAGGAAAAAGTGGCCTTGACATAAGATTGGGTCTATACTATCGGACACCTGGACAAATGGAAGCAAAAGACCAAAGATCTGGCAGCAGAATTGAGGCGGGAAGGAAACAACAGGAACGTGACAGTAATGGGAGATTTTAACTACCCCGGGATAAACTGGAATATTGGAAACTCAAACTGTGCAAGGGAAACAGAATTCTTAGAGGCTGTGAGGGACTGCTTTATGGATCAGCTTGTCAAGGAACCAGCAAGAGGAAATTCCACTCTTGACCTAATCCTCAACGGAATAGGGGGACCTGCAAAAGAAGTGGAAGTAGTAGGACCACTAGGAAACAGCGATCACAACATGATCCAGTACAAATTAGGAGTAGGAACAGCAAAAGGGAAGAGAACCACAGTAACAACGTTCAACTTCAAGAAAGGGAACTATGATGCTATGAGAGCAATGGTAAGGAAAAAACTCAGAAACAGCTCAAGGAAAACAGAAACTGTAGAGCAAGCCTGGTCTCTATTCAAGGGCACAGTGCAAGAAGCACAACATATGTACATCCCCAGATTTAGAAAAGGGTGCAAAAAAAACTGAACAAAAGACCCCGCATGGATAAACAATGAGGTGAAGAAAGCGATAGGAGACAAGAAAAAATCATTCTGGAAATGGAAAAAAGACCAAACTGGGGAAAACTGGAATGAACACAGGAAACGCCAAAGAGAATGTCATCAAGTGGTTAGAAGAGTGAAAAGAGAATATGAAGAGAGGCTGGCCAGGGAGGCGAAAAACTTCAAATCATTCTTCAGATATGTTAAGGGGAAGAAACCAGCAAGGGAGGAAGTAGGACCGTTGGATGATGGAGACAAAAAGGGAGTGATAAAGGAGCAAAAAGAGGTAGCTGACAGGTTAAACAAATTCTTCTCTTCAGTCTTCACAAGCGAGGACACATCCAGTGTACCAGAACCCGACGTGATCTTCCATGATGATCAAGAAGAAAAACTGTCAACAATAGAAGTGAGCCATGAGGATGTCCTCCAACAGATAGATAGATTGAAAAGCGACAAATCACCAGGCCCGGACGGAATCCACCCTAGGGTACTAAAAGAACTAAGAAATGAGATAGCAGGAATACTCCAACGAGTTTGCAACCTATCTTTGAAAACTGGAGAGATTCCGGAGGACTGGAAGATAGCAAATGTTACACCTATCTTTAAAAAGGGGTCAAGAGGAGACCCAGGAAACTATAGGCCGGTAAGTTTGACATCAGTTCCAGGCAAAATGGTAGAAGCACTAATAAAGGACAGCATCTGTGAGCACATCGAAAAAAATGGGCTGATGAAAGTGAGCCAACATGGCTTCTGCAAGGGAAGATCGTGCCAAACAAACTTACTGCACTTCTTTGAGGGTATGAACAGCCAGTTGGACAAAGGGGAACCCGTAGACATCATTTACCTTGACTTCCAAAAGGCCTTTGACAAGGTACCCCATGAGCGGCTACTTAGGAAGCTGTGGAACCACGGGGTGGAAGGGGATGTACACAGATGGGTCAAACACTGGTTGGCAGGCAGAAGACAGAGGGTTGGAGTGAAGGGTCACTACTCAGGCTGGAGGAAGGTCACGAGCGGAGTTCCACAGGGGTCTGTACTTGGACCGCTGCTGTTCAATGTATTTATTAATGACCTGGAAACGGGAACGAAATGTGAAGTTATAAAATTTGCGGATGACACTAAACTCTGTAGAAGGGTTAGAACTACGGAAGAGTGTGAGGACCTACAAAGGGACCTAAACAAACTGGAGGAGTGGGCGAATAAATGGCAGATGAACTTCAATGTAGGGAAATGCAAGGTCATGCATATAGGGAGAAAGAACCCGATGTTCAGCTACCAAATGGGGGGATTAGTATTAGAGGGAAGTAACCTTGAAAGAGATTTGGGTGTACTGGTGGATACAACAATGAAGTCAACGGCACAATGCGCAACAGCCGCGAAGAAGGCAAACAGAATGTTGGGTATTATTAAGAAGGGTATTACGACCAGAATAAAAGAAGTCATCCTGCCGTTGTCCAGAGGAGAGTGACACGAATGATTAAGGGCATGGAAAACCTTTCATACACTGAAAGATTGGAGAGGCTGGGGCTCTTCTCCCTGGAAAAGCGGAGACTCAGAGGAGACCTGATAGAGACCTACAAGATCATGAAGGGCATAGAGAAAGTAGAGAGGGATAGATTCTTCAAACTTTCAAAACATATAAGAACAAGAGGGCATTCGGAAAAATTGGAAGGGGATAGATTCAAAACAAATGCTAGGAAGTTTTTCTTTACCCAGCGTGTGGTGGATACCTGGAATGCACTTCCAGAGGATGTAATAGGACAGAGTACGGTACTGGAGTTCAAGAAAGGATTGGACAATATCCTGCTGAAGAAAGGGGTAGAGGGGTATAGATAGGGGGCTACTGCGCAGGTACTGGACCTGTTGGGCCGCCGCATGAGCGGACTGCTGGGCACGATGAACCTCGGGTCTGACCCAGTGGAGGCATTGCTTATGTTCTTATGTTCTTATCCTTCTGCCACTGGTTCGCCACCAAGGCCAATGCCTCACGATCCTTCCAAGGTTTTTACAAGTTAATGTGGTAGGTCTGGACTTTCTCAATGATGGAAAGCAGGAAGGAGAGTCGTGGGCAACGTCACTGAATCACTGCCAAGACTGGCAGTTTTTTTAGCTTGGCAGTATCGGACCGGACAGGAGAGAAGGTTGAGAACATGCTGGGCCTGGATTAACTTTTTTTTTAAGTGCAAAGTGTGTGTTTGGGGGGGAGGGGACAGTTTAAAATGTTTCCTTTTCAAAGATTCAAAGTAATTTAACCACTTTTGATATCTTACCATCTTTTTTATCTTACCTCCTTCCTTCCCTGATGTTTTTTCCCTTTTTGTTTTCTTTATCTTCAAAATTATAGTTCTCCCTTCTCTCCTCCTGTTTAGTATCCTACCCTACTTTGTGTTTGTTTGGTCCATGGTAGGTCTTGTCTGTTTTTTAATATTAATTCCCCTTTCTTTTAATTTTCATGTATTATTTTAATGTACAATGCTTTCAATCTTATGATTAGCATTTAATCAAAATTTTAATAAACTTGAAACTATGAAACTATATTAAGAAGTGCTAACTGAACTACCTTTTTTTTTTAAAAGTGCAAAGCTGTGGTGATGGGAGGGGGTATTAAGAAATGCTAACTGGATTTTTTTTAAGTACAAAGCAGGGAGTTTTATAAAAGGGAGAGGGGTTAGTTTGTGATTACATGTTCCTTTTTTATTTATTTGTATCGTTTTCAAACTTATATCAAGCATAATAACTTGTACAGAAAGAAGCTAAACATAAGAGCAAATTCCATCAAAATTAACATTCAAGGAAGAAAAAGAACATATATATATTTAACTTTATTCAAGTCCTACAAAAGGATCCAAGAATAATAAAATGTGAGAAATTAAGTAAATGTTCAAGGATATAAAGCTGTAGGGCTGAGAGCTAATGCCTAAATTAATCTAAAGAGCTAATGATTTTCTTTTTCAAACGGGATAATGACAAGAAGTTAGTTAATTGACTGAAAAGGTTAAAAGAAAACATACTTAATTTCACGGTGATACACTATACACTTACAGGGGTGCCTTAAATAGCTAAAACACCTGGCTTCAAAAGAAGAAATTCACGTCAGCGCTTCTGCGTCTCATGTGAGAGATCGGGAAACATCTGAATTTTAAGTCCAAGAAATTATTTTTGTCTATTTTTGAAGAATAATCTCAAAATCCATGCTATGTCTGGCTGAAGAGCCACCGTTAAGATTAATGTAGCTGGGATTTCCATTTCTTTATCTGATGTCTCAAGTAAGGTTGATACATCTAATACCTCCTGGTTGTTAGTCACTTGACGTTGAACTTGATTTTTTGCAGGCAAGTAATAAACCTGAGAGAATGGAGGTAAGCATTCTTCCGATACTCCCAATATTTTCTGTAGATATTGTTTAATCATTTCCCTGGGGGACACCATAGCAACCCTTGGAAAATTAATCAATCTTAGGTTATTGCCACGGGCTTTGTTTTCCAAAGACTCAATTTTTCTCGTAAGATTTATATTATCTTTAATTAATATCTCTTGAATATTTTTGAAAGATACCAAGTCCTGTTTCATTTTTCCAATAGTTACTTTGTAAGAAACCATGTCCATTTTTAGTTTTTTATCTCTGTTTGTTCAATTAGTTTCCCTTCTATATGTTGAAAATGGGGACTTATGGCTTTACCAAAGTTAGCCACAAGATCCCATAATGATTCCAGGGTTATTTCAGCGGGCTTAGTTATAAGAATTTTTCCTTGCTTAGTGAAAAATGCTCACTGTAAGTTGAATCTGCTTGCCACTTTTCCCTCTGAGCATGTCCTTTATTCAACGATGGTATTGTCTCAGTCTCCATAATAGGGCTTTCCTGCTGAAATGCCCCATCTCCCAAGTTCTCCAATGCTACAATGCTGACCTCCAGAGGAGGAGACAATCCAATCTGCGGGGTCTCCCCACTTCGTGGAGAGCTTGTGGTCCGAGGCTGTTAAGACGGTGCTCTTGCATCTGGGCTGAAAATAGTATTGTAGGGTCATGAAATAGTTAACTGTTGTTTAAAATATTGCTCTGGCCTACATAGCTGAAAACAGTGTATAATCTATTGACTGCATCTGCCTAAAATGTATGTCCCTACCTTACCACATTGTAAGCTGAATAGATAAGAGTTTGAGCCATGATGTACCCTGCCCTTCTGTACATTTAACTGTAAGAGTTAGATAGGTGTCCTGCTAGTGACCTGCTAGTGTGAGCTTAGAACCAATGAGTGTTAAGAAAAGTAACACGTGAAAAGCTTTTTCTAGAATTCAGTTGTATAGCCAGAAAAATGAATAAATATCTCTGTAACTTCCTGGTTTCGGCACTTCTGAGCCAGCTTGGAGCTCAGGGGTCCAGCATGCATGCTGTGAATAAAACTTGTACTTTCTTCACGCCTCTGACTTTGTGTGTCCAAGTGACCTTTCATTTGGCGCCCGAACAGGGACTTGAAGGTCTCTTGACCACTGGTTACTCGATTGGTCACTTGTTTCTGGTCCTACGGCTGATATGTCTGCTTAGCCGGCTGCCTTCCTTTTGGGGGGTTGGCAGACCTCAGGACGTTGGACCGCTTCAACTGACTTATCTAGTCTCAGTTTAAAGTACAAGAATCTGTATCTGTATCTGTACCTGGAGTGGCCACTATCTGGTAAGTGGGGATTGATCATCCCTATCCTGTCTCTCGTCTCCTGCCTAGTAAGCCACGTGATCTGTCGCTGAAAAGTTGTGGGAAAGGGATTCTAGGAACTGTTATTTTCTGGTTGAGTAACTGAACTGAAATCTGTTGTGTTTTGTGTGTTTGAGAGTGTCTGAGACGTCCTTGAGGACGAAGCGAGTGTGGACCTGTTAGTACTGCGTTTCCCTAGTCCGGAGATGGGCGGGGCCAGGAATTCAGGGAAGTGTTTTTGTCCTCCATTGCACAATGGGGGGATGTCTGTCTACCTGTGGGGATCCCTTGATATGTTAGCTAATTTTAAAAAAGGAATTTGTCTTTGATTATACTTAACAAATCAACCCTTATTTGTCTGTGCCAGTTAGAATGGCCGATATTTGGTGTGGGCTGGCCCCCTCTGGCTCCCTGGAAGAGGACATAACTCGTCAGGTTTTTATGCATTCGTTTGCTGTCAGTTCCTCTTCCAGTCAGCCAATTTTTGCATTCCAATGGGAAAACCCTTCCACTGGACAAACCTCCTAAGTAACCTGGACCCGTCTACCCCAGGGCTTTAAAATTAGCCCCTCTCTATTCAGCACTGCCCTTGCTTCAGACCTTGCCAAATTCTTCCCTTCATCTGATTCCCAAGTCCTGCAGTATCCCGGGTTCTTTATGACTTCTGTCTGTTCAAATGTATCAGTGAAGTTTAAACTGTCAGTTGTTCACAGCATGAGAGGAGAGTACTTTTCCTTTTGTGCTGATAAGGGCCATGAAGTGTGTAGCACTTCCAATGTGGTTTCTCCTGAAACAGATAAGTGGTTTTGCATTTGAAGTTTTTGGCTATGTTATAAAATGTATATGCATATTCAGAAATGCATATAAACGAAAAATATGATTTCTGGAACTTATATTCCATGCTAAAAAGAAGTTCTTTGTCCAAATTTAGTAGTTATTTGTCTAAATTTAAAAGTTCTGAAAAGGACTACATCTGTAATTTGATCTCTTTGATCTTTAAGCAACTCTCTCTCCTTTGTGAAATTCTGTAGGAAGGGGGAGTAAGTCTCTACTGAGACCCATGTTGATTGTAAAAAAAAATAAAAATGAACAATGTTTAAACTTGTGAGTACAGTAAAACTTTGGTTTGGGAGCATAATTTGTTCCAGAAGTATGCTTATATTCCAGGGCACTAGTGTACAAAAATATACATACTTGTATTGCAAGCCCTTGCTCGTTTGGAACAGTCACTGCATTCCTGCAGCGTCATATAGAGAGGAACCATTGGCTCAGTTGTGAAAATGTGATGCTTCTATACTGTATGTACGTGTATTGCAAGACGTTGCTGGTATAGCAAGTTAAAATTTAATCATTGCTTGTCTTATAGAACACTTGCAAACCAAGTTATTTGCAATCCAAAGTTTTACTGTATATTCCAATCTTTGTTTTGTATTTCTGTATATAAAAAATGTAAGTTTAGGTATAACAATGTAATTTTTAGGAATGCTTTTGTATTGAAGTAAATATTTTTGCCAGTCAGCTGATAGTGAAGGGACTGCTGCTTTAGAGAGCGCTTGTGTCAGACTACCCTGCTTAGTGGGTGGATCCAGAACTGCATTTAGCTTAATTTTATAAGTCAGCTCTTTGGGGTAGGAACCTGATATAGAATAGGGATTGAGAACAATTCTTATGTGTTAGTACACATCTTAAGTTCAATTATTTTGTACCTTCTCTAATCTTTTGTAAACCACATAGCTCTTCACGGTATTGCGGTATATAAACTGTTATTATTATTATTTATCTGAGTCTTTCAGATAGTGGGTCTGCCTTTTAAATTTTCCTGTGGCCATATTTACATTGATTTCAAGTATGCCTTCCTCGTGTCACCTACCTTGGCTTTCAAATCTCCAAGGGTACCAGGTCCCTTCCTACACCGAGGTCCAGGCTGTCTGTAGTCTCCCTGTCCCTGATAACTGCAAGGCTCTGAGCACCTTTCTCAGTATTGCAGGATACTGTCCCATCTGGATCCCTGATTTCTCTACTATTGCTCGTCCTCTGTATGATTCCACCAAAGGCGCTGACTCAGCCCCTTTTGTCTGGACCCAACTTCAGGAGCGGTCTTTTCGCTGCCTCCAAAAACTTCTGACTCAGGCCCTTGCCTTCTGGCCCTTCTGCCCAAGAAGCTGAGCTTTATGCCCTCACTTTTGCCCTGCGCCACTCTGCCTCTCAGTCTTGCAATATATATATACTGACTCCAAATATGCTTTCCTTAACTTGCATTCCCATAGGGCCATCTGGAAACATCGAGGTTTCATTATAGCCTCCGGCCGCCTGATCCATCATGCTCCCCTCATTCTTGACCTTCTTGAGGCCGTACAACTACCCTCATGTGTTTCTGTTATGCACTGCCATAACGCGTGATGGACCTTGTCTCTCGTGGCAATGCCCTTGCCGACCGCACAGCCCGAGCTGCCAGTCTCTGTCCCCTCTTTCGGCTCCTCTGTATACAATCATTCCTTTTCTGGATTCCCTTACACCCCAGTACGCTTCTCAGGAACAGACTTGGGCATGCATTATTTTGGGCCAGTCTGTCCTGAAAGGGGGGTGGATACAAAATGCGCCAATTCAAGTGCCAATCCAGACCCACACACTGATACTTCAAACGCAAGCACAACACCCTCATAGTTATTCCTCAACATCTGGCCCTCACGATTGTCAAAAGATGCCATGATCTGGCACACTCTGGAGAACCCGCTATGAAAATTGACTCTCAAGAGACATTTCTTTATCAATCACCTTGATCAGCTAGTCCGGAATATGGTCCGACAGTGTGTTGTCGGTTCTAGAATAAAATTCCCAATCAGATGACTGCCACCTCTTGGATACCAACCTATTGGAACATATCCGATGCAGGTTCTGTCTGTAGATTTTACCCACATGCCCATTTCCCGTTCCCTCAGTCACTTCCTAGTCTTCTCAGACACCCTGACTAGATGGGTCAAAGCCTTCCTTACTTGCACTGAACGCGCCAGAGACGTAACCAAACACCTCCTGAATAATTCCGTGCCTTGATCTCCTTGTTTTTATAGGCAGTGACAATGGCCCTGCTTTCATTGCCGATGTTGTCCAACAAATTGCTCAGGCCCTCCAAATTGAATAGAAATTATATGCTGCTTACCATCCTGAGAGCTCTGGTCAGGTCGAAAGAATAAACAGAACTCTTAAGACCCTTCTCACAAAATGAATTGAAGAAACTAATCTGTCCTGGCCTGTCCTGCTGCCTTCTGTTCTTTTTCAGATTAGATGCATCCCATCTAAGCCCCATTTGAGCTCATGTCCGGCCGGCCACCACCCATTGTGAACCCAGATCCTGGTTCCTTTGCTACTCTGGGATCAGATATCCTCCAGAGTCAGGTCCAGTCTTTAGCTAAAGCCCTTTAAGAGCTCCACAAATGGGTCCTGGAAAGGGCCCCACTATCGATAGCTACACAAGTCCATGGGTATGTCCCTGTAAATACAGTATGGCTAAAACTTGGAAGTCAGACCCCCTGAAACTTAGGTGGATAGGTCCTTTTACTGTAATAATTTCTTCTCTTACAGTTGTCAAGGTGTCCGGACATGAAACTTGGTTCCACTACAGCACGGATCTTCAGCTGAAGCTTTCTAAGACCTCAAAAGTTCTGAATATTTACCACTGTACTTAGCAGGTGTTCTGAATATAATTCTTTATAAGTGTTTGAGTTTAATTGACTGCCTGTGGTTCACACTGCCTTTAGCAAGTGTCTTGAGTATAACTGTTTGAAGTTTTCTAAGTTGTGCCTGAAAGAAAAATGAGCTTCCTATGTTAGTATATATAGATATGATATTTGTGTTGCCCTCACTTATGTTTCTTTCTTCTGTATTTTGTACTTAACAAGTGCAGCCCCTTTGCCTGATGTTTGTTTGCATGAAGGAGTTAAGTACAGAAAGTGTCAAACATTTGAGGGTATTTTCTGTTTCCAACCTACTGATGATGAAGTTTAAAAGTGGGCGGAAATCTGCATTGATGATGTTGAGGGTCCACTTATCAACTAGACTCTTATTGTAGACCCCACTCGCCCGGTGTCTTTGTATTGTGATACATGTGTGCTATTTGATGTTTCTCAAGGTCATGGTACTACCCCTAATTCAGTTTTGTGTGGCTCCCTAGATTGACAGCGTTATTATACCAAATGTGCTAAGTATATAGGTCTGTATAACCTGATGCCTTTAAGAACTGCCCCTATGAGGAAACCTTCACTAATGGTGGAGCCTGTCCTTTATGAGAAAGAATACCCCGTCTGCCTCCCTTACTATAGGTCCTAGCTCCGGCCCCTTGTGTACTACAGGCTACTGTAATCCCATGGTTTTCACTATCACTGACCCATATAACTGGAATGCCAATGTCCAAGTCCAGAAGGCCAGAGACTGCATGGCATTGTATATTGATGGTAAAAGGTGAGACCCAGGTACTGATGTATATGTCCGAATTGTATCCCACTCATGTGCTCCTGTCTATCACTCTGTGGTGTTTCCCCAGTTTTATGAAATTATGAAAGTAGATACTAATATCCTGTAATCACTAGAAATCTGTTTATATAGTTTGCTGAAACTATAGGTCAGACTCTTAATGTTAGCAATTATTTTGTATGAGGAGGGACTGGTATGGGAGAACAGTGGCTATGGGAGGCAATGCAGCTGGACATGTTAAACCTGACTTCACAGACCCTCACTTTTACGTCAGGTCCACGACCTTCACGATGGGCCTTGTGAACCTCCATTGTTGCTTCCCACTGTCTTCAGCCCTTCAGACACTGCTTAATGGAACTTCCTATGAATTATGGTCAGCTCCTGATAGTTGATATTGGCTCTGTGATCCGTTTGCCTACTCTTGGTTGCCTGCTTAATGGACTGGTACATGTGTGCTTTGCATGATCCGTCCCAGCTTCTTCCTGTTACCGCTGGCCGATGGTGAACACCTGGGAGCCCCTGTATTCAACACCAGAGGTCGCCAAAAGCGGTCTACTTCCACCAATTCCCTTAAAATAGGTGAATGGGGTGATGACTGGCCTGCAGAACGGATCATTGCTGCTTATGGACCTGCCACATGGACCGAGGATGACACCTGGGGCTATCGGACCCCAATCTATATGCTGAACTGCATTATTTGTCTACAAGCTGTATTCGAACTGATAACTAATGAGACCACCTGAGCTTTGAGTACCATTGTCAGGGCTTTGAGTACCATTGTCAGAGCGAATGCTAAAATGCACACTGCTGTCAGAACTGCCTAGCTCTAGATAGAAGGTGGTGTCTGTGGTAAATTCAACCTCTCCAACTGCTGCCTTGAACTTGAGTAAAGTGATTGAGAACGATGTGGATCGTATCACCAAACTGGCTCATGTTCCTGACCAGACGTGGCGTGACCTTACTGCAGACTGGATCTCTGGTACCTTCAGCTCCTGGTTGCCCTCTGGTTCAGCATTGAAGATCATCTTGCTGGTTGCTGCCCTGTCTTCTCTGCTCCTTTGCTGCCTGCCCTGTATGGTCCCCATAGCCATAAAGCTGCTCCACTGAACTATGGACTCTGTTGTCAAACGTTCCACTGCTGCATTGGCCCTCTCCCAGTATCGTCCCTTACCCACTGGGGACCCCGACTTTCCTGACCCCTAACTTTATTTTGTCAGGCTTGGCTCCTTAGGTACGCCAGCCTGAAAGGGGGGAATGTAGGGTCATGAAATAGTTAACTGTTGTTTAAAATATTGCTCTGGCCTACATAGCTGAAAACAGTGTATAATCTATTGACTGCATCTGCCTAAAATGTATGTCCCTACCTTACCACATTGTAAGCTGAATAGATAAGAGTTTGAGCCATGATGTACCCTGCCCTTCTGTACATTTAACTGTAAGAGTTAGATAGGTGTCCTGCTAGTGACCTGCTAGTGTGAGCTTAGAACCAATGAGTGTTAAGAAAAGTAACACGTGAAAAGCTTTTTCTAGAATTCAGTTGTATAGCCAGAAAAATGAATAAATATCTCTGTAACTTCCTGGTTTCGGCACTTCTGAGCCAGCTTGGAGCTCAGGGGTCCAGCATGCATGCTGTGAATAAAACTTGTACTTTCTTCACGCCTCTGACTTTGTGTGTCCAAGTGACCTTTCAGTATCAGGCCCAAGGAGAGTCGCCGCGGTCCTGCCTACTCCCAGCATCTCCAGCGGGCCAACTGCCAACGCTAATGGGGCACTTTGCATTCTCAACAGCAGCTCGTCTATAGTGCCGGCAGAGATTCCTCCAGTGTGCCGCGAGGCAGCAGTGGTGCTCCGGCCACATCTCTTCGGCATCTCAGGAAGGTAGTGATCTCACTCCCTGAAAATTTCCTCAAAATCAGTCAAATTCTGAGGAGCGTTCCTCAGCATTTTTAATGTGCGGCCATCTTGGATCGCATTCTCTGTGATTACATATTTCATACTAGGCGAAGGTGTTTTCTGTATTCTGTGTGTTTCAAAGATATGGTTTTCTGTTAGGATTGACTGTGTAGGATTGATCTGTACTAGTCTATCTTGTTCAGTTTTACAATGGGTGTACTGATGTTCTACTGCTAACTGCAGTATGTAAGATGCTGCCTTTTCCTAGGTACACTCTTGTTGTGCGACGTGTGGATTGTTACTAAAAATCATGTTTTTCATACAAATTAGGGGGAGGTGTCAAAAAAATGATGGGCCCCGGGTGTCACATATGCTAGGTATGCCACTGGTTACTGCCCCAAGTTTTGGAACTCTCTCCCACTGTATCAACGTGAAGAGCTCCACACCGAGACATTTAAAACAAATCTAAAAACATTCTTATTTAAGATGCCTACATTAGAGATAGATAATAAATGAAGGAAGAGCATATTCCGCCCACCCCCTCCCATTATATGTTGGCCTTTTTTGTTCTATCCTATTATAAATTGTATTTCTTTCCCCTTTCCCACTTGTATATATGTGTTTGATATTGTTTACATCTTAGTTATGTCTCCCAATAGATTTTAATATTTTGCACACCACTTAGACAACTTTTTTTAAGCGGCATATCAAATTTTAAATAAAACATGAAACTTAAAAACTTCTGTATATGAGAAAGAGGAGTGTAGCTTAACTGCAGTAAAAGAGGATGGGAGAATAAGGGCAAGGCTGCCCCTTTATGCTCTGTGCTTTGTTAATTTTGTGACAAAAGATAAATAGTAGATTCCTTTATAAAGATAGTTTAGATTTTAAAAGAGAAACTTTATTTATTAGCTAGTTTCCATAGCATAAAAGCCTTTTCCTCATAGTTTTAAACTTAAATTTGCTGCTAGAGATAGAAACTTAACTGTTACAGCCTATAGCATTAACATGTAGCTTAGATCAGGATCTACCTCAGATAGCTGGGTGGTTGGTAGGAGAAAGGAACCCCTGATCATTTGTTTGCCTAGTGTGAAGGTGGAGGGCATCAAGCATCACCTAGATAGGATTTTATATACTACTGGGGACGATCCAGCTATTTTGGTACATATAGGTACGAATCAGATAGATGAATGTGGGAAGGAGGTTCTGGAAGCCAAATGTAGGCTCTTAACTATGAAGCTGAAATCCAGATCCTCCAGGGTAACATTTTCAGAAATTTTCCCAATTCCACAAGAGAATACAAGAGGCAGACAGAGCTCTGAAATCTCAATGTGTGCAAGGATGAGGGTTTTAGATTTGTTAGGAATTGGGCAATGTTATGGGAAAAGGGGAGCCTATTATGAAAGGAGGGACTCCACCTTTACCAGGATGGAACCAGGCTACAGGAGCTAACATTTAAAAAGGAGATAGAGCAGTTTTTAAACTAAGATGGGGGGTGGGGGAAAGTCAACAGTCTCCCAGGAGTGGATGATTTGGTGAGTGTCCTTGAAGTATACTATTGAAACAGGACATTTAGGGTAAAAGAAAGCCAGGAGTGTGTAAGAGGAAAGCATAGTTAAGTATGCAAATTATCCCTGCCAACTTCAAAGCAGCCTGTAGATCCAATGTAATAACACAACTTGAAGTATATGTATACATATGCTAGAAACTTAAAAAAATAAGATGGGAGGGCTAGAGTATATGGCACTAAGACCCTGATTCTATAAATAATGCCTAAAACATAGGTGCTGCGAAATGCAGTGCTTATCGCCTGTCAAACTTAAGTTAAGTGCTATTTATAAAATCATGTCTAGTGGCATCTAAACTAGACTTAGGCATCAGTAGGTGCCCTAACCTTAGGTGCATGCTATTTATGCCAAGGTTTTCTTGGCCTAAATACTGGTGCCTAAGTTCAGTTTATGTGCCACTAGGCAAAATTCATAAACAAAATTTTCAGGTGCTGGACTGTAATTTTATGGAGCACCCCTGAAACTCTTTTTAAAAAATTAGTGTAACATTAGCCACCCTCAAATCTTCAAGTACTAGGAATGATTTTAACAATAGGTTACAGATCACTAACAACAGATCAGCAATTTCATTTTCGAATTCTTTCAATAACCTAGGATTTATACCATCTGGTCCAGGTGAGTTATCACTCTTTAATTTGTCAATTTGGCTCTGGGTCTCATATATCATCAAAGAGTAAAAGGGGCACTCAGAGAGGATAAGGTTATAGAGAAGAGACTGATTCTGCAAAGTGTGTCCCGATTATAGGCAGCTATAGGCATCCTTCAGTTGTCTAATCAGCCAATCGGGAGGCACGTTTTCAAAAAAAATGCTCCCCAGGCAGGCCGCCTATATTGAAGGCGCCTCCGGGAGCCTAGGGAGGCCCACAAGCCCATCATAGCTCGCCTAAGGCTAGGCGGTAGCCTTAGGTGAACCTAGGCGGCCCTGCGCATCTCCCTAGCAGAGCGGGAGACGCTTACAATGTAGGCTAGCAAAATGCTGACTTACATAGTAAGTAGACGCGGCTGCTATACTTTATCACAGCAAGGGATTTCCCTGCCGCGATTAGTATAGCGGCCGCAGCTACAGCCGCCAGTCTCCCCAACCCCCCCCCCCCCAACATTCACGGCAGGATGGTTCCCAATCCCTCCTACTGAAAGAACCCACCTCCCCAAAGATTGCCGGCAGGAGGGTGCCCAACCCCTCCTGATGGACCCCCCACCCAGGAACTCCCCACCCCGGAACCCCCCTGAAGCTTACCACCAAGTTGGCCGGACGGTTCTTCGCACTGTCCAGCCAGCAGGCCGGCCTCTGTCCAAATGAGGCGGGCCCGCCCCTCCCCTGACCAATCCACAGGATCCTAGGGCCTGATTGGCCCAAGTGCCTAAGGCCCCTCCCACTATAAGAGTCAAGGGATAGGAGGCAATGTTCTGTTGTCAATTAGGAATTGATTATTGGACAGAAATCAGAGGGTAGAGCTAAATGCCGTTTTTCTCAGTGGAGAAGGGTAAATGATGGAATGCCACAGGGTTCTGTACTGGGACTGGTGCTATTTAGCATATTTATAAATGAACTGGAAATTGGAATAAGTGAAGTTCTTGAAGTTGCAGATGACACAAAACTATACAAAGTTGTCAAAATACATGAGGACTGAAAAAATTGCAGGAAGATCTTAGGAAAGTGAAAGGTTGGCATCTAAATGGCAGATGAGATTTAATGTGGACAAATGCAAAGTGATGCACATTGAGAAGAATAATCCAAACCATAGTTATCAGATGCACCCAAGAAAAAAGATTTAGGTGTCATAGTAGACAATACTCTGAAATCTTCCACCCAATGTGCGTTGGTGACAAAAAAAGCAAAAAGGATGCTAGAAATTTTATATTTCCTCTGTATTACTTCATGGTGTGACCTCACCTTGAGAATTATGGTTGCCATATCTCAAAGAAAATATGCAGAATTAGAAAAGGTCTATTGTTAGAAACAGAAAACTGGGCTAAATGGACAATTGGTCTGACCCAGTATGGCTGCTCTTATCTAATATAATAAAATGGTAGGACGCGCATGCGCACTAAAAAAAATCGTGTTCCCTGATCCCATCGCGGAAACACGAGTGCGCATGCACGCCTACTACGTCACCACAGCCTGCGAGGTGGCCGCCGCTACAGGCCCCACACTCGCAACTCACACATCCGCTGCAGCCTAGCAACTCCAACCACAACCTTCCCCCCTCAACCGCCTAGGAGCTGAACAGAATATGATTACCATGTTTCTTTAGGCAGCCCCGGTTGTTTACTTGGATTCAATGTCAGCATTAGGGTTCGCCGGACGCCAGCCGTGAGAGCCGGGTGAGGAAGGCCGCCGCAGCCTCGCCGCTAGGTAGGGGGACAACAATCGTGCTTATGCTGAAGCCGCCGCCACGACTCCTCTCTCGAACCGCACCAGGATCGAGAGAGGAGCTGCGGCAGGGGCTTGAGCATAAGCGCCATTGTTGTCCCCCTACCTAGCCACGAGGCTGCGGCGGCCTTCCTCACCCGGCTCACATTTAATCCAAGTAAACAACCGGGCCTGCCTAAAGAAACCGGTGCTTGGCCCGCCAAACAATTCCTGCCGTTGCCGAAATTTGCCCCACCGTTCCTTCCCTTCCTCCATCAGGTCAGTTCAGCTCCGTCTATGTTAAAAGCAGCTGCTTTGAAATTGGAGCCCTGCCACCACTGTAACAAGTTCCCTCTGCCGCGGTCCCATATGTCAGAGAAGGGGCGGGACCAAGGCAGATGGGAACATGTTACAGCAGTGGCAGGCCTCCAATTTCGACGCGGCTCCTTTTAACATTGGTGGATTCACTGCACCTGATGGAGGGAGGGAAGGAAAGGTGGTTGGGCGCTGTTGAGCCCCTCTTTGCCCTCAGACCCTCTCCTAACTGCTCCCTCCTGTCTCAGACCACTGGGGGGAGGTGCCTGTCTTCAGCTGCAGGGATGGAGGGAGGGAAGAAGAAAGAAGGGGCCCTGGCAAGCGAGTTATCAAAAGCCAACCATAGCCTGGGACCCCTACATGATATGAATAATGACCAGACAACAAAAGGTAAGAAAAATAATTTTATTTTCTGTTTTGTGATTACAATATGTCAGATTTGAAATGTGTTTTGAGGGAGGCTGCCGCAGCGGCTTTGGACAGAGGGGTACCATTTTCGTGGGAGCCGGCCTTCAGAGAGGCATGGGACGCGGGGACGGATGCGGGAGGGACTGATACTGTGAAGGGCTTTGGTGGGGGAGCCAGCCAGACCGCGAGTGTGGGGACGTTGTAAGCACGTATTGGTCAAGGAGCCGCCGCTTCCGAGGCTTTGAAATTGCTCTCCCACCGTCACTCCCTCCCGCTCTGCCTCTGCCCCTGCCCAGGTTCAAAAGCAGGAGAGGCGGTCATCTAGCCCCGTTAATCTAACGGGCTTAAACACTAGTGTAAACATAAAATAAAGCCAGAAATACCTGTGTTTAAGAGTATGCTCCCAAAATTCACCCTAAGGAGCACACCCATAGAGTGATACCTGATCCTTAAGCATGCACTGGTATGACATGATTTGTCCACAATGTGATTCTTATGTAGAGATTTCCTAATGTTAGCTTACTGGGTCACGTGACCAAGAAATGATAGCAGGTGATCAGACTTTGGGGAATGCAATAAAGGAGAGACAGAACCTTAAAAATATAAGGGGGTGCTGAAACGTTCTCAGCTTAACAAATAAACTTCCTAAATTCTGAGTTATTTTGCCACTGTAGCTGAAAAGAGTGTTATCTTATTTCATTAAGTGCCAATTTGCAGAAACAAAATTCTCTGTTTTGACATTGTTTAAGATCATTGATTGAACCATATTGACATCATTCTCTTCTTGACTGGGCTAAGAACTTTTCACCACCCCCTTGTAAGTACAGTATGCAGTCACAGAGATGTTCCAAAACACAGCTAGTAAAAGTAGCAGGTAGGCTGCTACTTTGAAACCTATAGTATAGGCCACTGATTTTCAATCTTTTCCATCTCATGTCACACTGACAAGCTGCAACAATTGTCAAGGCACACCAGTTTTTTAAGGATATATATTTTATCATTAATAAACTACAGTACCCATCTGAATCCATGGTTTCAGTACCCGCGGATTTTTCGTGATTTTTTTTTTTAAGAAACGCTGCATCCTGGACATTCCCTGGTGGTCTAGCGGCGACATGGGGTAAGATTAATCATCCTACGCTCCTGCCCTGTGCAGAGCCATCATCAAAATGGCTGCCGTGAGTTCCCGTTGTAGTCTCGAGACTACAACGGAAACTCACGGCAGCCATTTTGATGATGGCTCTGCACGGGGCAGGAGCATAGGATGATCGATCCTTCCCTGCGTTGCCACTAGCCCACCAGGTAAGTTTTGGGGCAGATCTGGGACACAGGAGGGAGGCGTGGTGGGACAGAGCCAACCCTGAAAGTTATCCACAATATTTCAATATTCGCAGGCTGACTCTACCCCTAACTCCCCATGAATATTGAGGGTCTGCTGTATTAAGATTGTGCTTAAGGTTCAATAATTAAATCTTTAATCATTGTTTTATCTTAATACTTGAATATTTTTATTGAAGACACAATTTGTCAAAAGGGCAACAATATACTTCACATTTTTTCCCGTAGCTGTCAGTGGCAGAGGTTGGCAGCAGTGGGCAGCAAGTCAAATAGCCTGTTTGCACCAACCCAAACCCTGTATAAGACTCCGGTGACACCTCATTTAGAATATTGTGTACAATTCTGGATACCTCACCTTCAAAAAGCTATAAACAGGATGGATTTAGTCCAGAGAAATGCTACTAAAATGATCAGTGGTTTTCATCATAAGGTGTAGGGGGACAGACTCAAAGATTTCAATGTGTATACTTTGAAGGAAAGTAGGAGAGAGGAGATATGATAGAGATGTTTAAATATCTACATCATAAATGCACACAAGGCAAGTCTCATTTGAAAAGAAGCTCTGGAACAAGAGGACATAGAATGAAGTTAAAAGGTGATAGGCTCAGGAGTAATCTAGGAAAATACTTTTTTACAGAAAGGATGGTAGATGCACGGAATAGGTTTCCAATAGAGGTGGTGAAAATAAAGACTGTGCCTGAATTCAAGAAAGCATGGGACAGGCACATGTGATCTCTTAGGGAGAGGAGGAGATAGTGGATGCTGTGGATGGACAGATTGGATGGGCCATTTGGACTTTATCTGCCATCATATTTCTATATTTCTCTCTTGCTTCCCACCTATGCAGAAGCTTGAAGTTTTATCTCAGAGAGGACTTTAGGGTTGGCACTAGCAGACTGTCTAAAAATCATTGCATACTGATGCTGTCCATAACAAAAGAAATCTAATAATACCAAGCTACTGATTGGGGACAGGACAGGAGTAACAACTCCTGTGGCATACCTGGGGAGCAACCACAGCACATAGTGATTAAAAAAATGCGGGTGTAATCACAGACAGAATCACTCATGGATATAGTCATTTTTACCAGGTTATCTTTTCAACATTTATTCTTTCCAAAATGCCTCCTCTTGCCCAAGATACATATTTTTCTCTGCCAGCTATTTATTGGGATTTATTAACCACCTGTATGAAGAGATTCGCCCAAGGTGGTATACAACAAGTACAGTCAACATAAAATTTACAATTTTATTAACAGCATAACAATGACCAAATATAAACAAATACAATAAATTAAATAAACTTGAAATTAGCAAACTGATATCAGGACTACCCTGAAACAGTATCAAAAATATATGTTTAACAGCAATGAAATTCAAATAACAACAATATAATACAATGCCAGTATCAGTACATTGAAATAACGTATAGTAGATATGATGCTAATACTTTTCTACAAAACAGCTTATCATATAGCTGAAGGACCAAGTGCATATTGTCACACCCACGCTCTCTGCGAACACCCTGAGCCGTCGGGTAGTGACACGAAGTTTGTTACTGGCGTGGTCCCTTTAGAATTAGGGTCTCCTTTCAAGTTGGTAGCCGCTGGCAAATGCCCAACTAAGCTTATTCTCCAAGGGCTTTGAAAAAAATCATGCTTTGTCAGAATGGCCTTGGTGCAAACATAAGCTTTTATTCGGCCACAGGCCGTGGAATAACTGTGCCACTCCAGGTTTTCCTGGTAGCATGAACATCATACAAAAAACAACAGAAAAAGTTCATTTCACTCCTGGTCACCCAGTAATCAGCTCTGGACTTGGTTGATAAACCACATACAGTCCTTAGTATTTCATGAGGCTAGGAGGTAAAACAGTTAGCACAAATAACTTTCCACTGTAGCTTTACAGAAGAGACATTCCTGTTCATGTCTGAGAAATATTCTGTGCTGTCCCGCAGTGCACTTACTCTCTCCAGCTGGGCTGGACTTTCTCCCTAGTCCCGAGCAGGCTTTTCCCTGAGAGGGTTAATCTCCTTCTCCCTACGAGGCAGGCAGACTAATTGAGTGAGTTAGTTAGTTGCTATGGCAATCTCTTTACAGCTGGGCATTTTCACAGAGTCCTGAAGCCAGAAAACTCTGGGGTTTTAACTAGCCAGCATTACAGCCTGGCGTTTGGTTCAGCTGTGAACATAACCTGAAGAGGAGATTACTGTATCCTTTACAAATTCCAGCACACTAGCATGTGAAATTGCAGTACAGGATTATTTTCCCTAGTAACTCCCACAGTCATTAGTTCAAAGAGCAAACAGAGAAATACAGCCAAAACAAAACCTCTGTTCACAGACCTTTTCCAGGATATTCAGCTCTCCATTTCCTCTGACCAGCTTTCCTGTATAGCCCCACTTTCCTCCAACACCATTGGCTCTGGGGGAAGGAATTCGGTGGCCAAATTACCAGCCTGTTCCTCAGTCATTTCCCAGTCAGTGCTGAGGAACTGCTCAGCCCCGTCCTGCCTCTGCTCTACTGCCAAGCCTCGTTCTGCTCCTCCTCCTTCCTCCCTTTGCTCTCTGATGAGCCTGGCTTTAAACTGAGAGAAAGAACCACTCCCCCTTGGCTTTGGATGAGGGAAGGGAATTCCTTCCTCAGCCCATGCCGTTTCTCTGAGGGGAAACTGCTTGTGAGCTTTCTGCCTTACGGACTCTGCAAACCCATAAGGCCAATCTTTACTGTTTGACCTCAGGACATTATCAGAGCAGTCCCAGCTTTCTGGACCTGCTTCCCTTTCTCCCTCTGAGTCCACAGGATAGTCAGCTGACTTACTCCCCCGAGCTCTGACTTGGTTCGCCCCTCTGCATCTGGGCTTGTAATTCCTACCAAATCTCTCTGTGACAAGACTCGGAGTTGCAGGATTGTCACAATATATATATAGATGGAGACAAGGTGGGTAGTACAGACTGTTGGTATAAACTCAAGGCAAGTTGTTTGTGCAGTTAAACCAGGCTATACGCAGGAAACGAAGATGGGAAACTGACAGGGTTGACGGCTCAGAAAATTACTCAAAACACCTATTCCGCGAACAGGACCCTTCCCCCCTCCTCCCACAATAAAACCTCTCCACCCCCCTCTTACTGCTCCTCTCCTTCCTACCTGATCTCTCTCTCTCTCTCTCCTCCCTTCTAATCTCATCCTCATCTCTGCCTGCAACTCTGATAAATGTTGTAAATCCGCGTGTCATCGCGGATCTTAATTAATTGATGTGAACCACCTAGAACTCGCTGGGTATGGCGGTATACAAGAATAAATTATTATTATTATTATTATTAGAAGAGGTATGCAGGCAGATTGATAGGCTTAAAAACAATCCCCAGGACCGGATGGCATCCATCCAAGGGTAATCAAGGAACTGAAAGAGCTATAGCTGAACTGCTTCAACTAATAGCCAATCTGTTGATCAAATCAGGAAGGATTCCGGAAAACTGGAAGGTGGCGAATGTTATGCCGATTTTCAAGAAAGGTTCGAGGGGAGATCCGGGAAACTACAGACCGGTGAGTCTGACCTCAGTATTGGAAAAGATGGTAAAGGCACTGATAAAAGACCGCATCATTGATCACCTTGATGGACACAATCTAACGAGGACCAGCCAGCATGGCTTCAGCAAAGGAAGATCTTGCTTGATGAACTTGTTACACTTCTTTGAGGGAGTAAACAGGCAGATAGACAAGAGTGACCCGGATGACATCGTATATCTGGATTTTCAGAAGGCATTCGATAAGGTTCCACATGAACGACTACTTCGAAAAATTGCGAGCCATGGAATCGAGGGTGAAATACTCAGATGGATTAAAAACTGGCTGGCAGATAGGAAACAGAGCGTGGAGGTAAATGGACAATACTCAGACTGGAAAAGTGTCACGAGTAT
Organism: Geotrypetes seraphini; assembly: GCF_902459505.1. Classification (NCBI taxonomy): domain Eukaryota; kingdom Metazoa; phylum Chordata; class Amphibia; order Gymnophiona; family Dermophiidae; genus Geotrypetes; species Geotrypetes seraphini. The sequence goes on along the minus strand of NC_047085.1, from coordinate 285,188,340 downwards.
AGTGCCGCAGGGTTCGGTGCTTGGACCCGTGCTCTTCAATATATTTATAAATGACCTGGAAATTGGTACGACAAGTGAGGTGATTAAATTTGCAGACGATACAAAGTTATTCAGAGTAGTGAAGACTCAGGAGGATTGCAAAGACATAAATACACTCGAGAAATGGGCCACGACATTGCAAATGAGGTTTAACGTGGATAAGTGTAAGGTGATGCATGTCAGTAACAAAAATCTTATACACGAATACAGGATGTCCAGTGCAATACTTGGAGAGACCCCCCAGGAAAGAGACTTGGGAGTACTGGTCGACAAGTCAATGAAGCCATCCGCGCAATGTGTGGCAGCGGCAAAAAAGACAAACATAATGCTAGGAATGATTAAGAAGGGGATCACAAACAGATCGGAGAAGGTTATCATGCCGCTGTACCGGGCATACGCCCTCACCTGGAATACTGCTCCAGCACTGGTCGCCATACATGAAGAAGGACACAGTACTACTCGAAAGGGTCCAGAGAAGAGCGACTAAAATGGTTACAGGGCTGGAGGAGTTGCCGTATAGTGAGAGATTAGAGAAAATGGGCCTTTTCTCCCTTGAAAAGATGAGACTGAGAGGGGACTTGATCAAAACATTCAAGATAATGAAGGGAATAGACTTAGTAGATAAAGACAGGTTGTTCACTCTCTCCAAGGTAGAGAGAACGAGAGGGCACTCTCTAAAGTTAAAAGAAACGTAAGGAAGTTATTCTTCACCCAGAGATTGGTAGAAAACTGGAACACTCTTCCAGAGGGTGTTATAGGGGAAACACCCTCCAGGGATTCAAGACAAAGTTAGACAAGTTCCTGCTGAACCAGAATATACGCAGTTAAAGCTAGTCTCAGTTATGACACTGGTCTTTGACCTAAGAGCCGCTGCGTGAGCGGACTGCTAGGCACGATGGACCACTGGTCTGACCCAGCAGCGGCAATTTTTATGTTCTTATGTTCAATTCTTATGTACTTCTGCCTATATTTTAGAACAGATCCTGATGTGTTACTATGTTGTTTGTTCTTTCTAAAATTTGCCTCATAATTTTAAAATGATTTTTTATTGTAAATAGTGCTATGTAGGAGTTGCATTGAAATAAAAAATTGAGTTGAGGGAGAAAAGATTAATACTGGCTTTTACAAATCCACAGTAAAGGTTTCTACTGCAGGCCAGTGAGATAAATGCTCTGATGCTCATAGAATTCCTACAGGTGTCAAAGCATTTACCTCACTGGCCCCTGATAGAAAACTCTACTGTGGCTTTGTAAAAGGAGCCCTAAGGTTCAGTATCTTGCTAATAATCAAGATGTTAATATCTGTTTAAAAATGAATTGCCTTAAAGATTTGAATACAGAGTGAATCATATTGTTGTAGATAAAGTAAAGTGTTGTATCTATCAAGTGTTTTGTTTTGTTTGCATTTTTACTGAAGTAGGCTTTCAGAGAGATACCCTACTGAATGTTAATATTGGAACATATCATATCAAGAAGATCAAGTGAACAGCATGGAGTCTGTGGCAAACCTGATTTTCATTCACATCTACATAAAGTTCTTCTTTCCTTTTTTAGTCTCACCCATATAGTACTAGGGTGCTGCCCACCAGTGGTACTTTATAGGGAATACAAGAAGAAGCTGCATCAGAAAATATTAATTACATTAACTGCAACAGTATTTGAAGCTGCTAAATATATCCAGTCTGAAATTGCAGTTTGTGGATCATAAAATGCCAAAAAACAATGAAATAACATCAATTTATTTGTATTGCTCAATACTATTTTTTATTTTAAAATATTGCTTTGATGTTGGATGTCCTAGACATATTGTAGCTTTATTTTTTTCAATTCTTATTTTACTCCAGGACCACTATATATGTCCTAATCATACCCACCTATCAAAACCCACACCAGACTAATTTCCAATAATGCTTTCTTTTATTGACCCCCCTCGTAGCACTTTTCCCTCAGAATACATATATGTATGTTTTTCAGCTAATTACAAGTGGGATTTCCATCTCTTCCCTCCAGGTGGCTATAATCACAGTTTTAATAAACATATTCCAACTATAGTTTTACAACAAGTAAAAACAGTGCCCTTAAGTAGTTGATTAAGGGCTCCTTTTATCAAGGTGCGGTAGGGGTTTAATGCGCGGAATACCACGCGTTAAACCGCCTGCCACGCTAGCCGCTAATGCCAACATTGATGAGGCGTTAGTATTTTGGCTTGCTGCAGGGATTAGCACGTGATGAAATGTCTGACGCGCTAACCCCCATAGCGCACCTTGATAAAAGGAGCCCTAATTAAATAATACTTATTTTATTTAATTATAAGCATGACCATTCAAAGAATAATCTCTTACACAGAACATTCCTACAGAGCATCACATAACCATTCAGATAATTTGAGGGAGTAATCACAACAAAATATTACCAGCTAGATAAGGAACCCTTTTATCTCTCCCATTTTCCATTATTTGTTGTCTTCTCCATTCCACTGTACCCCAAATCTCCTTCATAGGCAGGATTGCAAATGGACTGTCGCCTCATTCCAGAGCTTCCTTTCAATTGAAAGACTCACCTCTTTATAATTCATGGTGATATACAAAAAAAAAAAAAAAAAAGAAGTGGAAAAGAACACCATTAAAATTATAGGACAGTCACATTTATACATAAGAAAACCATTCTTTCACATTATCATTTCCATAACTGCAATCCTCATTCTATCTGGTGACAGAATTGCTAAAAACAGTCGAGACTGAGGGGCTGATTCTATAAACAGGTGTCTCGATTGTGCCTGACAGCCAATTGGGATATACAAAAAAACAACAAAACAAAACAAAGGCAGGCCGCCTACACTGTAGGCATTTGTTGTGAGTGCAGAAAGGCACCTAGGGACACTTAAGCTCTCCAAAGGCAAGGGCGTAGGCATGGTTTTACCTGGAAGTGGTCTTGGGTGAACTTAAAACCTAAAAGTAGACATGGCTGCCTCAGTAGATCTCCTTAAATTGCAACACTACTAATGTGATAAAAAGCAGAATCATTAAACAAGGGAGTTGCATTATTGAACACAGAGATCATACATCAGCTGACATTTCCTTTTTTTCATACTCACAAATTAACTCATAGAGGAGAAGCGGAGATATGGACCTTCTTTTCCTAATGCAGTAGCACCACATACTGTAGAATGAATCAGAAATTGGATTTCATTCCATTCCTCTGATCATGGTCGAACTTCATATTAGAGTTAAGTTTGCTCATTCACATGTTTAGAAAAAAAATGTTGTGTATTAATTGTCAAAGTTATGCATTGAATCAGAAGCTTTTGCATTTTAAGTGTGCTGTATATATTTTTAACAAAATGGATGGATGATGCCACTGACTTATGGCAAAATGCAGAATGAAGAATCCACCCTGTGATGTTTCACAGCAAATACAGTAGAGATTTGTCATTGCCTTCTCCTGTGTAGTATTTGGCTCCGCTATGTTGCTGCTGTCCAACATATGACCCCTCAGCCTACAGGTCGTAGCCAGGCCTGATACTGCTTAGCTTTCAATAGTACGAGCAGACTTACTCAGGATGGCTAGGCTGTAGACATGCTAACAAAATACTTTAGCATTAATAATTAATTATTTTAGTATGCAGTATCAACAGATTTTAATTTGTGTCATTCTTCATAATTAATTGATATTAATCTTCTGTCCTTGGTATAAATGGATGCATTGTGTATCGTTCTTATTGACCAGTGCAATCTTATTTGATATCTGTTTGAAATAGACCTAATCCTTTTCTATGATGGTTTATACTACAGGATCTAGATTCATTGCTTTTAGTCCGGATGACATCACCACATTATTCACGCCCATTAGAATTTGAGGTCATTAATAAACATTAGACATAATGTCATTATTCAAATGAGGTGTATTCGTTACAAAAGGTGTGTGAAAACAGTCCAATGGTGTTTTTAATTATGCTGTACCTATTGGACTTCAATTAGGATGAACTCATGGTGAGCATTTAAAAATATACTCGCTATGAGAAGTGCTTTATGTGGCCTTGCAAAGAGTGTGTGTGCTGAGTTTCAATGCTTATTTTTTGGGTCCAGCATGTTTGACGACTGGAGGGCCCAGCTGTTGATTTGCATGATACAGTTTCATAAAGACTTTCATCCCATACCTTTTTTAATATAAGACATAAGTTAGAGAAACTTAAACATGTTCTATGTTGCATTGGATATGCATGAATCTCAATCTGATTTTAGACCTTTATTTAGTACCGAGACAGTAATTGCGGCTATTTTGGACAATTTACGTTCTTTGTTTAGTAAAGGTCTTAATGCTTTGATTATGCAATTTTATATGAGTTCTGCATTTGATATAGTGAACCATGGGAAATTGCTTCAATATTTGGATGCTATTAGTATTAGAGGAGAGGTGTTAGAACGGTTTCAGGGCTTTCTCATGTCTCGCACCTTTCAAGTTCATTTCAATAATGATCTTTCAGATATTTGGAATAATTCATCTGGCATTCCGCAAGGTTCACCATTGTCCCCATTGCTCTTTAACATTTATATGTCATCAGTAGGTGCACAATTGTCCCAGCTGGGGATAAAGCTGTTTAGTTATGCAGATGATTTTACGATCATTATTCCATTTGCTATTTCTCTTTCTGAAGTTATTCCTAAAGCAACAGACCTATTAGGTCTAATGGAACAATGGATGACTGAATTTAGACTGAAGCTTAACTCAGAAAAAATGAAGTTTTTTGTAGCTTCACCGCGCCCGTTTATACTAAAACATAATTGCGTATAATTAAATTCAGCTATCCTATTCAATCTACCATTAAGGTTTTGGGAATAATACTGGATTAGGGCTTGACTACGAAGAACCAGGTGGACTATTTGGACAGAAAGGGTTTCTTTACTCTTTGAAAGCTTCGGTCCATTAGGGCATATTTTGATGTTTCATCATTTAGAGTTTTGGTACAGTCAGCTTGATTACTGCAATATTTCCCAGAAGAATATGCAACGATGGCGAATAGTACAAAATGCTGCGGTCAGGCTGATTTTTAGGTTGAAGAAATATGATCACGTAACACCCTCCTATCGAGTACTGCATTGGCTGCCAATGGAGGCGTGGGTGAAGTTTAAGTTTGGTTGCTTCTGTTTTAAGGCTTTGTTTGGTTTAGCTCCCAATTATATAATTGAGCTTTTCTCTTTTGCAACCAGCAGACATAAGAGAAACTCACATCTGAATTTTGTTTTTCCGCATGTTAGAGGATGTAAACTTAAAAAATCATCATCAAAATCTTTTTTCATATCAAGCAGCGTTATGGGGTAAGGATTTAGAACAATTGCTTATGGGGAATTTAGGAGACATCTAAAAACATATCTGTTTTCAAAGTATTTAGACTGCTAATTCGTAAAAATTTTATTATGCACTATTTTGATCATTTTAGTGTCTCTAATTATTGGCTTTTAACTTTTTAAGTTCTATTCAACTTCTTTTATTGTTTTTTTTAACTATTGTAAACCGCATAGAACTTTACGGCCTTGTGGTATATAAACTGATTATTATTATTATTATTATGTGTGATCAAGTAAAATTAAATAAAATATACATAATCAGAACCTCTATAAATGGTGCTTGAATTGGTAGGCACCTAGAAAAATGGTGTGGCCATGTGTCAATCACACAGAATCGAGGCTAGCAATGTCTATGTAAGAACTTAGGTGTCTGAAAGGTAGGCCAGGGTTTTAAGGGACTATGGGCTCCTTTTATAAAGCCGTGTTAGTGGCTTTATCGCATACACATTTTTAGCGCGCACTAACCTCCGCGCTAGCTGAAAAATTATCGCCTGCTCAAGAGGAGGCGGTAACAGCTAGCGCAGCTGGCAAATTAGCACATGCTATTACGCGCGTTAAACCGCTAATGTGGTTTCGTAAAAGGAGCCCTATATTTCAGGTGCCTACATTTTTGGGTATTCGTGCTTAGAAGCACTTAAGTCACGCTCCATCCACAGAAATGTCCATTTAGGCATTAGGTGCTTCTAAACACCATGCGATAGGTACCTATCTTTTATAAAATTGGATAGGCGCCAATCACACAATTTTTTTTAACCAATTATTGAGGCTAATAAGGGTATTTTGCAAATTACTGCCCACCCGTTTTACGAAGCTGCACTAGTGGCTGCTACACAGCAAAAGCCCTGAAGCACTTTAAATCTCTATAGGCTTCGGGGCAGTTTTTGTAGCCCAGCTAGTGTGGCTTTGTAAAAGGGGGGTTAAATTAGGCTCCTAAGAGGCACTTAACTTTAGGTGCCCTTTATAGAATCAACCCTATTATGCATCCCTTGCCTTTTGCATGCACTGTGAATATAGGATATCATCACCTAGTGTATGGCCAATGTGTAATCAGATTTAAATGGGCTAATGTTTGGAACTTTAAATTGTCAATATGTCTCCTAATAGCTACTGTATATTAGTACCCATTTCAAACACCAAGTTTAAATGGATTACATTTTTGAATTTTAAATTGTTAATATGTTTTCTAGCAGCCATATTAGCAACTGTTTTAAACATCAAATGGTCATTTTTATGGTGCTTTCACTATAGATTTTAGAATTATTTTACTTACGGGTATTTTTATTCATGTACTTTATTTAATTAATTTGTTTTCTATCCCATTTTCCCCATAGAGCTCAGAACGGGTTACAGGTTAAACATACATAAAATACAGTTAACAAGTTATAATTTATATAGCAGATGAGGCCTTAGGCGCTTGGGCCAATCAGGCCCTAGGATCCTGTGGGTTGGGCAGGAAAGGGGCGGGCCCACCTCATATGGACAGAGGCGTGCCTGCTGGCCGGACGATGTGAAGACCCGTCCGGCCAGCTTGGCAGTATGCTTGAGGGGGGTTCCGGGGTGGGGGGTTCATTGGGGGGGTCTGGCAGGAGAGGTTGGGCACTCTCCTGCTGGCGATCTTCGAGGGGGCATTCAGGGATCCAGCAGGAGGGGTTGGGTACCCTCCTGCTGGTGATCTTTGGAGAGGCCGTCGAGGGGTCCGCGGAATATGGTTAGGGCATTTTGTTTGGGGGGCTTGTTGGGGGGTCCAGCAGGAGGGGTTGGGTACCCTCCTGCCGGCGATCTTTGGGGGTGGTGGGTTCTTTCAGCAGGAGGGGTTGGGCACCCTCCTGCCACAAACATTGGGGGGGTTGGGGAGACTGGCGGCTGTAGCTGTGGCCGCTATACTAATTGCGGCAGGGAGATCCCTTGCCGCGATAAAGTATAACGGCCGCGTCTACTTACCATGTAGGCCAGCATTTTGCTAGCCTATATTGTAAGCGTCTACCGCTCTGCTAGGGAGACACTCAGGGCCACCTAGGTTCGCCTAAGGCTACCGCCTAGCCTTAGGCGAGCTTAGACGGGCTTGTGAGCCTCCCTAGGCTCCCGGAGGCGCCTTTAATATAGGCGGCCTGCCTGGGGAGCATTTTTTTAGAAAACGTGCCTACTGATTGGCTGATTAGACAGCTGTAGGACGCCTACAGCTACCTACAATCCGGAAGCACTGCAGAATCAGGGCCTAAGGGCTCCTTTTACAAAGGTGTTCTAGCATTTCTAGCATACACACAAGATTAGCGCGTGCTAGCTGAAAAATGACCATCTGCTTAAAAGGAGGCGGTAGCAGCTAGCGCACGCTAAAACCGCTAGCACACCTTTGTAAAAGGAGCCCTAAGGGAATGAGCAGAGTTTTGGTTCTACCCTGCCCATAGGTGCACTGACATGATGATAATTGTACAAATATTTCAGATAAAATTTTGATTTATTAAAATTCAAGGCAGTCATTTGTACAATGGAGGAACATTACAAGTCAGAGAGTGTAAATGCAACTTCCCTGACATAACACCCTCAAAATTCTGTTCTGCTAGGTTCACTTAAATATACCTAATACATGACGACATTTTACTGCCTGCATCTAATTGGTCATGAATACTTGATGCCATATAAGGCGCTTGTATGTATATTGGGGGAGTGTCCGTCCCCCTCAAACAAAAATTCTTAAAAGTTACATTTTAATACTAGCTTATCTAATAAAGAAAATGTACAGAAGAAACCAGGAAAAAGTATTACAATATACTTACAGAGGAAAAATTATCCATTCACACAGCTTTAAATCATTTCTCTTTAAAAGTCAAACTACTGCTCCCATGTTACTGAGTCATTTAAGAGCATGCACTGTAAATCCTGTGTCTCAGTGAAAGAAAAGGGGAGTGGCTAATCCACTCCCACAAACCCTACATTTTCCTATATGCATCCTCCAGTACAATTTTTAGAGGTAATTATATTTCAATCTGAACCCTTGAATATGAAAGTTCCTATGTTATTAGTTCACTAAAATTTAATTCATCATATATGCATTTTGTATATTCGATTAGAATTTCTAACTGTACCCTGAAAAAAGGAGAGGGAACCCCCTCCCCTGGAATGTAATCTCCGTAGTAAGAAGAAAAGTCCATCTCTGTAGCAACCAGGTCAAAAGCCAACCCTTATCTCTCCTGCAGGTCTCTGGAGACCAGACTGAACACACATTGAAACAATGGGACTTCATAAAACTAAGCTGCAGCCTGTGTGTATCTTCTCTGGTCCTTCAACAAAGCTATCAAATTCATTTCTAGGGTCCTAAGAGAATGCTGCTCTCTCCCTGTTTCCAGTGACCTCAGCACAAAAACACATATTTAGGTCAATATATTATCCCATATTTGTTTTATCTGGTTTGTGTTCTGGCTTCTCCAATTGTAATTTTATCTAGCCATTTATAACCCCTCCTACTTTGCCCTTGGATAGGTCCTTATCTTATAAACAAACCCTGACTAGTAAATCCAGAGCAATGAAAGGAAAATATAATGGCTATTTTATTTTTCATGCTTGCCCATTCTACCACATAGCTGTCCATTTTTTAATAGGCTGCCACTCCCAGGTTCATTTGAGTCGAAGGGCCACATCAGGAGGGAGGGATTTTAGCCTTATAAGGCTAGTTTCTGGTATTTTGAAGAGTCTATCTATCATTGTTAATGGATAAAATCAATTTAAGAGTTAAACCATTTCAGTACTTAATTATGAAAGGCATCATTAAATAGAAAACTTTTAAGAATACTTTTAAATTTATCTAATGAATGGGTTGGAGTATAATTTAGAATAATCCATAAAAATATTGGGTGTGACTCTAGATAAACATCTCACATTGGAACAACATATGGATTTATTGTTTAAGAAATTTATCTCTGTGCTTTGGAAGCTTCGTACCATTAAGAAGTATTTCGACAAAACTTCCTTTTGTTTATTGGTACAGTCTTCTATCTTAAGTATTCTTAATTACTGTAACATTATATACCTAGGTGCTTACAAGAAAATTTTCAAAAAATTAAGAGTGATTCAGAATACTGCCTCATGTTTGGTTTAAAAAAATGGGAGCATATCACTCCTTTTTATTTGAAACTCCATTGGCTGCCGATAGAGTCGAGAATTCTGTTCATATTTTCATGTATTTGTTATAAATCAGTTTTGGGTTTGTTACCAGCTTATCTTGTGTCTCATTTTTCTTTGAGTCACGCACTTCTCAGGAAACTACAAAGCCATGGAATAGAGGAGGATATACAAAGATGGATAGACAAATGGCTGGAGAACAGAAAGCAGAGAGTAGGCATAAATGGGAAGTTCTCAGACTGGGAGAAAGTGACTAGCGGTGCATCCCAGGGCTCGGTACTTGGGCCCATCTTATTTAATATTTTCATCAATGACCTAGAAGAAGGAACATCCAGTGATATCATCAAGTTTGCAGACGACACAAAGCTATGCCGGGCAATCAGATCACAGAAGGATAGCGAGGAATCCAGAGTGACTTGTGTCAGTTAAAGAAATGGGCAGAGAAATGGCAGATGAAGTTTAATGTGGAAAAGTGCAAAGTAATGCATTTAGGCAGAAAGGACAAGGAACACGAGTATAGAATGTCAGGTGCAACTCTGGGTAAGAGCAAACAAGAAAAGGACCTGAGTGTACTGATAGATAGGACCCTGAAACCATCATCACAATGCACGGCAGTGGCAAAGAAAGCAAATAGAATGTTAGGCATGATAAAGAATGGAATCACGAGTAGATCAGAGAAAGTTATGATGCTGCTTTATAGAGCGATGGTCAGACTACACTTGGAATACTATGTCTCCCAACCTAAAGAAGGATATAAAACTGCTGGAGAGGGTGCAGAGACAAGCAACAAAGCAAGTAAAAGGTAGGGAGAAACTGGAATACAAGGAACGACATAAGAGACTGGGATTGTTCTCCCTTGAGAAAAGGAGACTGCCAGGGGATATGATCGAGACCTTCAAAATACTGAAAGGAATCGACAAAATAAAGCAAGAAGAAAAATTATTTACAATGTCCAATGTGACACGGACAAGAGGACACAGACTGAAGCTGAGGGGGGACAAGTCCAGTTCTTGGCCTCTTGCGCTATTTTCTCCTAGTAGTCCTTTTTGGCATCCCTCACTGCCTTGTGACATTTCTTCTGCTCATCCTTGTGTTTGTTCTGAGCTTCGGTTGTTTTTGTACGTTTCCATTCTTTAAAGGAGTCCTTTTTTCCTTTTATGGCTTCCCTCACCTCTCTAGTAAGCCATGCCGGTTCTCTTTTGCCTTTATTTTACCATCCTTTGGTTATCTTTGGAATGTAGAGGTTTTGTGCTTTCGTGATAGTATTTTTTAGTAGGGACCATGCCTGATCAACCATTCTGATTTTATCCATCCTTTTCTTGAGCAGTTTTTTTACCATGGCTCTCATGCTATCATATCTTCCTCTTTTAAAGCTGAAAGTCATGGTTAAGGTTTTGGTGCGTTTCCCTTTCTCGATATCTAGTTTAAAATTGATCATGTTGTGATCGCTCGTCCCAAATGGGACCGTGACTTCTACTTCTTTTGTCTGACCAGTAATGCCATTTAGGACCAAGTCCAAGGTGGTGTCTCCTCTCGTCGGCTCTCCCACCATTTGTTCTAGGAAACAGTCCCTTATCATTTCCAGGAACTTCGTCTCCTTACCACAGTTTGAGGTTCCCAGGTTCCAATCGATCCCCAGGAAATTGAAGTCTCCCATGATCATTACATTTCCTGTCTTACATCATTAACATCATTATATAGTTTTTCTTATTTGGGGCATAAAAATATGAGTATAGGATACAGATTAAAGCACAGTTCTTCAACCGCCGGTCCGCGGACCGGTGCCGGTCCGCTGAAAATTCCTGCCGGTCCGCGCAGGGCCGGCGAGATGGACGCTGTTAAATTTCCTGCCCTGGTGGTGTTCGGGGAAATCTTCTGTTCCTCCCAGCCTCGGGCAATCAAGACAGGCTGCTGACGTTGGGCATTCCCTCTGAGTCTCGCCTATGCGGAAACAGGAAGTTGAAACAAAATAGGCGGGACTCAGAGAGGGAAGGTCCCGACGTCAGCAGCCTGTCTTGATTGCGGCCCCTGCCGAGTCGCCGAAGAGGGCCGCGGGGAAGCGGCAAGTAGAAGGGAGATGGTCAGCGTGCGCGGTGGGGGGCAGCGTGTGGATTGGGGCCATCAGCAGCGTCTGTGCTGAGAGTCTGCCCACGTGCAGGATGCGGCGGATAGGGGCCTCCGGCTCGTCTTGGGCGGCAGGGCCTGCGATGCAAAGCTGTTTTTGCCGGCTTGGGAGGGGGGGTCGCGAATGTGCAGGGACCCTTCAACAGTGGCTGTCTCCTCTCCTAGCAGTTTTGTACTTACCAGGGCAGTGATTCACTTTGGCAACTTCCCCTTCCTCAGAGGCAGCAACGACCCAAGGCTGCCTAAGGAAATCACTGCTGCAGGCAAGTACTGAGAGCTGCTGGAAGGAGAGGAAGCCACTGTTGGAGGCTGGGAAGCTGATGGATAAAGGGAGAGCTACTACTGGACCTGGAGGGAGGTAGAAGGAGAGATGCTGCTGGGAGGGGAAGAGGGAAAGGGATGGGAAGAGAGCTACTGTTGGATAGGAGGGAAGGGAGAAGGTAAAAAGGAAGGAAACAGCTGGCAGGGAGATTAGAGGAGGGAAAGGGGAGAGACAAGAATGAGAAAGTAGAGAGAGATTGATGCTGGAAAGGGGGTCAGCAGAGAAATGAGAGAGGGATAAATATGCTAGATCTGGTGTAGGAGAGATAAAAATGAAGAGAGCAGTGAAGCTGGAATGAATGATGTAAAAAGGAGAGAGGAGGCACAGGCTGGATGGAAAGGAGAAAGGGGCATCGAAAGAAGTCAGATACATATGGAAGGAGGAGAGGCCAGACAGTGGATGGAACGGGCAGACGCTGGAAGGAAGAGTGGAAAGAAGATGAAAGCAGAGACCACAAAAGGTAGAAAAAAATAATTGTATTTCTATTTTGTCATTACAATATATCAGATTTGAAATATATATCCTGCTAGAGACATAACTGGGGACTGCAAAGCCTAACACTATTCCTATCATGTGTGACTGCAGTATTCTGTTATGATATTTCTGTGTAGCATTCTGTAATAATTGGCTTGTTCAGTTTTCTTGATAGTAGAGGGGATATATGTGAAGGGGAGGGGAGACAGGGGTTTTGTTGGTCCTTGCTCTGAATATTTATATTTATAAAATGACAATTGTACAGAATATTGTTTCTTTTTATACTTTAATAAAATACGTTCAATATAAAATCATAACTGAGGCTTGTGCAGATGGGATCAGATGGTTTGCGGGGACCGAGCTTGCGGAGACGGGGCGAAAATGTGTTTTTTATTTCGTTCTTAGTAGTTTGCCGGTCCACAAAATAATTATTTTATTTCTGCCGGTCCACGGGTGTAAAAAGGTTGAAGAACACTGGATTAAAGTCTTTAGCTCTATTTAGTCTGTAAAACTAAAATAACATCATAACATTTTCTGTATCTCATCCCCCTTTTCAGGTAGTTAATTTATAGTTTTCATCTTCTTTCTTCTTTCTTTTCTTTTGAAGATTAATTGAAATTTGGTATTGGAAAATGTAGCAGATTAAAGTCTTTAGCTCTATTTAATTTGTTAAATTAAGATAACATCACCAGATTATTTTTATACCTTATTTCCCTGTTTAGGTAGTTATATCTCATTTGTTCTTTCTTTTTCTTTCTATTGGGGCAGAATTGAAATATGGTATTGGAAAATGAAACAAATTAATGTCTTTAACTCTATTTAATTTGTTAGAATGATTAAACATCACTATATGAGTATGGGAACAGGATACAGATTAATGTCCTTAGCTCTATTTAGTCTGTAAAGTTGAAATAACATCATATAATTTTCTGTATCTCATTCCCCTTTTTCGGGTAGTTAATTTATGTTTCACCTTATTTCTTATCTCTTCTTTTTGTGGATAATTGAAATATGGTTCTAGAAAATGAAATAGATTAATGTTTTAGCTCTATTTAAGCTGCTAAAATTGAAATCTTCTTGGGGATAATTGAAGTATGATATTAGAAGAATGAAACAGATTGATCTCTAGCTATATTTAAGTTTCTTCAATTGTTCTTAATTTTAAAAAGGGAAAATTTCTGTGACGGGGATAGGTGATTGTGGATCTGGTAGTGTGCACCCAAGTTCACCATGATTTATCTGGAGGAGTGGGAAAGGATGGGTTTGGGGTTTTGTGTGGGAAAGGGGTCCTGGATGTGTGTGATAGGGTTATCTCTGAATCTGGTAGATATAAATATGAAAGAGAGTATTGTATTTCTAGTTCTTTTCAAATTCAGTCAATATGGCTTTAAAACTTTTTTCGATAAATGTTAATGATCTCAGTCATCCCATAAAAATAAAGAAAATACTCACTTTTTTGAAAAAGCAACAGGCTGATATATACTTTTTACAAGAGACCTACTTATCTGCAGTAGAATCAGCCAAATTAGAAGGAGGCTGGGTTAAACACTGTATCTTTGCTCCGGCTAAAGGTAAGAAGGCAATCCTGATCAATAAAACAGTATTCACTAGGTTTGATGACTTTCATGCTGACCCAATGGGTAGATGGCTTTATATCACCATGAGTTCAGTTGAAGACATTATGTCGCTTTTTAATCTTTATGCATCAAATTCCAATCAGTCAGATTTTTTTAAGAAAATCCAACAAATTATTCTTTCACATACTCGGCCTAATTTGATTTTGGCAGGAGACTTTAATGCTGTATTGGGCCCATATCTGGATAAGCAGCCAGGTAGACAAATGAAATCTTTAGGGTTAGATAACTTTCTGAAAATTTGTTGCTTAAGGGATATCTGGCAGATTTTTTATCCTAATGCTCACGAGTTCACTTTCTGTTCCCAAGTACACCAATCATTCTCACAAATAGATTACTTTTTAATATCAAATCATATAATTCACCAGGTTTTAAAGGCAAATATAGATCCTATTATTATTATTACAGATCATGCAGGTGTCTGGATTGAGTATCAATTTACTAAAGAACAATCCCAGGTCCCTATCTGGAGATTCAATAATGCATTGCTTGCTGACTTAAATTTTCTTGAAGAAATTAAAAAAAAAAAAAATACTGAGGATTTTCAAATAAATTCTTCTGATCAGATTTCTTTAGAGATTTTATGGAATGCCTTTAAGGCAACTCTGCGGGGTCAGATGATATCATATTCAGCTCATGTTCAGAAATTATTACAGCTTGAATTTTCTAATAGAGAATGACACGGGGAAAAAATCTGTCCCCGTCACCGCCACGGCCCCGGCCCACCATCCTCTGCACCGCCCCGTCACCGCCATTCCATTCACCGCCCCGTCACCGTCACTGCCATCCCTTTCACCGCCCCGTCACCGCCACTGCCATCCCATTCACCGTCCCCGCAGCATCCATATAAGCCTTAGTACTCTAATATTTAGCATATTCCATTCTTATAAATCAAAGTTCCTGCTGCTGAACTAGAGAAAGAGATGTTCAGCTGGCAGGGCTTTGTTTATAAATTTTTATTAACACAACTAATATACCACCATAATGTTTCCGACAGAGGACAAGTATGCAATAAATGCATTTTGCTGTTTCAATGCCAGTGCTCAGCAGAACAACAGACAGCAATATGGACATTCACCTTATGTAGTACTTTTTTAATATATAAAAATAGGCAAAATTAGTTGCTGTTTTATCATTATATTTTCTTGCCATTATAGTATTCTTCATTGATCATTTTTCTTTTTAAATTCAAAACAAATTCAACCTATCTTGTGTCCCAGCATGAATTCATGTTTCACTCAATTGGCTGTTTCAAGGGAATTAACCCTCCAACTTCCATTTGCAAAAATACCCAATGTTGTTCCTTCTATGAGCAATATTTAAATTATGAGGAACAACATTGGGTATTTTTGCTGAATTGTGTGACACCATTTGGGCTGAACATGAAGATTGAAAATGCCTGGTTAGCCCTGGACAGATGATTTGAACAGCCAGGAGCCTGTCCTGGCCATTTAAATCATTTTGAATATCTAGTCTAATGATAACAGAATTAGGGTGATTATAGAAACATAGAACTTTGTTGATCACTAAAAACAGTGGAGACTAAGGGTCTATCAAGCTCAGCATCCTGTCTTTGACACTGGCCAGTCTTGGTCTTTGGAACTGCCCATTGTGTCAGAAGCAATAGGGATTAAGTGACTTGCCCAGGGTCACAAGGAGTGTAGTGTAGCTCTAACCACTGGATTTAGAAGATGGCTTCTTTTGGGATCTTTAACTCATCATCGCTAGGACTCGAATCTGAGTCCGTGGCACCTAACATAGAATGGAATTAGTATGGCAAAGTAATGAAGAATGGTCCAGCAACCCCCACCCTCCCTCCACCTCACCTTATATTCGTTCCGAGTTTGCCGGCTTCCTTTTTCCCTAGCCGCACGCGTTCAAAAAGCCGTGCATTTAGCCAGCTCCCTCCCTCCACCTCACCTTAAATTTCGAGTTTTCCGGCTTCCTTTTTTCCGAGCCGCACGTGTTCAAAAATCCGTGCACGTGCGGCTGCGCGAGTCAATAAAACTTCTCCTCTCCTGCAACTTCCTGTTTCCGGTTGCATCAGAGGAGAAGATTGATTGACTCGCGCAGCCGCGCGTGCACGGATTTTTGAACACGTGCGGCTCGGAAAAAAGGAAGCCGGAAAACTCGAAATTTAAGGTGAGGTGGAGGGAGGGAGCTGGCTAAATGCTACGGGCGGGCGGGCGGTGGCTGCGGGGACCGCGCGATCCTTGATACCTCACTGCGGAGACAAGACCATTCACCGCCCCGCGGGCGGTGAATGGCCTTGTCCCCGTCGCCGCAGCGACTGCTAGTTTTCTTCCCTGTTTTCGGCGGGTGACCCGCGGCTAAAATGCGGTGGCCGCGGGTAAACCGCCACCGTGTCATTCTCTATTTTCTAAATTAGAGGGTATCATTTCTGCTCTTGAAGTAAAATTGGTTTCCCAATGGAATCAAGCAACATTAAATGCCTTAATCTAATCTAATCTAATCCTTAATGACAGCTAAATACAAATATAATGCTATTAGTAGTCAAATAGCCTGAAAATATATTTTCCTTCAGCAAGCAGTGTATTATGGGAACTCTAATAAAGCAGGGAGAGTCTTTGTGAAAAGCATAGGGAAAATATCATGGCGATTAGGGATGAAAAGGGTAATATTTATACGTGTCAGTCTGATATTATATCCCAATTTCTTGAATATTATAAAAAATTGTACTCTTCTGTTCTAGGATCAAAAGATACAAATAGAACAAGGGAATTCCTACAATCTATTTATGGGCCTAAACTTCCAAACGACATTAAAAATCTCCTTGATGCACCTATTTCTTTTTCAGAGATCCAATCAGCATTGAAGTCTCTTAGAGTAGGATCTGCACCAGGAAATGATGGATATACTGTGGAGTTTTTTTAACTTTTCAAATTACATTACTGCCTCATCTTTTTCAGATGTTTCATGCACAATTGACAAAAAGACAGATATCTGGTACCATGGCAGAGGCTCTCACAATTGTGCTTCCAAAACAAAATAAAGACCCTATGCTGGTATCGAATTACAGACCGATCTCCTTAATTAATGTTGATGGGAAAATATTGGCTAAGCATATGGCTCTTAAATTAGCAAAAGCTCTCCCCCACATAATTGGTATGGATCAAATGGGTTTCGTCACTCAGAGACATTCCACTAACAACACTAGATTGACACTTCATATACATAATCTGGCTAAATCTTTAGAGGTTCCGGCCTTCTCTGTTTCATTGGATGCAGAGAAGGCCTTTGACTGAGTAGAATGGTCTTTCATATATCAAGCTATTTGGAAAAGGTTTGGAAAAGAACTTGGATTTATTCAAATGATTCAAACTCTTTATAGTTTCCCCTCTGCTAGATTTTACATTAATAATGCACTCACTGAGCGGTTTCCTTTAGGGAGGGGAGTTCGGCAAGGATGCTCCTTGTCGCCCCTGCTTTTTGATATTGTCCTAGCACCTTTATTATTAGCAGTTCAACAGGCAGAGAAGATACAGGGAATACCAAATGAAGGCTGAATGTATAAGATTTCAGCATATGCAGATGACATTTTATTGCACTTAACCAATCCAGAACTAACTATTCCACCTTTGCTACAATTGATTGAAAATTTTGGAAAATTATCTGGATACAAAATCAATTGGAGCAAATCTGAGGGTCTTCCAATGAACATTCCTTTGGAAGGAAGATGGAATAAAATATTTAGGTATAATAATCCACAAAACATTTGACAAATCTATACTGGTAAATGAAATCCTTATTGATGAAGGTCAAGGATATGTGTGAGCAATGGAACCCGTTGCATCTTTCTTGGTGGGGGAGAGTTTAAAACCATTAAGATGATGATCATACCTGTAATTTGTTACCAAATGAGTATGACACCAATTTATTTTCAGTTATCTTTTTATAAAAATAATAAACAGAATCCTTTTGGATTTCCTATGGCTCGGTAAGACTCCCTGAATAGCCTTATCATCTCTACAAAAATCCCAATATATGGGAGGAATAAATTTTATAAATTTTTATAGGCACCATCAGGCTTACATCTTGCATCAGGGCATGTATCAGAACCTCCATGAACTCATGGAAAATCTGCCAGATTGGCTTGAAAGTCATCTTATGGCCCTGCTTCATCTTAAGCATTTATTGAGCATTGGGCTTCCGAGAATTTATAAAAATAATAAGATTTTTCATTCTACCTGGAAAACCTTGAGATTCTTGGATCTTTTGTTGCCAATCCCCACTATGAAAACAAAATGTCAGGCTTTTGGCTGAATACTAAAATTATGGTGGGAAAATCAAAAATAAGAACATAAGAAGTTGCCTCCGCTGAGTCAGACCAGAGGTCCATCCTGCCAAGCAGTCCGCTCCCGCGGCGGCCCATCAGGCCTAATTGCCTGAACAGTGTCCATGACTAATTTTGTAACTGCCTCTAATCCTCTAATCCTATCCCTATTACCTACCTCTACTCCTATCTGTACCCCTCAATCCCTTTGTCCTCCAGGTACCTGTCCAGACCCCCTTTGAAGCCCTATAGCGTGCTTCTGCTTATCACATCCAGGCTGGAATTCGAACTCTAGATGATGTAATTCTTCATGATAAACTTTTCTCCAACTACATCAATCGTTTGACTTATCAAAGGCACAATGCTTCAAATGATTGCAATTAAAGCAAACTATTCAAAATGGAATTTCTGAATGATACACTCTAACAAGCCAACAAAGTTTCTCCTTCTTATGTTTTCAAGTGGACTTTCAAGGACATCAGGCTTCTAAATTGTACAAATTAATACATGAATATCTCCCTAAATATCCTAAGACAAGTCTACGTAATATTTGGAGTTTGGAAATACAACACAACATCTCTGTAACTCAATGGCACTGATTATGGAATCATAGAGTATATTGCCCATCCTCAGTGGCTTTGAGACAAACTTTATTTACTTTTTATTACACAGAATATTTTGGACCCCAGTGAGACTACAAAAACTGGATAACACATGCTCCAATAAATGCTGGCATTGTCAATTTGAGGTGGGAACATTGGATCATCTCCTGTTTCACTGTCCTCTGATGCTTGCCTTCTGGAAGTCAATATGGAGCAAAATAATTCTTATTCTAGGGGTTCCTATACCATTGTCTTATGGAACAATTTTATTTGGATCCTTATTTATGCCTAAAAGTCCAATTTGTCTGGAGTAGCTTTGCAACTGATTACAAGAAACTGGAAAAACTCGTACCGTTTAAACTTCCCATTTTGGTGGGAGACATTTTGTGGTAAATTCTCTATTATTACGTCTAACTTCGGTGTGCTTTAGACGTCCGGCAAACGCAACTGTCAATCAAACGTTACTTCGGCGTACGGTAGACGTCTCTACAATCGCTTGGTGCAAGATAGACGCAGTTTTCTGAAAAATCATTGAGACGTCTCCAATGGACGCTTCCTAGACGCCAGATAGATGTCGGTACGATGTTTTTGGGTTGTTGTTTTTTTTAAGATTATACTTTTTTATACTCTTTACTGATTTATTATAGGTCATTCAGCATTGTAAGTATAGGATGATGAAAAGGATAACCAAAACACAGTATACCATTTTGTAAACTATATATTAGTTGATCTGGCAATATCAGTGAGGTAGAGAATGGCAGACAGAGAACACTGCTGTGTTGTATCTTTTTCCTCTAGGATATCAGAATTGTACAGTTTACCATTAATACAAGGGAAAAAAATATGTTATGTTTCAAAGGAGAACTAGAAGATGAAACGTACCGAGTGGGTGTTGAACTTACATTATCAGTATGGAAGGTGGGAACCGGTAGATGTATGCTACACAGAAAGCTGTACAGTAATGTCATACTCACCTCCTATTAGAAGTGGAAAGGATAGGACTTTGAACACCATATAGACTTCTTATAAACTTCGTTTAAGTTCCACAAAGACTGGCAGGAAATGCACCCTAAATCATCCAATAAGCTTTCTCTCGATTTCCCAGAGACATTATTTCAGAGAGGATAGTTTAGAAGTGACATCTTGCTCGAAAGAACACTCTCCTGGTCTTAAAACATTGCTACAATCAGCTCATTCTTCAGAACAAATGTAAATCCCATAACTTACACTGGCCCAACTTAGAAACAGAATCAAAACACAGATCAGACCTGAATGTGGCTTCTAGTTCACAGGAAGAGGAAGTAGCCAGCAGCACAATGCTGACCTCATTGTGACATCATCAAGGTGCACCTGGAAGGTAGATATGCCACAAGTAAAAGACAAGCCAGGAGTTGAACTCACAACCTACGGATGATTGATATAGTGTTTTTATTTACTGACCTACACCACCTTTTACACCTGTGTCTCTGGTTCCCCTGTCATAGCATACCTTAGTGATGTCCTAAAGTATACTCTACTTAGCTATCATATCACTGTCAGTTGAGGCAAAAGACTGGTAGCTCAATGGTGTAAAGCACCGTTGTCACGGATGCAACACCCATATTCTTAAGTATGGTTCAATAAATGTAATACAGAGTCAAAATTATGCTGTTTATTTTATCAAACCCAAGCTCAACTTTGTAATGTATTGTGTATAGTCTCGCTAATGTGTTTGTGATGAAAATGAGATGCGATAGGTGTATATCCTATATAATAAAACCCTAGCCGCGCATGCGCACATACCTGCTTGCTTCTGTGATATCTGCTCTGTGATCAGTAGGTCTGTGGCCAGCAGGAGTGCAGATGCAGCAGCCAGGTGACTCCCCCCCTCCCGCCCTCACTCACCACCAAAACCACCACCGCCAAAGCCTCCTCCTTCTGCCCAGCCGGGAGGAGGGCTCCAAGTCGCTGAAGACTGTCCCAGATCAGCTTACACGGTCCCTAAAAAATGAACCTTTTCATCTGAGGTGCGAGGCTGCGGTGACCTTCCTCCCCGGCTCACTAAGGTTCCGTCTTAAGAAATTCAAATGCGTTGTTGAAAATGCAAGTGACTGTTCTCTGTCATCCTAGACACCCCTGCAACACCCCAACAACACACTCCTGCAGCATAAACCCCTCATGTTATAATCAAGGTGCTTCTGGAAGGTAGATATGCCACAAGTAAAAGACAAGCTGGGAGTTGAACTCACAACCTACGGATGATTGGTACAGCGCTTTTACTCACTGAGCTACTTAACTCTAGCCCTAACCCTAACCATAAAGTAGCGTCTGACGTCATAGAAGCCGTTAGAATTTTGAAATCGTTTTGGACGTTCATTGGGTGTTCTCAGATCAAATACACCTGTAGATACTTGCAATAATTGCCCCTTGTCAAAGCTTGTACCTAAAGCCATTTCTGGAGACTCCCATTCCCAAATCCCCAACATAGCTCAGTGCTTAAAAGCACTGCATGTATCTTCCAAAGGTCAGGGGTTCAAGTCCTGACTAAGGTTACCAAAGACATAATATTATTTTTTTTTCCACCCACCCAAACATGCATAGCTAAGCTAAAATATGTGAACCTCCTGAGATTATGCCTATTACTTCCCAATCTTCATTTATTTCATTTATAACTTGTCATTGTGTTTGTTCAAATGTAGATAGTGTGAACCTAAATACATGGGGGGAGGTGAAATTTCATTAGGTTTACATGCTAAGCTTCTAAGCTTGTACCTAAAGTCATTTCTGGAGACTCCCATTCCCAAATCCCCAACATAGCTCATTGCTTAAAAGCACTGCATGTATCTTCCAAAGGTCAGGGGTTCAAGTCCTGACTAAGGTTACCAAAGACATAATATTATTTTTTTTTTCCATCCACCCAAACATGCATAGCTAAGCTAAAATATGTGAACCTCCTACTTCCCAATCTTCATTTATTTCATTTATAACTTGTCATTGTGTTTGGGGAAGGTGAAGTTTCATTAGGTTTACATGGTAAGCTTCTAAGTGTTCTGCTATACTTTTTTGTATAACAGCGATATCGGCGTCGTTGAGCATGTAATCAACAGTATTGATGTAGAACGGAATGGCCGCTGCAAGCACGCCCAAGCGGCACAAAAGACGTCATCGCGTTTTTTTGCGTTGTGACGTCATAGAATCGCCCGTTCTTCACATGCAGTTATTTCTCCTAAAATGGCTGCCAGGAGACAGCCAAATTTTAGCACTGAAGACTCCAGGCTGCTGGCCAGGCTCTTCTTAGTGCATGAGCACCACTATTTTAGAGTGGCAGGCCATCGCAGGTCATACCTGCAGTTCAGGGACTCCTGGACCCGCCTGACCCGGCGGTATAACAGAAGAGCCTCATGTCCCAGGGAAGTAAGTATTCCAAGTCAGGCCCTCACAAATAATCATGTAAAATGTAATGATGATGGAAACCTGTCTCAATCAAATTGGTCATGTTTTTGTGGGTAAATCTTGATTCCTTTTAAAAACTACAATTGTGCATAATAAATCTTTTACATTGAATATTGAAATTAAAGCACATCCCAAAGGAACAGTAGTAGGATTTCAAATGACAAATTCAGCTCCTACAAGGCATCTATTCCATTCACAACATGCACACAACTAATTTTTGTGTCACGAGCATCGCATTTGTAATAGAAACATCTTGAAATCAACTTTGCCAAAGGAAAACAAATATATTAAAGTGCTGCTATGTCATTTCAAGTACCTACAACTTTCCTGTATCAATCTGCTGGTCTAGGGAGATAGTGGCATGACGTTTAAAGTGACAGCATCAGTACCCTGACGTCAGGGGTTTCAAGCCACGCTGCTCCTTCTGACCAAACTATTTTATTGCCCCTGCTGCATGATTGTAAGCTCACCAGGACATGCTGTAATGTGGGGCAGTGCTGATAGGCTACAGCCTCAGCACCCTGGGGTTGTGAGTTCAATCCCACACTCCTCCTTGTGATGCTGGCCATGTCACCTCAAACCCCCCCCCCCCCCACTGTCCCAGGTACAGTAGAGAGATAGCGATGCCTCCAGCACAGAAAGGGGAAAATGCTGGAGTACGTGAATACATTCATGTAAAACATGTGGCAGAAGGGGGTGGAGCAGGCAGCAAAGCGGATAGGGGCTCTTGGAGGGCAGCATACTCCATTTTTATGTGCTTATAGAGGTCAATACTTAAGTAAACATGTTATGCCACAGTACTAGATGGCACTCATCATATCCCTCCCTCTCTGTTCTTTCTCTCTCTCTCTATTATCCAGGTTGAGGATCTCAGGAAAAGGGGGCGGCTGCTGAGGCGCCAGGAGCGGGCCTTCCTTGAGGGGGTGATGGAGGAATTGTGCGCTGAAGCCGGTGAGTAATGAGTCCAGCGTGTGTTTCTTTGTGATCAGCCTACCAGAATAAATAGATGAAAATGCTTGAGTAGCTGTAAACCATTCTTAATCATAAAATCTGCAGTAAAGCTGCTATTGTGATATCATGTCACAATGGCTTTATGGTGTTCTACTTGCCTCACTTACTTACGCTACATTTTGATGTTTACAGTGGAGTAGGTGCTTTGCATCCTGTTATTAGCATTTGAAGAAAATAACGTAGTAAAGAATGTCATGTTCAAAAGTGTTGTGGACATATCTGACTGTATCCTGTTTCCTTCTTGTCAAACAGCAGCGCAGGCACCCTCTCAGGAGGCACCGCAGCTGATGGAGGGAGCCCCACCCTGGTCCTCAGTGGAGGAGGAGGAGGAGGAGAGGGAAGAAGAAGGGGAGGAGGAGGAAGGGGATTATTCTCCCTTGGAGCCCTCAGGACCACCCACACCGCCTGCCCCACCACTGCCCCCTGGACCTCCACCGCCTGCCCCACCACTGCCCCCTGGACTGCCTGCCCCACCAGTACCCCCTGGACCCCCACCGCCTGCCCCACCACTACCTCCAGGACCCCCACCACCATCCCCTGTTGGACCTTCCCCTTCCCCCACCCATAGCCCTTCCCCTCACTCTTCTGCCCTTCCTGTTCCTGATCCCATCCCACCCCCTTTCCTTGCTGTTCCCCCCCAGGAGCAGCCCGACCAGCCTCAGGAGGGGGCGGGCAGGGAGATGGAGGCCTACTCTGCCATCTTGGAGAAGGTGCAGGTATTGAGAGGGTGTGTGGAGAGGATGGAACATGCCCTCTTGCGGCTGGTAGCCGAAAGAGGGCATGGTGCCAGCAGCCATACACCCTCTCAATGACTGCACCTCTTCCGCCCCCCTCGCCTGAGGTAGCTCAAGCTGCTCTTGGGGGGCACCCACCCTCTTTCCCTGTGTTATGTGTATGTAAATAGTTCTTTTAAAAAAAGTTTTACGTTTTAAAAAGTTTTATATTTTAATAAAAAAATTGTTTATAGTTTAAACTTTCCTGTGTGGTTTTAACCTTGTAGCATCAGCAGTTTAGTGGACAGAGTCCAAGGTAGATAGGGGTTCAGGAGGGACTGCTGAATGGGCCCTTTTCAATATAACAACAAGGTGACATATAGAAAGTTTGACAATCTTTATTGGGGTCTGTCATTCATTCTATTACCTGCTAGCCACTCTGATGTCAAATCATTGCAGAATCTAGGAAAGAAGCAAGTGAATGCAAGGGTATATGCAACTGTAGGTAGATGACGACATCTCAGCTATGATGTGCAAAGTAAGCCAGTCCCTGTTCCAAAGTAAATGGCTACATAAGGAAGAGAATATAAGTAATGTAATGTAATGTAATTTATTTCTTATATACCGCTAAACTCCGTTAGGATTCTAAGCGGTTTACAGAAAAATAGACAATAGGGTGCATTAAAATTATAAGTAAAATAGGTACTTAGAAATTCCCTTACTGTCCTGAAGGCTCACAATCTAACTAAAGTACCTGGAAAAATGACAATTAGTAGAGTAATGAAGAAATAAAATAGAGAATAGATGAGAAAAATAAGAAAATAAACATTCTAATAAGACTACAATGATCTAAAGGACTTTGAAAGGTTGATAAAAGAGGGGAGATAAGAATAGATGCAGAGGGATAACCGTTGAAGCAATAGAATTCTGGGGAAATTTTTTAAATGAAATTTGAATGATAAAATAAAACAAAATAAGTGGTAAAACAATAAATGAGATTAAAAAATATATCATAAACTAAAAAGAATTGAAAATAAAATCAAAACAGTCAAAACTGAAGTCCAGCTTGAACGGGCCCCCGAGCCAACCTTTGGTCCGATGGCCGGATTGCAGCCCTCCTCCGTCGGCTCTCCCCTGCTGGAATGGGGGAGGAGCGAAGACAGTGTCGGGTGCCCCACTGGAACGGGCCCCCGAGCCGACCGTTGGACCGATGGCCGGACTGCAGCCCTCCTCCGTCGGCTCTCCCCTGCTGGAATGGAGGAGGAGCGAAGACAATGTGGTAGATTTGTTGTTGAGGAATAGGGTTACTGCTAGTAAGAGTTGGCTCCACACCAGGAGAATCCAAATGAGACATGTGGGTTTTTCTTCCTTTCACGGAAGGTGATGGAAGTAAAGGCCAGATACCTCAATCTATCCTCCTGGTTCTTGAGCTGCACTGTTTTGGTTAAGCAGGTGTGGAAACCACAAAGATGCTCACAACTGCACTGCTCTCAGTAATACAAAACTCCATCTGACAATACTGCAGGAAAAACTACAGTTGCCTGAAAACAGAAAAGAGAAGAAGCTGGTTTACACAAGGTTCACAAACAGGGGGTTCAACCCCCAAGGTCCATATCTGTCCTCCCTTCCCTGAAGCAATGTGTTAACCTCATTTATGTTGAGCTGCTTAGATGTCACCGTGGTATAGTTGTTAAAGCAATAGCCTTAACTCGCTGATGGTGTGGGTTAATATCACCTGTAATCCTCCACTGCTACTGTTTAGAACTCATGTGAGGGAATAGACTAACTGAAAACAAAAAGTTTGTGTGCATATAACAGCAGGAATGCGTGCCATGGTGTTCTATGAGGCCAACATTATCAATTTACTATTGTTCCTGAAAGTCATCAAGGATACCTGTGTGAAGAGAACAATAGAAGTGTGAAACATATTAGCTTTGTGAACATTTATTTCACTCATCAGAAGAGTGACTCAAGTGAAGAATAGTAGAGTAAGCAAATAAAGGTTACCATACATCATTCTCACCTACAACTGTTTGGCTAGGTGCAAGCTGGTGTGCTGAGCTGCTCGTCTGGTCTCTCTCTGGCAAACACATAGGTGATGAGCATAGTTAACCTGAAATGAAGAATAGAGAGAAACTGTTAACAAAGACCTATGTCTCCAAAAGTAAACACTGAAGTTTTGGCAGAACACACACCTAGAAGTAACAGAGGTGCTAACATACCTTTAGACTCCTTATTAAAAATGGCAGCCATTAGGCACTCATTAGGAGTTTTCCACATGAACCATGTACACTGATTGGATGTCCACTGAATGGCAGTGTTCCCCCCCCCCAACACACCCGACCTATTTTTATCAATGAGTTAGTACACAGAACCATTCCTCACCTGATTTTAACTTGCCTGTAATTTGATTCTACAAAGAATTAACTTTAGCTCTATGAGTAAACCCTCTCAGATGTGTGAACACATCTATTTTACTTACATATCCATTTTTCTACCAGCAAAATTTCTACCAGCATGGTCTTTATCAGTCTTCTCAGTCATTTTTGTCAGCCCTGTGGAATGGAGAGTAGGAGATATCAGAAATAAAATAACTATTATAAACAATAGCACACAATGAAAGCCCATAAAGAGAAGTCAGTTTTTGCTGGTTAGTTTCTTTAGTTCTGTCATAAGGACACCTAAGTAGCTTACAAAATATCATTCTCACCTGGACTTACTATCTGAGCTGCTTCTAGAAAAGATAAAACAAAATATTAGAATGACATGTAGCTTGTTAATGGCTCTGTGGAATAGAGAGAAATGGGAGGTAGAGATAGGAAAAAAAATGTAAAAGACTAAGACAGAGTAAAGTCTCAAACATCTGCATAAGCGATAGGATAGAATAGAAAGGAAACACTGCTCACCTGGACCTTCTTATACCCATGCACGCCTATGTAGCGTCTGACGTCAGCATGGCGGGAAAACTTTCTCTATGCCTATTGGGCGCCGTTCGGGTGCGGTTACTTGTCCCGCTTCCTAACCATGCCCATCACACCTCATTGGGTGTCCTATGGGGGTGTGTTTGAATGTGTTCTACAAGTAGCCTGAAAAGATGACTGCACCTTGCAACATGGCTCCAAAACGGAAATCGAATTTCTTGCATGGAGAGTTGCAGATATGGAGGTGGGGCAGACCATGACATTATGAAAGCAGGGAGAGTGGTGGGTGTGGGCATCTATGTGTAACCTGGCCTGGCCCCTTCTTTTCCTTAACAATTGATTCCCCTCCACACTTAACACAATACCTAAGCCCTCAACAATCCCTCACACCAACACCCAGAAAAATCCATAGACTAAAGAAATACAGATAATGGGGGTGCGGAGGAGTGTCAAAGGCAGAAGGGAGTATAAAGGAGAACAGGCAAGTTATAGTACAAAGTTTCATCATTGAGGAAACGGAACACCACAAACACCAACTCACATAGGAAAAATGGCTGTGCTAAAGCTTTCTATATACTAAGCACGCCTAATTAGCGGCTGACGTCATAGGAACCATTAGGATTCAAATCTAATTGGAAGTGCATTGGATGTCGTTTTGCCATATACAGCTGTAGTGACATTATAGTCATTTCCTTCACATCTTTAAGCTTTGATACGAAGCTCTATGTTCTAAACAAAGTTACCTCTATAGCTCTATGCCTTAAGGTATTGCTTTTCATCTTCCATACTTCAGGGGGTTCAAGTCTTGAGTAAGGTTAGCAAATAGTTTATATTCATTTCTCAGCCAGGACACCTGGTAACTCTTTAGCCTTGCCTTTACATATCAATATTTTGCTTCAGCTTTTATTATGTGCAGCCATTGTCTAATATTTAATGCAACCTGTTCTCTCTCATGCTGAACACCCTCCCCCCACCAAAAACATCCCCCCCTAACTGGATCATTCTTCAACACCTGTCCAAGCCCTCTGAAGTTTGATTTAACTCATAGCTGTTGGCCAATGCCTATATTGCATCAAAAGAAACACATTCCTACTAGAATGGCTTGTAGTTAGGAGCAAATGAAAGTATCTCATGCACATGTGGCTGCAGAATGCTGAGGAGAAACAGCAAATTCCACCACTTCTGAGAACTGTTAGGATGCAAGGAAACAAAAGTGAAGGTGAGGATGGGATTTGAACCAGGGTGCTTGAGAAGATGGACAAGGCGTAATAGAGCACATTAGCCAGGCGATCCACAAATGTCATCTTGCTGTCAGAGGAAAGGTTTCCTCTCATCACTGCTTAGGATGTCCGAGCCATGGTAAGTTGAAAATAGGTTTGCCTGGAAAGGGAAATGTGCACCTTACAAATGGCAAAGTCCACCACGTAGACCCTGTTATAAGAGCTAATAGGAAAAAACTAGGACCTTATTAAAATGAGCAAAGGTGGGAGTCGAACCGGGGAGTTTAAGAGGTCAGAGGTAGGAACAGGAGCATTACCGTGTTGAGCTAGAAATGCTTTCTTGTGCTTATAGCAGTTTGGATTTGCTTATACCGCTTCTTATAGGCAGTTAATTCTGCTAGGAGACAAAACACTGCTGTTGTATATTATTGTTTCTTCACGATTTCAGAAATGTATACTTTACCATGATAAAAACTAACAAAGTATGCCATATTTAAAAGGAGAAATATAAGATGAGTTGAACTCAAATTCTTAGCATGGAAGGGGGAAAAGTTTATTTTTCTGCTACACAGCAAAGTTGTACAGTAATGTTATATTCAACTCCTATAAGAAGTGGAAAGCATCATCAAGGTGCACCTGGAAGGTAGATATGCCACAAGTAAAATACAGGCTGGGATTTGAACCCTCAAAGCCCGGAAGATTGGTAGAGTGCCTTTACTCACTGAGCTATAGCACCTTTTGCTCCAATGTCTCTGGCTCCCTTGTCATATCATATCTTAGTGAAGTGCTAAGGTAAAAGGAGTTTAGCTATAATGTCATAGTAGGCTGAGACAATGGTAGCTCAATGGTTAAAACCGCTGCTTTCACTGAGCCCCAACCCATATTCCCAAGTGTGGTTGAATACATGTGAGGTGGAGCTCCATTTTTCTCACACGCTAATCTTCATTCTAAGCACTGTACTAATGGATATATGACTGTAAGTAATCTGTTCCGTTTAGGCGTCATACCCGGAAAAGTGGTGTTTTTTTTGCCCTTACCGATCAGCGTCATTTGTGCTGCAATTCTTTAATACATATTTGATATTTGTTTTCTACTTGAAAACCTTCCAAATCTTTAGGCATTCCTTTGCTTAAACTTATCTGAGTTCATCCTGATATGATAGCTAATGAGCATAGACAGCTCAGTCAAGTATGATATGAAAGGGTGGTGAGATGGACCTAAGTAGAAGCAGCTGTAGCTCTATGTTTTAGGAGCCTATGTGTTAGGAGCCTGTGCTCCTAACATCCAGAGGTTGTGAGTTCTACACCCAGAACATCTTTTATTTGTGGCATACTACTTTGAAGGTGCAGATTGATGAGGTCACAATGAGGTCAGTTTTGTGCAACTGAAGACCTCCATTTTGCAATGAGGGAAACTGAATGTTAAGGTGTGCTGATAATGTGTGCTGTTTTTTCTTTGCTTTCAAAAGAGAGCTGATTGCAGTGCTGTTTGTTGAGAAAAAAAAGGGGTTGTAAAAGCCATGTGTAAATTATATTATTGTTTGGGCAGAAATGTGGTTTGTTATCCATGCAATATAATGTGTTCCATTGATATGGTGTCATTATATTTATTAGGACAGAGAAAAGATGAAAATTACCTATTCAAACTCACTATTGGAATTATTGATGAAAAAACACAGCGGACGTCTGCCTCGCGTCTAACAAAGAGCCGCAATTACGAAAGTTGAAACGGCATTGAAATCCAAGTTAGACCAGGGTTTCTTACGCCTACATAATACACGATATTTAGACGCAGTTCTCCGCTCAGGTAGCGCCTATCTAGCGTCTCCATTTGGCAAGCCCACGGCACGCCCACGTCCAGAGCTGGAGACGGGACTATGCTTTCTATAGACGTCAGTCTGTCAACTACCTTTTAGAGACGTCTATGTGCCGTTTATTTCCCAATTAACATTAATTAAGACCCTTAACTCCGTAATTATTCACTTACTTCTGACGTCTAAAGCACGCCTAAAATAAACGCAGTAATAGAGAATTTACCCCTTTGTATATATTACCGGTTTGAGAGAATGTTAGCAGAACAGTCAGGTGAATCCCGGAAGTTTAAAGAGATTTGGGGTCCATTAAATTCTTTCGTCAAACACCTTTGAAGTTTAAGGTTTAGCCTGTATTGTATTTTCTGATATCTACTGGATTTGAAATATTACAATTACTTTCCAAACACATTCAGGATGGAAGAGAGGGTGGGAGGGAGGATAGATAGAAAGGGTTCTTTCATGATTCATTTATGGTATATAAGTGATTTTTTGGATGATTTTATTGCTATGTTAATATATTGTACTTTATATAAGCTGTTTTTATACAGAATCAATAAATAATTACATAAATGAAACTGATTACCCCTGCTCACCCATAATAAAAATAGTTTTCATTTAATATTAATTCCAGATTCTTCCCATACACTTGGTATCCCTTTCCCTCCTTGTCATTCTACCCTCATCTCAATTCTTCACACCTACTCCTTCACCTTGGCCCCAATGCTCATAACTTACTGTACATTTAATGTTCATCACTAAACCAGTTTTAACCAGTTTAGCGTACAAGAGTTTTAGCTTCCTATACACAAAGTAGATCTGCACAGTCTTTTCCATGCCTCATAGCAGCCTCCAAGAATAGTATGGAAATGAAGTACAATAAGCTCTTTAATATGAGCACTCCAGGCAATGCCCAGACATTGCCGGGTGATGCACAAAATGAAGCGCTGACCATTAACACTCCAAAATTACTGACAGGTCTAAAGGTGCCGTTAGCATTGAGCCAAGTATATTGGCAGGGCTGGCGCTTCTGATTACATGAGAGGTGGAAGTTAAATAAAATGCATTCATCATACTTATATAGGGTTGGAGGGCACCAAAATAAAGCAAATATATATTGCTATATGCTTATGTTAAAAGCATGTCTTAGGAATGCTCATTAAAACCATATACCGGCAGGTCTGGGGCTGCCGATTGGATGAGGTAGAAATTTAAAAAAATACATTTGCATGGTTTGCTGGTAGTTCTCCGCCCCAACATTATGACATGCTCCTAGGATGTGCTACAATAAGACATACATAAGATGTAGATTTTCCTGGCGCATGTGCACATTTATGCCTCTTTCCGTGAACTATTCTGCATATGTGCCAGTCACTTTCTCTAATGACTGATCGGATGGAATTCCCATGAACCTCATTTGCATGCAAAGTATTCTGAGCATAACCAACCTTTCAGAAATTGAAAAATGTACTGCCACTACAATGGCTCAAAGGATTTAATGGGGACTTTTCAGCATCGGGTCTCTTGTCCCCAAACTCCTCTATCCCCCATACATCACTAAATTGAACTTCAGCAGCTCAGCCAATGTTATTTGTTCACAGTCAACCCTGTGGATCTTCTGTATTCTGTAAATGATGCATATAAGTAGGAGCCCTGCCTATGTCCTTACCATGCCCCGACCCATACAAATACACACTATGCAAGATAGGTGTGTATTTACAGAATAGCTCTTAAGTGAAGTATTGGCACATATGTGTGTATATGTATGTACTGTATATGCTAATATTCTAAACATTTGAATGCATAATGTTAGCACTTATGGCCTCTTTTACAAAGCTGCGCTAGCGGCTGCTGCACGGCAACATCCCCGAAGCCCTTTAAATATCTATGAGCTTTGGGGCCATTAGTGCAGCGCAGCCACTAGTGCGGCTTTGTAAAAGAGGTCGTTAGTGTACTGAATTGCCCTTTAATTGGCCAAAATTCAAGAAAACAGAGAGATTGGGACCTTAATGCAGTGAAAGGGCATATGGTTTGAGTTTCTAAGCTTGAACTATTGTCCTTTCAAGAAGGTAAAATATCTCTACTTGTCACAGTAGTAGTCTTTTCTGTCTGCACCAGACAGGACATTGACCTTAACATAAACAGTCTGAAGTAAGTAGAGAAGTCAGTGGAAATTATTTATAACCTGCCCACCTCATTTAGTTTCCTTCTCTGAGGCCTGTACAGTGTAATTGATGCAGCCATAATGGCAAACAAACTTTTGATTCATTTAATTGTTAATGAAAACTTTGATCAGCAAATAAAAAGCCTATTAGGTTATCTGATTATCTTTCATTGATAAGATCTGAGATCAACATTATCTGCCCTAAAGAAAGTACAGTGTGCACTCTTTTACAATAAGCCATAATCTCACAAGTCCACAGTGCCTCTGGAAACCTAATGCTGCAACTGGGCAACCAAGGAAGCAGGTTATGTATTCAGCTCTTATGAACCATGCTCCCTCCTCTGGTAAGCAGCATTTCTGCGTCTTTCAAATATTACAGCTACTGGTAAAATTCTCAGAAGGTATTCAAATACCCTTAAAATTGTACTTTCATTTGTCACAGTGGTTTGATATTTTCTAAATAATTTTGCAGATAATTTCAAATAAAATAAATTTGTTTTTATTTGTTTACTTTCAGGTATCCAGACCTTTAATAAGGAATCATACAGTAATATCCAACATTACTTTCTCAAAGAAAAAAGATATCAGAAACTTACCTCCAAAATATTTAACATAGATTTATGCATAGATGTGCATCAAAGGAACAAGACTGGGAGGCAGAGAAAGATGGCAGATAATCTGTCAGTGTATATGCTTTTTACTGCTGCTATTTCCTTGAACACGTATTTTTCTACTTTACAACAGTGAAAAGGAAAGGTATAGGTATAACCATTTCTTTATATATGAGACTTTAGTACGTCCCTGTTCAGTTCTCACTGATTGATTCTTGCAGTGTGGAAAGAGGACTGCAGGATCTTCTGTTGAATCGCCGTTTGGAGACATATCAGGCAAGGAGAGCCAACAAATTCCCTGACTGATGAAGCATCATTGAGTCCGGAAGTGAGACAATAATCAAGGAAAACAGCCCCTGAAGCCTCAGAAGCATAATTCCTGCATAATGACATTGGAGAGATAAGTCAATAGTCTGAATCAGCTGTGACTTCAGGGATGGACCAGGGTTTTATATGTATCACTTGCAAGCCCAAAGGCTATTGAAGCAATATACATCAAACATAGTAGATATTTTTCTGTCCCTGGAAAGCTCACATTAAAAAAAAAGCATAAAGTTAGACAAATTCCTGCTGAACCAGAACGTAC
The DNA here is from genome assembly GCF_902459505.1 of Geotrypetes seraphini. Lineage (NCBI taxonomy): Eukaryota > Metazoa > Chordata > Amphibia > Gymnophiona > Dermophiidae > Geotrypetes > Geotrypetes seraphini. The sequence continues at coordinate 285,154,923 of NC_047085.1, read as the reverse complement.
GCAAGTAAGGCTAGTCTCGGGGCACTGGTCTTTGACCTAAGGACCGCCGCATGAGTGGGCTGCTGGGCACGATGGACCACTGGTCTGACCCAGCAGCAGCAATTCTTATGTAGTTGAATTTGAATCAGGGTCCCCTGATTCTCATCCCATTGATCTAACTATTAGGCTACTTTTCTACTCCAGTGTTTCTCAACTCGGTCCTGGAGTACCCCCTTGCCAATCAGGTTTTCAGGATATCCACAATGAATGTGCATAAAAGAAATTTGCATATAATGGAGGCAGTATATGCAGATCAAGTTTATGCAAATTCAATGTGGATATTCCATAAACCTGACTAGCAAGACGGTACTCCAGGACCTAGTTGAGAAACACTGCTCTACTCCACCTGGAGATCTAATAAGAAAATTAATTGGAAAAAAATTAATACCACAAATGTTCATAGTTTCTGAAGCTATTTCAGAGCTTAATATTCCTTACTAGTTTTCATATTCAGGGGAGTGAAGGGAACAGTAACCTCTGGGGATTAAGGAGATGACTTGTCTCAATACCTTCAGTGGAGAGCTGTTCAATCAGAGTACCTTTCTCTACCAGGTCTAAATAACAACATCCATTGTTTTAGACATAGATGTCCCTTCCTCTTCTGAAGTTGGACTTTGATGTACATATTTTGATCCCTACCTAGTCCCACTCAAAACATGCTCATACCCCCTTACCATAAGAATGTACTGTAGTTTTAGATGTCTATATGCTAAGTTTACAAAGCACAATCTACTTCTGTATTCTGCCAAAAAAACTTGATGATGATGATACATAAAAATCATATTTTGGTTACACTGTCAGAAGAGAAAGATCATTGGAGGCGGACATTAAGAGGTACATAATCGAAATGAAAATACGTCTAAAAACCTGCCTCAATTGGCACTTGAACGATCTAAAAGACAGGTCATCCAAGTGCCGATAATCGAAACTGTTGTTTAGACGTCTTAGGCCTCTTGACTGCTGCTGTTCATCCAGAATAAAAAGGGGTGTTTTTCAAAGAGTGGTTAGGGTGGGAGATGGCGGAATGTGGGCCGACCAAACTTAGTCGTCCTGTAGCGATAATCGAAAGTTTAATGAGACTGCTTAGACAGAATTTATACATTATGACTTAGGCAATCTAAAAACAAGTATAAGTGCCCAGAAGGTATCCAAAGTGACCAGATAACTACTGAAGACACAAAGTACAGACCCTCACACACTCCCCCAGTGATCACTGACCCTCCCACACTGCCATAAAAATCAGAATAAAAGCATACATACCTGTCTCCAGAACATCAGCACCTGGCATAGAAAAGCCTAGCAGAGATGCACAGAGGTGGCTTAAGTAGTCTGGGGGGTGGGCTAGTGAACCATAGAGAGGAGGACCCAGGCCTACAAGCCACTCTTGGTGAAAAATGTGTCCACCAAAACCCTATTGTACTGCCATATCTGTAGCTATAAGGGCTATTGGGGTGGTAGACAGTTGTTTATAATAGATTTTAGGGTGTTTTGGGGGGCTTACCATGACCTGGGCAAACCGAAGCTACCGATGAAGAAATGGAAGCCGAGATGAAATGAGAATGCAAAAGCGGTAACACGATCATTATGGGAGACTTCAACTACCCCGGGATAGACTGGAGTCTTAGAAACTCAAAATGTGCCAGGGAGACTGGATTCCTGGAGGCTATACAGGACTGCTTCATGGATCAGCTTGTCAGAGAACCGATGAGAGGGAATGCCACTCTGGATCTAATCTCAATCAGGATTTCGCACAAATCACAGCACGGAAACAGTCTTAGCCTCACTGACAGATTACCTCCTCCATCTATTCTCCCTGGGAAAAAGCGCACTGGTACTTCAATTCGACTTGAGCAGTGCCTTTGACCTTGTCGACAATGACATTCTTCTCAGATGCCTCGATTTTATTGGCATCTCTGGACAGGTCCTAACCTGGTTTACAGACTTTAAAAAAACCGCACTTACCAGGTCCACAGCGAAGGAACCTTTTCCCATTCCTGGTGTAACCCCTGTGAAGTCCCACAGGGCTCCCCTCTCTCCCCTTCTCTCTTCAATGTCTACATGGCACCACTGGGACATATGTTATCTGATTTAAACTGAAATCATACATATATGCAGATAACATTACAATCATCATTCCCATAACCTCACTGACACAAGAAACAGAACAATTCACCTCATCTATCCTTACTAGGGTAGAACAATGGACTACACCAGGGGTGCCCACACTTTTTGGGCTTGCGAGCTACTTTTAAAATGACCAAGTCAAAATGATCTACCAACAATAAAATTAAAAAAAAACACAACGCACACTGTACGCATAGAAAATGTTAATTATCATTCCTATTCCAGGGTTTTTCAAAGAGGTCAAAGCAGATGACTCTATGCACTATCACCTCAGTAACAACCATACAAAAATAGACAAATATACCCCCCTCCCTTTTTACTAAACCACGATAGCAGTTTTTAGAGCGCAGGGAGCTGCGCTGAATGCCCAGCGCTGCTGTCGACGCTCATAGGCTCCCTGCGCTAAAAAAACTCTATTGCGGTTTAGTAAAAGGGGACCTTAGTGTAAAATATAGACAGCAGATATAAATTGAGACACATTTCGATCACTAAATTTAAAATAAAATCATTTTTCCTACCTTGTCTGGTGATTTCATGAGTCTCTGGTTGCACTTTCTTCTTCTGACTGTGCATCCAGTCTTTCTTCCCTTCTTTCAGCCTGTATGCTTCCTCTCCTCCACACCTCATTCCCTCCCCCAACTTTTCCTTCCTCTCTCCCTGCCCTTTCTTTCTCTCTGCCTCCCTTTCCTTTTTTTCTGTTTCTCTTCTTTCCTTCTGTCTCCCTGCCTGCCCTTTTTCTTTCTTTCTTTCTCCCTGCCCTCCCCCAAGACACTGCCACTGCCATCGGGGACCCAAACTGCCATCGGGGACCAGGACCCAAACCGCCACCAATAACACGCCCAAAAGCCGACGCCGCCCCAACCTCTCCCTGCTTCGGCCGACCAGCATCGCGAGGAACTGTTGGGGGAAATGCTGCCGGGTCCTGCCTTCGCGGAAGCAGAAAGTAGGCAGGACCCGGCAGCAAGAAGAGGAAATGCTTCACTAACATGTCTCCCGCCTTAGCCCGTAGCGAACGCTTGCTTCAGGGCTCTCAACATGTGCGTGCCGGCTTCCCTTCTCCCCCCTCCCCCTCCCCGGGCATAACTTCCGGTTTCGGAGGGAAGAGAAGAGAAGCCTGCACGCACACGTTAGAGCCCGGAGCATAAGTTCGCTACGGGCTGAAATCTCCAAGCCGGTTTTTTGTTCAGCAGCGGCAGATGACAGCTGGGCGGACCGCCCAGCTAAAAGGCCCTAGGGAGAACACTGGAGAGGAAGGCTGATCGGCCCGTAGATCAGGACGGCAACACGAGTGCGATCGACTCGAGTTGCCTTCCTGAGCTACTGGTCGATCGCGATCGACGCGTTGGGCACCCCTGGACTACACAATTCAAACTAAAACTGAACCCATAAAAAACCAAGCTTTTCCTGGCAAGTTCCAACCACAAACTAGCAAACACCTCCTTGAAATTAAATGGGTTAACTTACCCAATCAACTCTACCATCAAAATCCTTGAAGTCATCCTAGACCAGGGGTCTCAAAGTCCCTCCTCGAGGGCCGCAATCCAGTTGGGTTTTCAGGATTTCCCCAATGAATATGCATGAGATCTATGTGCGTGCACTGCTTTCAATGCATATTCATTGGGGAAATCCTGAAAACCCGACTGGATTGCGGCCCTCAAGGAGGGACTTTGAGATCCCTGTCCTAGACCGATGCCTGTCTTTTAAAGACCATAATAACGCTCAAGTAAAAAATGCTTTGGCACCCTCTGGAAACTTCGTACCATCAAACACTATTTCGACTACCTCTCTTTTCGATTGCTGGTTCAATCCCTAATCTTAAGCACTTTAGATTATTGCAATATCATATACTTGGGTTCCTTTAAGAAAGCCATCAAATGACTGAGAATCATTCAGAATACAGCCGCCCGTCTCATCTATGGTCTCAAAAATCTGATCATGTAAGCCTGTATTACAGAAAACTACATTAGCTGCCGATGGAGGCAAGGGTCATCTTCATGTTCGCCTACCTCTGTTTTAAAACCATAACTGGTTTATCCCCTATCTACCTCTCGCATCATTTTGAATTTCCAGGCACCACTTGCACACGTAATGCCTATTTGTTCGCCTTCCCCTCCCTGAAGGGCTTTATCTATAAGAAATTCCTTGATAGATCACTGTCATTTCAAGCAGGCAAATGGAATAAATGTCTAACCACCCTCATTTCCAACTCACCCTCCTACCAACCTTTCAGGAAATCAATAAAAACCTATCTCTTTGACAGATTCCTCTAACTCCTTCCTACCTTGTAACATCTCTGAAACTCTTCCGGATATACCTATCTACTCCCGACTTACCAATGTAATTTGAAATTTTCTCTGTAACATCGCTGTAAACCGCACTGAACTGCTTGTGGTATTGCGGTATACAAAAATAAAGTTATTATTATTATTATTAATGGGCTAAGAGGACCTGCAAAGGAAGTGGAAGTAGTGGGACCGTTGGGAAACAGCGATCACAATATGATCAAGTTCAAAGTTGAAGTAGGAATACCGAAGGGAAAGAGAACCACAGTGACAACCTTTAACTTCAAAACAGGAAACTACGAAGCAATGAGGATAATGGTAAGGAAGAAACTTAGGAACAGCACAAAGAAATGGCAGACTGTAGAGCAAGCCTGGTCGTTATTCAAGGACACAGTGAATGAGGCGCAAAATCTGTATATCCCCAGATTCAGAAAAGGGTGCCAAAAGAGCTGACTAAAAGACCCTGTGTGAATAACTAAAGAAGTTAGGAAAGCGATAGGTGATAAGAAGAATTCATTCAAGAAATGGAAAAAGGGCAAAACTGAGGAGAACTGGAAAGAACGCAGGAAGTATCAAAAAGAATGTCACCTTGTGGTTAGAAAAGCGAATATGAAGAGAGGCTAGCCAGGGAAGCACGAAATTTCAAACCGTTCTTCAGATATGTTAAAGGGAAGCAGCCGGCTAGGGAGGAAGTGGGACCGCTGGATGACGGAGATAGAAAGGGAGTGGTGAAGGAGGAGAAAGAAGTGGCGGAAAGACTAAATATGTTATTTTCATCAGTATTTACAAAAGAGGACACATCCAACATACCGGAACCTAAACAAATCTTCAAGGGAGTCCAAGCAGAAAAATTAACATCCATGGAAGTAAGCCTTGAAGACGTACACAGGCAGATAGAAAAATTAAAAACTGACAAATCACCGGGCCCGGACAGAATCCACCCTAGGAGGAAATAGCGGAACTACTACAGCAAGTCTGTAATCTATCCCTGAAAACAGGCGTGATCCCAGAGGATTGGAAGATAGCCAATGTTACGCCCATCTTTAAAAAGGGATCGAGAGGTGACCCGGGGAAATACAGACTGGTAAGTCTGAACTCGGTTCCGGGGAAAATGGCGGAAGCACTGATAAAAGATCTCATCGAGGAGCATCTAGAAAGGAATAAACATGGCTTCTGCAAGGGAAGATCATGCCTGATGAACTTATTGCACTTCTTCGAAGGAATTAAACGGATGGACAAAGGGGACCCCATAGACATCGTATACTTAGACTTCCAAAAAGCCTTTGACCCCATGAACGGCTACTTCGGAAACTGAAGAACCATGGGGTGACAGGAAACGTACACAGATGGATCAGGAACTGGTTGGCGGGTAGGAAGCAGAGGGTAGGAGTGAAGGGCCACTGCTTGGATTGGAGGAGGGTCACGAGTGGTGTTCCGCAGGAGTCGGTGCTTGGACTGCTGCTCTTCAATGTATTTATCTAGAAACAGGGACAAAGTGCGAAGTAATAAAATTTGCAGACGACACCAAACTATTTAATGGGACTAGGACTAAAGAGGATTGTGAAGATTTACAAAGGGCCCTGAACAAACTAGGGGAGTGGGCGACGAGATAGCAGATGAAGTTCAATGTAGAGAAATGTAAATTCTTGCATGTAGGAAACAGAAACCCGAGGTACAACTACACGATGGGAGGGCTGGTAATGGGTGAAAGTAGCCTAGACAAGGACTTGGGGGTATTGGTAGACATGACAATGAAACCGTCGGCATAGTGCGCAGTGGCCTCTAAGAAGGCGAACAGAATGTTAGGTGTTATCAAGAAAGGTATTACAACCAGAACGAAGGAAGTTATCTTGCTGTTGTATCGGGCGATGGTGTGCCCGCATCTGGAGTACTGCGTCCAATATTGGTCGCCGTACCTTAAGAAGGACATGGCAATACACGAGAGGGTTCAGAAAAGAGCAACGAGATTGATAAAAGGTATGGAAAACCTTTCCTATGCTGAAAGATTGGAGAAACTGGAGCTCTTTTCCCTAGAAAAGCGGAGGCTTAAAGGGGACATGATAGAGACTTACAAGATCATGAAGGGCATCGAGAAAGTGGAGAGGGACAGATTCATCACGATTCATCACAGACTACAAGAATGAGAGGGCATTTGGATAAATTAAAAGGGGACAGATTTAGAACCAATGCTAGGAAGTTCTTATTCACCCAGAGGGTGGTGGACACCTGGAATGCGCTTCCAGAGGGTGTGGTAGGACAGAGTACGGTATTGGGTTTCAAAAAAGGATTAGATGTTTTCCTGTAGGAAAAGGGGATTGAAGGATATATATAGAGGATTAATATGCAGGTCCTGGACCTGATGGGCCACCGCTTGAGCGGGCTGCTGGGCATTATAGACCTCTGGTCTGACCCAGCAAAGGCACTGCTTATGTTCTTATGTGCCCCACTACTCTGTTGCCATGTCTGGATGGCCAGTCCATTACTTTGCTGTCCTCTCCCATGTCCAAAAGGTCATGTTCTAGGCATTTTGGACTTGGATGATTTTTTGGACGAGAATGCGGTATAAAGATAGATGACTCGGCAGTCTGGATGATCAAATGGCTGGACGTATAATTAGACAATTCTCAAAAAAAAAATATTTTGGACTTATTTTTTGAGAATGGACTTTAGACACTGCTGACTTTGGGTGACTAGTGCCCTAGGCCCCAAACAGACTTAGACTTTTTTTTTTACTTTGCTGGTCCACATTTGGGAAGATTGAAAGAACCAGGCAAAGTGGGCGTCCTACAATCATATGACTGAACATGTTGAAAACAACCATGGGATGATGTTGGAGGACCTTACCGGACTCGTACAAAACCTGTCTCTTTCTAGATCTGTAATTTATCAAGTTGCTAGGACTCGAACATGAGTTAATAGCACCTACTAACTAACTATCCTAAGTTTTTAAATTTGAGCTTTGAACATCTATATAATATAAATGTTTAAGTGTCAGTTTTATGATATCTAAATATGATGTCTAAACACAAATAGAACTTCTAAAATTAAGGCCTAAGTATGCATCTCACAGGTTTATTATATATGAGATCTCAGTGTTCCAAGTTTAATTACAGTTTGATATACCAACCATCAAACAAATATCTGGACGGTTTACAATTGCTAAAATAAGAAGATAAAAAAGAGATAAAAAAATAAAATGAGGCAGGATCATGTCATGGCAAGGACAAGGACAAGGTTATGGACTAAAGTTGATATAAAAGGAATTGGCAAAGGGGAAGATTCAAAATTACATTGAAGTCAAAAGTAACAATAAAAGGGAGGTAAGAAGAGGAAAGGAGAGAACGAATTTGGGAGGGTTTGTCACTTCTTAAAAGTAGTAATCTTTAACCGTAGAAGATGAAATGAGCATCTTCAAATAGGTTTTGAGATTGATTTTGAATTTATTGAGAGTGTGGTCTACCTTGTGGTTTCAACCAGGTAAAAGGGGGCCTTTAACTAAGCTGCATTAAGCAACTCATATGGGTTTTAACATGTGTTAGATGTTAACATGGATTTTTGCAAATGATTAATATACATTTAAACTGCCAGCATGGTAAAAACCCCACATTAGCTTCCTAATATAAATAAGGTTGGTGCATAGGCATTCTAGGGATGGAATGAGGGAATGGCAGGCGGTGACAGCTAGTGCATGGACTGGTACTGTGTTCTAGTTGTCATGATTGCTGATACCATGGCTACAGTTATTACTACCTTGTGATGTCTCAGGAGGTAGTATTACACTATTGGCAGGCCACTAGTATGGCTATTCAAGACCTGCAGCAACACACTCCTTGACACATTAAACTGCACTCCAATCCTGACACCCCTCCATCTTCCAATATTCCCAACTCAACCACTGCATTCTGATCCCCAGACACATCCCTCCTTCTGAACCCCCTGGAGTAATACAACTCATCTAATTTTCTCCTTTTATGGAAGAAAGCCCCCTAATTGTAGTACTGTGAAACTACTGTCAGGGAGTATTAGCACTATTTTGGGTCCCAATGCTGTCTCTGACAGGTGCAAGGGGAATACTACTTCCATGGGCCATTGGATCACCACTGTAACCTTTGGATAAGTTCTGGGAATTTGGAAGTGGGTGAAGGTTGTACTCTGTGGGACAGCACTTGTTTTCAGGGATGAAGTTTGTGGACATTGGGGAAGATTGACAAGGGGATATGCCACAGGCATCTGTACTGGGACCGGTGCTATTTAACTTATTTATAAATGATCTGGAAACTGGAACGACGAGTGATGTGATTAAATTTTCAGATGACACTAAACTGTTCAAAGTTGTTAAAACGCATGTGGATTGTGAAAAATTGCAGGCGGACCTTAGGAAATTGGAAGACTGGGCGTCCAAATGGCAGATGAAATTTAATGTGGACAAATGCAAAGTGATGCACATTGGGAAGAATAACCTAAATCACAGTTACCAGATGCTAGGGTCCATCTTGGGGATTAGCATCCAAGAAAAGGATCTGGGTATCATCATAGACAATACAATAAAACCAGCTACCCAATGTACGGCTTTGGCCAAAAAACCAACCAGGATGTTAGGAATTATTAAAAAAGGGATAGTTAACAAGGCTAAGAATGTTATAATGCCCCTGTATCACTCCATGGTGCGACCTCATTTGGAGTATTGTGTTCAATTCTGGTCTGCTTATCTCAAGAAAGATATAGTGGCACTAGAAAAGGTTGAAAGAAGAGCGACCAAAATGGTAAAGGGGATGGAATTCCTCTCATATGAGGAAAGACTAAAATGGTTAGGGCTCTTCAGCTTGGAAAAGAGACGGCTGAGGGGAGATATGATTGAAGCTTACAAACTCCTGAGTGGAGTAGAACGGGTACAAGTGGATCGATTTTTCATTCCGTCAAAAATTGCAAAGACTAGGGGCCTATTTTACAAAGCTGCGCTAGCGGTTGCCGCGCAGCAACAGCCCTGAAGCCCTTTAAATCTCTATGGGTTTCCGGGCTGTTACTGCGCTGCAGACACTAGCATGGCTTTGTAAAACAGGCCCTAGGGGACACTTGATGAAGTTACAGGGAAATACTTTTAAAACCAATTGGAGGAAAATTTTTTTCACTCAGTGAATAGTTAAGCTCTGGAACACGTTGCCAGGGGATGCGGTAAGAGCAGATAGCGTAGCTGGTTTTAAGAAAGGTTTAAACAAGTTCCTGGAGGAAAAGTCCATAGTCTGTTATTGAGAAAGACACGGGGGAAGCCACTGCTTGACCTGTATCGGTAGCATGGAATGTTGCTACATCTTGGCCAGGTACTGGTGATCTGGATTGGCCACCGTGGGAACGGACTACTGGGCATGATGAACCATTGGTCTGACCCAGTGAGGCTATTCTTATGTTATGTCAGGCGGATCAGAAGACAGGTGATGTGATGGGGGAACAGATTCCAATGAGGCTGCTCTTTTCTTTTTGTTGACAACACAACGTTCTCTTAGTTGGTGTGTTTCTATATAACTTTGTTAAACCTGTTAAGCATCAACTTAATGTATAGTATATATAAATGCAGAGTTCACTAAATATTATTAAAAATTGTTTTTTTACTTTTTAATTGCTCAGTGGTGCACCCTTGGTGTGAATTTTACCACACATGTTAGCACACTACACCAGTCTCATATTAAATATTCTAATTCTACTTATTTCGGTGTCTTAAATTTTCATACATATAAATTCAGGTTTTTCATATGTGTTTTGCATATGCATTTTTTATATATATGCAAAACTTAGCTTAAATGTTGGTGGGGACTTCTTCTGACGTGTTTTGCATCTGCGCTCTTTAAAGGATCTGTCCCCTATAATAAAACAGACTAGAACTTTTAGTAGATGGTATCATTTCTATCGTATTATCTACACTAAAAATCTAGTCAACCTTACCTTACTAAGAATGTTATAACTCTAATGTCAAAAGATGGCAGTTGCATTTTTTTAACATGATTAAAGAACTTACCACCTGACTACTTCCTGCCTATCAAAACTTAGAACCCCAGGCATTTAAATTAAATACATCTATTCTATTTCTTGATTCAGTCCATTTGGGTGGATTGAATTTAGCGAAAACTGTTTTTTTATTAAACAACGAACTACAACAAGTACCAACAGGATGCAAAAAGGCAAATATTGATTACATAACTCCCCTCCCCAAGAGGACTGGACTCTTATGTCCCCTCAGGTTACACTGTACCCCAGCCCCCCAACCCCCCCAAGTACACCCCCTCCCCCCCCCAGAACCCCACCCCCCCAACCCTCCCCCTCCCCCACCCCCCAGATCAGACAGGCGGAATGGCATACATCTGCAATCTATTTAAGATACGACTACGTATCCGGGGAGACAAACTGTCCAAATATGGAGTCCAAATATGAACAAAGTCTCTGCTGCGGCGGCGAGAAGCAGAAACCAACGTGGCCTCCCACCCTAAAAGTTCATGTAATTTATTTCTCCAGTACCAGAAAGAGGGCGGGGTATCCGCCAGCCAGAAGTTCAATATACATTTCTTCCCCAAAATATAACATTTGCTCAAAAACATTTTCTCTGCCGAGGTATACACTGAAAACAAAGAAAAATGAGCGAACAGCATATGGTATGCAGAGACAGGAACAGACACCCGTAGGAGACCCTGAAGATAGGAAGCCAAGGCCCCCCAAAAACTCTGGATACTCTCACATTCCCAAAGTCCATGAAAATAAGAGTTCACCTCCGCCTGACAGGTGAGACAGTATTGGGTAGCGACACACCCCATATGGTAGGCCCGGCTCTGGGAGGCATACCCTCTCATCAAGGTCCTAAAATGACATTCTCGAAGCTCCGCACTATGCACCAGAGTAGGAATATGACGAATAGCCCGCAGCAAAAACCCCAGCCCCAGCTCCTGCCCCAAATCCCTCTGCCAAGCCTCCAGTACCACAGTAAAATCTCTCGGGGGCCCCATTGCCCCAAGCTGCTTATGATACACAGAAACCGAAATCCCAGAAGCTAGGTCCTCTCCCCCCTCCAAAAAGGCACGAAAACTGATCCCAAACTCCAAAGAAAGAGCGCTCCGCGGAAGTGACTGCACATAATGCCGCAGTTGACAATGAGCAAAGAGAAGACCCGATGCAGGCAGACCACAACGCAACAACTCATCGCAAGAGAGGAGCGTCCCATCCTCCCGCATCATATGAAAAAGAAATTCAAACCCGCGAGCCCGCCAACGCCCAAAGATAGAAGGAAGCAGCCCCGGGAGAAAGGAACGATTACCAGTAATGGGCAATAACACACTAACATGTGGATCCTGACGCCATAAAGACAACACCCGTCTCCACACTTCCCAAAGGGGGCGAAACAAAACACTACGGCGACAAAACCCCGGCAGAACTGTCAGCCGAGACTGCAATAGAAAGAGCAGATGAGAAGGATAATAATAGTCACGCTCCAGGAAAATATCAGTATAAAGGTCAGTACCCAAGACCCAGTCCCGGACATGGCGCAAAAGACACGCCTGATTATAAAGAGCCATATCCGGCACACCAAAACCGCCCCGAGCCCAGGGACCCACCAGCAACTGCCACCGCAACTTCGGTCTCCGACCCCCCCCAAAAGAATTTAGACAACAAGGACGAGAGAGCCCGGATATCCTTACGCAAAAGATACAGCGGTAAAGTCTGCAAAACATAAAGCCACTTAGGGAACAAAACCATCCGAAAAAGTTGCACCCTCCCCATCAAAGAAAGCGGCAGATTACGCCAAGCGGCCAACACTGAACCGGTAATGGAGAGCAAACGAGCGACATTTAACCGGTAGAGCTCCCGAACATCCATGGACAACTGCACGCCCAAATAGCGAAATGAGGAATCCGCCCATTGCAAAGGAAAAGTCCCACTCCAAGAACGCTGCAGGCCTGCATCAGAGGCCAAAGCCTCCGATTTCTTTAAATTTAAAGTGAACCCAGAGAAATCACCATACTCCCGAACACTCTCCAAAAGAGTAGATAAAGAACGCTGCGGATCAGTCAAAAAGACCAAAAGATCATCAGCGAAGGCCGCAATCTTAAAATGAGCGGCCCCCAATTGAAGCCCCCGGATGTCAACATTAGATTGCAGCTCCCTGATCAAGGGATCCAAAGAAAGCACAAACAGCAAAGGCGACAGGGGACAGCCCTGACGGGTCCCCCTATTGATGGAAAAGGGGTCCGAATGGCCACCATTCACCGAAATCCGCGCCACCGGATCAGTATACAACGCTAAAAGGGCATTAAGGAAAAAAGGGCCAAAGCCATATGCCCGCAGCGTAGCAAAGAGGAATCCCCACTGCACCCGATCAAAAGCCTTTTCAGCATCGAAACTCACGAGTACAGCAGGGTCTCCGTCCATAGCAGACTTCTCTAGGGCCAGCAAGATACGGCGAAGATTTTTAGAAACCGGCTGATCACGCACAAATCCTACCTGCTGGTCCGAAATTAAAGAAGGCAGCACTCTAGCCAAACGATTCGCCAGCACCTTAGCCATCAATTTCGTCTCATAATTCAGCAGGGAAATGGGTCTATAGGAGTCCGGCAAAGTGGGGTCCCTCCCCGGCTTAGGAAGAACTATTATCTGAGCCGAATTCAAATAACGCGGCAAAAACCCCTTAGCCACATTCAAATTAAAAATTTCAGACAACACCGGAGCAACCTCATCCACCAACACCTTATAGAATTCACCTCGGTAACCATCGGGTCCCGGAGCCTTGCCCAACGGGCTGGCACGAATCACCCACGCCACCTCCTCCACCTCCACCGGGCGCTCCAACATTGCCAAGTCTACAGGGGAGAGATGAGGTAAATCCAAGCTGTCCAAATAAACCCCCCCATCAAGCACATCCGGGCCAGGCGTGGCGTACAAGTCAGTGAAAAAATCCCGCAGAATACGCCCAATATCCTCAGTCTTGTGGTAAAGCGTTCCTTGCGCATCGCGCAAAGCCGAGACCCCCGCGGACCCACGAGAGGAGCGAGCTAAACGCGCCAACATCCGGCTACTCTTGTTAGCGAACCTGAAGAGCTGGAATTGATAGTGTTCCCGAGATCTCTGAGCCCCCCTATGCAGGAGCTCATTCAAGGCCTGCTGCGCCTCCAAAAGCTGCCTCTTAAGCGCCAACGTGGCCGCACGTGCGAAACGTTGCCGCAGAATCCGAACCCTATGCTCCCAGGCCAGAATCTCTCTCTGACGCGCTCGAGCCTCAAAGGCAACAAATGACATGATTTCCCCACGCAACACCGCTTTCGCAGCCTCCCAATAGAGTATGGGGTCCTCTCGATGCTGCACATTCGTACGTTGAAAATCCCTCCATCTAGCCAACAAAAATTCGTGAAAGCGGGCATTACGATATAAATGACAAGGGAATCTCCAGGAAACACCTCCACCCCGAGGGGACCCCCACAACCACCGCAGGCCCACCCATGCATGATCCGACACTTCAATCGGCCCCAGCATGGCCTCCTGAACCCTCGGGAGAAGATTCCGGGAGAGAAGAATAAAATCAATACGGGAAAGCGTCCCATGCGCTCTAGACAAATGAGAATAGTCCCGCTCCACCGGGTGAAGAACCCTCCAAACATCCAATAAGTCCAAAGAGGAAGCCAGCATGTTAGCCCCAGTACAGGCCCGCAGCGATTCCCGACCCACCGAAGAAGAACGATCCAGCCGAGGATCAGGTACCTCGTTGAAGTCGCCTCCGAGAATTAAGGGAATATCACCAAACTGCAACAAATGGTTACGCAACTTCTGAAAAAATTTGGCAGAAGGATTGTTAGGGGCATAAAGATTACAAAACAACAAAGGCATATTGTTGAGAGAGACCGAGGCAATAATGTACCTACCCCCAGGATCCCGAAACACCTTATGTACCTGCAGGTGAAGGCCCTTACGGAAAAGGATCACTACCCCACCCCTCCCCCCCAGAGCCGGAGCCTCCAAATGCGTACCCACCCACCAAGAGCAGAGCTTAGCATGCTCCACAGAGGTCAACCGGGTCTCCTGGAGAAAAGCAATGGAGGCCCTCCTACGATTCAGGACTTGCAATATTTTATACCGCTTAATAGGCGAGTGTATCCCCCCCACATTCCAAGAAATCAAATTATGTTCCAGAAAAGACTAAAAAGAGCACCAAAAGCAGATACTGAATAACCCATCGCAGCATGCCAGAGGAGCGTCCCAGCCACCACCCCTCCAACCACACACTCAAAAATCCGCCCATCCCCCACCTGTCTGACCCAAAGGAAACCCCCCTCCCCCAACTCCCCCTTCCCCTAACCCCCCCAACTCCCCCCGACCCTCCCCCGCCCCCCAACCCTTGCCCATCCAAATACTGCACCCCAATAGGTGCCACTTCCAGAAAGCAGGCACGCCCGCAGCAGGCCTCCCTCAAACCCCGCAACTCCACCCCCCAAGCGTCCCATAAGCTAACAAACACTCTCCATTCCCACCACCAACAAGCGAACCCAACCCCCACACGACTCTCCCCCATCCACTCCACCACCCAGGCTATCTACCCCCCCTATACACCCCTCCAAGCCTTACCCTGCCACCCTCCTCCCTAGAGCCACACCGTCTCCCACCCACACTCATACCAACACAGCCCAAACACTCTCCCCCCTTCCCCGACACAGCAAGGCTCAACAAACACAAAATGTAGAGAACCCAACAGAGAGGCACTATGCATAATGCTGAGGGTAAGCAGGTGCAGCCTCAGCGGCCATGGGGATAGCCCCACAGGGGAGACAGCGCAACCCCCACAAAGTCAGAGTCTACAGCTGTCAGCTCCCAGCATCGCCAACCCCTCCGAAGAAGACAGAAGATCACGGCGCCACCTCCGGAAACTTTTCCTCCACAAAGCGCTGGGCCTCCTCCGGCGTATCAAACTGGTGCGACCGGCCGGAGTGCATCACCCTCAGCCTCGCTGGATACTGTAGAGAAAAAGGAATACTGCGCCGGACCAGACTGGAACAGAGTGGAGAAAACTTGCGTCGAGCCTGAGAGACCTCCGCCGAATAATCCTGGAAACAGAGGACCTGCTTGTTGTTGTAGAGCAACTTCTTCCCCTGGCGCAGGGCCCGAAGGACCTCAATCTTATGGCGATAGTTGAGCAGACGGCAAATAACCACCCGTGGACGATCCAGGCCATCTCTCCGGGGCCCCAGACGGTGTGCCCGCTCGATATAAAAGGGGCCCAGCTGCCGCGAGGGGGCCAGAGACTCCATCAGCCACTTCTCCAGAAAGTCTCCCAGGTCCGAGTCCCCCAGAGATTCAGGCAAACCCACAAACCGCAGGTTGTTCCGGCGGGACCGGTTCTCCAGGTCCTCCACCTTCGCCCGGAGCGCCGCCATTGAGGTAGAGTGGCCCGCCTGATCTTGCGTGAGCCGCTGCACAGCATCCTCAGTGGAGCTGACCCTTTGCTGTGTCTCCCTTACCTCCGAGGACAGAGCGGCAAACCGCTGATCCAGGGTGTCCAACTTATCTAAAATTCGTTGCAGCTTGTCCCCCAGCGTTCCCTCCAACGCAGCCTGCACTTCTGCTGTTACCTCCGCGACCCAGAGGGAGCTGGGGGTTTCGGGCGATGCAGGCGCCACGTGCGCCGCCATTTTAGAGTCAGGCTGCTTCCGTCGCTCTCGGTCCGTCTTGTTTGGACGAGCGGCCATCCCCCAGACAGCCGCGAGATCGCTACCCGGACACCCGACAACGCTCCCCGACGTGCTAACACCGGGAGCCGCGGTATTCAATGCTGCTCAACTATAAATATTGCTGCGGGCGCGCCGGAGCCACGAGCCTGACCTGCTCACAGCCCCATGCTTCCACCGGAAGTCTGGGTGGATTGAATTTAAATGAAAAATCCAATTTTATTCCCTGTAAATTAACATACGGTTATAATCGCCACCCACCCACCCTACTGAGACCTCATCAATAACATGCCATTTTAGATCTTGTAGGGAGTGATTATTATCCACCCATTGTTGGACAATAGGGGCTTCTAAAGTTTTGTACTAATTTGAGATTTATGCTCATTTAGACAAATTTTAACAGGGTGACTACTACGTCCTACATACACAAAAGAGCAAGGACATGTAACTATATAAACTACATATGAATTGTCACAAGTTGTAGAAGCCCTAGCTCTATACTTATTTCCAGCCCATTCCCTATTATCTGGGTTTTTGCCAGGTACTTGTGACTTGGATTGGCCTCCGTGAAGATGGGATACTGGGCTAGATGGACCATTGGTCTGACCCAGTAAGCTATTCTTATGTTGCTGGAGAATATGTTTCATTGTTTTCAGTCTCAATCTGTCCTCTTACTTCTATTGCTTTCAGTTAGCTTAGCAGAATTTAAAAAAGGTTTGGATAATTTCCTAAAAGAGAAGTCCATAGGCCATTATTGAGATGCTTATAGGTTATAGCATAAAATCTGTTTTACAACTTGAGATCTTACTAGGTACTTTGGGCCTGGGTTGGTTACTGTTGGAAGCAGGATACTGGGCTTTGTGGACCTTCAGTCTATCCCAGTATGGGAATTCTTATGTTCTTATACCTTTTGCGCACTAGATGTAAGATCTCAGTGGTCTTACACTATAATTACATCTGAATAGCTGTTTCTAAAAACTTCAGTCTATCTGCTCTTTTGCAATACCTTCTTCTTCAGATCAGAAACAAGCAAATAATGATATATCAGAAACATAAAGCATTCCAGTGACAGTATCATGGGGAAAGCCCAGTTGTATTTGTCAAGACAAGCTGGAAGTCATAAAGACCAAGAACATGGGCTGTGTGGAGGATGTATCTCAGATTAGTGCTGAAGGAGTATCTTGACTTTATTCCTATGGAAAGGCTACTCAGCTGGGACCAGCAGGGTATGGAGCACTCTGCTTAGGGACAGATTGAGATATTCGGGTTTTACTTTCATTGCTTTCAGTTGAAGTAAAGCCCAGATGTCTCAATCTGTCCTCTTACTTCTATTGCTTTCTGTGAAAGTAAAACCTGGATGTGATAGATTATCATCGAGGGTTAAGAACATAAGAACTGCCTTCTCCGGATCAGACCTTCGGTCCATCAAGTCCGGCGATCCGCACACGCGGAGGCCCTGCCAGGTGTACACCTGGCGTAATTTATAGTCCACCATATCCTTATATGCCTCGGAGATATGCATCTAGTTTGCTCTTGAAGCCTAGGACGGTCGATTCTGCCATAATCTCCTCTGGGAGGGCATTCCAGGTGTCAACCACTCTCTGAGTGAAGCAGAACTTCCTGACATTAGTCCTGAACCTGTCCCTCCTTAGCTTCATTACATGTCCTCTAGTCCGTGTCAAATTGGACAATGTAAATAATCTTCTCTGCTCTATTTTATCGATTCCTTTCAGTATTTTGAAGGTCTTGATCATATCCCCACGCAGTCTCCTTTTCTCAAGGGAGAACAATCCTAGTGTTATAAGTCTGTCCTCGTATTCCAGTTTCTCCATACCCTTCACCAGTTTTGTTGCTCGTCTCTGCACCCTCTCCAGCAGTTTTATATCCTTCTTTAGGAAGGGAGACCAATGTTGGACGCAGTATTCCAAGTGTGGTCTGACCATTGCCCTATAAAGCGGCATTATAACTTTCTCCGATCTACTCGAGATTCCTTTCTTTATCATGCCCAACATTCTATTCGCCTTCTTTGCCGCTGCCGCGCATTGTGCCGACGGCTTCAGTGTCCTATCTATCAGTACACCCAGGTCCTTTTCTTGTTCACTCTTCCCCAGAGTTGCACCTGACATTGTATACTCGTATTCCTTATTCTTATTGCCTAAATGCATTACCTTGCATTTCTCCACATTGAACTTCATCTGCCATTTCTCCGCCCATGTTTCTAACCGACACAAGTCGCTCTGGAGTTTCTCTCTATCCTCCTGCGATCTGATTGCCTGGCATAGTTTTGTATCGTCTGCAAACTTGATGATCTCACTGGATGTTCCTTCCTCCAGGTCATTGATATAAATATTAAAAAGGATCGGCCCAAGTACCGAGCCCTGGGGTACACCACTAGTCACTTTCTCCCAGTCGGAGAACTTCCCATTTATGCCCACTCTCTGCTTTCGGTTTTCCAGCCATTTGCCTATCCATCTTTGTATATCCCCCTCTATGCCATGGCTTTGTAGTTTCCTGAGAAGTCTTTCGTGTGGAACTTTGTCAAACGCTTTCTGGAAGTCCAAGTATATTATGTCCACCGGCTTCCCACTATCAATTTGCTCGTTTACGGTCTCAAAAAATTGGAGTAAATTCGTCAAACATGATTTCCCTTTCCTGAATCCATGTTGACTGGGTTTCATCAAGTCGTGTGCGTCCAAGTGCCGGACTATGCTATCCTTGATCAGTGCTTCAACCATCTTGCCAGGGACAGACGTAAGACTCACAGGTCTATAGTTGCCCGGTTCCCCTCTCGATCCTTTTTTGAAAATTGGGGTGACGTTTGCTATCCTCCAGTCATCCGGTATCTGTCCAGTTCTGATTGTCAGGTTTGCAAGTTTTTGCAATAACTCTCCGATTTCAACCTTCAGTTCCTTTAAGACTCTCGGATGAATCCCATCCGGTCCAAGGGATTTGTCACTTTTAAGTTTGTCGATCTGATAGTATATCTGGTCTAAGTCCACTTCAACTGTGGTGAGGCTGTCTTCTATTTCTCCTGCAAACACTTTCTCCGCTTCAGGTATTGTTGAGGTGTCCTCCTTCGTAAAAACGGACGCAAAGAAGGAATTTAGTTTGTCTGCGATTTGTTTATCTTCCTTGATGTACCCTTTTCTTCCCTGGTCGTCCAGGGGTCCCACTGCCTCTTTTGCAGGTTTTTTCCCTTTCACGTATCTAAAGAAGGGCTTGAAGTTTTTGGCCTCCTGGGCTATTTTTTCCTCATATTCCTGTTTTGCATCCCTCACCGCCTTGTGACATTTCTTCTGATCATCTTTATGTTTGTTCCAGGCTTCGGTTGTCTTTATGCATTTCCATTTTTTGAAAGAGTCCTTCTTTTCTATTATGGCTTCCTTCACCTGTATGGTAAGCCATGCCGGTTCTCTTTTGCTCTTTGTTCTCCGATCTTTGGAAATCCTCGAAATGTAGAGATCTTGTGCTTCTGTGATAGTATTTTTCAGTAGGGTCCATGCCTGATCAACCGTTTCAAGTTTGTCCACCATCTTCTCGAGTCGTTTTTCTACCATGGCTCTCATGCTATCGTATTTACCCTTTTTAAAGTTCAAGGTGGTGGTTAAGGTTTTGGCATGTTTCCCTTTCCCGATGTCAAGTTTAAAGTTGATTACATTGTGATCACTCGTTCCCAGTGGAACCATGACTTCCACTTCTGTTATCGGTCCCGTGAGGCCATTTAGGACCAAGTCCAAGGTGGCGTTGCCTCTTGTCGGCTCTTTTACCATTTGTTCCAGGAAGCAATCCCCTAGCACCTCCAGGAACTTGGCCTCCTTGCCGCAATTGGAGGTTGCTAGTTTCCAGTCTATCCCTGGGAAATTGAAGTCTCCCAATATAATTATATTGCCTGTCTTGCATTCTTGTTTGATTTCCTCCATCATTTCTGAGTCAGTTTCCTCCGCCTGTCCTGGTGGACGATAGTAAAGGCCAATTTTCGTATCTGCGCCATATTGACCAGGAATTTTGATCCAGAGTGACTCAAGCTTCTCTTTCATTTCTGTTGTAACCATTTCAACAGAATCTATTCCCTCCTTAACATATAGAGCAATACCTCCACCTTTCTGCCCTACTCGATCTCTTCTATACAGTTTGTATCCCTGTAGTACTGTGTCCCATTTGTTTTCTTCATTCCACCATGTTTCTGTTATGCCAATGATATCCAATATGTCATGTCTTGCTATTGTCTCTAGTTCCCCCATTTTGTTACCTAGACTTCTAGCATTCGTATACATACATCTAAGTTCCTTTCGTGTTACCTTTTTGGACCTTCTACTCTTGGCCGTCCCTGTAGTTTCAATTACGGTATCCTTTACTGCTCCTGTGTTGTCACCCTTGTTTGCTGTGTGGTCGTCCCCTCCTGTGTCTGAGTTGTCCCTTCCTGCTTTTTCTCCCTTATTGGCCGTGAGGTCGTCTTCTCTTGTGTA
This sequence comes from Geotrypetes seraphini, assembly GCF_902459505.1. Classification (NCBI taxonomy): domain Eukaryota; kingdom Metazoa; phylum Chordata; class Amphibia; order Gymnophiona; family Dermophiidae; genus Geotrypetes; species Geotrypetes seraphini. Next base: position 285,134,322 of record NC_047085.1, on the reverse strand, counting down.
GGAGTAGTTGTCCTTTGCTTCTTCGTCGGGGCATCCTGCTATCCGTGCCATCGACCGGTGGTCGACTGTCGGCTTTCCCCTATCTTTCAGTTTAAAGCCTTCTCGATTGCCTTCTTCATGTTGCCTGCCAAAACTCTTGCTCCTTCCTTGTTGAGGTGTAGTCCATCCCTTCTGTAGTACTTGCTTTTTCCCCAGAACGCCGTCCAGTTGCGCACGAAGTCGAAGCCTTCTTCTTCGCACCATCGTCTCATCCAGGCGTTGATTACTTGCAATTCCCCTTGTCTCTTTCCATCCGCTCTTGGTACTGGGAGGATCTCGGAGAAGGCCACCTTCACCTCCCTGATCTTCAGTTGTCTTCCGAGTGAGCGGAGCTGGCCCTTCAGCTCTTCCCTGTCATACTTCCGCCCGCTCATATCATTTGTTCCCACGTGGATAAGTACAGCGGTGTCCTCTCCTCCTGCGCCATCTATGATCCTGGAGATCCTGTTGGTCACATCCTTCACTCTTGCTCCAGGCAGACAGGTGACGACTCTGTCCTCTCTTCCTCCTGCGGTGTGGCTGTCCACATGTCGTATAATGGAGTCGCCTACGATGATCCCCATCTTCTTTATTCGGGAGTTCCTTGGGGGGCGTAGGTCCACGTCCTTTGAGTAGGGTTCTTCTCGACCATTGTATCCTGCTGTTGCCTTACACTGATTAGAGCCCAATTGAACTTCTACTCTGTCTTGCTTGGACTGCTTTGGGTCTTTGAGGTTTTGATTTATTTTAATGTTATTCTTTTTATTTTTTTATTATTTGAATTGTTATATCTTTACTATTTCATAATTGTTTTCTCAGGTACTTTAGCTAGATTGTGAGCCTTTGGGACAGTTAGAGAAGTTCCAAGTACCTAATTTTATTTTATTGTAACCCGTTCTGGGCTCCTGGGGAGGACGGGCTATAAAAGTGAACAAATAAATACATGTCTCAATCCATCCTTCTTTTTCTGGAACCATATGGTAACCCTAATTCTGCCATCATTTTAGCTCTTTACCCCTGCAGCGATGCCTGTTGCACAGCATCTGGAAATGACAGCAAGCCTTGTCCTCTAACATGGTGACATCATCTGCCCTCACTGAAGCTCTACAAGAGGGCTGAGCTGCAGGTGGGCCTGTTCCACTGGTGTGGCCCTTCATTCAGACCAAATTTTAGGAGCATTATATATTTCAATTGTTACATTGATTGTCAAAAATGCACTTATTAGTACTTTGTGTTTTTTATCTTCTGGGCTGGTTAAATCCTACCAGGCCAGAGCTCTATGTTTTGGTGGTTAATTCTAATCATGCCTTTTTAAAATATTGATGTCTATTTGTTATAGCACAGAGGATAGAGGTCATTATAGGCAATTGACCTACTAATAAATTGAAAAGACAAACCAGACTCCCAACTACTGTCAGACACTTATCACCTACCTACTACAACCTGTCCAACAAAATTTTCTTCTTCTTATTTGCTTTTACACTGTTTTTATTTTAATGCTAGGGACCTGATAGATAATGCACAGGTTGGTGTTTCTTTTATTATTGAAACTTGGATCATAGATAACAACCATACAATTCTTTTTTTTTGCTTTTTATAAATCTTTATTAATTTTGAAACTTAAAACAGTGCATACATGAATACATTACAAAATATATAAAAAATAGCACTTACAACTTTCAATAAAATATATAAATAATATTTCCACACTCCCCCCCCCCCTCTTATTTCAATATAATCAAGAAAACAATCCCAATATAATATCTCCCTCCCTGGAAAAATTTTTATCATTTCAATTTTACTTTTTGGTGGCACTCATTATGTTTAGTTTATAGATACGAAAAAATGATATTTATGGTTTAAATGGGTATGAGGTCCATTGACTAACTTTATTGATACTACTTGAATGATGTTTCCCTTTCCAACCATACAGTTCTATCTGAGCTTTACCCTCCTGGTAAGCATTCCCAGGATAGGCAAACATGGAAATGAGATTGCTATCATTTATAAAGATTTTTTTTTTTTTACTTCGAATGGTGAAATCCAATTTTAGCCCAGATATAGAATTACTTTGCAGCAAACTGACTGTTGCTAATTTAATAGGTAATGCTGCTATTATTATGGTTTACTGTCCCCAGGTAGCTGGAAAAAGGCTCAGGAGAATTCTCTGAATTTCTTCTTAGTCAGTCATCTCATTTTACTTATTTTATATTACTTGGTGATATTAATTTATTTCTAGTGATTCAGATGGTCTATTTGCCCTTTTGGTATTATATATGAGCAGGTCATAGTCTGGATTTTCTATTCTTTTTTTATCAGAACAGTCTTGTATCTTTCTGTGATGTTAACTGATAATCTGTGCTTTGGTCAGATCACTTTTTTTTTTACTGATTTTAAACACTTCCTTAAAACTGATTGTGTGCATAATCACTTACTACAGACACCACACACTCACTCTCCTTCTTCTGAAAGATTAGCTTCATACTTTAAAACTAAAATTAATAATATGCAATCACTTTGTACAAACTCTCTTCATTCGTTTTCTGAAATCACTACCATACCTGTAATTGAAACGATCAAAATTTTTCCAGGGAGGGAAATATTATATTGGGACCGATTCTTGGTCCAGCACAAGCACATATATATTAAACACCATGACCCCCATTAAAAATAGGAAAATGAGAAACAAAACCACTGACGGTTGGTTTGACGTGGAACTAGGATCAATGAAATGAGAACTTCAGAAACTCGAAAGACTGGCTGAAATCCGGTGACAGTAAAGACAGAACAAATTGGAGAACAAAATTAAAAGACTATAAAAATCTTATAACATTCAAACGCACCAACTTCTACGCTCTAAAAATCGGCTCCCCTTACCCCGATATCAAAAATCTTTTCAAAATAGTCAACAACCTCTTTGACATTCAGACCCTAAACCGTCCCACCTCTGAACCCCTCCTCCAGCCAAAGCCCTAGCTGAGTTCTTCAACAGCAAAATCTCCAATTTGAGATCCTCCCTTTCGGGCGCCACTGTCAACCATCTGAACTACCCAGTTGCTCAGCCTTCTGACGAACCTAGAGTGGACCTTCTCCTACGATCCTCCCCACCTAGCCTAATATCACTTAGTGTCTACTCAAGAGTTTTGGGCTTGGATCAGTGTATGGACAAGTTTGTCCAGCACGCTAGCCCGGCGATGAGTGGGAGGACCACCAGAAAGGACAAGGATAAAGAACCGCAGCCTCCCAAACCTGACTCCAAGATGGCGGCGGCGGAGTCGGGATCCGCGCTGCCCCTTTCTGAAGCCCACATTGAGGCCCTATCGGCATCTGTGGTTCGTGCGTTGGACTCGCGCTTTGAGAGTCTGCCGTGGAAACTCACTTCATTAGAAGCCTTCTTTACTGAGACCACTCGGCGCACGGGAGAGCTCGAGACACGGGTGGCACTGGTGTAGGAAGTGCACACGACATCGGCAGCAGACCTCCTCTCCCTCAAGGACCAATTACAATGCCAGGCGGAGAAAATTGGGGACCTGGAGAACCGATCGCGGCGAGATAATCTTCGGCTGATCGGCTTGCCAGAGACGGTGCCTGATTCTTGTCTTTTGTCTACTCTTGAATCTTGGCTCAATAATGAACTCCCCTTGCCACCTGGAATGAGGCCCTTGCGTTTAGATCGGGCACACCGCTTGGGCAGATGCTCTGAGGACCACACCCGCGCCCGAGTCACGATTTTAAAAGTGCATAATTCCGCACATAAGGCTGAGCTGATGCGCGTATACAAGCAGAACTGCAACACCCTCATCTATGAGGGAACACCGCTCCGGATTTTTCAAGATTATTTGCCGACTTTACAAGAACGACAGTGGCATTTCTCCAGGGTGTGCTCTGCACTGTTTGACCGCAAACGGCGCTTTATGTTACAATACCCAGCACATCTGAGGATCTGGACCAGCGCCAGGTGGAAGAGTTATGCTACTGTGGAAGATGCTCAGGCCTTTTTGGACACGCTGATTGCTGAACCGGGTCCCTCTTCAGCGCCCTGACTTTGTTAACTGAGGGTACTTTGACCCCTGTGGTGACTTTACTTGGGGCCTGTTGGGGTTTGGAGTGTTTGGGAATTGAATGCCTGGCTGTGTGTGGATGTTTGCGCATGGGTACCTCCTCAGTGGTACTTCAAACTTAGTTTCAATGGTAGAGGGCATTTTAGGGATAACGATATGTGGTTCACCCTTGGGGGGTTGACTCATCGAGAGGGCTGAGGGGTAGTTATTAGTTTGGCCTTCTGGGTGGTCTCTTTTTGAAACCCAGTGTCTCTGCTTCCTACTTTCTTTGGGGTGGCTTACTGCCTTTAGGAGTTGGTGGATCTGGTGGGTGCATGCATGTTGTGGCTGGTTGGGTCTATGTGTGTGGGGGATTTTCTATTTTGAGCTTGGTTGCAGTTGGGGACTAATGGGTGGGGCGGGGGTTCTGGGGCCCCGCTCACCTCAGATCGTGACTTCCTCTCTCGGTCCCGCTTTTGTGGGACGGGGTGTGAGTTTGTTGGGAGTATGGGGGATATGACTTTGGGGGAGGTTTGGGAAGGGAAGGGTGGGGTTTGGGGGGGCAGGTGGGTTTTCCTCTCACTGATTTTTTGGTTTAGTTACTGGGGTTCCAGGTCTTTGTTGTTCTGCTTACTCCCTATGGGAACTCCGGGACTACGTTTATGCTCTCTCTTTTTGTGGGATACTAATACTCCATTTTTGGAGGGCATCAGCCTCTTGGCCCTCCTCACTTTCTTATTTAGTGTTTTGGTACATTGTGGGACAGATGGCCCTGGGGGAGGCTGGGCTCCTGGGGTCTTGATTTTGTGGTATCCTTTGCTTTGGGGCTCTTTTTTCCTTTTCTCTGGCGGACGTCAGTTTACAATTTAGGCTAACCTCATGGAATGTTGGGGGCATCACGTCACCGATTAAGCGATATAAAATCTTGGCAGCTCTTCAGCATCAACACGCGGATATTGCTCGTTTACAAGAAACTCGTCTAACAGATGAGGAACATCTTAAGTTACACCGCTCGTGGGTTGGGGAGGTTTATTTTGCTTCCTCTCCTGGATGTCATGGTGGTGTAGCAGTGTTAATACAGAGATCTTCGCCCCTAGGAGTTCAGGTTCTTGATAAATCCCCGGATGGTTGCTATTTACTTTTGCGCATTTTGCTGGGGGACCGGAGTTATCTGTTACTGGTGGTTTACAGACCTAATTCGTCTGAATCCTCTTTTTTGCGGGGCTTGGTTGCTCTCCTCTCTCGGTATTCAGGTGATCTTTTACTCCTGGTGGGTGATTTTAATTTGGTCAGTGATCCCGACTCTGATAAATCTGGTACTTTGTCTTCTTCATTAGGGGCTCGGGGTCGTCTTCTTGCTGATCTTTGTGACACTCTTTCCGTGGTGGACCTTTGGCGCCTTTTACATCCTGAGGTTCAGGACTATACTCATCTCTCTTGTGCTCATAATACTTGGTCTCGAATCAATTATATTTTTGTATCTTTGGGCCTGTTTCCATCAGTGTCATCAGCGGAGATTGGCCCTCTGAGTATCTCTGATCATACTCCAATGTGGATCGATATACCAGCTTGTACGCATTCTTCTTCCTGGCGTTTTCCTTTTTACTTGGGACAAGATGTAGAGTTCCAAACTTTTTTGGGGACCCAATGGGAAGATTATTTACAACATAATGAGCAACATCATGAGGATCCCATCTTGTTTTGGTAAGCTGCCAAGTCCATGCTCCGAGGTCACATTATTTCTTTTCTTTGTGCCAGACATAAACGTATTAATCGTAGTATTGTTACTTTGGAGCGTGCCCTTGGTGCTGCTAAACACGCCTTTCATTCCGCCCCCTCTTCTACAGCTCGGGAGCACTATCTGTCCACTCAGGCTGTGCTTAATTCGTTGCTTCATTCTCGTTCTCAGAAGTGGGCAGCTTATCATTAAACATCGGTTCCATAGGTTTGGAAACAAACCTGGGAGATTACTGGTGCATTTTGTGGATGCTAAGATGGGCCGTAAACCAATACTGACACTTCGGACGCCTGGGGGGGGGGGGGGGTCGGGTGACTAAAATGGCGCAGGTGGCAGCGACTCTTTGATTTCTTTTCGCAACTCTATGCTGCACCTGATGAGATTCCAGAGGACCTTATTTTGGATTATCTGCAATCGTCTGGGATGCCGTGTCTGGCTGAGGAAGTAGTGACTCATCTTAATGATCCCTTTCAGGCACTGGAATTGCAGACGGCCATTAAGTCTCGCCGCACGGGTAAGGCCCCAGGCCCGGATGGCTTTTTGGGTGAGTTTTACCACATTCTTTCCCCCCATATTTGTGGTCCATTGCTCAACTATTATAATATGGCTATAGTTAGGGGCTCCTTTCATCATTATGCTAATGAGGCCCTCGTCACCTTGTTGTTAAAACCGGGCAAGGTGGCGGACGACCCAGGGTCTTATCGCCGATTTCTTTACTTAATGTTGATTTAAAATTATTTTCCCGTATGCTGGCTAATCGTCTATTTTGTCATCCCCCATCCATTATTCATGAGGACCAAGTGGGCTTTGTACGGGGTCGCCAATTGGTCCGAAATGTGCATAAGGTCCTCTTTGCATTGGTACATTGTAAGGATTCTGGAATTGCTTCACTGTTTGTTAGTCTGAATACCTCTAAAGCTTTCGATAGTGTTAATTGGTCCTTTTTGTTTCGTACGCTTGAGTATGTGGGGCTGGGAGGGCTTTATCTTCAGACGGTGCGTTCTTTATAGTCTAACTCAAGGGCGTCCTTGCTGGTAAATGGCTTCCATACGGATTCCTTTCTCATTTTTTGGGATGTCCCCTTTCTCCGCTGCTCTTTTTACTCTTTTTGGAACCATTACTCTGTACTTTACGACTTTTTGATGAGGTGCGAGGCCTGCGAGTTGCGGGGGAGTCATTGAAAACATGGGCTTTTGCGGACGATATGTTTTGGATCCTGAGGTTTCATTGCCACTTGCGTTGGATTTCATTTCCGAATTTGGCTTTCATTCCGGCCTCTCCTTGAATCTCGACAAGTCCATTGCTTTGCCCTCCTGTTTGACAGTCCGTACTGCTTGGAGGGGCCCTTTTCCTCTGAGGTGAGTGGAGTCCAAGTTAAAATATTTAGGTGTTCATATTCCTCTTGATCTTTCCCGCCTTTACTCTTTGAATGTGGAACCCTTGTTTTCCACATTTGGGACCCGGCTGCAGCTATGGAGGGGTCTTCCGCTTTCATTGTTGGGCTGGGTGAACCTTTATAATATGCTTATTGTTCCACAGTGGTTATATGTCTTTCAGGTTCTTCCTCTCTATCTGTCTCCCCATGATGAGAAGCGGCTCGAGCGTATGATTCAGCGGTTTCTTTGGATGGGAAAATGTGCTCGACTTCCCTATCGAAGGGTGAACTCCCCTTGGTATAAGGGGGGATTGGGGTTGTTAAATCTTTGTTTCTTGACTATTGCTTGTGGAATGCATCATATTAATGATCTTTTTTGCGCCACCTCCACATTTACTAATACTTCTTTAGAACTTTCTTGTTTTACCACTACTCACTTTAGTGCTTTTCTTCACTCAGCTTTACTTTCTAAATGGGGGCCTACACCCAGTGCATTGTTGCACTGTCCACTTAGGCGGGTCTGGCACTAGATTTGTAAATTTCATTCCCTCAGCTCTACTATCTCTCCCTTTTTACCGCTATGCTTTAATGCGATTTTCCCCCTGGGGTAGATAATGCTAGTTTTGTGCTCTGGAAAACAAGGGGGATTCGCTACTTGTTTCACCTAGTTGATGATGAGGGTCGGATAAAATCTTTCGATCAGCTCTGTGAGGAATTTGTTCTTCCTCCTACAGATGTCTCTGCCTATCTGCAGATCCAACATTTCCAATATTTCCTCCCTGACTTGTAGTCATCTTTCGACTTCCTGTAAGGAGTCATTGTCTACGGCATTTAACTTTGGCTCCCAACAGCCGTTACCACTAAAATTCCACCATAGACATTTGAAAGACGAATCCCCCTTGCTTGATTGTACTAGATTACGGGATGCTTGGGCTCATGATTTAAATGTGGAATTGTCTGAGGATGTGATCTTGAAAGCTATAAAAAAGTTACCGATTTATGGGAAATATACTGTATTTTGGGAAAAACATTATAAATTGGTTCTTCGTTTGTATATATCTCCTCGGCGAGTTCATGTGGCGGGATTCCATCCGACTGCAGCTTGCCAGCGTTGTAATGCCCCTGACGCTGGTCTAGGCCACATGTTCTGGACTCGTCCTTCTTTACAAGCCTTTTGGGACTCTATTTTTTTTTTTGTGGACCGTATCTGGAACATTTCTGTACAGCACTCAGCTTTAATGCTGTTTGGTGCCTCCTTACACTTCCATCCCCGTCGACCTGGGGCAGCAGCATTCTTCCGTTGGACTGTTTTGATGCCAATAAACTGTATCTTGATCAAGTGGATGGAGGTGGAGGCTCCTGACTATTCACTTTGGCGCTGTCACCTGATAACGCTCCTATCCTGGGAGTGCAGAAGTGTGCAAGATATTTCTTCATTACCTGGCCAGTCCTTCCAACACATTTGGGAACCTTTTTGGACCACTATGACGTCGGCGGCATGTGGTCGCCTCTTGAATTGTTAGCCTCATTGATTCTGTAACTCTGCTTTGTTTAGTGTTCTTTTGTCTAGGACAGTCCTGTTTCCTTTGTACTGAGTACTTCCTGCTGTATCAGTGTGTGGGGATGGGGGGAGGTTGCGGGGAGCGGTGGACTTGGGGGGAGGGTTGGGTTGATTAAGGGTGAAATCTTGAGCTGATCTTGTTTCACTTTATACTTCTGGTTCTGGCTGTTTTGTTGTGCTCAATAAAATACATTTGACATAAAATATAAATGTGGGTCTAAAGTATTCATCCAACCCACAAATTGTTCTAATTCATCCTGCAAACCATTCCAAAGGAAAAATATGTCATCCAGAAACCTTGCCTGCAATAAAATCTTTTAAAATTGGGCCGCTGACTATTGTCACAAGGAAGCCCCTGTGCCTGTTGGTCCCAGCCCAATGAAACCTGTTCCTGGGGTTAGGCAGGAAAAAATAAAACTATTTTTTAGGCATCTTAGACCTGTGCCTCAACCCAGAACAGGGAATAAGATAGATGCACATATTGGCAGAGACAAAGGTTACATCACTGAGCAACCAGTATCCCATTTATATTCACCTAGTCCTGGGATTAGAAAGGGTAAACCTGAATCAGGAAGAAATAATAAGCATGGTATCAAAGTTCCTGGGAGTTTTGCCAAGCAGGTTACACCTGGTTGCAAGTGAGGGACTGGTTTGGGGCAGCATACAACACATAGCAGCAAGCAGCTCATTAAGGAACAATCTACACCTGTTCATTATTATTTGAGCTCCAATATAAGTAGACAGGAGGAAGTAGCAAGGCAGCAGAAGCAGAACAGAGAGAAATGGAAAGACTTATTCCCAGAGAGAGGAGGAATCCAGCACTGCTCAAAAGACAGGTCACCCATTGTTCAGAATTTGGCTATAATTACCCAGAAGTTGAAATGACTGATTTACCTGACAGATTTATCTGATAGTAATGAAACTGGCCAGAAGAGTGCATGGAACTTGATAAAGCCAATTCTGAAGGTGCAGAGAATCTAATGGAAACTGACTGTGAATAAAATAAGGATGTGCTAAATTTTTTGAAGGAGAACAGCAGTATGCACATATTTAAGTGTACCTAGGCTGTTTTGGCAGAAATCCATGATTGTTTGTTTGCCTAACTGTTGCTAGCTGCATGAAGAGAGGGAAACTTATGCTACTATCTGTTTTGGAACACTAGAACCATTTTGAAACCCTCAGAGCTATTTGGAAAGTAATTAAAGAAAGGGTTTTTTTTTTTCCTTTGGAAGTTGTATAAGCTGAAGTGGCACAGGATTGCAGTGAACTATAATTGTGTTCCTGGCTAGGGTCCTATTTGGGGAGGGACCATAGCCAATTGTCATTGTGGGAGGAGGTCCCTTTCTGCCCCTGGCTAATGAAGAAAAAACTCCAAGAGGCAAGCCAGGCAAAGCACTGCAGTTGAAGAAAACTAAAAATTGAAAAAGTTTGAAGATTAGATTTATTGTGTGCCTGGTCTGGGAAAGTTTGGTGCCCAGCTGGATGTAGTGTGGACAAAAAACTTGCCTAAGGGTAGGCACAGGCTCTGTAGGCCAGAATTGGAAACCATTTTGTTTGAACTTAACACTGATGAAAGCATTGAATGATTTTGATGAGAAACTGTGTATTTGAATCCTGTCTGTGGAGATGGCTTACCTTTTTGAATTTTTTGTTGAAATTATCTGCTTCTCCTATGTTTATAGTTTTATTAAAATTTTATATAATCACCTATTCAAGATGAATTGTCTGGAATGTTTTATCTATCTTTTTACAAATAAAATCCATTTATATAGGAGACTTTGGAGAGACATTAAAAACTTTATTATACTATTTGTACTTCTGCAAAAGGTGTATGCATTTTTATTTTATACTTTACAAGAACAAGAGCAAAATAAATATCAATATTCTACCTCAAAACTGGGAGTCATGTTTTATCCATTTATGTCATTTCATTGACCTGTACCTGACAAGAGGGTAGGCAGGCAGACAGGTGACAGGTGGCCATTTTGGAAGTAAAATCAGGTTGTAAATAGGTCCATGTCACATGCAGGACATGAGACAGAGGTTATGTTACCCATGGGTCCAGAAAAAGGGTGTTGTTGGGGGGGGAGGGGTTTACAACACAAGCTTTGTAATAATAAAATTGTTTATTGGCACTGAACCTGCATAAAGTCACTGCTGCTTTTAAGATTCATTTTATTGGCACTGAATCTGGATAAGGTGTCCAGTTCACAGGAAGTGTGTTTGGTGCTGACCACTTCCTGGAAGGCACCCTGATCAGCTCTGTGGCGTGGAGGGGAGGGAGGCTCCTCATCCTCTCCATCTGGTAGCTGTTGATAGTGTTGCTGTGTGGGGTCTGGCAGTGGCTGCCTTTTTCTGAGGGCAAGATTGTGCAGCATGCAGCAAGCTATGAAGATCTGAGCCATCTTCTGAGGTTGATACAGCAACTGTCCCCCTGACTGATCAAGGCATCTAAACCAGTTCTTCAGCTGGGCAAAGGTCCACTCTATTATGGTCATCTGTTCTATTCCTCCTCTGCAGGACTTTGAGGGTGGACAATAGGTGTCATAAGCCACACTTTCTGGGGATACCTTCTGTCACCTATTGAACAGAGAGATAAAGAGAGAGAGAGGGAGAGATGGTGAGTGGCAGTGATTTGCAGGTGACCTGCTGGAGTGGAAGATTGGTAGGAGTTTGCAGGAAGACAGTATTGGGAGAGGAGGGATAGGGTTGCTGTGTCCCTGTGGTGCTTACCTAGCAGCCAACTGCCATTGAATTCCCCTTGGGTGGCTCTCCTGTATATGCCTGAATGCTGCAGGATGTAGGCATCATGGGTGGACCCGGGGTATCTGGTACACACATCGAGGGGGGTCTCAGAGCAATGTGGATACAGTCTACCACACCTATAACTGAGAATTGTGCAACATTATAGAACTCAGCCATGGTGCCCTGCAGGGCCTGGGGGTTGGTGAAGAGGGAGATGTAGTGATGGGTGTGGGTGAGGAAGGCTTGGAGGAACTGAGTTAGGCACTTGGATATGGCAGGCTGAGTGAGGTCAGTGTATGCAGCAAGGACAGACTGGAAGCTCCCAGTGGCCAGGAATGTGAGGGCTGCAGTGACTTTAAGGTCAATGGGTATAGGGTTGTTCCTACAGGTGGGTGCCTGCAGGAGGGATTGAAGCTGCACACAGAGATCCTGGATGATGGTCTTATCAAATCTGTATCTTTCTAGACACTGCTGGTCTGTCAGGCCTAGAAACAGGAGCAAGCCCTGAATACTCTCCTGTGGTGTTGTCTCCGATGCAGCGTTTCATTATCTCTCTCATCCTCTTGTAGCAGGATCTCAGCTACCACCAGAGCGTTCAGATCTTCCATTTCACACAGAGGTGCAGTACACTACCACCTTCCAAACAAAACACAGCAAATTAGAATCTCAACAGTCCCCAGGCAGTCAGGCCACTCCCTCCCCCCCTGAGACAAATACAGGTGGGAAACTCATCACTCACTACTCTACAGCTCCTGACACAGGATACAGACAGAGACAACACAACTACAGAGACCAAGGTGAGTGTGTAAGATGAAATAGAAGGTAGATCAAGAGGTGAAGATACAGATAGGAAGTAGTAGAGATAGGAAAGGGGTTTTGCAGGAGTCTGTGAGGTGTGGGGAGAGAAACGGGTGTGCAAAAGAAGTAGGGTAGGTCACATACAGATCGGGACAGGAATGAGGAAGCAAAGTCTCATCCATTACCTGTGCAGATTCAGACAGAAGAAAGTCAGCTTTTTCTAGCTGCACTGAATCAGGACCAGCTTAGACGATTTTCAGGGAGGTCTAAGTGTATGCAGCAGTTGGAACACACAGAGCAAATTACTGTGATTTTGGTTATCATATTTGTGCGTTCCCACCATATATCCGCCCTCGGAATGCCCACGGACCACCTCCATTTTGTAAGACCTACAATACACTTAATAAGGAGTTGGACGTAGCTTTGGTCGGCTTTAAATTATCGCTTCTTGGACGAATTGCGCTGTAGTTCATCCAACTGCTGCCTTAGGCCACTTTTTTGATGTTTATTATTATTATGAGCCCCATAGCAAATAAAATAAAGTTTAAAGTAAAACATTTTGATCCAATGATGATAGTGGCTCATACGAAGAACGTATGAATACCAATTCTGAAATGCTTACTGAGGATCTATAAAATATATTTATGAGATTTACTACTCATAAACATATTTTATAGACTAGTTACCCAGTCAAAGAAATTGATTAGATTTGTCTGACAAGATCTGCCTCTAGTGAATCCACATTGCCTCTGGTCCTGTAATCCATTGAAATCCAAAAAGTTTACTATTCTCTGTTTTAAATGTTTCCATTAATTTACCGTATTTTTTGCTCTAAGATGCACCTGACCATAAGATGCACCCACCTATAGAGGAGGAAAAACCAAGAAAAATAAATTCTAAACCAAATGGTGTGCCCTGTACCCTGTCCCCCCTCTGGTGGTCTAGTGGTAGGCTGGGACAGGGTACAGGACACGTCTAATGGTAGGCATGAGTAGTAGCAGTCTGACAGCCAGCTAGCCCCCAGCCAGCCAACCCAAGCCAGCCAACCCAAAACCCCAAGCCAGCCAGCCCCAGCCAACCAGACCCAAAGTAAAGGCAAAGACAAAGGCAAAGTCAGCCCCCCCTCGTAACTTTGTTCCCCATCCCGGCGATCCAGCACGCTTTCCACATTTCTGCCTCAGTTCCCCTGCTTTCTTCCGGCAGCGGCGGCAGCACAGCAGTGCAAGAGGCAACTGCGCGCTTTATGCATGCCTGCTTGGTCCCTCGCTGCATTCTGAATGGCTGCCTGTCAGTTCTCGCAGGGAACTGAAACAGGAGCACGGATAATGTGCTGGACTGGTGGGTTGGTAAAAATGGTACAGGTTTGGGTGTTTTTTATATTCGCTCCTTAAGACGTACCCTTATTTCCACCCCCTTTATGGGGGTGGAAAAAGTGTGTCTTATGGAGTGAAAAATACAGTACTTACCACAGAAGTCAGAATTACGGGCCTGTAGTTCCTGATCTCTTCATTGTTTCCACTTTTGTTGGGAGGGACCATATACATCCTTTTGACTGGAGACCATACCTGACTCTAGAGAACCATTGAAAGGTCAGCCAGCAGAACCGCAAGAACTTCCCTAAGTTTCTTCAGTACCTTCAGATGTACACCATTTGGCCCCATCGCTTTGTCCACTTTTAATTTAGCTAGCTCCTCAGGAATACAGTGCTCTAAAAATTATTCAGGGCCTACCATATCTCCATCCCTATTTGTGGCTGTCTTCTGCAGCTGCTCCTAGCACTTTAGCCGTGTACACAGAACAGAAATATTTGTTAAGCAATTCAGCTTTATCTTTATCAGCTTCTGTATATTCCTCCCCTTCATCTTTGAGTCTCACAATGTCACTTTTGCACTTCTGCCTTTGTAAAAATTGTCTTGTTCCCCCAATTTACCATGTTGGCTAGTTTTTATTCTATTTTCTTTCCTGACTACTTGACCAGCCTCTCAACATTTTCAGATATTTTTGTCTGTCTTCCTCTTTCTGTGATCTTTTGTACTTTATGAAAGCTATCCTCTTTTTCCTTACTTTCTCAGTTACTTTTGAGAACCAAAGGGGCCTTCTATTCCCCTTACTTTTAATTACTTTCCTTACAAAATGGGTTATACCCTTATAATATCTCATTTTAGCTTTGCCCACTCCTTTCCTATTTCTTTCAGATATTTCTGTCCAGATACTATAATAACTCCTTGATATAATCCCCCTTATGAACAAAGTTAATTCTTTTAAAGTCTCAAACCTTTGCTTTCAAATGAGTCCGCTATACAACTGTCTTAATATTAAACCACACCACATGGTGATCACTGTATACCAAATGATCACCTACTATAACATCAGAAACATTTTCCACGTTTGTAAGCACTAAATCTAGTATAGCCTTATCCTGCATCGATTCCACTATCAACTATTGGAACAGTTCTCCTTGTAGAGAATACAGGATCTCCTTATTTATTTATTTAAATATTTATTCAATTTTCTATACCGTTCTCCCAGGGGAGCTCAGAACGGTTTACATGCATTTATTCAGGTACTCGAGCAGTTTTCCCTCTCTGTCCCTGCAGCTCACAATCTATCTAACGTACCTGGGGCAATGGGGATATTAAGTGACTTGCCCAGTGTCACAAGGAGCAGCGCGAGTTTGAACCCACAACCTCAGGGTGCTGGGGCTGTAGCTTTAACCACTACACCGCACTCTCCCCTTACTTCTAGGAGACCCTGCAGTAGGGAAACCCCAATCAATATTTTGCATATTAAAATCACATATTAGTAGTACTTCCCGTTTTATTGCTATATTTTGAATGTCTTCTATTAAATCTCTGTTCATTTCTTCTGTCTTCCATTCCCTCTTTCCAGATTGACCCATAGTGCCTCTTCCTTACCCTGTAGGTCCTGCAATTGTGTGGCTTTAATATGATCTTTAACGTATAATGCCACACAATATCCTTTTCTTCATACCCTGTCCTTCCTGACCAGATTATAGCCCGGTATAACTATATACTAGTCATGGTTCTCCATGAACCATGTCTTGGCGATTGCCACTAAATCCAAATAAGCCTCTTCCAACACAACCTCTACATTCAGAAACTTGTTTCCCATACTTCAAGAATTAGTATATACTTCTTTCCAGACATTGTTTCTTTTTTCCCATGTATGTAGAAATATTTAATGACTCACTTGCCTGTGGGCTTATACTTACCTATGGGTTTTGATCAGCCAGCCCTAATAATTCTACTTTAAAACCCTATTCAGTATGTTAGCCAGTATGCTGATGAAGACACTTCTTCCCTTCTTTGATAGGTGCACACCATCCCTGCAGAACACAGATAGCCCCCTCTTTAAGTGCAGGATAAGTGACCACAAATATAGTAACCTAGTAAATGATAGCAGATAAAGATCTGAACGGTCCATCCAGTCTGCCCATAAGTTATACCCATTAAAAAATACATGATTAACTTGTCTCCTCTTTGATATTTCTGGGCCATAGACTGTAAAGTCTGGTATTGTCCTAGATTCCAAATGCTGTAGTTGCTGTCAAAACCATTCTAGCCTATTAAACCACGTGGTGTGGTTTAATATTAAGACAGTTTTATAGAGGACTCATTTGAAAGCAAAGGTTTGAGACTTTAAAAGAATTAACTTTGTTCATAAGGAGGATTATATCAAGGAGTTATTACAGTATCTGGACAGAAATATCTGATCACACAAACTTACTGGTGAAAAAATGCTTTTACATGCTGTGGAAGCTAAGGACTATTAAAAAATACTTTGACATAACATCCTTTAGGTTACTGGTGCAGTCGCTGATCCTGTCCATCCTGGACTACTGCAACATCGTCTACCTGGGCATCCCACAAAAAACAGTAAAAAAATTGAGATTAGTGCAGAACACTGCAGTTCTCTAAATCTTCGGAATGAGAAAAAGACCACATTAGCCCTTACTATAAAAAATTGCACTGGCTACCAATGGAAGCACGAATACTGTTCAAATTTGCATGTATTTGTTTCAAACAAGTCTGGGGTCTAGCACCTTCCTACCTGCAAACACACTTCATTCTACAAAACCTCACATGAACAACCAGAAACAAAAACATCTTTGCATACCCAAAGATCACAGGCTGCAAATACAAAGCCTTTCTGGACAGAACCTTCATGTTCCAAGCAAACAGACAGCAATCCTGGCTGGGAAACTGCATAAATGAAGCCAAACAGACCTACAACGCATTCCGAAAATCAATTAAAACCACTCTATTCGACAAATTAATTGCCTAAACAGATGACCTTCTCTCACTATGTTAATTCCCCGCTGCAAACCCTGATGTAATCTCTCCGGTAACTCTAATATCTCATGTATTCCTTCCCCATGTAACTCCAATTTCTTATGTAACATTTCTCTGTAATTCGCTGATTGTCCAGCCTTCTTTCAATGTGAACCGCCTAGAAGTCATTTGACTATGGCGGTATAGAAAAATAAAGTTATTATTATTATTATCCAACCATCCTGTTGTTTGCAGGACATCTACCATAAAGTCTGGCCAGTAACATCCTTCTGTTCGATATTAGTAGTGTTCACATTGATGACCACCCCAGTCCATCCATATATGGAACACAGACCATGCAGGTCTGTCCAATACAAGCCTTAGTTCTTTAATTTACATCCTTCATTTTCTAATTAGAGATCCTCTATTTTTATCCCATGCTTTTTTGAATGCATAGAAATATGTATAAAATAAACTGAAACCCCCAAGAAGCCAGATTCTGCATGCAGCACAACACCAGGACTACAGAGAGAGACAGGTTTCCTCTAGTACAGTGCAAGTTATCAAAAGAGACATATTCCAATCATTAAAATTAAAATAAAAAATATTTTTCCTATCTTTGTTGCCTGGTAATTTTATTTTTACTGATCATGCTGGTCCTTGACCTTGGTTCTCCTTTACTCAGTGTCCAGGGCCTCCTATCCATTTGGTATTTCCATTCTCACAGTATAATTTCTTCACTTCCTCTCCTACACACATCGTTGTCACCATTCACATTCAACTTTCTTCCATTTTCTGCGCCTTCTCAAATCTAGTTTTCCATAACTTTCCTTTCTCTCCCCTCCATCCATGTGAGGCAAATCCTTCTTCTCTATTTCCTTCTTTTTCCATTCATCCATGTGCATTTCTTCCCTTTTCCCTCTCTTTTCCCTTCCATCTATGTATCACATTTCCCCTCTTTCATCCTTTCCCTTTTATTTATTGGCATCTCCTCCCCCCACCTCCTTTTCCCTTCCATCCATATGCTCTCTCTTCTTCCCTCCTATTCCATCTATGTACATCTGTTTTCTTCTCTCTTTTCTTTTATCAATGTACATCCCATTCATCTTTCTCTTCTTTTTCCTTCCATTCATGTACATCTCCTTGGTGGGTCAGATACAAAATTGCTGTGAAAAGGGTAGGTTTAGAAAATTATTAAAGACGCAGCTATTTGTAGATGCTTTTTTTTGTTACATTTGATAAAGTTGATGAACTATCCATGATCTTTTTTATGTACATTATAGTATTTCCTTAAACCTTGTTTTTATGTTTATTTTACTATATGTTTATTTGACTATGTATTTCTTTTTATTATGTGTTCATTTTAAATACTGTGTATGTAAATTATGTAAACCGTTTAGTTTTAAATGGTATATAAAATTTTTAAAATAAATAAATAAAATCTCCTCCCTTTTTCTTTTCTTCCCTCCCATCCATTTCCTCCTCTTGCCCCTTCCCCTACATTCTTGTGCAGTATTCCCCCTATTTTTCCTACTCTCTTCTTTTCACACTATCAGAGAGAGGTGACACTGAACAATCTCCCCACCTCCCTTAGTCCAATATTGTTCTCTATTTTACTACTACTATTTATCATTTCTACAGCACTGAGAGACTGTATATTCAACATGCAATAGACAGTCCCTACTTAAAAGGGCTTACAATCTAATTTGAACAGACAGATAGAACATATAGGGGTTGGGGAGTTTCTTGCAGAGATAGAAACATAGAAACATAGAAAATGATGGCAGAAAAGGGCCATAGCCCATCAAGTCTGCCCACTCTATTATCCCTCCCCATACTACCCTCCAAGGGGTCACTCAGAGGTGGCATCACCTCTACACTATCCTCGTAGAGATCCGACATGGGCATCCAATTTTTTCTTAAAATCTTGTATGTTGTTAGCCACGATCACCTGCTCCGGGAGTTCATTCCAACGGTCCACCACTCTTTCTGTGAAGAAGTACTTCCTGGTATCCCCATGAAATTTCCTGCCCCTGATTTTCAGCGGATATCCTCTTGTGGCCGAGGGACCTTTGAGAAGGAATATGTTGTCTTCCACCTCTATGCGACCAGTGATGTACTTAAATGTCTCAATCATGTCTCCCTTCTCCCTGCGCTCTTCGAGAGAGTATAGCTGCAATTTATGCAGCCTGTCCTCGTATGAGAAATCTTTGAGCCCCAAGATCATCCTGGTGGCCATGCGCTGAACCGACTCAACTTTCAGCACATCTTTACGGTAGTGTGGCCTCCAGAATTGCACACAGTACTCCAGATGAGGTCTCACCATGGTTCTGTACAATGGCATTATGACCTCCGGCTTCCGGCTAACAAAGCTTCTACGGATACAACCCAGCATTGTCTAGCCTTGGATGAAGCCTTTTCTACTTGAATGGATGTTTTCATGTCTCCACTAATGATCACCCCTAAATCCCTCTCTGCTGCGGTCCTAGCCAAGGTCTCGCCATTCAGTGTGTATGTTCTGCACGGATTATTGTTGCCAAGGTGCATAATCTTGCATTTTTTCACATTGAAGCCCAGCTGCCAGGTCGTGGACCAGTGTTCTAGTAAAAGCAGGTCTTGCTTCATGCTCTCTGACAAATCATTTTTACTTACAGTGTTACATAATTTGGCATCGTCGGCGAATAATGCTATTTTACCTTGAAGCCCCTGCGTCAGGTCTCCTATGAATATGTTGAAAAGGATCGGACCCAGGACCGAGCCCTGCGGTACTCCACTGGTCACCTTCGACGTTTTAGAGAGGGTACCGTTAACCAACACCCTCTGAAGTCTACCACTTAGCCAATCGTTGACCCATGCAGTTAGTGTTATACCTAGTCCCATTGATTTCATTTTGTTCAATAATCTACGGTGGGGGACGCTGTCAAAAGCTTTACTGAAGTCCAAGTACACGATGTCCAGGGACTCTCCCTGGTCTAGCTTTCTAGTTACCCAGTCGAAGAAGCTGATAAGATTGGATTGGCATGACCTACCCTTGGTGAAACCGTGTTGGTGGGAATTGCGTAATTCTCCTCGTTCAGGATAGTGTCTAATTTGCATTTGATTAGCATTTCCATGAGCTTACTCACCATTGAAGTGAGACTCACCGGCTGACTTGGCCATATATTTTATTCTAGCCTCTTTTTCCTCTGAGCGTTTGTAGGAAATGAATGCTCGCTTCTTGTCTTTGATGAGATCTGATATCTCTGCAGTGAACCATTGAGGTCTCTTATTCTTTCGCCATTTACTTCCCGATTTAATGTAGTGGTCTGTTGCTGTGTGTAGGGTAGATTTCAAGGTTGACCACATAGCCTCCACATCATTGGTCACCGCTTGGTGTTGCAGTGCCTGACGGACAAAATCTCCCATGCGTTTAAAGTCTGTGCCTCGAAAGTTGAGTACTTTTGTTGTCGTGCCTGATCTAGAGAAACCTCTTCTGAGGTTGAACCATATCACGTTGTGGTTGCTGGAGGCTAGCTTATTGCCTACCAAGACCTCAGAGATGCTTTCTCCATTGGTGAGTACCAGATCCAGTATCGCCTGGGCCCTAGTAGGCTCCAACACCAATTGCTTGAGTCGCGCTCCCCTTATGGAGGACAATAGCCTTCTGCTGCTGGTAGATGCTGAAAGTGCTTTCCAATCTGCATCTGGCATATTGAAATCCCCTAGCAGTACCATATTCACCCGTAAGGTGATATTCTCAATGTCGTTGATTAATGCAGTGTCCTTGTCTTCCTGCTGTCTTGGAGGTCTGTATATTACACCAAGGTACAGGCATTTTTCGTTGCCTCTGGCCAGGTTAACCCAGAGGGATTCCCCGGTGTACTTGATATCTGTGATTCTCGTAGTTTTGATGCCTTCTCTGGTGTATAGTGCCACCCCTCCCCCTACCTTGCCCTCTCTGTCTTGACGAAGCAAGTTGTAACCCAGTATAGCCATATCCCACCCATTAGAGTCCGTGAACCAAGTCTCAGAAACTGCTACTACATCCAGGTCAGCAGTCATTATTTCGGACTCTAATTCCAGAATTTTATTGCCCAGACTGCGTGCATTAACATACATAGCCCTCCATACCCTATGGCTGCTAGGCTCCCGAGGGGAGTTTCCCATCTGAATTGATGTGGCACCTAAAGAATCATTTGCAAGGTGAGTACTTACCTCGGGCACAGAAGTGGAGTAGCGACTCCCCTCCTTCAGATAGTTGCTTACTATACCAGTACCCTCCCCCAACTTACCTAGTTTAAAGCCCTGTGAAGCAGCTGGGCCAATCGGTGTCTGAAGACATTCTTACCTCTACTGGTTAGATGGAGTCCGTCTGGTCCCTGAAGTCCCTGAAGTGCCTCTCCGTGGTCTAGGAATCCAAAGTTCATCTCCCTGCACCAACAGCGTAGCCACTCGTTGGTCCTCTGGATACGGACATAGAAATCTTGCATGATGGACATAGAAATATTTGAGAGCCCCTTTTCTTTCTTTTTCTCACTGTCTCTCTATCCCTCCCTAAATCCAGCATTTCCCCTCAAACCTACCCATCTTTCCTTCAACAGCCATCATCCACCGCTACTGTGCCTCTGAATCTTGATGTACAAAAACACAACATAAAAAGGAGCAGGCCCAACATCAGCGGTAGCACAAGTGTAAAGGAGCCTTCGAGCTTATATGCTAATGAAGACCTTGCTGATCTACCCCCTCAGATGCAATACACATCAGAAGGAGAGGGACCAGCAGGCTCTTCGTGGGTGCATAGACTCAGAGGCTCCTCTATGCTTATGGTACTGCTGATGCCAGGCCTACTCTGTTTTCATTGTGTTCCTGTACATTGGGACTCAGAGGCACTGTAACAGTGGGTGGCAGCTATAGAAAACAGACATGGGGATCAGCTCTGTGATCTGATGGCTCTCCTCCTGTAGTCAGTTGGCCTCCTTCATTCAGGGTTTTGCTGATAAAACTTAGGTGTCAAGTCCAATTTTTCTATCACCAAGTTTCCAAGTTTTATTTAAAATTTGATAATTCGCTTATCAGTTTTCTATTGCTAAAATAATTAGGGATACATTTAACAAGACACATGGACGTACATGAAATGTAGGGAGAGAGGGAAGAACTACATAGCAGATAGAAAAGGAAGACAAAAAAGTTCAAACAAGGGGTGGGACCCAACTGAAATAAAAATTAGTAAGCAAAATCTATAAAAAAGTACTGCTACATAAAAAAAAGTTTTTAGCTTAGATTTAAATTGTTCTAGTACGGTTTCCTCACGTAATTGAGTAGGCATAGTATTCCAAAGCATAATAGCTAAAACCGAAAAGATGGTTGAACATGTTGTTTCAGTGAAGGAATAGATAACAAATGTTGATTATTTGAGCTTAGGGTTCTTGAATGGGTGTACGGAAAAAGGAGTCTGTTAATGAATTCAAATACCCATCTACTATCAAATACCGAACAAGAACTAAACCTCTAATTTCAGATCCCCACACGATAAACAAACAGGTTCTGCCTTCAGCCCTCTTATTGGTTCTCCTAGATCTCACCATGAAGCCACCTTCTTGGCTCCTTCTTCTCTTACTCTGCTCATTTACCAACACTACTCACTGCCTGAAACCTCTCTCCCCCCCCCCCCCCCCAATTTACTTGACTCAACAAATGTCAGTAATACTTGCCCTAGCCTCAGAATCCCCGTGCTAGTGCGCACCAGAAATCACCCCTTTAAAAAAAAAAAATCCCAGGAGTTAACTACTCCTCTTTAAAGCCCATTCCTCCTGCCAATCTACCCAACCTCACCTCTGACTCTCTTACCCCAGTTCCAACACTCTACTGTAACACCAGATCAGCTTGCAACAAGACCCAAATACTAAAGGACCTACTTGAGGACTTTGATCCTGGATTCCTATGCGTCACAGAATCATGGATCGAAAAAGATGATTTATTCACACAAAATGAACTCTGCTCCTATGGTTACCATGGCCTCTTTTCTCCCAGAATAAACCAGAAAGTAGGAGGCCTGGCACTCCTCTATAAATCATAAATCTTGTTACTATACCGGCCACCAACCCCCTGGAATGAATCCTTCAAACTCATCCTTGAGACCATAGCAAGTGCCTTCCTAAAATTTCAGAGACTACTGATCACTGGCGATATTAATCTCCACCTAGATGATAACACCAGCAAGGATGCAACCGAATTCAACAACTTCCTCACTTCTCTAGGTTTCCCCTCTCCTGTGTCCTCCCCAACCCACGAAAAGGGGCACACACTAAACATCATCAGCTTTCTTGACCTGACCGAGCACAAAACTTCTGCCAAAGATGTTCATTGGGAACATATTCCTTGGTCCGATCACTTTTTAGGTGCTTTCTGCCTCCCCATTTTCATGAATTGGTCACAGTTTAGCTATATTAACATTAAGCATATGATATATACTATAGTAACAAAAACAAAACAATTCCACCCTGTGCCACAAATCCTATTACCTTCCGCAAAAAAATTGCGAGTGAACTGTTCTGGACCCAATTTCTCAACCAACTTCCCTCTTGTCCTAAGCCTGTTGACCCAGAATCCAACTGGCACAACTGGGTAAGCCTCTCCGATACTACCTACAGTGCTCTTGCCCCTTTATCTACTAAATCTATCTCCTACTCCCATAAGGCCCCTTGGTATCTTCCGTACCACAGAGAACTGAAGCAGAAATTTCGAGCACTGGAGCGTAAATGGAAAAAATCCAACTCCCCATCAGATAGACAATCCTGGAGGGTCAATATCAAGTTCTATAACTCAGTACTAAAAAAAGCAAGGAAGAACTTCTATGGTAATAAAATTTCCAGATCCAGCAACCAGAGTAGTACACTATTTAACATCTGGCACACCTTAACTTCTAAAAAACAATTCCACCATTCCCTTCATCAGCAGATGACCTAGCAAAATTCTTCAACGAAAAGATCACTACCATAAGGAGCTCATTTCCTCCAGCAGTCTCTTACAATTCTCTGGCCCCCAATGACTCAAACCCTATCTCCGCAGACAGATCCTGGACTGCTTTTGAATTTGTATCCGAACCCCAGATCTCTAAACTCTGTCTCAAACTGAAATCCTGCAAATGTGCCCTGGATCCATTCCCTTCCTACCTATACGAGAATATTCCCGCATAAGCCATCTCATTCCTCAACAGACTTATAAACTCTACTTTACTATCGGGCCTATTCTCCGCAGAAATGGGACATATTGCCTTGTCCCCATTACTGAAAAAAGCTGATCTTGACCCTTGCTCACCTTCTAATTACCATCCCATAGCAAATATCCCTCTCCTGACCAAAATGCTAGAGGCCATCATTTCCACCCAGCTCTCATCTTACCTAGAGAGATTCTCCATTCCATTTACCAATATGGCTTCAGACCCAACTTCAGAACCAAATCCCTACTGGTCTCATTAATTTCAAAGGTGCAACAATTACACTCTCGTAATAAGTTTGCTGTTCTATTACAATTCGATCTCTCTGCAGCTTTTGATGTCGTCCACCACGATATTCTAATTTATCAACTTTCCGAGATAGGCATCGACCTCCAGTCTTAGAGTGGTTCTCAAACTTCTTACGTTCCTGCTCCTACACTGTCAACACAAATGGCACCACTTCTGCTCCTTGGAAACCGACTTGCGGAGTCCCGCAGGGATAACCCCTATCCCCTATTCTCTTCAACATCTACATGTCTTCCCTGAAACTTTTCCATCTATCTTCCCTTGAAACAATCTATACATATGCTGATGACATCCTTGTCTTTTGAGACAGACTTGAACCTTACCAACCTCTCTAAGAACATAACAGCTTGTATAACGAAACTCCAATCCTGGTCCCTCTCAGTTCAAATGAAACTGAATGAGTCAAAAACGAAACTACTCTGGCTCGGCCCAAAATTAGAACAGCTGCCTACCCTCTTCGCACTGCCCTCTGGCGCCACACTGCAGCTTGAGTTCAAGCAAAGTTCTAGGCATCATTATCAACTCTTCTCTTTCCTTCAACGACCACCTCAACTCCTTGGTAAAATCATGCTTTTTTAGCCTCCACCTGCTGAGGAAAGTGAGATCCTGCTTCCACTAACAACATTTTGCCATCCTTGTTCAATCCATCATCCTTTCCATACTAGACTATTGTAATTCCATCTATCTAAGTCTAACTAAAAAAAACTCTTCAAAAACCTCAACTAATTCAGAACACTGTGGCCAAGTTGATCTTCACAAAAAACGCAAATTTGATCATGTTTCCCCACTTCTGTCCAAACTCCACTGGCTCCCAGCAATTTCCAGGGTTCATTTTAAATGTGCCTGCCTAGCTTTTAAGATCCTACATGGCATCCACCCTCCCCTAATCCCACTATCTTGGAACTCCTTGTGTCCTGACACCACCAGGTCCACCCAAAAACTTAAACTATCCTTCCCCTTGCTAAAAGGTATCCTATATGCGGGAAAATTGGAAAAATCTCTCTTCTTCAGAATCACAGGGCTTTGAAATAGTCTTACTGCCCCACTACAGAATCAGGGCTCCTTCCAACTATTCCGTAAGCACCTGAAAACTAAGGCTTTTCACAAAAATGTAATGCTCTTCCTCCCCCCCCCCCGTACTCAGCCTCCAAACCCATTATGTTATTCCTTCCTATATTAAGCTCTTGTAAACCATGCCGAGTTCTATAATTATGGAGAGGATGCGGTTTAGTTTAGTTTATATGTGCTTTAAAGGTGGTTAAGGGACTGGAGGAGTTGCTGTACAATGTGAGGCTAGAGAAACTGGGCCTCTTCTCCCTTGAAAAGAGGAGACTGAGAGGGGATATGATCGAAACATTCAAGATATTGAAGGGAATAGACAGTAGAGAAAGAGAGATTGTTGACCCTCTCCGAGATGGAGAGAACGAGAGGGCACTCTCTAACGTTAAAAGGGGATAGATTCCGTACACACGTAAGGAAGTTCTTCTTCACCCAGAGAGTGGTAGAAATCTGGAACGCTCTTATGCGCTGTTATGGTGGAAAGCACCCTCCAGGGATTCAAGAAAAGGTTAAATAAGTTCCTGCTGAACCAGAACTTACACAGGTAAGGCTAGACTCAAATAGGCACTAAGGCTAGACTCAAATAGTCTAGCAGACTGCTGGGCACAATGGACCACTGAGCAGTAATTCTTATGTTCTAACAGGATCTTATGTTCTTAACAGGGAAATTAGGAGCCAATGGGCCTTAATCAAATGTACACTATATATATATGATCCCGAGTGGTATAGAATACAATATCAAATATAAATAGCAAACTCCACTCAATAGGAGAAGTGCACTATACAGGAAAAGGCCGCAGAGATGGAGCCTACGCACAGTCATAGACTGGGAAATTCAGTGTAGCTTATCATCTCCTAGCTCCAATCATTGGCCTAAAAACCTGTTTTTAGGCCAACAGGTTTTTAGGCCAATGATTGGAGCTAGGAGATGATAAGCTACGCTGAATTTCCCAGTCTATGACTGTGCGTAGGCTCCATCTCTGAGGCCTTTTCCTGTATAGTGCACTTCTCCTATTGAGTGGAGTTTGCTATTTATCATGAATCAAATGTGGCATAACATGATCATATCCCGGAAGAGGTGGTGGAAACAGAGACTGAATTCAAGGGGGCCTGGGATAGGCATGTGAGATATCTCAGAGAGAGAACGTGATAATGGTTACTGCGGATGGTCAGACTAGATGGGCCATTTGGTTTTTATCTGCCATCATGTTTCTATATTTCCTAGCATTTGCAATCAGCTTTATTGCAGTGTTTTGGATATTTGAAGATCTGGCACCGGGGGTTTGCTGAGCCCTTGGGTAAAGTATAGATGGAAAGAAATAGGACGCTTCAAAGTTAGCTACATATAATGTTGCAAGAAAAAGGAGCAAAAGAAACTCCCATTTTTCATAATAAGATCTATAGCAAAAAAAATCATTCATATATAACATCAATTGGGCAAGTTCTCAGTCTTTTTGTTTTGTGTTTTTGAAATTGTATTGTTTAACTGAAAATGTTTCAGAACATAAAAGAAAAAGAGGGCATTCGGAAAAGCTGAAAGGGGACAGATTCAAAACGAATGCTAGGAAGTTTTTCTTTACCCAGCATGTTGTGGACATCTGGAATGCGCTTCCAGAGGGCGTAATAGGGCAGAGTACGGTGCAGGGGTTCAAGAAAGGATTGGACAATTTCCTACTGGAAAAAGGGATAGAGGGGTATAGATAGAGGGCTACTGCACAGGTCCTAGACCTGTTGGGTCACCGCGTGGGTGGACTGCTGGGCACGATGGACCTCTGGTCTGACCCAGTGGAGGCATTTCTTATGTTCTTATGTTATGGACCGCCCAGAACTGTCGGTGGTGGCGGTATACAAGAAAATAAATTATTATTATTATTATTCTTTCAAATATAGCTTGCATCACTCTTAGAGCACCAACTGGAAGGATTCTGGAATTTAATGATGCAACATCTAAGTAACCAAGAGTCATGTGGTATGGTCCCCAAATCTTGTAACAATCACAATGAATGGGATGCATCCTGCAACTAGTATTTAACTAAAATTGATTATGAATGCAGATGGCAATCCAAAAATTTAGACATTATCACAATGAATTCCTAATGGACATTAAAGGGATTTTAAAATGATTTTAAAGGGATTTATGAACAAAATAAATTTTAGGTATTATTGCATGGAGTTCTTGCAAATTATATACAGTATAAGGTTTCGCTTTATAGGATGGGGTATTCTCTTTATATAGTCTATCAGATACAATCAGTACAGCAAGCATTTCTGACAAATTATTTTGTAGTACAATCAGTACATACCTTTAGGCTCTCTTCTGAATGATATAATAGTTGTGTGCATAACATAAAAAGGTATGGCTTCTGGTTATCATACTAAGTACATTAAATACATGAGTACTTTATAACTGTTCTATACTCAGTATATGAAATGGACTATCCTCGCAAGTATGCTTTTATTGAGTTTATTTTACTTGGAGGATACCTCATGGTACCTTACCAGACCAATTAGAGGTGTTCTTGTAGAGAAGAATATGTTGTATGTAATAGTAATCTAGGAATGTATTATATTGCATCCTTAATTGAACCTTTGCCTTTTATCTTATATTCCCACTAGTGTCTAAGCCCATTACATTAACAGGTGCTAGAATATATGTCTGTATGTCTTTTTTTGTCTCTCTCCCTCCCGCTGTCTATCTTTCTTTCTTTCTATCTCTCTCCCTCCCGCCATCTGTCTTTCTTTCTGTCTGTCTCTCTCCCTGGCTCCTTGTCTGTCTGCCTTTCTTTCTGTCTGTCTCTTTCCCTGCCCACTGTCTTTCTGTGTGTCTTTCTTTCGTTCTCGTATGTTTTGATGCTTCAGCTCCAGCCCCCTTCTCCCAACTACCTTAAATCACTCCTTTTGCCTCCTCCCCAGCCTGAACAACCGCCAACCACAATCTGGATGCTGAGCTTGCTTCCATTATTTTTGTGCTCTCCTTGGTCCTGTTAGACAGAGTGAGGGCGGGAGGGGGGAGTTGCCGCTGTGGTCGCTGCCTCCGTGTGTCCGTGTTTAAGGTGCCAGCGTCGCTGAGGGAAGGTGATGGGGAAACCGCCGCTGGCTCCTTCTACTGTGCACGGATTACGGAGGCAGGGATCACGGAGTTTAAAGTGCACATGCACGCTAAGGGTTTTATTATGATAGATTCTTATTTATTAGAACTACATTATGTGCCCATTTATTATTGCTAATAGTAAGTTGTTTATCATAACTAAAGAGCTGAAACTAAACATTCATAGTGGAATATTTTCCTTGGAAAGTCACATGCTGGAAATGGTATTCATGATAGATTGTTTCATCCCATTGTAGTGATATTAATTGAGCAGCTCCTCATTCTTATTCTCATAATTTGTCTCACATGCTGGGTTAAGATAAAGTTTCATCTGATTCAGAAGATAACGACTTGCAATACAGTGCCATACCATGAAGCTGTTATGCGACACCAACTGGGGAAGTGAACCTCTATCCCTGAAGCAGTTGCAAATAGCAGCTGGTCTCCAGGGGGTTGGTGCATGTGACATTTACATGATTGAAGGCATATGAGTTGTATTTCAAGCCCATTAAACTAGAGCAAAACCAGACTCTGACCAAAGCTGGGAATTCTGGATACTGGATGACCACAGTGATCAATGGTGAATACCTATCTTCAATGTTTGCTTTTTTGAATTTTACTATATTTTTTGGGGGGGGTGATTTATCATGTTGTAATCCTTAAACTAAACTGAATAAACCTAGGCCATCTGTCTTCAGAATACCGAAAAACCTGAAACAAAAGAAGTAAAGTGCCCATTCACTGGGTTACAAAAGGATGGCAGGGTGGTGCATGTGTCAAACAGAATTATACCCTCCAAGATATTTACAACAAAAGGACATCAGCCACTGCAACAGACCTTCAGTCTCCAAGATATGCTCAACAATAAAAGATGAAGAAATGTAATGTAATTTATTTATTTCTTATATACCGCTACATCCGTTAGGTTCTAAGCGGTTTGAAGAAAATATACATTAAGATTATAAATGAGAAGTAAGAAGGTACTTAAAAAATTCCCTTACTGTCCCGAAGGCTCACAATCTAACTAAAGTACCTGGAAATTAATAAAGAAGAGAAAATAAAGATGGTTGAAAAAAGAAAAATTCTATGTGAACTTATAGGATGGAAATTAAACTGACAGTGAAGAACTGTATGAAAAATACATATGGAATGCAGTTAGAGAGGGTAGGTTACAATCTATTTATGGTATTTGTTTAATTGGAAGGTGTTAAGGTGGGTAATTTGGGGGAAGGTTATCTGAAGGTAGGTGAATCTTCTGGAGGTAAAAGAGGAGGGGTTAAGATATTTGGATGAATTTTTTGAAAAGCAGGGTTTTGATTTCTTTTCTGAATGTTTTGAAGTTGTCTGATATTGTCATAAGATTGGAGATGGAATGGTTGATTTTTGCTGCTTGTGTTGCCAGAAGGTTGTCAAACATTTTCTTGCGTTGTGTGCCTTTGAGTGGGGGGAAGGCGAAAGGGTTCGAGGTTCTTCTGTGTCGAGGTGGAGATTTGGTTTAAGAGGTTGTTTAGATAGGAGGGGGAAGAGCCGTGTAATGCTTTGAATATCAGGCAGTGGAATTTGAATTGGATTCGTGCTTGTATGGGTAGCCAGTGAGAGTCTAAGAAGGCAGTTGTTATGTGATTATATTTTTTGAGTGAGTAGATCAATCTGAGGGCGGTGTTTTGTATGGTCTGGAGTTGTTTTATCATAGTGGCTGGACAAGGAAGATATAGGGAGTTGCAATAATCCAGCAGACCTAAGACTAGGGATTGGACGATTAGTCTAAATTGTGCTTGGTCAAAGAATTTTCTGATTTTACGGAGATTTCTCATGGTTAGAAAAGCTTTCTGGGTTGTTTTGTTGATCTGGAGCTGCATTGTGCAACATCTGTCTATCGTAACTCCTAGGAGTTTTAGTTCGGGTTGTATTGGGTATTTGGTATTTTTGATTTTCAGTTCAGTGATGGTAGGGGTTTGGGCATTTTCGAGCAAAAGGAATTTTGTTTTTTCAGAATTTAGTTTTAGTTTGTGATCCATCATCCATTTTTCTACTGTGTCTAAGGTTGTTTCTAGCTTTGTTGTGGTGGTGGTCTCTGATGGGTCGAAGGGGAGGATTATGGTGATGTCATCAGCATAGCTGAAAGATGTGACATCTAGGGTATCTAAAGTGGCTCCTAGGGAGGAGATAAAGAGGTTGAAGAGTGTAGGTGAGAGAGGTGATCCTTGTGGAACTCCGCAGGGATTTGTCCATGGTTCTGATTTGATATCATTGTATTTTACCCTGTAGGTTCTAGATTTGAGGAACCCTTTGATTGGGTAACAGGAAAGTTGGACTCAGGAGAGTCTCTGGACATAGTATACTTGGATTTCAGCAAAGCTTTTGACAGCGTCCCACACCGCAGGCTACTAAATAAGATGAAATCAATGGGGTTGGGTGAGACGATAACTGCATGGGTCAATGATTGGCTGAGTGGTAGACTTCAGAGGGTGATGGTCAATGGTACCCTTTCTGAAACATCAGAAGTGACCAGTGGAGTGCCGCAGGGCTCGGTCCTGGGTCCTCTCCTTTTTAACATATTCATAAGGGACTTGACACGAGGGCTACAGGGTAAAGTAACGTTATTCGCCGACGATGCAAAACTGTGCAACATAGTAAGTGAAAGCTTTTTACAGGATAGTATGACACAGGACCTTCGTACGCTGGAAAACTGGTCCTCGACATGGCAGCTAGGCTTCAATGCTATGAAATGTAAGGTCATGCACCTCGGTAGCAGAAATCCGTACAGAACTTACACCCTAAATGGAGAAACATTAGCCACGACCTCAGCAGAACGAGATTTGGGAGTAATCATCAGTGCAGACATGAAAGCTGCCAAGCAGGTAGAGAAGGCCACATCCAAGGCAAGGCAAATGATGGGATGTATCAATAGAAGTTTCGTCAGTCGGAAACCAGAAGTCATAATGCCGCTGTACAGAACCATGGTGAGACCTCATCTGGAATACTGTGTGCTGTTCTGGAGGCCACATTACCGTAAAGATGTGATTAGAATCGAGTCGGTTCAGCGGATGGCCACTAGGATGATCTTGGGGTTCAAGGGTCTCTCATACGAAGAGAGACTGAGCAGACTGTGGCTCTACACTCTAGAGATACGCAGGGAGAGAGAGGACATGATTGAGACATTTAAATACATCACAGGACGTGTCGAGGTGGAAGATGACATCCTCTTCCCCAAAGGACCCTCGACAACAAGAGGGCATCCGCTTAAGCTCAGAGGAGGGAAATTTAGTAGTGACACCAGGAAGTATTTTTTCACGGAAAGGGTGGTAGATCACTGGAATAAGCTTCCGGTGCAGGTGGTCGAGGCCACCGGCGTGCTTGACTTTAAAAGTAAATGGGACATGTACGTGGGATCCCTACGTAGGATGAATCACTAGCATCTAGACTTATCGGGGTGGGTCAGTAGAGTGGGTAGACTTGATGGGCTATAGCCCTTTTCTGCCATCATCTTTCTATGTTTCTATGTTTCTAACCCCTGAAACCATTTGTAGACCTTGCCTGAGATTCCTATGGCGTCGAGAATTTGTAGTAATAAGGTGTGGTCAATTAGGTCAAATGCTGCGGAGAGGTCTAATTGTATTAATATCATTTTTTTTCCTTTACTGATGTGTTGTCGGGCTGTATCTAGTAATGTGACAAGTAGTGTTTCTGTACTATGGTTAGTTCGGAATCCTGATTGTGAGGGGTGGAGTA
Organism: Geotrypetes seraphini; assembly: GCF_902459505.1. Classification (NCBI taxonomy): domain Eukaryota; kingdom Metazoa; phylum Chordata; class Amphibia; order Gymnophiona; family Dermophiidae; genus Geotrypetes; species Geotrypetes seraphini. The sequence goes on along the minus strand of NC_047085.1, from coordinate 285,102,375 downwards.
GATTATGTTTTTCCAGATATTCGGTGAGGTATTTTGCCACTAGGCCTTCTATTATTTTAACGTACAATGGTATTGAAGCGATAGGTCTGTAGTTGGAGGGGCTATCTATTGGGCCTTTGTGATCCTTTATGATTGGAGTGATTAAGATCTCTCCTAGGTCCTGTGGGAATTGGCCTTCTGTCAATGTGGTTTGAATCCATAGCATGAAGTTGGTTTTGAATGTGGTGGAGGCGTTTGATAATACGTAGGTGGGGCAATTATTTAGGTCACTGGAAGCATGGCTGTATTTATTGTAGAGTCGGTTCATATCCGACCAGACTAGAATTGGGAAATCGGACCAGCTTCTGTCTGCTACGATGGCTTCGCTAGTTGATGGGTTTGTTGTTATCTTTTCTAGATGGGTGTGTGTGTTGATGAATGTAGATCTGATATTGGTGATCTTGTTTTTGAAATGGTCTGCTAGGTGGATGGCTGTTGGTGGGTGGATACCTTGGGTGGAGAGGTAAGGTTTGGTATCTGTGAGGTGCTTTACTAGATTAAATAGCTTTTTTGGGTCGGGGTTTTTTTTTGCCTATCATATTGGAGTAGTAGGCTTTTCGTTTTTCCTTGAGTTTGGTTTTGTATTGATTAATTTGGTATCTCCATGCAGTTTTAATGTGTTCTAAACTCTTGTTTTTTTTCCAGACTCTTTCTAGTTGTCTGCAGAGCTTTTTAGATTGGAGAAGTTCGGCGTCGAACCATTTATCAGAAGGTCTGCATATTTTGACTTTTAGTTTTTCTGGGGCTAGCTCATTTAGAATGGTTTCGCTTATGGATCTCCATTGGGATATAAATTCGTTGGGAGCTATGTTGGTGGTGGCGTGGTCTGCTTTATCTCAGAATATGGAGGGTTCGATTTTTTGGCGTGTTTTGAAGGAGGTTTTTATTGGAGGTTGTTTGTTAATGCTTTGAGGCATTGTTGACTACCTACACTCATATATAATAAGAAACAGCAAAAATAAGTTTCTACTACATCATATTCAATGTTGATAAATTGCACTAGTAGATATTTTTTTTTTTGTTTGTTTGTTTTAATCAATTTTTATTAGAATTTTATAGTGAAAATAAACAATACAATCTCCATATGCTCAGAGATTGTTTAATTTCAGACCATGGAACAAGCCCAAATGTATGAACGTCTGTTTTTATTCTCTAATCATTGCACTGTTTGTAGAAAAAAGTCAATATTTTTAAGGTTAGCTTGAGAGATGATCTAGGCAAAAGAAACCTGTTAAAAAAACATATGCACAGTCTTCAGGCAAGTCCACTGATGCTGGTAGGAGTTTGGATGAGTCCACATCTAGCCAAGGTACAACAGCCCCCCAGGTGGAAACCTGAAATTTTCCTGAGATTGACACGTCCAAGAGAGGAAGGGAGGGAACAAAACTAGGGAAGTACATCAGGTCAGGCACCATTCCTGACTGGTTCTAACATTTTCAATTTGTCTAGGCGCCCCTGAGTAGTGACAAATTATCTGTACTTACCAAGGGGTTGTCATTTGTACCAAGCAGACAACATGATTCATTTGAAACCAGAGTGAGTACCATAAGTTTGATACCAGAAATTCATCCGTAAGTGCAATCTGGCTTTATTTTTTAAGGATCAACCCAGTTCTAGGTCTATGGACGAGTTACACAGAGCATCTGCATGGAATCCACCAGGACCCATGGACTCTCACATTTCAGAAATTAGTGGAAAATGAGCTAACTGCCATAGAAGTTGAGCTGTATAGATACCACCAGAATATGACACGTAATGAACATCTAGCTGTCCAGGCTTTGGCCACGGATAACACCATTGTTATCCGCCCCACCAATAAGGGGGGTGGTATTGTTATTTTGAGTGCTGAGAGCTATGAAGGTGAAGCTTACTGCCAACTATCTGATACCTAATATTACGTTCCTCTCAACCAAGATCCTACAGTACCACTTTGTTGCAAGCTTTGCAAGGCTAAAACCATCACGGAGAAGGAGTTCAGATTTTTAAAGCAGAATCATCCTATCATACCTGTCATTTATTTTGTGCCTCATGGATCTACCTAGGAGGCCGATTGTGTCTGGCATAGGATCAGAGTTAGAACCACTGTCAGATTTTATAGATCATTATTTGAAGTCTTAGGTCCCTCATATCCGATCTTATGTTAAGGATTCTACCTGCATGTTGAATACATTGAGCAGCTCTTTTGGTCACTTTGGATATAGTGGCCCTATATACTAACATACCACAAGGGCAGGTCCTCAGTTATTTGAGGATATTTTGAGCATCAGGGGTTGTTAAATGATTGGATTGAATTTTTGATCACCATTGCTGAGATTGCATTGAGGAAAAAATATTTCATGTTTGCAGAGAAGCATTATATGCAAACCAAAGGCACGGCGATGGGAGCAACGATGGTCCTCACCATAGCCAACTTTGAAGAAAAATTCCTGTACCCTTCTGACCACTTCAAGCATGTTTACCTGTAGAAGCGGTTCATTGACAATATTTTTCTGGTATGGTTACAGTCTGCTGAATAATTTACATATTTTGTCGAGTGGTTGAATGGTTGTGACCCCAATATGAAGTTCACCCCCAGCACCAATTTTGATACCATCTTGTTTTTAGATATTAACATTAACCTAAGTAGAACTTCCTTCATTATGACCATCTACTGCAAGCCTATTGACCATAACAACCTTCTGTGGATGAATACAAAACACACACTCTGGATATGTGGCAGAGGTTTAGTGACAGGGAATAACCCTCTACAGTCATTAAGAAAGCATATAAACGCACCTTGAATGTGGAATGGGATTGGTTGCTACGGGGGTCTTCAACAGAAAGTCAGACGGGGCTGGTGTGTGTTTTGCCTTATTCTCATTGTGTGTTCCAGATTAAGAAGGCTATTCAAAAGCACTGGCATATTCTGCAGGTGCATGACACCTTTGAAGCGCCACCACAGTTTGCTTATCAAGAGGGTCACCTGTTCTCAATATAAACCTATACGGCCTGCCCACTCCTATACATCATAGATGTGAGCAGTGTAGTGTGTGCCCACACACAGTGGAGGGGAAGAAGGTGACACACCCACGCCTACACCACATTTGCCATCTTAGAGCTGCTACAGATTGTAATACAACGAGGTATGTGCATCTCATTCAATGTCCATGTGGCTTGCTGTATATTGGACATACAGTGAGGAGCATCAAAACAAGATAGTGGAACACCTCAATAAAATCTCTAGGGGGGATTTGTCTGCCCCTTTCACTGCACATTAGCAAGAGAAGATGCATGAGGTCAATGACCTGAAATATACAGTGCTTGAGGCTCCAATCCTGGCTCAAGGAGGGAACATAGCTGTGGTGCTGTGGAGAAAACAGCAGCAGTAGATTTTCAGATAGGAAACAGTCACTCCATGGGGATTAAATAAGGGGAACACAAAAAATTTCAAATTAATATGGGGCCCATTGATGTCTTTTGTAGAATTATTATAGTTTTGATTTTTTTCTGAAATATTAATTGCACATCCAGGGGGAGGAGTGGAGGTTGGATATATATTTTAAATGAATCTCTGATCTTTCCAAGGGGGGAGGGTATTTTTTGGGTTTTGATAAACCATTTCTGAATTTCTATACATGCTTAATTTTATGGTTATGACATGTATATTATAGCACACTTTTTATAAGTTCTGGAAATTTAATAAACAATATAATGATAAATGTTGGGTAGGGTGGGTGGAGGGGTATTAATCTGTTTGTGTCTTGCAAGAATATTAAGTGATGTTTAAAGTGTAAAATGTTTTTTATCCTGTATTCCACTTATTGAAAGTGTTAAAAATGAATAAAGATTTACAAAAAAAAAAAATAAGGAGGTGGAATGATGGGCTTTTTTACACCATTCATGAGGACTTTTCACACCCTTCTTGGGATTTATGACTTCAGCTTGTAGCAGTGCTTTTGCATGTTTAAAACCACATATGACCCAGATACATGAGACGATTTTCAGCGTCCCATTTGAAAGAAGTCTGATCGGTCGGGATACACCCTGAGGCAGCATATTTGCGAAACATTGGCCACCGTTGGTGTACCGATCAGCTGAAGATAAGTTGAATAATTTTCTCCTATCTTTTGTTTTTCATTAGCGAAGTACAACATAAGGCTTTAATTATATTGAATGTTTTTTGCCAATGAGGTGACCGCTCAACCACCTTTAACTAACCACTTCGGTGGAGGTGGGAGGACCCTTTTCTGAGGCTTTTTCCTTCATTTTGAGTAACTCAATAGCCTATGCTGTCCTTGTATCATACTATAGAACATTACAGCATCAACCATTATTGAAAGTGTTTATCATTTTGTATGTTTAAAAGTTACTTCCGGTGTAGGTTGAAAAACTGTCAGCATCATTTTAGTTTGTCTGCAAGTTCTGAAGGAGCGAAGGCAGTATTGGACAGGTACCACCTGCAGTTTCCAAAAATTATATTTCAAGCATTCTTGTTTATTGGTTTTTGGAAACAAGATTTCAGCAGAATATAACCATACATACCTTATTTTAGACCCATTTTGAACGTTGAATTTTGTGGGTTTTCTGAGGAAACGTGTCAAAACCCAGAGTGTGATGCTTATCTTCAATCATCTCAGATAAGTCTTATGTGCAATTTTTTGAGTATGCATTCCTTTAAAATATTGACTTTTTTCTACAAATAGAGAATAAAAACAGACGTTCATACACTCAGGCTTGTCCCGTGGTCTGAAATTAAGCAATCCTTGAACACTGAAAAAAATAGATGATACTAGTGTAATTTATCAACATTGAATATGATGTAGTAGCAACTTCTTTTTGCTTTTTCTTATTACATATTAGTATATTATAGAAGTGAGTTTTGAGTGTGTTGGTCCTTCCCTAGTTTTTTGGACTACCTACATTCTCCATGAACAAATACCTAACGATCAGGTTGGAATGAAACAAAAGTCACTGAATCTCCCAGACGATGACTCTCTTTAATCCCATCAGGGCTATGCCCAGCTAGGAAGCTTCTGACCAGCCAAACCAGATGACATTGCCACACCTAGCAAGAAACCAATTTTGAACTACCCTGAATTTTTATTGGACTGCTAAATGTAACATCTTACCCCCCAGCTCATGTAGCCCATAAAAATGGGAGATTCCCTCCTCTTGGGATTGTCACTGGACCTGCAACACACATTGCTGCACATCTTCTCTGCAACTAAGGCCCTCTTTTACTAAGGTGCGCTAAGCATTTTAGTGCACGTTTAGCAAGCACTAAATCAATGCATGTTCTAACTGCTAACCGTCCATAGGATAACATGCATGCGTTAGCGTTTAGCACTTGCTAATATTTACCGCATGCTAAAAAGCATAGCGCGCCTTAGTAAAAGAAGGGGTAAGTCTCCATGTTCCACTCCCAGCTATTCTGCAACTGAAGAACTTTTCTTCCAACAAGGAACCATCATCTCCTTAAACTATCCTCTGCAGACAGAAGTCCTCCATTAACAGAGTGAGTCACTTTCTCCCAGCATAACTAATCAGTCAGTCTCTCTCTAACAATATTCTATTTTGTAGAACAATCTCCTTGTTTAAAGATCCCCACATTTAGAGTGTCGCAACCCGCGGGCTCCTGATCACTGCAGCGAGCCAGGTTCACCACGACCGTAACTGCTCCCAGCGTGTTCCCTTCAACTAGGGAATCCTTCAGGTTATATGGGCAACCGCCTAGGGTAAAAACCATAGGACAAATGACCTCAGTGAAAACAGGCAAGGAATTTCACATGCACTCTGGAAGGTCCAAAATAAGGATATACTTTTATTTCTGATTCTAGGTCAAGCTGCTCTGGTGTTCTCAGTAGGTTATAACATTTTCCAGTATCTTTGTTCAGAAACCAAAACATAAAATGCTGGGCCAACCTGGCCTCACTGGTTTCACATATGTCAGAATGGCTCTTAATTTCAAAGTCCATAAGAAACAGCAACAAACAAACTTGACCAGACTGTCCCAGTAAGCTTCACTGGGAAGATCCAGAAAGAGTTCAAAAAGTAACACAATAATATAAAGTAAATGCTTCACCAAAATTACAGTGCTCTAGTCTGTAAATTCCAGCTTGTGTTTGTTGCTGAGCTGGCTTGCACACAAAGTGGTGCAGGCAGCCTCTTCCAGCTCGTCTTATCAGCACCTCCCCCACACTCAGGCAGTGAATCGGAGTGCTCAAGGCTTTTAGCCACAGTTCTTAATTGGCAGACAAAACAGGTAGTATATTCCTTAAGAGTGTTATGATATCCTTAAGCAGCTTTAATCCCCATATAGATTGACTCATACAGAGAATGGTGGCAAACGTTAGCAGCAAACAGGAGAGCATTCAGCTCCCAACCTGCAGACCTCAATCTGCTACTGGTCTCTGTGGCAACCACTCTAAGCAACACAGTTGAATGGAGCACAATAATCAGCACAGACGGAAACGTATCCTGCTACCAGCATGAAACAACTTCAAATACTTTTGCCTCTGTACATGCTTTTCCAAAACACTGTGCTTTCTTATATCCCAAAACACAAATCCTTTCTTAGTCAGCAGGTCAGTAGATCGAGAGAGGAACATAACTTACAGGCTCAATCTGCATAACCTCTACAGCTTCAGGGAAGTTAAATATGCCTTCTCCAATTACCATAGCTTCTGGCATTGAGTTAGATTCAGTAGCTGGGTTAGGAGTAGAGAATGACACGGTGGTTGTTACTCGCGGTTAGCCGCGGGTAACCCACCGAACGGGAAGAGAAAATTAATGGTCGCTGCAGGGATGGGGACAAGGCCATTCACCGCCCCGTGATGCGGTGAATGGTCTCATCTCCACAGTGATGCCAGCACGGATCGCGCGGTCCAGCATCCCCACCCAATCGCCGCATCCCACGTCCTGCTATCTCCCTCCCTCCACCTCACCTTAGGTGCTTGCCGAATCCGAGTTTAATTCTTCTCCCAGCCAGCACGCTTTCAATAAGTCGCGCGTGCGCAGCTGCTTGAATTGTTGAATCTCCTCTGACGCAACCGGAAACAGGAAGTTGGGTCAGAGGAGAAGATTCAACAGCTCAAGCAGCTGTGCGTGTGGCTTATTGAAAGCATGTGGCTGGGAGAAGAATTAAAGTCAGACTCGACAGGCACCTAAGGTGAGGTGGAGGGAGAGAGATGGCAGGACGCGGCGATCGGGCGGGAGGGTGCTTCTGGACCACACAATCCGTGATCGTGCATGTTTCATCACATTAGGAAGGAGGGAGTGGACAGTAGTCATGGGGAAGGGGCGGGCACAGTGATCCCGAGGACGGGGCGGGCACAGTGGTTGCGGTGATGGCGACGGGGCGGGGACGGTGGTCGCGGGGACGGGGCGGTGACAGGGATGGTGGTCGCAGGGACGGGGCGGTGATGGGGACAAATTTTTTTCCCCGTGTCATTCTTTAGTTAGGAGGAATTTCACCCACCTCCTGCCTATCCCAGGCTGATGGTTCAGTTTTAGTAGGCAGCTTCTGCTTATGTCTTGGTCTGCTGGTGCTCTTGATCTGCCTGCTCTCAGACCCTCTCCTTCTGAAGTCCCGTGCTCTCTGCAGCTCTCGTCTCTGCTTCTCCCCTCTCTGGGTCTCAGCTGCCCTGTTTTAACAGGCCCCAATTCGCCCCTCCCTGCTCTGAAGAGGGGAAAGGGAGAAAGCTCCCTCTGCAGCTGTGTCTGCTTAGCTGACAGCTTCCTGCCAGTTCCCTGGCCTTCTGGGAGATGTTGTTCCCTGGCTCTTGGAATTATTTGAGCTCTAATAGCAGGCTTGGAAGAGTAACCTGCAACTGGACTGAACTCTCCCTGGCAGTCACTCAACAATGTCAGTACAAGGGAAGTCAGCGCTATCACACTCGGCAGGGCCAACCTGGTCAGCTCTCCTGCATAGGGTCTTACTGCTCTTCCTAGCTAACCCTGTGCCAAAGCTAGACGGAGAGATAGATTTGTCACAAGAGCTAAAATTATTGAATTGCTTACATAGTATTGTATATAAACTTGCTCTGTAAAATAAAATTCTAGTTCTTCCTTAAATGCTCAATCTATTCTTAAATATTATACAGTACTGGTTTACAATATGTAATAGGCAAGGTCATTTCCCAAATTAACATCTATTTATATTAAAATTTCTTGTTATAGCAATTACTACATGGCCTTTGACTTTTAGTTCTTTATGTGGATCACAGTTACTATTTAGTCTTTTAATTTGGAGTAGTGGGATTGTGGTATGGATTTTTGTCTTAATGTTTAGGTGTTTGTCTCTATGTAGCTTATTGCCCAAAGCCCAGATTCTGTAACCAGCACCGTTGTTGGCAGCTGCCTTAAAAGTGACCTCCGATTGCATTTCAATCATGCAACAGTGACAGGTACAAAATTGTGCCTTCAGTAAAGAAAGCCACCAGAAATATAGGCCAGGATTTTCCAGGTCTACATTTCTGATGCCTATCTTTGATGTGACTCGTGCCTCCTTAGGTGCTTTAAGCCACCTAATGTCACTTTTAGCTTTAGCCACGCCCACAGTGATGTTAGACAGCCTTAAGCACCCAGGAGATGTGGTTCCGGCACTAATTTTTTAGGCGTTGATAGGCACCTTGAAACTCAGTTAAAAATGTTGGTACTGGTTAGAGAATCTGGGCCTTAGTGTTTTACTTAAGCCTGTTATAATGATCAAGTAGAGGGGTATAATAGAAAGAAATGTCTAAATCCGTTTTGGGCCTAAGTCGCTAATTGCCCAAAGTCAACAATGTCTAAAGTCCATTCCCAAAATATACATCCAAAATATTTTGATTTTTCAAGAGAGTCAGCTGTTTGATCACCCAAACCACTAAGTCATCTATCTTTTACCCCATTCTCGTCCAAACAATTGTCCAAGTCAAAAATACCTAGAAAAAGACCTTTTGGACGTGGGAGAGGCCAGCAAATTAATGGACTGGACACCTAGACATGGCAACAGAGTAGTGGGGCACCTTATAGGGCACTGCTGTGAATTTCACAAAAAGGGTGCCACATAAACATCTTACTATAACTCCCTTATAGGTTATGGTGAGCACTCCCAAAACCTACTAGACCCACCTGTCTACCACCACAATATTCCTCACAGCGGCAGGTGGCACCTATATGGCAGTACAATAGGGTGGGGGGGGGGTTGGGATGCACATGTTCTACCCTAAATGCAGTGGTTAGAGTGGTTTATGGGCCTGGGTCCTCCTTTCCATGGTTCACTAGCCCACCCCCCACACTACTTAAGTCACCTCTGTTCTGGAGGCAGGTATGTACATTTTTATTCCAATTTGTATGATGTTGGGGGGGGTCAGTAATCACTGGGGCAGTGTGTGGGGGTCTGTACTTTGTGTCTGCAGTGCTTATCTGGTCACTTTGGAGACCTTTTTAGCACTTAGACCTGGTTTTACATGGCCTAAGTCACAACATATAAGTTCCGTCCAGGCAGCCTCATTAAACTTTCAGATATACTTAAAGTGACCATTTATTTTTTTCATCAAAACGGGCCATCTATTAATATTTAGTCCCACCCCCAATCCTGCCCTAGCCCCGCCCTAGCCTCACCCCCAATTTCTTCCATTCATTTTTTATGTACACACAATATCTTATTATTTCATAATGGTAACCATAAAATTAAAAAAAAAAAAAACACAAAGCACCTTATACGCAGAGAAAATGTTAATTATCATTTATATTTGGGGGGTTTCAAAAATGTCACCTCAGTAACTATAGAAAAATAGACAAATATAGTGCAAAATATAGAGAGCAGATATAAATTCTCAAAACTGACACATTTTGATCACCAAATTGAAAATAAAATCATTTTTCCTACCTTTGCTGTCTGGTGATTTCATGAGTCTCTGGTTGCATTTCCTTCTGACTGTGCATCCTTTCTTTCATTTCTTTCTGCACTCAGGCCCAACAATTGTTCCTTTCTATTCCTTCCCTTCTTCCTTCCTATGTCCTTAGTGCCCCCAGTGCCTCCTTCCTATGTCCTTAGTGCCCCCAGTGCCTCCTTCCTATGTCCTTACTGTCCCCAGCGCCTCATTCCCTATGTCCTTAGTGTCTCCAGCACCTCCTTCCTATATCCATAGTGCCCCTTCCTATGTCCTTAGTGACCCCAGATCCAATGTCAGTTCTCCTTTGTACCTTTGTTCCAGGTCTCCCTCTCTCTCCCTCCTCTGTTGTGATCTTGCCTCTCTCTGCTTTTCATCAGGGTCTCTCCCCCTCTGTCTTCACCTCCCATAGTCCTGCTTCTGCCTCCTGTCTTTCCCCTTTGGTCCAGGCCTTTATCTCTCTAGTCTTTCTTCTACTTACAACCCCCCTCTTTCTCTGCCTTTTTCTCTCCTTCCTTCCTCCCTCCTTCCTATGTCCCCCTCACTGCCTTCCAGCCTTTGTCCCACCACCTCCCAAAAAGCCTGTCTGCCTGCCTACCTCCCCCAAAGCCAGCCTGCCTGCCTCCCCCAAAGCCAACCTGCCTCCCCCAAAAACAGCCTGCCTGCCTACCTACCTATCTCTCTTCCACGCCAAAGCCAGCCAGCCTGCCTACCTCCTTCCCTCCCTGCCACGGAAAAAAAAGCCTCTCTCAAGGCCCGATTTAAACCTCCCTCCGGTCCGCCGCCGCTGCTGTTCTGCTTACCTCCCTGCTGCAAATTGTGCCCAGAAGCCTTCTTCCCGACGTCAATTCTGACGTCGGAGATGACATTCCAGGCCAGCCAATCACTGCCTGGCTGGCCTGAAACGTCCTCTCCAACTTCAGAATTGATGTCAGGAAGAAGGCTTCTGGGCGAGATTAGCAGCAGGGAGGTAAGCAGAGCTGTGGCGGCGGCAGACCGGGGGGGGGGGGGGAGGTTTAAATCGGACGTAGAGAGGCTTTTTTTTTGTGCGGCAGGGAGGAACAAGAAGCGATCGCCTGTCCCATTGTCCCCGCACACAGCTTCGGGACGCTGTCCCTGAAAATGTGACATTTTGGAGTCCTGAAGCTGTGTGTGGGGACAAAGGGACAGGGGATCCAAAAACGGGATGCATGATCACCTTAGTTATACTTGCAGTACGGCTAAGTTTAGATCAGCCTACGTCCCACCCAAATCCCACCCTCACCACTCCTCCTAAAACGCCCCTTTTAGCTCTGGTCATACAGCAGCACTGAAAAGGCCTAAGTCGTTTTTAGATACGTCTAAAACCCGGTTTGATTATCAGCACTTGGATGACTTGTCTTACTGATCGTCCAAGTGCTGATTTAGGACGGTTTTTAGACATATTTCCGTTTCGATTATGAGCCCCTTAGTCTATAAATAATCTATTTTTAGTAAAATCTTGTAAAAATATTTTAGCAATCACAAATATTATGAACTCAGAACCTGGTATACATTGGGATTAGTTTTATTTCCCAGCATAGGATCAGGTATATGCTGAGATTATTCTCTATGTTTTTGGCGAATATTATAAATAGGGCTTGATTAGACCTCATAAAGGATCCTCTCAGCAATGTGGTACTTCTATTACATATATGCTGAATTATAATCAATAGTATTTTCTATTTAGAATTATTGTTCCAGGGCAAGGCAAAAGAGAAGGTGAAAGAGAAGCATACATGCCATCATGCAGTTGCAAAGTATACAAATACTGAAAAAGTAATTCCCTAATGTTAAGCTTGTATACCCTGTGAGTTTCAAAATTGTCCTGATTTTTAGCACATATCCTTTAGCACTCAGTACATAACCGCTAGGGCAGAAGGAAGGAATGGTGTGGATGTTAGAGCAATGAAGTTAACTCAGGAGAAGACAGATAAATGAGTTAAATGTTATTTTCTGTTGCAAACTCTATGTGACCTTGGGCAAGTCAATTTCTTTCAAAGTGCCTGTGGGACTCAGTTGAAAACACATTTAATTTAATCTGGCTTTCCAGGTCAACAACTTGTATTATTTATAGTTAGATATAAATAAATAGGTATCTCTTCCTCTTTTAAGCATTTGGTCTCACATATAAGAAAGTTGCTTTCATGAAAGGAGGCAATGCATTACAATAGGAAAATAGACAGTAAGCTAGCTACAGATGTATTCAGTTAGTCCAATAAGAAGGTATTACTAATAGCTTATTTGTCCTATCCATGCTAAAAATGTATACTGGTTGTTACATCATGCTGTAACTTGTTATGGTTATGCAGTCACTAAACATAAGGAATTAAAGAATGGGAAAAAAAATCAGGAAAAAAAACCCCAAACAGCTTGTTTTCTTAGGCAAGATTTTGTGATAAGGGAATAGACTCATGAATGCTGTCAGCCTTCTGCCATATGTTCCAGGAAACCAGGGACCCTTGAAGAAGAAAAGGCTTCTGAATTATTGATCAATGATTAGCAAATGCAATCGAAATTGTAGACTTGATGTTGTGCAGGGATCCATAATTTATGAGTGGACAAAATAGGAAGTAGCAGAGGTAGTGGTAGGTGATTTCAGTCCCCATATTGATTACTTAAAACATCAGGAGGTAAGTGTAGTGTGACAGATGGAACAAATACTGACAGCTTACTGCCTGTCCATCACTACAGAATGAGAGCTAGGGGAATAAAGCTTACCACATAAGCAAATACATTTCTATTGTGTGTCTTTGATAATTATGCTGTTTTACTATAGCAGAAGCCATAATAGTTTGTAATTTATGTATTCACTTGCAATAAAAGATTGATAACATCTGATTAAATGCTACAGTATCCATGGCAAGATGATAGGTTGTACCGGTAACAGCGGGAAAGCACTGTTGTGAGAGTACTCTGCATAGCTTATAAGTCATGTTTAGCAAAAGAAATACAGGAAAATCCCTTAAGGGATGCCAATTATAACACAAGTTTCATTGTTTAAGAAGATCTTAAAGATTTAGTTTTCATTCTGTCTTAATATGTAAGGACCACTATGTTATCACATTTGTTGAAAATGATAGCCTGCATACTTTTACATTGGTGTAAAGCTCACTCTTTACAGAAAGTTGGCAAATTGTTCCTACAATGTTTCACAGATATGTTAAAACACAGTATGGAAAAAGGACAGAAGACGAGTGAGAAAGAAGGAAGGAAACGGTTAAAGAAAATAAAGGCAATAAATTCTTGTCCAGATCCCAATCCCAATCTTCCTGGCCCTTGATCCCCTCCCATTCCCATCCCCCAGATACAGCAAGGTAGGCCTGGTACTACCTTGAAGAATCCCTGGTGGTCCAGTGGTAAATGGGCAGAAGTGATGCTCACTCATGCTTGCCGATGTCTGAAGCTGCAACAAAATAGCTGTCATGACCACTAGCAGCAGCCTTGCTGTCCATTATATTCAGTTCTGGTGCCCACACAAATAAGAAGACAGATGGGATCATACAAAAGGCAAGTTTTATCTTTGCTAACTTAGCTATGTGGCTACTGGTACTAAATATCAGTTGACATCTGTGTCATTTCTGGGTGCGAGGACTTCACTTAGCATTGAATATCATAGCTTAAATCTGCCTGTCAAAAGGCTTAAAAAGTAAGGATAGACATCCTCACGTTTTTTATTTTCAAGTTCACGGGGAGAGGGGGGGGGGGTTCTGATGAAAATAGATGTCATTCAAAATGGGCACTAAGCACATTTGGGCTATATTCAGTATATGGCTCCAAAAACTTGATGCTGAAAAAAAAAACATTGCTAAACAGTATTATATAAAGGACACCTAAGGATGGGTGCCATTTATAGAAAAGTGCATAATGCTGGAATCCACACCCAACTTTGGAAGAGAGGATTTACACCAACTGAAACCAGGTATACATCTTGGTGTGCAAATTAGACACAGATCCCCCTAATTCTATAACACTGCACATATTTTAAGTGAATACTGCTGACTTGCCCATGCCCCTTGTATCATTACACCCCCTTTTCAGATCCATGTGGAAACACTTAAAGGTTATTTTGTAACTGAATGATCTGCCATTTACCTTGCTTCCAATATAATGCTTTACTGTATTAAAAGATTGGCGCAGAAATAGTCAATATAACATTAGGTGCCATACATAGAATTCCCTAGATAGTGTGAACTTTTCCTAGAGTAGGCAATATTTATACAAAGAGATAAGTTGAAGAAATGCATCAAAAGTTAGGCACTAAAAATTTGGCCACTAAGGGCTCCTTTTATCAAGGTGCGCTACGGGAGTTAGTGCGTCGGACATTTCATCACGCGCTAACCCCCGCGGCAAGCACAAAAAACTAATGCCTCGTCAATGGATGCGTTAGCAACTAGCGCAGCAGGGGCCTGAACGCGAGGTATTCCATGCTTTAAACCCCTACCGCGCCTTGATAAAAGGACCCCTAAGTAACAATTTTATAATTGCAATTACGCGTGTAATTGAAACCTTCATCCCCAACACTTGTTTTCTCACACACACACACCCATTTCTTGTTGGCCATCAAGCCTTCTTCCCTGTTTGCTATGTCCTTTTCCAAATAATCCCTTTGTACCTTCATACTTGCTTTATTGTGTTTCTCCTTGTGGCTTCTGTGCCTCTGTGTTTGTCTAGTCCCAGTCTGTCAGTGTGCTATGTACTAGGTGTGATTCTGACTGTACTAGGTGTGATTCTGACTGATAACTTCACCAAGCAGCACCTAGCAGTTAGGCGCTGTTTATAGAATCAGGCCCTGTGTGCCTATCTTTTTGAACCATTTTCAAAAAAACAAAGCATCCAAATGACAAATGCACAGAACAATCGGGGCTTACATAAAAGGTCCCAGTGTAGTAGTTAGAGTGGGATACTACTACTACTACTACTACTACTACTACTACTACTACTACTACTATCCATTCATTCGTGCCCAATCCTTTGATACTCTGTAGGCCAGTCCTCACCATGCTTCCCTGTTTTCAATGGCTTCTTTCAATTGCTTGATGTTCATTCCCGTGTCATTCTTGATGGTATCCAGCCAACAGGCCTTTAGTCTCCCATGCTTCCTTTTACCACTGACAATTCTGAGTAGCACCTCCTTATCTAGTGAATTTGTCCTCATCACATGTCTGGTAATCTTGCCCATCTCTATGGTTGACTAATCCGCCAACTAGGTTACCCAAGGAACCTGCTTGCTGCTCTAATAGTACTAGCCATAACATCTGAAGCTCTCATATATAGCCATGAAATTAGATAACAATGAGCAGAATTTAATAAATATAAAGGGGTCTTTTTCCCTTTAAATATCATCTTATATTATATATAGAACACCGCTTGGATCCTTTTTTAGGCTGTTATGCGGTATAGAAAGTTATTAATAAACATAAACATAAGATAACCCTTAGCTGAGCTATACTTATTCTGTGTGAACTATATCTTAAATCCATGTGAACATGTTTTTTTCTACAGGGCTTTCTTACTGGTGAGAAAATATTTTGGGAAAGGGACATGGCACAATTTGGACTAGTAAAAGGCTAGCAAAACTCTAGAAATGGCTGATATTAGAACACTGTTATGGAGAAGTCCAGTCCAGGCTGAATATGTCTCCTCATGTTTCATAGAAATCTGTCTTTTTAGGAAGGGCAGAGATGTCAGTTTTTGACAGAGTAGGAGAGGCAGCTATAACTTTCTACTTATCTGGGGACAGATTTTTCTTTTTATGGAAGTTCTGTGTAGCAATTTGTAAGACTCAGGTTATAAGTACATTCATAGACAGCAGAATGCTTTTTTGTTTGGGGGAGCCCAACAGATCTGCCCCAGACCCGCAAAAACTCCACCCCTGACTCCACCCCCATAATAATAATAATAATTGTAATGCAATTTCTTTTATCCATTTTTCATATACACACAATATAATCTTATTAATACATAATGGTAACCACAAAATAAAAAAACCACAAAGCACACTGTACGTAGAGAAAATGTTAATTATCATTTATATTTTTGTTTTTGTTTTTTTTCAAAGATGTCAAGACAGATGACTTTAAAATATACAATGTCACCTCAGTAACAACTATAGAAAAATAGACAAATATAGTGCAAAATATAGATGGCAGATATAAATTCTCAAAACTGACACATTTTGATCACTAAAAATTGAAAATAAAATCATTTTTCCTACCTTTGTTGTCTTGTGATTTCATGAGTCTCTGGTTGCACTTCCTTTTGACTGTGCATCCAATATTTCTTTCTTTCTTATCCAACATTTCTTTCACAATCCAGCCCCATCCCCTTTGGGGCCAGGTCTCTCTCTCTTTTCCCTCTGCTTACCCTCCCCAGATCCAGTGTCAGTTCTCCTTTGTACCTACCACCACCTTTGTTCCAGGTCTCCCTCTCTCTCCCTCCTCTGTTATAATCTTCAATCTCTCTGTTCTTCCTCAGGGTCTCTCCCCCCTCTGTCTGCACCTCCTATAGTCCAGCATCTGCCTCCTGTCTTCCCCCTTTGGTCCAGGCCTCTCTCTCTCTGTTTGTTTCTTCTGCTTAACAACCCCCTCCCTCTCTCTCCCTCCTCTGCTATGATTTTCCATCTCTGTTCTTCCTGAGGGTCTCTCCCCCTCTGTTCTCTTCTGTCTGCACCTCCCATAGTCCAGCATCTGCCTCCTGTCTTTCCCCTTTGGTCCAGGCCTCTCTCTCTGTCTTTCTTCTGCTTACAACCCCCTCCCCCAATCTTTCTCTGCCTCTCCTTCCTTCCTCCCTCCCTCCTTCCTATGTCCCCCTCACTGCCCTCCAGCCTTTCTCCCACCCCCTCCCCCAAAGCCAGCCTGCCTGCCTCCTTTGCTCCCTGCCATGCCAAAGCCAGCCTGCCTGCTTCCTTCCTGCATCAAAGACTGGCCTACCTGTCGCAGATTCTTCCTTCCACCCGCTCCGCCACCAAAGTCAGTCTGCGTCCCTCTTTCCTGCTGTGCCGAAGCCTGGCCTATCTGCCGCCGATTCTTCCTCCTTCATACATGGTCCACTGCCGCTTGCTGCCCGCTGCTGCAGCAAATCCAAGAAGGGAAGAGCCAGGCACATGCAGCGGCGCTGGCCCACAAGCCTTCACCCGACATTACATCTGACTTTGGGGAGAAGGTCACCTTTTCTCCGACGTCAGAATTGATGCCGGGGGGGAGTTTTGTGGGCCGGTGGCATGCATTTGCTGCATGCGTCTGGCCCTTCCCTTCCTGCAGTTACGACGGTGAGCAGTGACGGCGGACAGGGAGCAGCAGCGGCTGTGGGCAGCGGGCAGCCCATGTACTCCCTGACCTACAGGATGGGCAGTTTTTGGGGAGGCCATGGCCACTGTGGGCCCCACTCCCACTCTGACGCCTATGAGTACATTGATGAGTTTCTCATTCCAGTATAGCATATTCTCACCATATGATTTATTTTTATTTTTTTTTCATGAATCATTTTTATTGAACATGAGAAAATACAAATAATATGAAGAGTGGATATACAAATATATATAATTATATAAATAAACTCCATATGATTTTAAAATGTCATAAAAATGCGTGCAGCTTTCAGTGTCTAAGTACTGAGATGCTGACTTTTTAATTAAAGACCCATCTTTATGGGAACTTACATCAGAATACAAAACAGGTTGTATATCTATGTTTGGGGGATTTGGATGCTGTGTTGGGACATGTTTCTAGAAGGGTGCTAGGGCTGGTACTTTTGGACATTTAGGCCCTGATTCTCCAAAGTGCATCCCGATTTTAGGCAGCTGTAGGCGTCCTACAGCTGTCTAATCAGCCAATCGGGATGCACGTTTTTTAAACAAATGCTCCCCAGGCAGGCCGCCTATATTGAAGGCGAGGCCCACAAGACACCTAAGCTCGCCTAAGGGCGAGGAAGAGACGCTTACAATGTAGGCCAACAAAATGCTGGTCTACATTGTAAGTAGAAGCGGCCGCTATACTTATTGCGGCAAGGGATCTCTCTGCTGCTATAAGTATAGCGGGCCGCGGCTGCCTGACCAATTGCTGGCAGGAGGGTGCCCAAACCCTCCTGCCAGAAGATGCCCCCCCCGACACTACCGCCTACAGCTGCCTAAAATCGGGACGCACTTTGGAGAATCAGGGCCTTATTGATTTCACACATAAATCTCAAGCAGAAGCAGATTCACCTGTTTCCCCATAACATAATGCTCTTGCTGACAATTTCCCTGAGGTCCGCTATGTCTATGCTGCAATCTAAAAGATCTTGTGACAGTAGCACTCTGGAATCTCTCCCATCAGTTAATCTAGTCTTTACCAGCAATAAAACTGTCCTGGGAACATAATCTTCAGTACCCTCATTTTTGTCCTTATGAATAACTGTGCTTTGGGCCTTGAATTTTCTCTTGCCAAAAGAGAGACAAGCAGCAAAGCAGAGCAAGGAAAACCCAACCTGTTTGGCCACATTAATAGCCTTTTCTATCTGCCCTGAGAACCAGTGTTGTAATATTACAACATCACATTTAAGGCTACAAAATAAACCCTCCCCCATTTTTTTTCTTTTTAAAACTTCATGTACATTACTAATAGAACCTATTGTTCAGTTCTGCAACACCATTGGATGGTTGAATGTGTAAATAGGTCTGTTTATCTGGCCATGAAGTCATACAACCCTGTTGCCTGCTTTGGAGTATATCATCTTGTTGTTTTGGACGGGATACATCAGGACTAAAGTAAGTAAAAAGCTTGAAATATTTTTTTATGTGATCATTAATATGTGTAGATCATGCAGATTTTATGACATCATTGAATATACTGATTTTAAGAGATTTAGAGCTGGTTATTTCTATGTTGTAATTTTACAACAGTGGGTCAAAGTGATAGCAAGGTTTTGTCTGCACTCCCCCTGAGAACCAGTGTTGTAATATTACAACATCACATTTAAGGCTACAAAATAAACCCTCCCCCATTTTTTTTCTTTTTAAAACTTCATGTACATTACTAATAGAACCTATTGTTCAGTTCTGCAACACCATTGGATGGTTGAATGTGTAAATAGGTCTGTTTATCTGGCCATGAAGTCATACAACCCTGTTGCATGCTTTGGAGTAATGATGTCCATTCCCTCTGCACACCACTGGAGTACTTTCAGAAGTTTGTGACAGAAGATATGATCAACGCTCTGGCAGATAACACAAATCAGTACAGTTTTCAGAAGAAAGGATCATCTATAAACACAAACACAAAGGAAATAGAGCAGATGATTGGCATGTATCTGAAGATGGGTCTTGTCCAAATGCCTGGAGTCCGTATGTACTGGGAAGCAGACACAAGATACAGTCCTGTCGCTGATGTAATGTCACGAAACAGATTCCAGTCTCTGTTGACATCATTACATTTTGTGAACAATCTAACCGTGTCTGAGATGGAACAAAAAAGTGACAAACTCTGGAAACTCAGACCATGGCTTGATGCTTTCAGAGAGAAATGCCTAAAAGTGGTCCCTGAAGAACATAACTCTGTTGATGAAATGATGATCCCTTTCAGGGGGAAATTCAGCAGCATCAAACAGTACATGCGTGGCAAGCCAAACCCATGGGGGTTCAAGCTGTGGGCAAGGACTGGAATCTCTGGTATACTTTGTGATTTTGATGTGTACCAAGGCAGTGTGAATGGAATACGGGCAAGATCTGAACTTGGACTATCAGGGGATGTTGTGATGAAACTTGCTTCCACACTTCCACATAGTCACAACTACAAACGCTCCACCTCCGACCTCCCTCCCTCCGCAATCACTCTAGCCGACCACTTCGCGAACAAAATCCACACTCTAAAACTGTCTCTTTCAGCTCACAGCCCCGATCCCCCACTCAACCTACGCGCAGCAGATACTGAAGGTTCAATAGCCGACATGTCCTGGACCTCCTTTGTAAATCCTGACTGGAATCTATTCCTCGAACTTTATTCTAAATACGCCAATTCCAACTGCCTATTAGATACTTGTCCTCCCACCATCATGAAATGCGCCCCCCCATCATTCAAAGCAGAACTCTTCAATTGGGTATCTCTATGCCTGTCCACGGGATACTTCCCGTCCAAACTTGGCCACATCCTCATTTCCCCAATCCCTAAACAACCCAAGGAGCCAATCTCTTCCATCACCAACTACAGACCCATCGCCAACATACCACTCTTCCAAAAACTCATGGAAGGTCTTGTCAACAACAACCTTACGAATTACCTCGACAAGTTCAATATTCTTCATGACTCCCAGTCCGGTTTCCGCCCAAATCATAGCACCGAAACCGTCCTAGCTGCCCTGACAAATTACCTCCTCCACCTGTTCTCTCTAGGTAAAAGCGCCCTGATACTTCAATTCGACCTGAGTAGTGCCTTCGACCTGGTCGACCACGACATTATGCTCAACTGCCTTGACTCCATCGGCATCTCCGTACAGGTAATAGATTGGTTCACAGGCTTCCTAACAAACCGTACCTACCAGGTCCACACTAATGGAGCCTTCTCCCACCACTGGCGTAACCCTTGTGGAGTCCCACAAGGCTCTCCCCTATCCCCCTCCCTATTCAATATTTACTTGACCCCTCTGGCACGAAGCCTAGCAAACTCTAACCTAAAATCGTTCATATACGCAGATGACATCACCATCATTGTCCCCATTACCTCACTCACTCTAGAAACGGAAAAACTCATCGCATCTATCCTCACCAAGTTAGAACTGTGGACCTCAAAACTCAAATTAAAATTGAACTCTGAAAAAACCAAAATCTTCCTAGCGAGTCCCAACCACAAATTAACAAACACTTCCCTCAAATTGAATGGGCTAGATTACCCTATCTTACCCACCATAAAAATCCTTGGAGTCATCCTGGACCGCACCCTAACCTTCGATGACAATACCAGTGCCCAGGTGAAAAAATGTTTCTGTACCCTCTGGAAACTGCGCACCATCAAACGCTACTTCGACCACCAAGCCTTCCGTCTACTCGTTCAATCTCTGGTATTAAGCATATTAGACTACTGCAACATTATTTACCTGGGATCCTATAAAAATACCATCAAACGTCTTAGAACAGTCCAAAATGCGGCCGTCCGCCTCATCTATGATCTCAAAAAATACGACCATGTTAGCCCCTACTACACCAAATTCCATTGGCTTCCAGTTGAGGCAAGGATCATCTTTAAGTTCGCCTGCCTCTGTTTCAAAACTCTTACAGGATCTTCTCCAATCTACTTGTCTGAGCACCTTGAAATAGCAGGCCCCTCTCGCACACGAAACGCCCACCTATTCACCTTTCCCTCCCTAAAAGGCTGCCTCTACAAGAGATTCATTGATAGAACCCTAGCATTCCAAGCGGGCAAATGGAACAATTGCCTTACCGCCCTCATCTCCAACTCCCCGCCCTACCACCTGTTCAGGAAGTCACTAAAAACCTACCTCTTCGACAAATTCCACTAACGCTGCCTTCCCTCCTTCCCTGCATCCTCCTGACCTCGACATGCCTCCATTCCCTCTGACTACGCCCCCCTCCCAAGCCACTATGGCCTCTCTTTCTCAATTTCTGTTTTACCTAATTGCCCTGCCTTTTCATTGCCTCCATTTACCACCGCTATAACATGTAACATCGCTATATACGTACTGTCTCTTCTTTAGTATATGCCTTTTTATTATTGCTATTTATGTAACATCTCTGTAAATGTAACAACACTGTAATATGTATCATCGCTGTAAATGTACAGTCTCTTCTATTGTTAACCGCATTGAACTTCCATGGTATTGCGGTATACAAGAATAAAGTTATTATTATTATTATTATTATTATCTATGCAGACAACTTTTTCACCAGCATCCCATTGATAGTTAGGCTGCTGGATTGTGGAATTCATTACACAGGAACAGCCAGACAAGTGCGCCTTCCAAACTGTAATCTTGAGGATGAGAAAAGCTTGAAGAAAAAGGGAAGAGGAAGCTTTGATGTCAGAGTGGAGTCAAATCACAACATTTGTGCTGTGAAATGGTTTGACAACAGACAGGTTACACTTGTGTCTTCCTTTGCTGGCCCACAACCAGTGGAGAAGATTCAACGCTGGGACAAAACTGCCAAAAGATTTGCGCTAACATGAAATTTTTTGTGCAAAAACACGAAATTTCTTGATTACCGCTGATAGAAGTCAATGGGCGCTTCACAGGGAAAAATTTGCGTTTTTATATGATACTCATTTTTTGTATTAAATTGATAATAAAAATTACTTTTTTCTTTATTATACTATTGTTGTTGTGTATATACATAAACTTAGGTGGGTCTTTATAAGCTGTAAATTACAAATAAACTTTTAATTATTCCTTACATGTGTTCAGAGAGAGAGTGACACTATTGAAATTCTGCTACCTTACAGGCCCAGCATTGCAATTTTACAACATCCTCCCCAAAAGTTACTAAAATGTCAAAATAAAAAAAAACACTGATTTAGGGATCACAAGCCTCCTATAACAACATGTGAACGTTCGAAAAATTTTTTTTACGTTTTTTTCTATATTTGGGTCTCTGGGGGTTAATACAGAGGCAAAGAATTTTAATCAAGTCCTCTGTATCCAGTTTTTTTATCCTGCTCTAACTACCATAGTTCCACACAAGCATGGGGGAAATTATTGGGATCCATCTTGGCTATCTGTTTAGCCATAACTTCCATATTGGTCATAAGAACATAAGCATTGCCTCTGCTGGGTCAGACCCGAGGTCCATCGCGCCCAGCAGTCCGCTCACGCGGCGGCCCAACAGGTCCAGGACCTGCACAGTAATCTATCTATACCCTTCTATCCCCTTTTCCAGCAGGAAATTGTCCAATCCTTTCTTGAACCCCAGTACCGTACTCTGTCCTCTGGAAGTGCATTCCAGGTGTCTACCACACGTTGGGTAAAGAAGAACTTCCTAGCATTTGTTTTGAATCTGTCCCCTTTCAACTTCTCCGAATGCCCTCTTGTTCTTTTATTTTTCGAAAGTTTGAAGAATCTGTCCCTCTCTACTCTCTCTATGCCCTTCAAGATCTTGTAAGTCTCTATCATATCCCCTCTAAGTCTCCTCTTCTTCAGGGAAAAGAGTCCCAGTTTCTCCAATCTCTCAGCATATGAAAGATTTTCCATCCCTTTTATCAGACGTGTCGCTCTCCTCTGAACCCTCTCTAGTAACGCCATGTCTTTCTTAAGGTACGGCGACCAATATTGGACGCAGTACTCCAGATGCGGGCGCACCATCGCCCGATACAACGGCAGGATAACTTCTTTCGTTCTGGTAGTAATACCCTTCTTGATTATACCTAGCATTCTATTCGCTCTCTTAGCGGCTGCTGCGCACTGTGCCGTCGGCTTCATTGTCATGTCCACCATTACCCCCAAGTCCCTTTCTTGGGTACTCTCTTTCACTAACATCCCTCCCATCGTATAGTTGTATCTCGGGTTTCTGCTTCCCACATGTAATACTTTACATTTCTCAACATTGAACTTCATCTGCCATCTCGTCGCCCATTCTCCTAGTTTGTTCAAGTCCCTTTGCAATTCTTTGCAGTCCTCTTTAGTCCGAGCTCCACTAAATAGTTTGGTGTCATCTGCAAATTTTATTATCTCACACTTCATCCCTGATTCTAAATCATTTATGAATATATTGAATAGCAGCGGCCCGAGCACCGAGCCCTGCGGGACCCCACTCGTTACCCTCCTCCAGTCCGATTAGTGGCCCTTCACTCCTACCCTCTGTTTCCTACCCGCCAACCAGTTTCTGATCCATCTATATACGTCTCCTTCCACCCCATGGTTCTTCAGTTTCCGTAGTAGGCGTTCATGGGGCACCTTGTCAAAGACTTTTTGGAAATCTAGATATATGATGTCTATGGGGTCTCCTTTGTCCATCCGTTTGTTAATTCCTTCGAAGAAGTGCAATAAGTTCGTTAGGTACGATCTCCCCTTGCAGAAACCATGTTGGCTGGTTATCAGTAGTTCGTTTCTTTCAAAATGTTCATCGATGTTTTCTTTTATCAGTGCTTCCGCCATTTTCCCTGGAACAGAGGTCAGACTCACCGGTCTGTAGTTTCCTGGGTCACCTCGGCGAGAGGGAGAATTAGAAGGGCTTGAGCATGCACAGATGCATCCTCAAAGCAGAGGCAGGAAGATCTTCAAGTGGCACCGGCACGTCCTGTGGGCTGCATGCTGGTGCCAGATGGGGGGGTGAGTTAAAGTTGGTTGGGCGGGAGGTGCCTGTTCTCGCGGGGGGGGGAGGGTGCCGATTTGAGCAGGGTGGGCCTTTTCGAGCGGGGGGGGGAAGCAGCGCCACTGGCCTCGGGGGGGGGGGGGGAATGTTTCAAAGCGAGTTTCCATTATTTCCTATGGGGAAACTTGCTTTGATATACGAGTATTTTGGTTTACGAGCATGCTTCTGGAACGAATTATGCTCGTAAACCAAGGTTCCACTGTATCTGATAAATAGAACCCAGCTGACAATGTTGCCTCATTTCTCAAGTAAGCGTGCACTACGACTTTGTGACACAAATGTTTTAAGCCTAAACCTGACTTGCTTGTATTTGCAAAGTTGTAAACTGAGTTTGCATTTGGTCTTGAGCTATTTACTGCTGTACCTGCTGTTTCAATGACTCTGATTGGTAACTTAAGCAAGAATTCTGTGTTACCAAAATCTCTTTATCCTGCTCTATCATAGCACATTCGTTCTCTTTTGCTTGTAACTTATCCTTCAATTCATATTTTCTTTTAAAGTTTTCTTAAATATGGACTATGTTAACCAAAGACAAGCAGCGTTCCTTTTATTCTCTGACTTGACTGAATATAATGAACAGTACTTTTGAAATTTTGTTTCAGTATCAGAGGTAGTGGTGATGTCATCAATTACACAAGAGTTCCAAGGATTAGACCCAGATGACACTACACACTGCTTAATAAAGTGGGGTTGTCTATACCTAGGACAGTGGGTGTATGTGTGGCACCCTCAGGGGGCGAAACTGGGAGAGGCTTTATGTATTAGAAATGTTTTCTTTTATGAAGATGAAAGGCTTAGGGCTCCTTTTACTAAGCTGCGATAGCATTTTTAGCACATGCAGGATTTTAGTGCGCGCTAAACCCGTGCTATGTGGCTACAACTAATTCCAGCTCAATGCCTTTTCAGTGTTTTCATATATGTACCCAAATAAATAATATTACAATAGTCTAGCATACTTAAGATGGAAGCCTGAACTAGCAGATGAAATGATCAAAATATTTTATTTTGGTTTAATATGCTTTATTAATATAAGAAACAGAGAAAAATACACAGGCAGAATGTCAACAAATGAAACAAGCAGCAGTACCAACATCAACAACCATCCCACCCAACCCACCCAAACCAAACGAACAAAGAATACAGAGTACAAACAATTTCCCCCCCAAACGAGTTAAAAAGCAAACAAAAATTGTGCAGCATATGTTATCCCAGATTTAACAATGGATACCTCTCCATCATAGAAACATAGAACATAGAGTATGACGGAAGAAAAGGGCCGTTGGCCCAACACGTCTGCCCACTCAAAAGAACCCTCCCCTTAAAAGAACACTGCCTCTAAGCAATTCCCCTAAGTGAACCCACATGTTTATCCCATCGTTTCTTGAAGTCGGGCACGTTGCAGGCCTCAACTACCTGACGTGGAAGGCCATTCCAATGATCGACCACCCTTTCGGTGATGAAGTACCATGAAATCTCCCACCCTTGAGTTTGAGCGGATGCCTTCTTGTTGCCATAGGACCTGTAAGAAAAAGGATATCTTCCTCCACCTCGGTACGGCCTGTAAGATATTTGAATGCCTCTATCATGTCTCCCCTCTCTCTGCGTTCTTCAAGAGAATATAAATTTAGCCTGCTTAGACATTCTTCATATGGGAGATCCTTGAGTCCTGAGACCATCTTAGTGGTCATTCGCTGAATTGACACCATCCTCTTCACATCCTTCTGATAATGTAGCCTCCAAAACTGAACACAGTACTCCATATGAGGTCTCACTATGTACAACAGCATTATGGCTTCAGGCTTTCGGCTGACAAAACTTATTCCGATGCAACCCAGCATTTGTCTAGCCTTGGCCGAAGCTTTCTCCACTTGAGTGGCAGTCTTCATATCTTCACTAATGATTACACCCAGGTCTCGTTCTTGTTAAGGTTTCACCGTTCAGGGTGTATGTTCTGCTGGGGTTATCGCTACCAAGGTGCATAACCTTACACTTTTTGGCATTGAAACTCAGTTGCCAAGTATTAGACCATTGTTCCAGTAAAAGTAGGTCCTGCCTCATAGTGTTGGGCGCTGTCAACCACGTTGCATAGCTTAGCGTCATCGGCAAATAGTGTAATTTTACCTCGAAGTCCCTGAGGCAGGTCTCGTACAAAGATATTAAATAGTATCGGACCCAAGACCGAGCCCTGCGGCACTTCACTGGTCACTTCCGAAATTTCTGAGGGGGTACCATTTACCACCACCCTCTGAAGTCTACCACTGAGCCAGTCTCTAACCCATGCCGTCAATGTTTCTTCTAGTCCCATCGTTTTCATCTTATTCAATAACCTACGGTGTGGGACACTGTCAAAAGCCTTACTGAAGTCCAAATACACGATATCCTGGGACTCTCCCTTGTCCAGTTTTTTCGCTACCCAGTCAAAGAAGCTTATCAGATTGGATTGACAAGACCTTCCCTTTGTGAATCCGTGCTGGTGGGGATCCCTCAGCCTCTCATCATCCAGAATCGTATCCAATTTGTTTTTAATCATTTCCATAAGTTTACACATTATTGATGTGAGACTCACCGATCTGTAATTTTCAGCCTCTGACCTGCATCCCTTTTTGTGGAGCAGAATGACGTTAGCAGTCTTCTAGTCCAAGGGGACTTTTCCCTTACTTAGGGAAATATTGAAAAGCGCTGTTAATGGTTCTGCCAGGACATCTTTCAGTTCCCGAAGTACTCTGGGGTGTAGATTTTCCGGTCCCATGGCTTTGTTCACCTTTAGCCTCGAGAGCTCATGGTATACATTGCTCGCGGTAAATTCAAAATCCTGGAACGGGTCCTCCAATCACTCCCTTGTTTGCAGCTGCGGTCCGGATCCTGACGCCTCACAGGTAAAGACCGAGCAGAAGTATCCATTGAGTAGTTCAGCTTTGTCCAAGTCCGAGACTATATCGGCTATAGGAAAGCCAGGTGTGATGAAAGGAGCCACAAGTATCAGTGCGCAAAGCAGTCAATTTGATCATCAAGTAAAGTTGATCAATCTTCAGGAGCAAAACAGACTGAGTAGGAAGATGAGGTTGTTTCCAGCAGGAGGCCATACAAAGTCTTGCCGCCATAGCAACCAGAGCCACAAAATGTGCAGGGTCACGTTCCAGTCCCAAGGGAGGTTTATTAAGGAGAAAAACATCCACACAAAAAGGAACATAAAAGTGCAAAACATCAGATACTAAAGCACATACCATATGCCAAAAAGTTTGGGCTGGAGGGCACTCCCACCAAATATGCCCAAAAGTCCCCAAGCCCCCACAGTGCCTCCAACAAAGCCCAGTACCATAACGAAACAGTCAGAACAGCTTCTCCGGGGTATAGTACCACTGAAGTAGCATCTTATATCCCTGTTCAATCAGGGGTGTGGCCAAGGAAACCTGAAGCAATGCATTATAAAGCTGCTCCCAATGCTTCGCCTCCAGTGGAGATCCCAAAAGAACCTCCCACTTTTGATCATAAGATGGAATCAAGGGCCGGGTATACAATAAAGCTCTATATAGTTGGGATATGAGGCCCACCCCATAACCCATACAAAATACTTGAAGAAAGGCAGAGTTAGCCCCAGCCCACTCCGGGAGCACCCGCCTCTGCACAAAATCACGGAGTTGGGTGTATCCCCACCTCAAAGACCATAAGTATCACAAAAATCAGCAAAGGAAACCAACTCCCCATGCAAGACTAATTGGCCAAGGACCCGAAAACCCCCAGCCTCCCAACGTCGAAAAACACCCATACCCCGATACATACATTCCCTCCGCACCCGGGGTGGTTTATGATTCCAAATGTACATAAAAGCCCGCCGTTGTATCTTTACCAAAAACAATTTAGGGACTGAGAGAGGTAAACAAGAAAACAAATATAAAAAACGAGGTAAGACATTCATATTCAAAGCAGTGACCCGACCCATCCAAGATAGACATAACCCCTCCCAACGATCTAAATCAGCAAAGACATTCCGTAATAGGGGAGGATAATTCAAGTGAAAAAGGTCATTCAAATCTGGAGAAAGGTGGAACCCAAGAGAATGAGCTGCCCAATGGAATGGAAACTTCCACCACAAAAAAGCGACTAAATGGGAGGGAAACTCAGACTTAGCAACATTAATTTTGAGCCCAGCTACGGCACCATAATGATCTAACAACCGAAAGATCTCACGTAAAGATTGAAGAGGATGAACCAATGTAAACAAAATATCATCTGCATACAGAGAGATCTTATGCTCCTGCTCACCCACTAGAATTCCATGAATACGTGGGTTAGCATGAATAGCCGCAGCAAGGGGCTCCAAAACCAAAGCAAAAATAAAGGGTGATAATGGGCAGCCCTGTCTCGTGCCATGTCCAACCAAAAATGAATCAGTGAGCCTCCCATTCACCCGCAAGCAAGCCTCAGGATTAGTATACAACAAAGAGACCCAATGTAAAAAATTACCCGAAATCCCAACTTTGCAAAGAACCGTCTGCATAAAGGGCCAAAAAACCCTGTCAAAGGCCTTCTGAGTGTCAGCCGAGAGAAGGACCGAAGGGAGAGAAAGATGTTGGGCTGCCCAAATAAAATCTAACACTTGGCAAATATTATCACCAGGATGTCTCCCAGCTATAAAACCACACTGATCATTATGAATCAGAGCAGATAAAAACCACTGAAGACACATCGCCAAGATACAGGTAAACAACTTTTAATCAACCCCCAGCAATGAAATCGGCCTGTAAGACCACATGCCCGGAGGGCCCTTTCCAGGCTTGAGCAAAAGCGAAACCGCCGCCTGTCGAAAAGAATGAGGCAAGCACCCCTCAGCCAAAAAGGAGTTAAATAAGCGGGTAAGAGGATCCAGAATATGAACTTCCATTTTCTTATAAAAAAGAGGAGAAAAACCATCCACACCAGGAGCTTTACTAGCAGACAGATAATGAATAGCAGCAGAGACTTCCTCAGGTTGAATGAGGGAGGAAAGCCATGCAACGTCCCTTCCATCAACCAAGGCAGGTGCACTCTGGAAAGGAAAGCCTCAATCTCAGGATCCGAAGCCAAAATCTCCGGAATATACAGAGTGTGATAAAATGTCAAAAAAGCAGCATGAACGTCAGCCTCCCCCAACTGGAGGGTCCCCCCCGCATCGCAAACATGAGCAATAAGATTCCAGGCCTGGGTCTGACGAAGCTGAGAAGCTAGCAATTTATCTGCTCTACCCCCCACTCAAAATACTTCTGTCGCCGACATTGCAAAGCCCACGCCATATTTTCTAGGTCAAGGTCCTGAATATCCCATCGACAGGCAATTAAAGCCACCCTCCCCTTCAAAGTGGGATTCAGCTGATGGGTACGCTGAAGCCAACGGAAATGGGCATCAGCTTCAATTTATGGGCTACTGAGCATTTATTACGATAGGAGCCTTGTGAAATACAACAACACCTCAGAGCAGCCTTAAAGCTTTCTCAAAGGACACTGCAGCTGACCTCTCCGGTATTATTAAAAGCAAAAAAGTCCTTAACATCAGCTTCTAGCAAGGGTAGCACACGAGAATCGCGGAGAAGAAATTCATTCATCCGCCATCCACCAGTACCCGCTCTACTCCAACCCTTATGAAACACCAGCAAGAGGGGGGAATGGTCTGACCAAACCCTTGGTTCAATGTGAGAATCCGCGACTCGCAGCAAGGTAGCTTGAGGCGTAAACCACATATCAATTCTAGTATACTAGTTATGTAACGCGGAGTAGAACGTATAGTCCAGCACTCCAGGATGTTGAAAGTGGCGGTGAAGAAAACGAAGAAATGCACAATGGTCCCCCCGAGCATGTCTTCCTGGGTATAACAAGTAAGATTAAAGTTCCCCCAATCAAGACCATACCATCCGCGTGGTCCAGTAATAAACTCTCCAAGAGCACAAAAAATGCACCCTGACCATGATTAGGAGCATACACATTCAGCAGACTATAAAGACAGCCATCTATCTCACTCTTAACAAAAATGTACTGCCCCTCAGGATCTCGAATAATCTCTCTCAGTGAAAAGTGAACATGTTTATGAAAAAGAATACCCACCCCATGAGTTTTCGGTTGAAGTCTATTGGATGCAAGAAAAACAGAGGGATAAGCAGAATGGAATGACATCTTCTCAGCTCGAGGTAAAAATTGTGTTTCATGAATAAACTAAACTAAACCTTAAGTTTATATACCGCATCCTCTCCATGAATATAGAGCTCGGCATGGTTTACAAGAGCTTAATAAAGGAAAAGAATAGCACATTGAGTTTGGTGGACTTTCAAACGATGTAATTCTTTAAACAATAAACTCCGTTTCTGTGGAATATTCAAACCTTGAACATTATATGATAACAAATTGTAGTCAGTCATAGGCCCCAAAGAAAAGAATGGCAATAATGACCAATAGAAAATCCCAAGCATCCAAAAGAAACACTTCACTCACACCCCCTCGCAGTCGCCAAGCAAACAAGCCACACACAAATCCCCAAACACGCACACAGAATGACACTCGGTTCCCTCCCCCCAAACCCCAAACCCGACCCCTCCCCCCACCCCACATGGTCCATCCACCGAAGCACATTGGAAAACATGCTTACAGGAAGTGTAAAGAAACATCCCACAAAACCCCCAATGCAAATACAACAAAGAGCATAAAACACAAACAGAAGAAATCCCAACCCCAACACCTGAGCAAAATAAAACAGTCACCAAATTAGCCCTCAAGGTGAGGCCGTGGCAGAAGGTCGACGAGCCACAGCAGATCTGGTCACCCTCTGCCAGCCCAAATTCCGCACCAATTTAGGTGCAGGGGAGCACTGTGGTAGTGGCGGCAACTCGGAGGCCTTTAAAATGCCCGCCTCCACCATCCGAGCCCTCACATCAACCACTGTAACTGCCGAATAAGTCTTGCCAGCATGAGTAAAGGCCAAGCCAATGGGATATAGCCAACGATATCTAATGTTGCTCTCTCGAAGTAATTGCATGCAATCCCGATAGGAGCGACGATGAAGCAGGATAGCAGAAGCAACATCGGGGTAAATATCAATATCCATGTCTTCCCACTTTGCAGTACCCCTTGCCTCTGAACAGCACACAACATGTGGTCCTTGTCCAGATAACGATGGAAACAGGCCACAATATCCCAAGGCCGATTAAGGTCACGCGGCCCAGCCAAACGATGAGCCCGATCAAGCAGAGGCTTACCCACTTCCACCAGAGTGCCTGCAGCCTCCAGAGCCTTGAGACAAATATGCTCCACCACCTCCATACAACGTGCATCAGAAACTGTATCAGGCACGCACCGAAAATGGAGACTGCATCGGCGCGAGCGGTTCTCTAAGTCCTCCATTTTGAGCGTGGTGGACTCTGCTTGTTCTTCCAAAGCCGTAATTTGATCTTGTAACTGGGCCAAGTTCATGCCATGGGTCTCCAACACCATTTCTGCCTCTCCCAGCCGGGTTCCAATATCGCTGACATCCCTCTTCAAATCGGCAAGTGCCCCCCAATATCCATGCAAACAGCAGCAATCTCATCTTTAAGTTCCTGAAACCAACCGTACAGTTCTTGGCGCAAGTGCAGGAGGGAGGTCTCCGGGGGCTGATCCACTTCGAGTCCACTAGTACTCTCCGACGTCATCTTGGGATTGGGCTTGGAGGGCCCAGGTGGCAGGGACGAAGAAAACGTTTTAATATCCAGCTTCTTTTTCCACTCCCAATCAATTCACAAGCTGGGAGGGAATCCAAAAAGCATCCGAGGAGGTGAGGGTTCACCTAAGATAGCAAAATAAGCATCGGGGCTGCAGAGCTATCCCTCTAGGCTGCCATGAGCCATGATGATGTCACTTCCTCTCTCCATCAAAATATTTTTTAATCGTTTGGAGTTTCCATAAGACCGAGTCTGAATCAGAGGAGTCATTTGATGAAGGGAAAGCATATTCCTCAGCAGTGGAGTCAAGCTCGCCTGAGAGAAGCAAACTTAAAGTGAAGCACGTCATAGAGGCAAAATGCCATTACAGTGTTCAGACGCAAGCATGCACACGGATGCCCTGCCACTGGTTCTTGCTCCATAAAGGCTCACTGAGAAGAACGCTTCATCTTAAGCAAAGTCTTTGGTGTCATACAGGAACCCGGATCCAGTGAAGACTGAGTAGCCACATCTCCTTCAGCACACTGTGATTAAGCATGAGGCACCCAACACGCTTTACACAGTACCTGTCTACAGGCAGATAGCAGCAAGTAGTCAGTCACAGATACTCACCGCCAGCACTATAGGGATCTCAGAAAGAGAAGATCTAGCAACATACATGGCATGCAAGAAAATAGTAAACATAGAAACATAGAAACATGACAGCAGATAAAGGCCAAATGGCCCATCTAGTCTACCCATCCACAGTAACGATTATCTCTTTCTCTCTCTGAGAGATCCCAAATACAATAAAACAAAGAAACTACTCAACACTCTCATAAATGGGAGTCAACCAATTCAATGACCGCTAAGAGAGGTACCATGAATGGAAAGCGAATTTTAAAGATGCCATAGTAGTCATAAAGCCAAGCCCCAGGCAAGAAATGAACCTGGTGATAAGATGGTTGGGCCCGAGTCATCTGAAAAGATAAAAAGACTGAACGATGCATTTCAGCATGATGATACTTGAGGCCTGCAAGAAATGTGGTAGAGGCTCGAGCAGCAATATGAAAACCCAGAAGCCATCCAGCAAGTATGAATGAAGAGAATAGATAACTTTCCAGAACTCACCAGTAGATCATGAAAAGCTGCTGGATTTGGGAGACCTCCTCCAAGCTAACTGAGTCTTCCAGGCCTCAGCTACCTAGACACATCCTTTGTCATAAATAAGTTTATGGCAAAGCTGCCATATGATATCAATGAGAAATGGTCAGCTCTAGATATGCAATATAAGGAGGATATTCAAGGGAGGTTCTCTCCATTCACAGTATTCACAGAGTTCATTAGAAAACTGGCAAAAAAAAAAGAAGAAATGATCCCGGTTTTAGGAAAGATACGCCTGATCAGGGGAAGACATGCTACTTCCAGAATGAGAAACCAGTCAAGAGTTATGGTAATTATGCTAGAATGTCTGTGGCAGTGCATAAGATGGATGTGCTACCCACAGCAGATCAACCAACAGACCATCCTCCTATAGAAAAAATAGAGGACCCAGAAAGACAATGTCCAGTACATAAGAAATCACATCCTTTCCTGAAATGTTGAGAGTTCAAGGAGAAAACCTTAAGAGAGTGAAAGGAGCAGCTTAGAAAATTCTGAATCTGCTATTAAATGTTTCTCTTCAACCAAACACATGATTAAAGACTGTCATTAAGTGCACATTAAGTGCACAGTGTGTGATAGTGACCAACACGTCAGTGCCTTACATCCTGACAGGAATAGACCGACCTTTCCAAGGACCCCTGCCCAGAGTCAAGCCACAGCATGGAGGAGACAGAGCAAACACCACAGACTGTCACTACAAACTGCGTGGCAAAAGTATACCCTAAAGTGCGACCAGAAAAGGCTGTGAAAATGCCCTGGCAAGGACAGAGTTTTTTGATATGTTTAACATCCAGGGAAATCACTACCCCTACCACCTCAGAACCTGTTCAGGGAGGACCAGGAAGATGGAGAGAAAAGTGAGTGGTTATGTTACAGAAGCAATGGATGGCAGCATCAAGCAAGATTTACCAACTCTAATCAAGTGCAACCAGATATTAGGGAAGAAATCCCTACACCTCAGGTTGTGCAACATCACTCTCATCTGCAGAACACCTACAGCCAGCGGATCTAAAACCCAAGATACTGTTCTTACTAGGAAGACCAGCGGCAATATCACAGCTACTATTAATATTCATATAACATGTCCACATTAAATAGTCATCATAACAGGAAGAGATATGTTTGGTATGCAGGATCTTCAGACTGCCAAATGAGTAGCTTAACCCGATCTGGTTACAATCCTCATTGATCCGCCTAACATACTTTTCATATCATACTTAACTTTCTTATATTCATCTTTTTTATTGTGTTATATTTGATCTTTTTAAACTTATTAATATAGTACAAGAAAGTACTTATCTTATAGCACCACCTCTTCCGACGTGAGCCCCATTTCAGTGCTTTCATCAGGGAATGAGATATAATTACATGTTTATGCTAACCTAACTTATCCTGTCAACTATATTTCAACCCACTGCTCATCTTCAGTACAAGGAAGAGACATACCAGCCCTGGTAAAAGCTCTCGAGTCAAAGGTGGGACCAACTGATGCTCCTTATGCTTACCGACTCACCCTCGGATAAGTGATGTTAGATGATGTCTGCCTCAATGGTATGAGGAGACTAAGTGTAGATGTGTGTTTTGGCTAATGGGCACACCACCTTATTCAATCCTTGTCAGAACCATCTGTAGGTAAAAGAAGTCTACAGTTGGAAATAAGCAGAACCTAGTTCATCTACCAGAATACTTCATTACCAAATCCAGAAGATCCAGAAGAGTAATACAGTGTTCCAAGTCACCAAGGATGATGACAAACCCACTCTTTCAGTCAATGATGGAGAGTACTTCAAGATGATAGAACAGGAATTCTCTAAATATTAATCCAACAGTTTGGTGCCCCTCTACCTTTTTGGACACCTAGAATACAACTTCCAAACAATAGAGAACAAGCTCTATCTCAACTCACGTCACTGCAGAGAACCTTGTGAAAGAAACCAGAGACAAAACAGTACTTTATAACATTCATGCAGAACCATGCTGGACAATGACCATGCAGAACCAGCTCCACCACTTTAGGGGACATTGCAGTGAATTTCACATAAAGGGTGGGCTGGGATGGTTTAGATGAGCTGGGATGGTATAGTTGAGCTGGAGTGAGCTTCAACAGAGACTCCAATAGATGCAGAATACCTGGCAGAGCTCTGGGTTTCTGGCCCAGAAATATCTAAGAAAAAGAACAATTTAAATTAAATCATTAAATTATAGAGAGTGTATGTTTGGGCAGACTGGATGGACCATTCAGGTCTTTATCTGCCATCATTTACTATGTTACTATGCCACCATAACCCTCTTATGGTGTATGGATAGGCCTCCAAAACTTACTGGACCCAAATGTACACCACAACAATAGCCTGTATACCTACAGTGGGATTTGGATAGGTTTTGGTGGGCTCATACTCTCCACCACAAGTATAGTGTGGAATATGAGTGGGATATGGGCCTGGGTCCCCTTCTCTGCTGTCCATTGCACTGATCATCAGGTTACTCCAGAGCCCTGCTTGCTGCTCTAATCGGACTGGCCATAACATTTGCAGCTGTCATACAGGCAGGTATAAACTGTTTCATTCACATCTTTGTGAGGTGGTAGGGGATCAGTGACCACTGGGGGAGTGTGTATGGGGGTCATCCTTCCATCCTTTCAGTGGTCATTTGGTCTGTTTGGATACCTTTTTGGCACTTATTTAGTTTTAAAACAGGTCTAGCCTCAAACATCCAAATTGTGCCCTAGACATTTTCTAAACTATTTATGGCAGAAAAACGACCAAGTCATAAACCCATCCTAGTCCTGCCCAAACTTGCCTCTAGCATGCTCCCTTGAAATAGAAATCCATGTAGAAAATAGTTTTTAAAATAATGATTTGGACAGTTTTACAAACGTCTATCTGCTACTTTATGCAGTTTTTTGGTTATTTTTTCTTTTGAAAATGAGTCCCATAGTAACTGCAAACAGTGTATTACTTGGGTGCCTCATTTATGGAATTTGCTACTGTTGATAATCCAAAATAAAGTGAGCTTTTAAAATATATCCAAGAGTTGTAGAATCAATATTAATATTAATTGTAAATGTTTAATATCCAGTCTGAATGAGTAGGTCAAGGAGATTTATAAAATTAGTAGTATATGTAAAGGCTGAAATCTTTTGGTGGCCCTCAGAGCTTTCTTGTATTCATACTTTGGCCCTTTACGTGAAAAAGGCTGGAGACCTCTGCCCTGCACTTATATACTCTGACAAGCCTTAATTTTAAGAAATGTGTTCATGATAAAGTTAATAGTTGGTACCAGGGATGTGCAATTGCTAGTATACCTTACAGATGTGAGCGTATGCTAAATCAATTACCACACATATTAATCTCTGAATTAACATATGTTAAGTTGATTAGTACAGGTTACATTTGTTTTATTAAAACAGGTTTGTGAAATGAACTAAAAAAAAAAAAAAAAATTGAGCACAAATCCAAATGAACCAAAAATAAATCCGTTGTATCCCCAGTGCACACCCAGATAAACACAGAATAGTAGCAAAAGGATAGCACTGAACATTATGGAAAAATGTTATCTACCTCCTTTTTAGCACTGTGCACACTACAGAGGTTGGGATATGAAGTCCAAAAATTTCTAGAAGCAGTGATGAAAATGCATGTAACTTGAATCTGGGTTTTGTAGTTTATTAAAATGAAATTGTTTCAAATGGTTTAGTTAACAATTAAGTTTATTGGATTTGGTAAAAGGTTGGTGTTCTTCCAGTTGGAAACTTTCCCATGTTTTCCACCATCTAAGTAGCAACTGGATTCCCATGTCACCCTGTTAGTTCACACTTTAATTAGATCTGGCAGTTGCCTCATAATGATAAATGTAAAGATGATGAATGGAAATGCAAATGAGTTTGAAGTTGTTCAGCCATCAGAGCTGAATATCATTAAACCTTCCTACTGTTAAATCCATCAATGTCATCACAGGATGCCGGTATTCAGCAGGTGCAGGTGGCACTTTGTCAAAATGCTTTCCATAATATTGGCAGTGCAAATTTTATATGTTTTTCTTCTTATATGATCTTATCCAAGCTTCTCTGATTAATGGCTCAACTCCAGTATGTTTAGAAATGCCAGATATAATGGTTTTTATCAATAACAATGCAACTAACCTATAAAAAATATATTAAAGCATGATTTCATTCTAATAAGGCATTTGGGCCTCCTTTTATCAAGCTGTGTTAGGCTTTTTATTGCCGGACACTGTGGTAAAAGCTCCAACGTTCATAGAATCCCTATGAGAGTCAGAGCTTTTACCACAATGGCCGACGATAAAAAACCCTAACACATAGATCAAGACCCCCTTTTACCAAACTGTCTTAGGGTTTTTTATTGCCGGCCATTGTGATAAAAGCGCTGACTCTCATAGGGATTCTATGAGCGTTGGAGCTTTTACCACAGAGTCCGGCAATAAAAAATTTTAACGCGGCTTGATGAAACTGAGTCCAAATGCCTCTAATTCGACTGATCAGAATTTTAACAGTTGGCTTCTTCTCCACTCCCCATCACACCCACCATCCTTGACTATCCATGTTAAAGGTGTCTTTTTAGTAAGCTACATAGATCCATACCACTGTCTATTGGATGGTAAAACCCAGCTAGTTGCTAAACGTAGCCAGTAAGGGGGGGGGGGCTTAATTTTTTTAGGCATGCTTAATAAACCTGAAAGCACACTAGTGAAGGAATAAGAACATAAGAACATAAGAATTGCCACTGCTGAGTCAAACCAGTGGTCCATCATACCCAGCAGTCCGCTCACGCGGTAGCCCTCTGGTCTAAGACCAGCACCCTAACTGAGACTAGCCCTACCAGCGCACGTTTTTGTTCAACAGAAATTTGTCTAACTTTGTCTTGAATCCTTGGAGGGTGTTTTCCCCTATAACAGCCTCTGGAAGAGCGTTCCAGCTTTCTACCACTCTTTGGGTGAAGAAGAACTTCCTTACGTTTGTACGGAATCTATCTCTTTTTAACTTTAGAGAGTGCCCTCTTGTTCTCCCTACCTTGGAGAGGGTGAACAACCTGTCCTTATCTACTAAGTCTATCCCCTTCAGTACCTTGAATGTTTCAATCATGTTCCCTCTCAATCTCCTCTGTTCGAGAGAGAAGAGGCCCAGTTTCTCTAATCTTTTGCTGTACGGCAGCTCCTCCAGCCCCTTAACCATCTTAGTCGCTCTTCTCTGAACCCTTTCGAGTAGTACCGTGTCCTTCAGGTAAGGCGACCAGTGCTGGACGCAGTACTCCAGGTGAGGACGTACCATGGCCCGGTACAGCGGCATGATAACCTTCTCTGATCTGTTCATGATCCCCTTCTTTATCATTCTGTTTGCTCTTTTTGCTGCCGCCGCACATTGTGTGGACGGCTTCATCGACTTGTCGATCAGAACTCCCAAGTCTCTTTCCTGGGAGGTCTCTCCAAGTACCGCCCCAGACATCCTGTATTCGTGCATGAGATTTTTGTTACCGACATGCATCACTTTACACTTATCCACATTGAACCTCATCTGCCATGTCGATGCCCATTCCTCAAGCTTGATTATGTCACGTTGCAGATCTTCGCAATCCCCCTGCATCTTTACTACTCTGAATAACTTCGTATCATCTGCAAATTTAACACCTCGCTCATCATACCTATGTCCAGATCATTTATAAAGATTTTAAAGAGCACGGGTCCAAGCACCGAGCCCTGCGGCACCCCACTGGTGACGCTCTTCCAGTCCGAGTATTGTCCATTTACCCTCACTCTCTGTTTCCTATGCTCCAGCCAGTTTTTAATCCACGTGAGTATTTCACCCTCAATTCCATGGCTTGCAATTTTTCAAAGTAGTCGTTCATGCGGAACCTTGTCAAACGCCTTCTGAAAATCCAGATATACAATGTCGACTGGATCGCCCTTGTCTA
The DNA here is from genome assembly GCF_902459505.1 of Geotrypetes seraphini. NCBI lineage: Eukaryota > Metazoa > Chordata > Amphibia > Gymnophiona > Dermophiidae > Geotrypetes > Geotrypetes seraphini. The sequence goes on along the minus strand of NC_047085.1, from coordinate 285,063,441 downwards.
TCTGTCCATTTACTCCCTCAAAGAAGTGAAGCAAGTTCATCAAACACGATCTGCCTTTGCTAAAACCGTGCTGACTGGTCCTCATCAGCCTGTTTCCATCAAGGTGATCAACGATGCTGTTAACTTGCAACGAAACAACAAGGCAAGCAGTCCACCAAAGAATCCAACATGAAACAAAAGAAGATTGGCAGAAAATAAGGAGATTCAAATCAGGTTAATTCAAGGTGCTCCCAAGAACCATGCCTGATGCATTTCGCCAAACAAGGCTAGTCAACGCTAACAAAACACCATGTCTTTCATACAAACAGATCACAGAAAACACCTTCACCTAGTATGGAATATGTAATCACAAACTAATCTTTCCTGCCTTTTACAAAAATGTAGTATGGGTTTTAGCCATGGCCCGTTCTAAAAAAATGCTCTAGAGTTTTGTAAAAGGGGGGATAAAATAGAAATACGTAGACAAAGGTTAAATAAAACCACCAAGAAGCTGGACTCTGCATACAATGCAACACCACAGAAACAGCGATGCATGTCCCTTAAAGCAAAAAAAATAAATAAATAGAAATTATTTTCTACCTTTGTCTTATCTGGTTTCTGCTCTCCTCATCTTCTTGTCAATATCTTCCTTTCATCTTCCATCCTTTAGTGCTACTTCCAGAAACTGTATGCCTCCCCCTTCCATCTTTCCCTTCACCCTCATTGTTCTGGCATCCATCTTCTTCCATTCCCTCCTCCAATGGTCTGGCATCTCTCTCCTCTCTTCTTCCCTTCCCTCTCCCACATCTCCATGGTCTAGCATTCACTCTATCCTCTCCCTTCCCTCCACTCCCATCAGCATCAGCCCCCTTTCTTTCCCTCCAACCCAATTCCATCCAGTATCCTTCCCTTTCCCTGCACACAATTCCATCAGCATCTGCCCCTTTTCTCTCCCTCCACCACCCTTCCATACCACTCTTCCATACCACGCTGCTCCACCATCCTTCCCACCACCCTTCAATACCACCCTGCCCCCCTTTCTCTTCCTCCACAACCCTTCCATGCTCCTTTCTCCCCCTCCAAACATTGCTGCCAGTTCTGCCCTCTGAGCTCCTTTGCCCGAATGCAGCATTATAACAGCTGAGGGCAAGGCCCCCCGCAGCAACAGCAACGGGCTCCCCTCCTGGCATCAACCACAATGCAGCCGGATCTGTTACTGGAAGATCCCGCGATGACTGCGTCTGCCGGTCCATCCCCCTCCGACATCACTTAATCCGGAGCAAGAAAGTGACGTCAGGGGGGGATGGACCGGCAGAAGTAGTCATCGTGGGACCTTCCAGTAACAGATCCGGCTGCATTGCGGTTGATGCCGGGAGGGGGGGTCCATTGCCGTTGATGCCGGAAGGGTGTCCTGTTGCCGTTCATGCCGGGCATAGGTGAGTCATCCTCCTTCAGCGGGCCCCCCTCACAGTTTCGGGCCCTAGGCACATGCCTACTGGGCATATTGATTAATCCGGCCCTGAAAACAGGCATGTCCAACTTTGAACAGGTCGTGATCTATTTTTTCAACCAAAAGTGCCAGTGATCTACCACCATGAAAATTAAGTTTCAAATTAATTTCAAATTAAATTTTAACCCAATAAAGTTGAAGGATTTCCTCCCCTTCCCATTTTTAATGAACCTTCTGTCATTTACTTGGATGTCATTTACTGTTAAGTAAATTAAGCAAAAATAAAACAGATAAACGAAGATCTAGTAAGAACTGCGAGCGGAAATGGAAAATACATTTTTTCTTAAAGTTTTATTGAGTAATAACTTTCTTTAACTGTCTTAATAACTTTTTAAAAATTTTATTGAGCAATTTGTGTTAAATTTAGGTTGAGTATTGATCCAGGCTGATTTTGCACAATCTTTAATATTTCGCTCTTGCTCATTAGTGAGACGTCTGAGCCTGCATTTCATCCACCAGCTTTTTGAAGTTGGGTTAATATTGCATGAGGGTCAGTCTCAGGGAATCCTGGAGATATTCATCTGTCATGTTGGAACACTGTGTACTCTACCATTTTCGGATGGGAAAATTCAGATTCATACAAATAAGTTGAACTGAAACAGAAGTGTACAGCTTCACTGCATCTTCTCAAGTTGGGAAATTTGTCTCTAGGCAAAACGATTCTTGCTCAGCACAGATCTTCAGAAAAATGTCATTTTTAAGGGTTAATATTTTGTTTTCAAGAGATGGCTTATTCAATGAGTAATTTTTATTGATAGCAGCTGCAGTTTCTTTAATGTCCACATCTACTTTGAATGGGTATGACAACTACTCCACAACTGTTCCAATTTTTTTGAAGTCACAGAATTTATTTTTGAATTTCTTGATAACATAACAGATTTCTGTCACATACTTCTCGTTCTGAAAAACAAAATTTGGATATTGTCCCAGATGGTCCTGAGTATTAGGAAAATGATCAAAAGTGTTGTTTGCAAGTCAGTCATCATTAGCTCAAATTTGCCCTTATGCGATGCATTTATTTTTACCTTGTAGTTCAAGATTCATATCACTTAGTTTGCCTGTAACGTCAGAGAGAAATGCCATATCACATAACCAATCCTCATCTTCCAACTCTGCTTGGTCATCTCCCCTCTCCTTCAAAAAACTTCTTATTTCATTCAGCAAATCACAAAATATTTGCAGAAATTTATGCCTACTTAGCCACCTTACATTTGTTTGCAAAATGATTTTCGCTGCCCCTTCATCGAGAGTAAGATTGAAAAGTCGTCTTTGAAGTGATCTTCTACAAACTGAATTTACAATTTTGAAAGTGATGTCCATGACAATCTTTGTATTGAGTCTCTTGCTTGCCAAAACTTGTTGGTGAATGATGCAGTGGTAACAAAGGAAATCTGGGGAGTCGTCATGCTGTCTACAGAGGGCTATAAAATCCTTAACCTCACCTGTCATTGCTCTTGCTCCATCAGTAGTGATGGAAACAAGCCTATGTAATGGAAGATCACACTTTGTCACAAAAGAATGGAAAGAACTGAATATTTCCTGACCTGTAGTTTTCCCTTTTAAGATATAAAGTAGTTCTTCTTTAACACTGAAGTCTTCAAAAAACCATCCGGATAAAGACTAGAAACTGGGCTATGTCTCTTATATCTTTAGATTCACCAAGATGGAATGAGAAAGCAACACAATTTGAAACATCCAACAATTGTTGTGTCTCCACACATCTTTTCTATTCATCGCACTACGGTGTTTCTTGACAACTGTACATCCTGTATAGCAGCTACGATCTCTTTCTTGTTTTTAGATCCTTCAAAAAGATTGTCAGCTGCTTCAGAAAAACCCCAATCTTTTACAAATTCCCCTTCAGTGAAAGGTTTGCATTTCTTTGCAATCAGGTTGCTGACCTTGAAGGATGCTATTTTCTTGGCAAGTCCTAACTACTAGCCATTGAATACCTCTCTGAAATTAAACGGGTTAAATTACCCAATTAATTCTACTATCAAAATCCTTGGAGTCACCCTGGACCGATGCCTGACATTTGAAGACCATACCAATGCTCAGGTTAAAAAATATTTTTGCACCCTTTGGAAACTTCGCACCATCAAACACTATTTTAACTTTCTCTCTTTTCGACTACTGGTTCAATCTCTAATCTTAAACATCTTAAGCATTGTATGACAAAGAACAAAAGCAAAAACTGCAGGGATGGTGTACAAGACGCCAAGTCTTTAATAAACAAATGTAAATATATGACAAAATATGGCATGGTCAAACACAGGATGAAGCATTTGAGACTCAAGACAGTGGAGCATTAAGGCTCTTTGTCAGTGGGTTTGGGGGATTTGAATTGGTGCACTCTCATAGAGGAAAAGGGGAAGAGGTGAGTTTTTATATCCTTCTTGAAGTTCAGTAGGTTCCAGAGATGCGGTAGGTAGTGTGAGTATGATCTTTTTCATGCACTCTCAAGCTGGAGGGTGCATCCCAAGGGCACATGTAGTCACTTTTCTTGCAAGTAAAGCTGTCAATTCAGGGCATAGGGTGGAAGTTTGGAGACCATATAGGCCAGTACCATGTTGTAAAAGAGTTTTTAGGCCATTACTAGTCCTTTGTTTATTGATTGGCAGCCAGTGGGCAGCATGCAACACAAGGGCAATCGGGTCTCATATGTGGAGATTCTTTAGGAGTCAGATGGCGGGACAAGGGCAGAGACACTATGTTCTGATCCATATCAAACCGAATTCCCAGGTACTCCAAATCCTAAGTGGGCTTGAGGTGACTCTTTTTGAAGCTGATCACCCAACCTGGCTGTTCCAGCAACTGTACCACCTGATGGACAGCCTGACAATCCTCGGACAGAGAGGGCACTCTGATCAACCAGTCCAGATACGGGTGAACCAGGACACCCATGAAGTGCAGATGGGCTGTCACCACCACCATCACCATCACTTTGGTGAAGGTCTGGGGTGCTGTCGCCAACCCAAAGGGCTGTGCTGCAAACTGGAAATGTCGCCCCAGAATATGGAATTGCAGGTACTTTCGATAGTCCGGCAAAATGGGAATGTGGATATCTGCCTCTGTCAGATCCAGGGAGGTTAGGAACTCCCCTGGTGCCACCGATGCAATCACCGAGCGCACCATCTCCATGTGAAATCGAGGGACTTTCAAGGCTGCATTGACCGCCTTGAGGTCCAGAATTGGTCTCCAATCATTGGATCCTTTCTTTGTAACAATGAAGTATATCAAATATCTACCAGAGCCCGAGTCTTGTTCCAGCATGGGTTCTATGGCCGCAATATCCAAAAGTCTGCGGACTGTGTCCTGTACCTGAACCACATTCTCGGGGCAACTGGCAGGGGAATCCAGAAAATACTCAGTCAGAGGACGGAGAAATTCCAACTTGTAACCATCTCGAAGATCCTCCAGAACCCAGTGGTCAGAGATGATGGCCTTCCATTCCACCAGAAAGGCCAACAACCACCTCCCAATACGCAGAGGGTGGAACCGCAGCCTGGCATCAGAACTGTTTCTTGGTGGTAGCGACTAGTCGACTTGCCGCAGACTGCTGACAGCAAGAACCATCAAAGTGCAGTCTGGCAGATGAGGAGGAATGATGAGGGCCCAAGTACGGGCAAGAATGTCAAAAGGGACAAAAATTAGAATGCCCAAAAGGGCGCGACCTGCTCCCAGGCAATGCCAAAGCACAAGGGCGACAACTTTATTTTCAAGTTGCATTGCATGATAGTGACTTTAAGAATCTGTTCCTAACCTCTTACTCTTATCTTCAATTTAGAAAGCAGTTGAAAACTCATCATTTCAAAAAATTCATAGGCAACTAATTCTATAATTATTTCATCCAGTACATATTACTAATCTTTTGTAAACCGCATTGAACTACCTGGTTATGTGAGAGGAGGGGGAAAAACAGTAAGTCCTTGTATTGATACAGGTGAAGCGAAATAAGCCCTTTAGGTAGAGCTAAAGGTGAAGAAAATGGAAGACCACTCTGACCCAACCTCTGCTATAATAAACCATTGTATTAAAGGCCTGGAAATAATTTACAAAAACATTCTGACTATAATGATCAGATGTTATACAGCATTTGGGAAATAACCTGCTGAGATAAGCGAAACTCATGATAAGCAAAACAAGCGAAACTCACCCCTATACATGATAAACAAAGCACCACATCTGCTATCTTATATAATAAAACACTAGCCCACGTATGCGCACTCCTATCTGCGTGTTCCATGATCAATAGGTCTGTGGCTGCAGGAGTGCGCATGCGTAGCTAGCTGTGACAGTGGCCAGCAGAGAATCTGTACGCGGGACTCCCTGCTCTTCAGCTCCTCCAGACAGTGGCAGACCTAACAGGACCCGATCGCGGAACCCAAGGTAATGTTCTGACTGAAGTTAGTTTTAAGTTGTAAGCTGCCACGGCGGCTCCTCTCACGAGCCGCACCTATGTCGGAGAAGGCTTCCGACGCAGGCAGGGATCGTGAGAGAAGCCGTTGCCGTGGCTTAGAACTTAAAACTAACTTCGGTCAGAACTAAGGGAGTCAAGCAAATCAGGGCAGTAGAAGGCCGTGAAGCAGCGTGTTTAGAGTGCTGCAGCCACTGCTGGCTGTATGCTCTCTATCTACCTTTGTTTCTCTCCCTTTCAATGTGCTCACCAAGGCAAACAAGCAGGGTGTTGTATGCTATTGGAATTTCATGGAATGTGGTTCCAGGGCTTTTTGAAATTGCTGACCTACCAGGTTAAGGGACAGGCGTGTTTATCTGAGAGATGGAGTAACCCTTTATCTCCTTTGCTCTTTAATGCCTATATGCACTTGCTAGGTTATAAGCTCGAAAAGTTGAAGGTGGCATTTTATAGTTATGCTGATGACATCACGGTCCCAGTGTCCATTCTACCTTGGTATTAAGGACACTGACAAATTGGATGTCAAGGCATAACTTGAAAATAAACACAGAGAAAACAATGTTTTTGTTGCTTCATGAAGCTTCTGATAAGTTTGAAAAGGGAGCTGAAGGGAGGGTCAGATGGGAGGGAAAGGGGGCTGCTTTGGGGGCGGGAAGACAGAAGGGGGGCCACTGAGACACAGTCAGGGAGGAACTGGAGGGGGAGAGGGATAGGGGGCTGCTTTGGGGGAAGGGTGTGCTGGGAGGCACACAGCTTTGCTTGGGGGGACGGGAAGACAGAAGGGGGGCCACGGAGACACAGTCAGGGAGGAACTGGAGGGGGAAAGGGGGCTGCTTTGGGGGAGGGGTATGCTGGGAGGCAGACAGCTTTGCTTGGGGGGTGGTGAGAAGACAGAAGGGGGGCCACGGAGACACAGTCAGGGAGGAACTGGAGGGGGAGAGGGAAAGGGGGCTGCTTTGGGGCAGGGGTGTGCTGAGAGGCAGACAGCTTTGCTTGGGGAGGGGAGACAGAAGGGGGCCACAGAGAGACAGTCAGGGATGAACTGGAGGGGGAGAGGGAAAGGGGGCTGCTTTCTAGCACCCATTAATGTAACGGGCTTTAACACTAGTGATATCATAAAAGGATTAAGACACATCCTGATCAGCATCCTGATCAAGAATAGAAAAGTACATTATTTTGCAAGAATGTGACAAACAGGCTTTACTGGCCGATGGCTTGAGATTGCTGACATGATAAATTAAAACGGCATATGCGGGAAAAGATAGATTTTCTGGTAAACAGGACATACATATAACATGACACGAATATTATAAACCAATTAGTGAATTAACAAGTGTAATGATGTGAAAGAAATAACCAATAAAAACTAATCATGTGATTTAGACCAACGTGGTGCTGGCCACCTAGAAATGTATAAAAACAGGCCTTTTAGAGGAAGTAGGCAGAACAGACACCAGTGGATCTTCAGGCCTGATGATCACGCTCTGTTACTCTATATGCTGAAAGATTTGTTCGTGTAAGACAGGGGTGTCCAATGTCGGTCCTCGAGGGCCGCAATCCAGTCGGGTTTTCAGGATTTCCCCAATGAATATGCATTGAAAGCAGTGCATGCACATAGATCTCATGCATATTCATTGGGGAAATCCTGAAAACCCAACTGGATTGCGGCCCTCGAGGACCGACATTGGGCACCCCTGGTGTAAGCTGTTACTGATTTATTAATAAATGTACCTATTGATTGATAACAGTATATTGAGTGTGAGGTCTCTCATGGCTGTAGGCCCATGACAGCGGGCCGACAACATATGCGGTCTTGAAATTGATTTATTGTATTGTATTTATTGTCATAAGGAGCTGATTCTTGAAGGGCAACCAGCTCAATGTAGCCTTAGAAGATGCATCCTGCAAGCCAAAACAGAATAGGCGCCAAGCCTTGCTTGGCTAAAACGTTCAAGATGTCATACAGGGCATCAGCCATGTAATCCACTCCGGAGATAAGAAAATCCAAATCCCAAAGCACCACATAGAAACATAGAAAGATGACGGCAGAAAAGGGCTATAGCCCATCAAGTCTGCCCGCTCTACTGACCCACCCCATTAAGTCAGAGTGCTGCTTGACCCACATAGAGATCCCACGTGGATGTCCCATTTATTCTTAAAGTCGAGCACGCTAGTGGCCTTGATCACCTGCACCGGTAGTTTGTTCCAGTGATCCACCACCCTTTCTGTGAAGAAATACTTCCTGGTGTCACCACCAAATCTCCCTCCTCTGAGTTTGAGCGGGTGCCCCCTTGTGACTGAAGGTCCTTTAGGAAAGAATATGTTGTTTTCCACCTCGGCACGACACAGTGTCAGGATCATGGTGCAGCTTAGAGTGGCATGCTCGAGCTACGAAAGAGAAGGCCTTCGCCACCTTGACCACAGCCACAGCCAAATCAAACAGACACTAAAGGATAAAATCCACATCGCTAGGGAGAGATGCGCGCATGGTGATATGCACCACCGAAGAATCAACCTTCAGATAAATAAAGTGCTTGGTAAACTAAACTAAACTAAACTAAACCTTAGGTTTATATACCGCATCATCTCCACAATCGTAGAGCTCGGCATGGCTTACAGGAGTTGAGAGAGAAAGGAACTCCATGAAGGTTAAAGGGTGTAGAGAAAGGGTATAGAGAAAGGGTGATTGGGGGGCTTACGATGCCAAAGATGGGGTAAGTATTACATTTTTGAAAACAGCAAGGTTTTCAGATGTTTGCGGAAGAGTTGGAGAGAGCGCAGGGTCCGGAGGGGGGAGGTAAGATTGTTCCAGAGCTCAGTGAGTCTGAAGGGGAGGGAGGTCCCTAGTTTTCCTGCGCGGGAAATTCCTTTTAATGAAGGAAAGGATAATTTAAGTTTGTGAGTGGGTCTGGTGGTATTAAGATTTAAGGAGTTCCAGGAGAGTGGGATGAAGGGAGGGAGGATGCCATGGAGGATTTTGAAAGTTAGACAGGCGCATGGTAAAGCCATCTGCCATTGGATAAAGCCACACCATGGCTAGAGCACATTTCAAGGGACCCTCAGAAGTCTCCCAGATATCCGTAAGAATCCAGGCAACATCAGGATGATCAGGAAGAGAGGCAGATTGTGGCCTCTGGACATTCATAAGGGAACATTCACCAGAGACTGACTGTTCCATCTGTAGCATCAATTCCTGCAAAGAATCAGAGATTAAATCCATAGGGTGTGCGGGTTTGAAGAACATGCGCACAGTGGGGTCCTCTCCCAAATCATGGGCGGATCCTGGAGATCCGCCATGTCTGTCGCCACAGTAGAGCTGTCCTGTGAAAGCAGAGGAATGGAAAGAGTGTCTGGCACAACTTCAGGCACAGTCAACTTACTCCCCGGCACACTCACAGGAAAACAAGAAGAAATAACCTGGTCCCTTGGATCAGAGTTCCCTGTGACCAGCACAGAAGCTGGTAGAAGGGAAACAGGCAGGGACTTTTTAACTAAGTACAGTATAATCTTGTTATAACGGACTTCAAGGGACCTGGAAAAATGGTCCATTATATCGAGTCCGTTATATCCAGAGTTGCATTTTTTTTTTAACTTTATTTAGGGCAACTTGAAACATCATAAATCAATGAACAACAGTCACTGCACTGCACAAACATATCAGCAACATCAATAACAAAACTCAGCAAAACATTGGTATGGCATGAAATTATTGCAAACCAGAACACTGTATTGGAAAAAAAAATACTTTGTCATTTTTTTCTGGGCTGAATTTTGATACTATATCACCGTCATGCCACGTGCCTTGTAGGCGGAGCCTACATGTCTGTTATAGCCAAATAAAACTACAGCTAAAAGTGGCTCTGGGGTCCAAATTGGTTGTCCGTTATATCCAAAAGTCCGTTATATACGAGTCCGCTATATGCGATGATTTTCTGGGGGTGATGGTAGACACAACATTGAAGGTGTCAGCACAATGCACGACAGCCTCAAGGAAAGCAAACCAAATGTTGAGTATCATTAAGAAGGGTATCAGGGCCAGGACGAAGGAAGTCATCCTGCCACTGTATCGTGCAATGGTGCACCCGCATCTGGAGTACTGTGTCCAGTACTGGTCGCCGTACCTCAAGAAGGACATGGCAGTACTTGAGGGAGTCCAGAGAAGAGCAACTAAAATGATAAAGGGTATAGAAAACTTCTCATATGCTGACAAGTTGAAAAAGCTGGGGCTATTCTCCCTGGAAAAGAGGAGACTTAGAGGAGACATGATAGAAACCTTCAAAATCCTGAAGGGCATAGAAAAGGTAGACAGGGACAGATTCTTCACACTGTGGGGAACCACAAGTACAAGGGGGCACTCGGAGAAATTAAAAGGGGGCAGGTTTAGAACAAACGCTAGGAAGTTCTTTTTCACCCAGAGGGTGGTGGACACATGGAACGCGCTTCCGGAGGCCGTGATAGGCCAGAGCACGTTACAGGGCTTTAAAGAAGGTTTGGATAGGTTCCTATAGGATAAGGGGATTGAGGGGTACAGATAGGAGTTGAGGTAGGTTATAGGAATATAATCAAAAAACAGCAAGGGAATATATTTATCCAAGGTGATGCTTATAAATCACTGTTGTACTAATCACCTTTGTTTTACTTCAAGCACTAATTTCAACACAAGGCTGATGTGGTTAAGTGAACACTCAGACCCACAGCTGAGGTCCGGTGAAACAAGTTCATGGGGCAGCTGTTAAGGAGACCATCATAGTTGTTCACAGTCTCCTCCACCAAACAAAGACTAAATAACAGAAAATAAAACTTAAATAAAAATAAAATCATAAATTTCACAACAACTTAACTTTGAATGGTGTAGATGGTACACATAACTGCTCCGGGCTCCTCCGTTTATTCACAATACCGACCCCCCAACCTAGGTTTCACCCGCTGGCTTCTTCAGGAGGGGTACTACAATTACAAGATAACTCAAATCAACACTGCACCACACAGCTTGCTAACTTAATAAACACTACATTTGAAATTCTCAATGTACACACTCTCTCTACAACTTACCGGCACAAACACTCCATACTGCTCACACACGCACTACTGACAAGAAGAACTTCCCAGCAGGCCACGCTTTTACTACCTACTACATCATCACTTCTGACATCATGATTGATTATAATTGAAACCATTCAATATCATTGTTTAATCCTGTGGGGGCCAAGGTATGCCATTGGAATATAAACTTCTGCTCCAAATAAAGAAGATGTTGAGTGATATTTCCAGATTCTTTATAAGCACACATAAGAACAGTATATTGTCATTCCTCAATAGAGTGTTGTTGCTCAATCCAATGGCTCACCAGGGGGGCAGTTACACGTTTGCATCTTATATTGCTCAAGTGTTCGGCAATGCGGATTTTAATAGCACGCCGGGTATGTCCTATGTAATACAGCCTACAAGGGCAAATAATGCAATATATTACTGCAGATGACAAACAATTAGTGCCTGTTCTTAAATAAAATTTCTTACCCCCTGTTTGAGGAATTACCACTTGGTCAGTGTTGAGGACATGAGGGCAATACACACACTGATGACAACGTACGTGAGGACCCTCTCTGTTCTGTTGGACAGGGTCACGATGTTTCAAAATCTGACCTAAATTCCGGCCCCTAGTATGCGCCGCAAAGAGTCCAGGGAAATATAGCATAGCCAACCTGCTGGGGGCGGAGTCCGGCGCGGCGGCAAAGACAGCTGGGAGAACAACGGAGACTAAAACAAGAAAAGCAATCTGATAAATAAAGGTAAAACAGACAAATAAAATCAAATTAAAAATAACGGCTAAAATATTCAGTGAAGCAGTGCTGTAGTGCTGAAGTGCAAATGGTAGTGGCGTGCGCCACAAAGAGTCCAGGGAAATATAGCATAGCCAACCTGCTGGGGGCGGAGTCCGGCGCGCCGCCGCTGTGCGGCGGCAAAGACAGCTGGGAGAACAACGGAGACTGCTGGGGGCGGTTTACAAACCTGAAAGAGACTTGAGATCAGTTGGAGCCATGAAATTAATAGCTAACATGGAAAGGGGAGTGCGTTACATGGCCACAAAATCTGAAATGTTTTCAGAGGCCGGAGTGGCCTTATGGAATTATTTGGTTAGACAATTAAGGCTATGTACAGATTGCCCTAAATTCAAGAAATTATTAAAAACTCAGCTGTTTGTTGATGCTTATATGCAGAGGTCGCAGTAAGTTTCATTTGTTTCAATTTTCGAAAACATTATTGTGCAGGATGTTCATTACTGTCTGCTTATAGGCTGCATAAAATAATGTATGTTGTATTTGGACAAGATGTTAAGGGCTCCTTTTTCTAAGGTGCGCTAGCGTTTTTAGCACACGCATGAAATTAACGCGCACTAAACTGTGCAGTGCGATTCTAGAATAACGCCAGCTCAATGCTGATATTAAGGTCTAGCACACATGCTATTCCATGCATTAAGGCCCTAACGCATCTTAGTAAAAGGAGCCCTAAATGTAGATAATGGTGGTTGGATGTCACTTTAATTTTATGAATGTTTGCTACTTGGAAACTGCTTAGAGCTTAGGTGGTATACAGATTTTTAAAATAAATCTGTTGTTCGAAGGAAAGTTTATCATCAAATAAAATTCCTAGATAACAGAATGTCTTTACTGGAATCAAATCAACGTCTGATAATGTGATAGGATCTGTGGGTATAGGAAGCATTCCACTAATCCAACAGATAGTGTGTTTTTTGCATTCATAATTATAGTCCATGAGGCCATGCAAAGAGTTCATTTTTAGAATGATTGGTGGGATCAAACCCATTACCCATGGAAGTGATGTCTAAGCAAGAGAAAGGAGTAATAGATTGAATGGGTGGGAAGAAAGAATAGGCCATATGACCTTTCTCTGTTGTCATTTTCTCTATTTCTACCTATGTAAGTGGAAATAAGAGGCTTGCAACAGAAGCCACAGGGACTACATAATAAAAAAACAAATTATTACAATTGGAGTATATCATCAATGGTATCTCACTAAGGAATCTTTGAATCCTTGAATAACTTGTGGTAGGTGCAGTAAAAATTGGCCCTAGCATGCTCTGGTGCAGGTTTTTCCCCACATACTTCCATTTTTAATGCAGCCTAAAAATAACCTTTTCCTATTTTTTGTATTAATGGCTATGCACTAATGTTGCCATTAGTGCGCAGACATTAAAAAACTTTAGTGTGTGTGCACTTAGACCCGGATTCTCTATAGCAGTGGTTCTCAACCTTGTCCTGGAGGATAACCAACCAGTTGGGATTTTGGGATAGCCCTAATGAATATGCATGAGAAAGATTTGCATATAATGGGGGATGCGGGCCTGCAAATCTGCTTCATGTGTATTCATTAGGGCTGTCCTGAAAACCTGACTGGCTGGTGGTCCTGCAGGACAGGGTTGGGAACCACTGCTCTATAGGACGTAGATATAAGCAGCCACCTAAAAAGCAGCCCCTGATTGTGTATCAATTACATGACAATGCCCTATAGAGAATCACACCTCTCCGAAAGATAGGCGTCAGAAATGTAGGCCAGGGTTTTCTGCGCCTACATTTTTGGTGCCTATCTATGCTGTGAATCGTGCCTACGTAGGTGCTTAAGGCCACCTAACACCACTTCCGGTGTTAGCCATGCTCATTGCGGTTTGGCAGTCTAAAGTGCCTACATAGGTGCAATTCCAACATGTAGCACAAGAAGATGTATGATGGCCTACTAGCAACTTAAGCAGTAAAACTTGGCCACCACATCTCCAACTTACTGATAACAACGCCAGATTACAAAACCCTACGAAGAGAAATAAAAACCCTGCTTTTCAGAAAATGTGTCGAAAACAAATTAATGCCGTACTTTAGTTATACCCGAACTTGCAAATTTCTGAATAAGTCACAGTCCTGTAATTAGTACCTAATTTTGTAACTCTCTTGGTAATGTCCAGCTTACCTCTTTTGCAACGTTAACATGGAATAAAAGTCACTAATGTAATGTAATATTATTTAGGAGCCAGTAGGTACTTTAACAGTGCTATTATAAACAGCATTTGTTTAACTTAGGTGCCGATAGGGCATCTACCAGTGCCTAAATATAGGCATCATTTCTAGAATTTCCCCCTTACTGCCATACAAAAAAAGGAGAAAAATGGTCTTTGCACCAAATATCAATAGAGACAAGAAAATCAGAGATGACCAAGAAAATCAAGGTGGCACAGAATGGGTTACAAGTTTGTATATATATTTATACGTGTTGATGGCAAAACGTCTGACTAAAATGACAAAACATATTTAAAGTGTGGTAAAACATAATATGACAAAACATGGCATGGTGAAACATAGCATGGCTAACCTAGCATGACATAGCATGACATGCTAACATAGCACGACATGACATGGGAAAATAGGGAAGTGTAGCATGACAAAATATAGCATGGTAGACATAGTATGGAAAACGTGGAGGGGCATAAACAAAAGATATGCCTAAGTCCAATTTGCACGTAGGGTGCTAGTCACCTAGTCGGCAGTGGCAAAATGTCCATTCTCAAAGTACGTCTAAATTTATTTAATTTTAATTGTCTATCTGTACGTCCAGACATTTGATCTTCCAGACCACCACTTCATCTATCTTTATACCACATTGTCGACCAAAAATTTGTTCAAGTCAGAAACGTCTAGAACAAGACTATTTGGACGTGGGAAAGTTCAGCATTGTAATAAACTGGCAACCCAGACATGGCAACAGAGCAGGGGGGGGCATCTTACAGGGCATTGCTGTGAATTTCACAAAAAGGGTGCCACATAAGCATCTCATCAGAACTCCCTTATAGGGAAGAGTATGGCTCAGTGGTTAAAACTACAGCCTCAGCACCCCGAGGTTGTGGGTTCAAACCCAAGCTGCTCCTTGTGACCCTGGGCAAGTCACTTAATCCCTCCATTGCCCCAGGTACATTAGATAGATTGTAAACCCATCAGGACAGACAGGGAAAAGTGCTTGAGTTTCTGAAAAATTCATGTAAACTGTTCTGAGCTCCCCTGGGAGAATGGTATAGAAAAATGAAAGATTAAATAGATGAATAAATATGTTGAGTCCCCCAAACCCACTATATGCACTTGTCTATAACCGCAATATCCTTTATGGCTGCAGGTGGCACCTATATGGCAGTAAAGTAGGTTTTTTGGGTTTTTTTTGTGGGCTCACATTTTCCACCATTAATGTAGTAGTTAGAGTGGCTTATGGGCCTCGGTCCTCCTCTCTATAGTTCACTAGCCCACCCCCCAAACTACTTAAGCCACCTATGTGCAGCTCTACTAGGCTTTCCTATATCAGGTGCTGATATTCTAGAGTCATTTATGTATGTTTTTATTCTGAACTTTGTGGGAGTGTAATGTGGTCAGTGAAAAGAGGGGGAGGGGGAAGTATAGGGGTCTTAACTTTGTCCCTGCAGTGGTTATCTGGTCACTTTGGATCCCTTTTAAGCACTTATACCTGTCTTTACATCATGTAACTCACAACATATAAGTTCTGTCTAGGCAGTCTCGTCAAAAATTCGATTATCCATGCAGTATGACTAAGTCTAGCTCGTCCCATATCCCGCCCACAACCCACCCGAACCACTCCTCCAAAAACATCCCTTTCAGCTCTGAGTGCACATCAAGATTCAGAGGCCTAAAAAGTCAATGAATATGTCTAAAAATCCATTTTGATTATTGACATTTGGACGACCTGTCTTTTAGATCATCCAAGTGCCAACTTGGGTGAGTTTTTAGACACATTTAAGTTTTGATTATGAGCCCCTCTCCCCCATCCCCCGTAGTGTAACAAGGAGTAAAAAATAAACCCACCAGGAGGGCTGATATGGAGCCAGTTTTTTTACAAAAATTTTGTGCTGGGGTTTCAGATAGGCCGGAATCTTCATGGTCCTGTCTGCTGTGGTCTCGAGGCAGGACCCATGCAGGAGCAGTTGTCCTCTGGTGGCTGACACTACAGAATTACAAAAAAAAAACCAAACAAATATTGTGGCCGACAGAGGAAGAAGAGCAGGCACAGCATCAGGGCAGCATATTTTTAGGTCGCCCAGCGGTTGCAACATGTGTTTAGAAGTGCTGGCCACTGGGAGGGAAAGAAGGGAATTCTGACACATCGGGCGCATGCGTACTAGGCCATTGAGCATGTGAACTGGACGCCGGCGCACTCATAAGCTGAAGCTGTAAAGTAAGCTACTAGCTTTCACTCAAGGTGTGAAAAATAATAAAAAAATGCAAAGTGACACCAGTGCAAATGTTTTACCAAAATATAATAATTATAATTATGTATTTATTTAGCTATTGTTTATATTTTTTCATTATGAAACTCAAAAGAATAAAGCATAATTGCTTGCGTTAACAGTTGCATTAGTGGGAGGTCGTTATAGTTGCCAAAATGCTGGCCTTCTGATAACGAACTCAGTTCAATATTTCGAAACACTCTCATTTTATACCTTTGGCTCAGTATGACATCATCAGTTTGACAGCCAATCAAACTAATAGAGGAGGTGATTAAAAGTTAGACAAAGAAATTCCTCTATATTTAAAAGTTTCAGAAATTACATTTGTTTGTTTACATTAATTTCTGAATATACATTAACATTTTATAACATTTCCAATATTCTTTTATAATTCTTAAAACTTATTTCAGACAATTTGTCTATGTATCAAACAAGCTGCTGAAAAGTTCTAAACCTGCTTTCATGTTACCTACAAACAGTGCTGAAATTTAGTCAGCCTGCTTGTCATTACAATAAAGGAGAAGGAGGATGAGAAGGAGGGGCTGTTTTCCCCCTCTCCCTGCTAGAGACTGTTACAGAATCAGATCTCTGATTCTAACTTAACCATTTCATTTTAAGTACTACAAATCCATTCATACCACACATTCAGCACTTGCTTGGGCCCAAGCATTCCATACATTCATAACTTAATTCATAAATCGTATTTCATTCATATTTAATGCCTGTTATATCTTAGTTTGGGATACTTCTTCCTAGCCAGCCTAAGGCACATCTGGTATCAATTAACACTACGATGCTGAGAAGTGGGAAAACTAAACAAAGACAGGGAAAAAACTGAACACAAAATGAAGTCCCAGACACAGAAGATACAGAAAATGGAGTCCATGATTCCTCCATGATCTAGCCCAATAGCAAAGTACATAAAAAGAATATTATTATACTTTCCCTTAATATTAATCTGTAGTGTGTTTTTCTGGCTTTGACTGCATCCATATTCAGATTTTTATTCACCCGTTTTTCGTACGCTTCTATTTGGGCGTGGCCTTAATAACACATATGCTTGTATCTAACTAGAGTTACCCAGAATCATACGAAAAACCAGGCCCTTTTTTTTTGTAGGAAAACTCTACAAAATACAGCACTATCATGTCGATGTCCATTCCATTACCGTCCCATACACATCACCCCCTACTGGCCACGAGCCACTACTGCTCACCACGCATGCGCTGAAGATCTTTAGTCTGAGCTGGGAGGCTGGACGAAAAGCACGGGAGCGTGCTTTGTCTAATTAAAGGGCTGGGAAGAGCAGAAACAGGCCCGGAAGGGGCCAAAGAGGTGTCGGAGACTTGGTTAAGTGCATACCAGGTCCCAGAAGGTAAATGTGGGCCATGGGGGTCTGCGGCCTCATCGGACCGCATAAAGTGGTCAACGTGAAGGCCTTGGCGGGTGCATGGCACACAGAAGTGTGCCCAGGAGACACAGTGGCTGGAGTCTGCCCCAGCAATGAGGTGAAGCCTTAGGAAAGCCGTAAAAGCAGCACATAAGTGCAGGGACCCTGGGAAAGTGACACCAGGGTCCTGAAGATGTTTAAGTGGCCCAAATAGCCACAGGCAGTGCAGGGTGCATGTGCACAGCAAGTGTGCTCATGCAGGAGGCTGCAATAGGGACAATAAACTATTTTTAAAGTTGGAAAATTTATCTGGGATAGTTTTTAGGGTGCAGGTAGGCTCCTTCAAGCATATAAGCATGCCTCGGCCATGATCCCACCCCTGACATAAGAGGAGTGGCGGGGCCAGGGTAGAAGGAATGTGCTGCAGAGCCAACGGCATCCTGCTAGGATCGCTACAGCACTGGCAATCCTCTGCAGGTTGCCGTAATTAGCTTTGAACGGCAACCTGCCGGGGGTGGAGGAGGGGGAAACCAGAGGACGCTAGAAAGAAGGGGAAAATATGCAGGCCTTCGGGGTGAGGGGCCTGGTGTAGAAGTACATGGAGGAAGGGAGGGAAAGGGGGTCCAAAGAGATGTACATATGCCAGAGGGGGGAGGGAGGGAAGAAATAATGGGTCTAACAACAGAGGAGAGGGAGAAAGATGGGATTTTTGGGAGGGAAGGAACAGAAAGGGAGAGAAGTTGGACACAAAGGATGATGTAGATGGGGGGTAGAGATACTGAATAAGAGGGTAGTTGGGAAGAGAAAGGGAGAGACCCTGGGGCCAGGGCAGGATTAATTTGTCGAGGGCCCCTAGGCACACAAGTCCACCTGCCCCCTGCCCAAACCCTCCCCCACCATGCCCGCTCCCATTTATTTACCCATTTTCTTATTTACTTCTTTATTTCTACTTTATTTCTTTTATTTAAAAATTCAAAACAAACAACAAAGACTACCATACCAGTGCCAGTGTACAGTTTTTCTTCTATGCAACCTCTAAACATCTCTGAACAAATCCCTCCTTCCTTCCTAGAGGAAGAGATCTTCAGCTGGCAGGGCTTTGGGAAGCCCACCAATTTATATTTTGCATTTGGGTAGAAGGAAGAAAATTTAGTGCCCGTTATTTTATTGGACTAATACATTTCTCAATTAGCTTTTAGAGGTTAAAACCTCTTTCTTCAGGTCAGTAAACTATACTCCTGTTACAGTATCCCTGTCCTGACATGAGGAAAGGAGTTATAGTCTCTGAATTAGTAAAAAAATGTATTAAAATTAGTCCAATAAACCTTATTTCTATTTTCTATTAATAAACGATTATCATCCAGACTGCCAGGACATCTATCATTACACCACATTTTCGATCAAAATTTTGTTCAAGTTCCAAACATCCAGAACAAGACCATTTGGGTGTGGGAGGGGTCAATATTGTAATGGACTGGCCACCCAGACATAGCAACATAGTAAAAAAGGTGCCACATAAACATCTCACCAGATGTGTCCCCCAAAACCTACTATACTCAACTGCCTACAACCCCAATAGCCCTTATGGCTGCAGGTGGCACCTATATGGCAGTGGAGTAGGGTTTGGGGGATTTGGTGGACACACATGTTCCACTATAAATGCATTGGTTAGAGTGGCTTATGAGCCTCGGTCCTCCTCTCTATGGTTCACTAGCCCCCCCCCCCCCCCCCCAGGTTATTTAAGACAACTGTGTTCAACTCTACTAGACTTTCCTATACCAGGTGCTGATGTTCTGGAAACAGGTATGTACATTTTTATTCCAATCTTTGTGGGTGTGTGACAGGGTCAGTGAACATTGGGGAAGTGTGTGGGGTCTTTACTTTGTCTCTGCAGTAGTTATCTGGTCACTTTGGATACCTTTTTGGCACTTATACCTGTTTTATATCATCTAACTCACAAGATTTAAATTTCATCCAGGATGTCTAATAAAACCATCGATTATGCCTGCAGGATGACTAAGTCTAGGTTAGCCCCTATCCTGCCCACATACTATCCTAACCACTCCTCCAGATATGCCCATTTTAGCTCTGGGCACACAGTGGGATTCAGAAGCCTATATATTCAGTTTGATTATTGGCACTTGGTCGACCTATCTTTTAGGTCGTCCAAGTGCTGACTTGGGCGGGTTTTTAGATGTGTTTAAGTTTTGATTATGAGCCCCATTAGATTGGAAATGGAATTACACTAAAGGGGAAAGGACACATAGAGACAAAGTGAATAAAAACTTACCTGTAATCGGAGTTTCCTATATTGAGGTACCTGTAAAATAAAAAGACATTACACAAATCAACAGAACTTCAAAGCAATAGTGATTGTTAAAGTGGGAGAAAACTTAAAACAATACTCATCTGAAGTTCCTTTCTTTTAATTACTGACTGGAACATGGACAGGGAAGAGATATTAATTGCACTTTATTTAGCTTTTTAAAGTATTTTAATGTGGCTTTAAAGCATTTTAAATAGAATTTACAGTTGAAGCACTTTACCTGATTTTAAGTGTTTTTAGTTGTTTTAAACTGTTGTGATGCACTTTATTTGCTGAAGATTCTTCTGAAAGCAAAATTTGGCTGAACATTCCTGAAATATTGTTGGTGTGCAATAAAAATTTTTAAAATTGTAAATGCAACTTGGTGTGACGGTCTCTTTCTAGCTGGTGTCTCATTGGGTTACTATACGCACCCGGAAGTTCTTTTAAAACCTCAGTAGCGGATTGGCAGAAGTGGGCCTTGTCCCAGGGGGTATCAACTTGTACCAACAGACCACTGTGACACTAGATAAGGCTAGAGGGCACTGTGACTAAGACAAGGGTAGAGGGCACTACAATAGCATGGTAAATAATATGGATGCCGTCTGTGCTGTTTTTAAGCAAAAATGAGGGGTATTGAGGCAGATAGAGGGTTTTATTTTTAAATCAGGAAATCCAAGATGGCCACCATGATGCTGATTGTGGCGCTAAAAATGGCCCAGGGAGGCAATATCAAACTGCATAAAACTCAGAAAAAGGATTTGGAGAAGTGAGGGACCTAAACCCTGGCTTCAAAACCTAGAAAGAAAAAAAAACACTTTTGGAGGTCCCCCCTCCCCCACCAATTTCTCCATAGGCTTCTATAGCCTGTACTCACAGTGCCATGCTGCTGGAAGAAACCTCAGAGAGAGCTATGAGAAGACTTTCTGCCACAGACAAGTTTAGGGAGCGACTGAAGTTGTCCCCTCCATGGGACCAGACCCTCAACCCTCACCAAAGCCTACACACAGCGTGAGCACAGTTGGCCCTGATCCTGTAAAATATGCCATGGAGCCGTGCAGCCTACATTCACCCACTATGGGAAAAACTTGGGTGAGCCGCTCAAGCCCATGATGGACAAATCTGGGGCAAATGAGCTCCCAAGGGAGAATCCCTGAACTTCTAGCTGACAATGTAGGCTGCCACACAGGAATCTAGCAAAGTTTGTGACTGCAGGCTACAGACTTCTGCTTGAAGCCTATGTCTTCTCACAGCCAGAGATATCTCGCGGGTGCTGAAATCCTCAGCAGCACGAAAAAGGCATATACAGAGGGGAAAAAAAAACATAAAAATAAACACGAACAGAAGAGAAAGAGCTTCTACATCCTCAATGTAGGAAATTAGACTGAGTTTAGGCACTGCCGAGAGCTGAGAGATGCAAATTTGGGTTCCTACAGATCCTCGTGGTTTGGGTAGGACAATTACCCACTGGTCAAATCTGACAGCCATGTTGCACAGGAATGCCTTGTTTGTATGTGACCCATTGATCTTCTGTGAGTAACCTTTTCTAGGTACATTTTAATATATTTTTTAACATAGCTATGGGACTCATTTTCAAAAAAGAAAAACATCCAAATTGTCGCATAAAGACATACATAGAGGAAGCTACTACTTGCTCTGGAACCAGTAGCAAGCAATGTTGCTACTATATGGGTTTCTGCTAGGTACTTGTGACCTGGCTATTATGATCTTATGGGCATTTAGGACAACATAACAAGCAGGGGCACTGATCAGCAAGCACCCACATAATTTCCAGGTAGCAGCCTAAACTCTCACCCATCCCTGGAAAACCATCCCTCCTTCCGATTATCTTCTCATTTACTAGAACATGAATAGACCCCCCCTGTCTCTTCTCCTCCCCAAACATGAACACCCACGCCTTTCCGATCACCCATCCCTCTTCCTTCCCATTCCTATGGAACATGAAAAGACCTCCAGCAGGATCTCACTTGCAGAATATAGGCAGACTCCCCCCATCCCTCCAAAGGCTTACCTTCCTAATCCCTGGTGGTCTAGTGGAGAATGGGCAGTAGCAATGCCCATTTGCTCCTGCCAGTCATGGATGCCCCTTCAAAATGACTGTTACTACCTCTAGTGTCATCCTTTCCATACTAAGAAACAGTGTGACACTGTCGCTAGAGGTCACAGCAGCTATTTTGAAGGGGTAACTAAGATTGGCAGGTATAAGTGGGCATTCTTTGTTAGACCACCAGGGATAAAGAAGGTAGGCATGAAGGAGCATCTGTTAATATTCTGTGGGACTTGGAAGGAAAAGGATCCTGGGAAGTGTCTGTTCATGTCCTGGGAATGGGAGAGAAGGATGGTGATTAGTAGGTGTGTGTGTGTGTGGGGGGGGGGGGGGGCTGTGAATAGGAGGGAAGGGAGAGGGATCAAAATCATGGAGGTAGAAGCAGGACCTGACCAAATATCCTGATACAGGTTCTGGCTGATATTTAGTTGGGATTCACTTAAGTGTATGCAGATCCTGGCTGAATATCAGTTGGAACCTGCATAAATTCCAGTGACCTGCACAAATTTGGTAAGATGCTAATATTCAGTGCTGATGCCTGGACAAAAGACAAAAAGGAGGAAGAGGGAGAAGAGAAAAGAGTGAGAAATGCTAAATCATGGGAGATTGAGGAAAAAGGGAAGGAAAGAGATGTCATACCCACAAGGAGATAGTAAAGAGCAAAATGATGCAAGAGCTACATGATGCAAAACCTTTGAGAGAAGAGGAAAGATACTGGATTTGAGGGAATGTGGGGGGAAGTCAATGATGCTGGTACCTGCAGAGGAAGGAGGAAAGTTAGAAGGGAGAAGTAGAAGAAAAAGGGCCATTTGCTGTATTCCTGGGGAGGAGGGCAGGAGGAAAGGAAGGGCAAGGTAGAGATGCTGGACATAGAGAGGGATAGGGACACAGAATGTGATACTGTACAGGTGGAGGGAATAGGGATACAGTGTTGAAATACTGGCCAATGGTAAACAAACAAGGGTTGATGGGCACATAGATACAGGACAGGGCAAGAATACAAATGTGGACAAGGAGGTTGCTCAACATGGTAAGAGGTAGATGAATAAGGAATATTGATGGTGGATAAGGAGAGAGAAGAAATGTAAATAGGCAAAGAGACCCTGGCAAAAGTTTTAAGAAAAGACAGAGGAAAGCAGAAACCTGAGATTGGGACCAGATTAGAAAAATAAAATGACAAGACAACAAAATTCTATTCTCTATTATTGATTAGAATATGCAACTTTTTAGAATGTACATCTTCCTAAACTGGTTTTAGACATGGTTGGGGCCCACAAGAAAAAGCTTGAGTAAACTCAGCATAGCACTAGTAAAACTTCAGTTTTGTGATAGGTCACCCTTGGCATCTCTGTGGATAAGGGCCAGTACTGAATATCAGGGCCTTATCCACAGGTCCTGTGACTGCTGCAGCATAAATTTTGTCTGAAGTAATAATATTTTTTCAAAACATAATCTAGTGTCCTAAAAACAAAGGGTTCCTTTTACAAAGCCGTAGTAGTGATTCTCCCATGGCAAATGCACCAAGGCCCATTCAATTCCTATGAGCTTTGATGCCTTTGCCAAGGGAGAATCATTATTAACACTTTGTAAAAGAGGCCCAATGTTTGTTGTTTTATTTAGCCTGAAGTTAGGGACTAGATTTACTCAAAGGAGCTGCTGCATTAGCACAAACCAACTTATTAATACATGTAGGCACCATTTTATGCAATGAGTTCAATAATATTGCACATTAATAGCATTAGTATGTGCTAGAACATGTAGCCTTATATGTAATAACATTTGATGGCTGTTAGCACGAAGTCAGGGCACAGGGGCCTGTCAGTTTTTCTCTCCTCACTTTAACTTCCCAGTTCAGTAAATCAAGCAAACTGAGTGTGAATTCAAATTGCATCTGCATCTGCCCTCCAGCCAATTTGTAAACCATTTCTCTATGACAATATAGTCAAAATTAGATAGGTTTTATTTTTCCATTTCTACTTGTTTCGTACAAGTTCAGTTTGACCAATTTTTCTAACATTTACCATAAACATATGAAAGATGATGTTAAAAATTGAACTGAAGGAAGAGAGCTGAATGTAAGTAATGAAGGAAAAACAAAGAAAAAAAGATACAAATGACCTCAATATTTTAAACATAGACTTCTTAGAGCTACAATATAGCAGACAAATGTTTTTCTATGTATGTATTTCCTAGAAAGATTAGTCATGACTTGTGATGCAAATCTTTGCTGTAGCTTTTTCTCTTTGCACATTTATTAATGCCAAATAAATACATTTTAAATGGAGAAATATACTGATGGATGCAAGGATAAAAGGACTTTGATTTATATTGTCAAATTTTTGTACAATGGTTTGACTATATTAACAGAAGGATGAATTGAGAGAAAATCTACCTGGTAGTAAAAGTGATTTAATGCAAAATTATACTACATATTGTAAGACAGCAAATCTGATAGTAAAAACATCAGCAAACTGCAGTATTATAGAGCAGTATGGTTGTTATGTCTTAATAGAAAAACTGGCTGATGCATAGAGCAAGCAGCTTCTAAATAAAAGTGATATAGGAAAAAAGGTTTGTAGAATTAAAAGAATTGACAAAAGCACAAATTACTAGTATTATCACTACTATTATATCACTACTGTTATTACTAATTTCCATACTACGTCCAGAAGTCTAATGAAGATAGGGCTCCTTTTATCAAACTGCGGTAGAGCTTTTTACCATGGGCCAGTGAGGTAAATGCTCCAATGCTCATAAGAATTGAATGAGTATTGTAGCTTATACCTCACCAGCCCGTGGTAAAAAGCTCTTCTGTGGTTTGATTAAAGGATCCCATAGTATCCTAAACAGTAGGATTTTGTTCCACATACTGTGGCTCTTTATCTGATTGCTACTCTACCATAACAGTGGTTCATGCGTTATCCAAGTCAAAATTCATGTAACTTGTGCTACTTCATGTCTACTGGAACACCAGTTATGTACCTTTAAAGCCCTCACCCTTATTTCTGTGGTTCCTATTAATATTCTACCACCATTACTATTTATTTATTAAATTTTCTTTACTGTTCTCCCAAGGGAGCTCAGAACAGTTTACATTAATTAATTTAGATACTCAAGTATTGGGACAATGGTGGGGGGGGGGGGGGGAATTAGGTGACTTGTCCAGGGTCATAAAGAGCAATTTGGGTATGAACTAGAGAGTTGCACGGGGATCAGAAATTAAGCCCGTCCCCAGTGGAATAAAACCCGTCTCCACCGGAGAGGAAAATGGTGATGGAATTCAAAAAAGCATGGGATAAACATAGAGGATCTCTAATTAGAAAATGAAGCATGTAAATTAAATAATTAAGGCTAGTACTGGACAGACTTGTATGGTCTGTGTCTCACATGTAGTGATTTGATATAGGATGGGCTTGGAACTCCACTAACTTGGAACATGAGAGTGTTACTGGCCAGACTTTATGGTAGATATCCTGCAAACAGGATGTTTGGATAGACTGGAGTGAGCTTGGATGGCATCTTCAGCATTTGCAACCTAAGGTGAAACCAGGTGGACTTTACAGGTTATGACCCTGAAATATCAAATATGAGACAAGTTAATTTAATCATTTACTGTATTTGTAATTGGCAGACTGGATGTACCATTCAGGTCTTTATCTACCGTCATTTACTATGTTACTATAAATCTGTCCCCACCCGTCCCTGCAAGTAAGAAATTAAGAATTGCTGCTGTTGGGTCAGACCAGTGGTTCATCGTGCCCAGCAGTCCGCTCATGCAGCGACCCTTGGTCAAAGACCAGTGCTTTAACTGAGATTAGCCCTACCTGTGTACATTCTGGTTCAGCAGGAACTTGCCTAACTTTGTCTTGAATCTCTGAAGGGTGTTTTCCCCTACGACAGATTCTGAAAGAGCGTTCCAGTTTTCTACCACTCTCTGAGTGAAGAAGAACTTTCTAACAATTGTACAGAATCTATCCCCTTTCAATTTTAGAGAGCGCCCTCTCGTTCTCCCTACCTTGGAGAGGGTGAACAACCTGTCCTTATCTACTAAGTCTATTCCCTTCAGTACCTTGAATGTTTTGATCATGTCCCCTCTCAATCTCCTCTGTTCGAGGGAGAAAAGGCCCAGTTTCTCTAATCTTTCACTGTACGACAACTCCTCCAGCCCCTTAACCATCTTAGTCACTCTTCTCTGGACCCTTTTTGAGTAGTACCGTGTCCTTCTTCATGTATAGCAACCAGCAGGGCTGGATTTAGATGAAAAGAGGCCCTAGGCTATTCCACTTATGAGGCCCTTTCACTTCCCATTTTTAAGTTTGTAAATTACATGAGAGATAATAAAATACATCATTACTGTGATATATATCAATATGTTAATTGAAACATGTTGTTATTGGTACTAACCTTTATAAAAAAAATGTGACACAGATAATAAATAAAAAAAAGTTGAGAACACTTATTTGGACATTTATTCTCAGCACCATATATAGTACTTGTAACAATAACTAATCAAACATAACACACAACATTGCCCCTTCCTATGTCCATAGTGCCCCCAGTGTGTCCTTCCTCACCTCACCCCCCCTCCGATGCTCGCCTGAGTCCCATCCCCCTTCCATTGAACACCCCCCATGCCATCCTGCCTGCCTGCCTTCCATTAAACCCCCCCACCCACCCTCCAATCCCAGCCTGCCTGCTTCCCATTCCCTTCCATTGAACCCCCCCACTCTCCCCCCGATGCCAGTCTGGGACGCCCTGTCCTGACGAATGTACGTTTTGCCTCTCTCTCCGCGGGCTGGGCTTTGCCCAGCTGTTTCTGGACTGACGTCTTTCCCTCCCCAATCCTCCTCCCAGGGCGAGAAAAAGAAAGGGAGAAGTCGAGTCGGCGCCCCGTTGCGGCCGGAGCCAGTTCCGATCCCGAAGTGTAGAATTTCTCATTATTTTCAGTTCAGTGTTTTAGTGTTCGCTGTTTTTAGAATAGTGTAATTTTAATTTTGCTAACAATTTGAATGTAGGCCCCTCTTGATCTTGAGGCCCTAGGCTGAAGCCTAGTTAGCCTATAGGAAAACCCGGCCCTGGCGACCAGTGCTGGACGCAGTACCCCAAGTGAGGGCGCATCATGGCCTAGTACAGCGGCATGATAACCTTCTACGATCTGTTCATGATCCCCTACTTTATCATTCCTAGCATTATGTTCGCCTTTTTTACCGCCGTCGCACATTGCGTGGACGGCTTCATCGACTTGTCGATCAGAATTCCCAAGTCTCTTTCCTGGGAGGTCTCTCCAAGTACCGCCCCGGACATCCTATATTCGTGCATGAGATTCTTGTTACCTACATGCATCACTTTACACTTATCCACATCGAACCTCATCTGCCATGTCGATGCCTATTCCTCAAGCCTGATTATGTCACGTTGCAGATCTTCGCAATCCCCCTGTGTCTTCACTACTCTGAATAACTTTGTATCATCCACAAATTTAATCACCTCACTCGTCATACCAATGTCTAGATCATTTATAAAGATGTTGAAGAGCATGGGTCCAAGCACCGAGCCCTGCGGCACCCCACTGGTGACGCTCTTCCAGTCTGAGTATTGTCCATTTACCCCCACTCTCTGTTTCCTATGATCCAGCCAGAAGTAGCTATTTCATTTAATTATGGTACTGAATTAAAGGCTCTGGTAAAAACCCATTTACAAATAAGCAAAGGCACTATATTAATGTGCAAATATTAATTGGGAAGAATATATACTTTGTAAATGGGTCTCTGCTAGAGCCTCCAATGTAAATGTAAAATATAAATACTCTAGCCAATGAGGACTCCAAAGCTATGTCAGTTGAGGACTTCTTCTGCAGGTGGCTGTGGGTCCCATTTGCCAAGCTGAGTCACAAATGCTAGCACCTCAGTGGCTCAGGAATGCTTCCTTTAGTCATCTCTCCTCCCCCCCCCCTCTCAGTGTATCATTTCTATTTCCCTTCCTCCTTTCTGGCCCCCATCCCATTCCAATATTTCTCCCTCCTTTCCACTAGTCCAACCTTTTTTTCTCTCCCTTCCTCCTGCATGCTTCTCCTCTGGTCCTCCTTCCCTCCCCCAACCAACATCTCTCTCTCTCTCTCTCTCCCCCTCCATGAGTCCAACTTTTCACTCTCTGCCTTCTCCCCCTTCCCCAGAGTGTAACATTTCTTCTTCCCCCTTTCTGTCCTCCCCATCCATCTCACCCTCTCCACGAATTCAACACTTTCTATCTCCTGCACGCTTTTTCTCTGTCCTTGCCTCTTCCCTCGAGTGGCATCCCTGCTTCCTACCCCCGAACCCAATATGCTCTCTCCCCATGCACCATCTCACCCTCCCCTCCAGTATGTAGCATCTTTCCTCTCCCTCCCTTTTTGCCAGGTCCAGCAGCACCTCTTTTCCCTTCCTTTTCCCTCCCCCTCTTCAGCAGTACCCCTTCCCTCCTCCCCCTGTCCAGCAGTACCCCTTCTCCCTTCCCTCTTCCCCCTTTCCAGCAGTATCACTTCCCCCTTCCCTGCTCCCCATGTTCAGCAGTACCCCTTCTCCCTTCCCTCCCCAGCAATACCTGTCCTTTCTCTAGCCTAGTGGTAGCTCACTGTTTGCTTTTAACTTCAGCACACAGCTGCCACTAGCAGTAGTTTAGCCGTGATTTCATCAGACATCCTCGGGGCCTTTGCTAGGCTGGCCCACTTTGATGATGCGATGCAGGCCTGCTTAGCAAAGGTCTAAAACCATGGCTAAACTACTGCTAGCAGTAGCTGTGTGCCGATGAAACCATGGCTAAACTACTGCTAGCAGTAGCTGTGTGCCGAAATTAAGAGCACACAGAGCTGCCGCTGCTGGTCTGGTGGTATGGAGAGAAGAAGGCAGGAGTCCCGGCAGATACATGACCGTAAAACTCAGTCCTGGCAATATGCAACGGTAGGAGAAGTCAGCTGACACAGATACCGTAGCCTCTCTTCCTGCCCAGTGTGCCATACACACTTAAAATCTCAGAAGGCACACAGTTTGTGATACATTGATCTACCCCTTTATCCCCTCCCCACTCCTTGAAAGCATTTCTTCCTCTCTCCTCCACCCCATATATAACATGTCTTCCTCTCTCTCTCTCACTGTCTTTCTCTCATTCCTTCCCTCGTTGCAAAGGGAGTGGGGAAAGAGAAAGAGAGGAATCCAAGGTGTATCGCTCCCATCCCCTCTACTGCCACATCCAACATTTTTCTCTCTCTCATCCCATGGACCATGTGCAGCATCTTTCGTCCCTGCCCACCAGTCCCATGCCCAACATTTCTCCTTCTATCAACCCTCTCCAGCACCATGCCACATCTCTCCATCCATTCCCTCCACCAGAATGTCCAACATTCTCCCCTCTTTCAATCAGTCTCCAGCACCATAACATTTCTCCCTCTCATCTTTCTCTTCCCTATGCATCTGTACCTCACTCCTATTTCTTTCATTCCCTGTGTTTACCATCTATCTTTCCCTCTCACCGACACAAATCTCTCTTTCTATTCCCTCCCCCACCCCATCTCAATATCTCTTTCCCTCCCTCCATCCTTTGACCCAAGTTTGTGTCCCCTTCCTCTCTCTCTGTCCCAAGCTCATGCTCCCTCCCTCCTTCTATGTCCAAACACACTCCCTCTCTCCATTCTTTATCCCAGTTTGGGCCCCTCCCATGTCCCAATGCAGTCCCTCCTTTATCCAAAGTTCATGCTCCCTCTCTCTCCCTTCCTTGGTTCAACGTGCACACATGCTCACTCCCTTCTTCTTTTCTGTGGCCAAACTACTTTGGTGTCCCCCTCCCACAAGACTGTACGAGAGCCGTCCAGGTCAACTGCCTCCTTCCTGCCTTCCAGCCACACTTCTTCACAGGGCCACAGGCCCAAAATACTACACGTGGCTGACCTGAAGCTTTCCCTCTGATGTCAGCTCTGATGTCAGAGGGAAGGTTTCCAGGTCAGCTACAGGCGGCATGCTGGGAATGCTGCATTCTGCTTTGTAGAGGAGCAAGTGCGGATGAAGGGCAAGAAAAAGAGGCGCACTAAGGTACGCAAGCCTTTTGAGGTGCCTCCAACCTGTGGGATCCCTGCTCCCCTGTTACCACAGTAATTACCAGAGTAATCACAAAATTATTGTGGTAGCGATTACCACATCTCTATCTGGATCCACTTGTGACCATTAAGGCATCTTCTAATCAATTAGAAGATGCCTTAATAGTCACATTGTTTTACATTGCCCCTAGAAAATGGATTTCAGTTAAGGATGTTTTCTATGAATTTCTTCTTACAAATTCAATAGCTGGTTCTTACAACTTACTAATTGGTAACATCAATATTCACCTTGAACAGGTAGAACGAGGTGAAACTAAAGACTTACTGTCGTTTATAGCTTCATTAGATTTTTTTTAAGCCTATTCCAGAAAAGACCCATCAAAAAGGCCACCAGTTAGACCTGGTTACCTTTTCTTCCAAATAATTAGTCAATCCAAAGATTTGCTGGAAGCAAGCTTATTGGAATGATTCCCTATGGTCAGATCATCGATCATGTAATTTTGAATTTGATTGGCAAGTAAAACAATCCCAAACTAAATTTAAAGAAAATAAAAGGACTAAGAAAGTCATAGCTAGTAGAGGCTTAATTATGATATAATTTCAAATCCTGATTCTGATATTGCCTTTGTTGATACTTAGATCAATGCTAGTACACAGATTTTAAATGAAATGGCACCTATTAAACCAAGGAGGAAGAGACAAAGAAATCTGTATGGGTGGTTTGATGCAGAATTAGTAGTGGTAAAATGGGAATTACGAAAAATGGAAAGATTGTGGTTAAAATCAGGAGATATGGAACACAGAGTGAACTGGAGATGAAAACTGAAAGAATATAAAAATTTAATTAAAGAGAAGCATATTATTTTTTATGCCCAAAAAATTGATAATCCAAATATTAACAGTAGAAATCTTTTTGAATTGGTTAATAATCTCTATGACATAGAGGCAGTTACTTGTTCAACCGTAGAATCCTTTCCACCTGCAGAGGTGTTGGCAGAGTTTTTCAATAATAAAATTTTTAAGTTAAGGACTAATTTATCAGCTCCCACTAATAATCATCTGAGTTTTCCTGTCACCCAGTAGATAGAGGATCCTAGAGCAGATATGTGCTGTTATAATTTCACCGCCCCTAACTGGCAAAAATTTTGTAAGTTTTATACCAAATATGTAAAGTCAAATTGTAGGTTGTCCTCCAAACATTATGAAAGTTGCTCCAGTTACTTTCAAATCCAAGTTGTTTAATTGGGTCACATTACTGTTATCGAGTGGGACTTTTCCAAAGGTCAGATTCTGATTACACCGACAGTAAAAAATCTTAAAGAATCTACTACATTGGTATCCAATTATCGACCTATTGCTAGTATTCCTGTATTTACTAAACTGTTGGAGGGATTGGTTAATTCTGATTTGGTTACTTATTTAGATAAGTTTAATATATTACAGAATAATCAGTCAGGTTTCTGTTCAGGTTTTAGCACAGAAACAGATATGACCTCCTTGTTAGACTACCGTCACATTTTATTTAGTCAAGGCTAAAGCGCTCTGATTTTGCAATTGGATTTAAGTAGCGCCTTTGACCTGGCTGACCATGCCATCTTAATCGATTGTCTGGACTCAATTGGAATTTCAGGAAATGTTTTGAAATAGTTTTGGGGATTCCTGGGAAAAAGATCTTACCGAGTTTATAGTGATGATAAGCTCTCTTATTGTTGGGTAAATCCATGTGGGGTTCCTCAAGGTTCGCCTTTATCTCCCACTTTGTTCAACATTTATCTTGTGTCACTGGGAAATTTGTTGCAAAGTTTAAAACTGAGATTTTATATCTATGCTGATGATGCCATGGTTATTCCATTTAAATGTTTGACAGCTGAGATTTATAAAAAAAAAACACCATATATCTACTATTGTAAACCAGATTGAACTATGGATGATTGACTTCAAATTAAAATTAAATTCTGAAAAAAACAAATTTTTCCTTGCTAGTCCCAATGACAATATTAAAGATACGCTGATACATCTGAATGGTTTCAACTATCCTATTGACCACTCCATAAAAATTATTGGAATGACATTAGATCAGCACCTTACTTTGGAGCAACATACAGATTTGTTAGTCAGAAAATGTTTCTTGGTTCTATGAAACTCCGAACCATTAAGAAATATTTTGATGTAGCATCATTATGCTTGAAAGTCCAGTTTTCTATACTAAGTACCCATGACTATTGTAGCATAATTTATCTGGGTGCCTATAAGAAAACTTTTAGAAGATTACGAGTGGTACAAAGTTCAGCTGTACGTTTGATTTTCGGTTTGAAAAAATGGGAGCATATTAGTCACTATTACCAAAAATTACATTGGTTGCCAATGGAGGCAAGAGTCCTGTTCAAATCTGTTTTAAATCAAGCTTTGGTATGTCTCAAGTCTACCTTGTTTCCCATTTCTTCCTGGATCATTCCAACAAGCCCACATGTAGAATACATTTATTTGCATATCCTACTATAAAATTCTGTCATTTCAAGAGATTTCTTGATAGAACTCTTTTCAAGCAGCCAAAATGAATGACTGGCTTGGTAAAATTATTCCATGTGTTTCATTTTACTACTCCTCTCGAAAATTATTAAAAACGCAATTATTTGATAGATTTGTAATCTAAGTTTTTCACTGTTTTAGTCTTTTTACTTGTTATGTATTTTCTTATGATATGTATAAATCGCTGACTGTTCAGTTTCTTTTGTTGTAAACCACCTAGAACTAGCATGATCTGGCGGTATATAAGAATAAAGTTATTATTATTATTATTGTGAATTTTGCATTCTTTCAACTTTCTGACCTTTTATTTTAATTTATTTGTTGACACAATTGATTTGTCTGTGTACCACTGGCTGGAGGGAGGGTGGAAAGATGGTGCCTACAGAATGTGAGAACAAGGGAAGAGAGGGGACACTGAAAATGGAGACAAACAGTGACACAGAGAAGGAGCAAGCAGGAATTATAAGGATAGGGATACAGAGGGAAAATTCTGAAAGGGCATAGGGGTAGATAGGAACACAGAGAGATGAGATAGGACACTCTCACAAGACCCCTGACACACTGGCCTAAGCAACTAGGCCTAAGTGGAAAAATAGGCCAAGAAAAAAATGGATTCTAATAACTTCATCTCTGACACACAAAACTGCATGAACTATGAACAGCATCAGACAGCTGCTATGGAAAATTCCAAGAAGAAACACTGGTCTACAACAGGTCAACATGACCTGCCCTGTACAGATAGCTACAGGGCAGAGGCTGGAAATAACTCATATGACCTAAGAACACCACAAGCTGAAGGAACTGATAACCACAATATCCCAGAAGCAGAAATAGAAGCAAGAATGACCACTAGGAGGGGAGGGGCCCATGTCCAGATGGTCTAGGAAAAAGCACCCAAAACTCCCTGTCATGGAAGATAGGGAAGTCATTTTTGACACCACCCAAAGTCTTGGAATGACACAAAGTTACCTGACAGGATAACCAATCAGTAATTTGAAAATGTAATAACCAATCAGACTGACTATGTATTCACCAATCAAAGTAACTATGTAATACTCTATAAAAGATCAAGCTCAATGTATCCAAGCCAGAGTGGGGTCACTGCCAGACAAGCTAGCCACTCAGCACATTGCTGTTGTAATCACTTTTGATGCCTAATCATGTAAACTGAATTTGATTTTTTAATTAAACAGTTATCTGATACAGCATATGTGTTTCTGTTGTCCGGTCATTGCAACACGGTGAAAGGCCTCAGCCTACCTTTCAGGGAATAATGCTGAAAAGGGGGTAGATGGGTTTATAGAGGGAGGCAAAGTTGAAAAAGGCTAGATGGGCAAACAGAGGGGGATAATACTGAAATGGAGGGTTAATGGGGTTACAGATAGGGCATACAGAGGAGATAGGGACACAGAGAGGGAGCAATGTTGCAAAGGGGGAGGTAAAATAGAGACACAGAGAAGCAAAGCTGAAAAAAAGGGGGAAGATAAGGACATTGAGAGGGCACATGATGAACATTGGGAGGGGGTGATAAGATTCTGGATGAAGATTCTGGAAAAGAGGTGAGATAGGCATCTAGGTGAAATGGGCACACAGAAGGGTGATGCAGGAAAAGAGATGCAGTGGTGACACTGATGGACACAGAAGGGAAATGCTGGATCAAGGAGAGATGGGGAACTCAAGCTGGATGAAAGGGGGAGAAAGAGTACCACACCATATAGAAGGGGCACAGAAAAAGAACAGACATTGGAAAGAATGAGAAAGTGAAGAGATGATGAGGAAAGCAGAAACCTAGAGACAACTAAGGTAGATAAAAGGTTTGTGTTGTTTTTTGTTTGTTTGTTGTTTTTTTGCTTGAGGATAAAGTAGTATAAAGGCTGTGTTAATAAATGTTTATAACATGAAAATGGAAATAAGGTGATCTTTTTATTAGACTAATTTTAGGACATTTTTTGACTAGCTTTAAGAGACCAAAAATCCCTTCCTCAGGTCAGGAAAGGAATTGTAACAGCAGAAAGGAGATTTTAGCCTCTAAAAGCTAATTGAAAAATGGATTTGGCCTATAATATGGTATCTTATTTTCCATTTTTGTTTTATTTCTATGTGGTGATTGATATTTCAGTCTTTTCAAATTTACATCTGCTGTTTTTATATTTTGCACAGTACTAGGGGACATGCATTACTGTTTATTTATTCAGTTTTCTATACTGTTCTCCCAAGGGAGTTTAGAATGGCTCAGAATCTATCTAATGTACCTGGGGCAATTGTGTGTGTGTGTATGTTGGGGGTGGGGGGGGGGTTAAGTGACTTGCCCAGGGTCACAAGGAGCAGCTGTGGTGCTGCATTCTATGTAGAATCTGGTTTCTTAGGGTGCAGTATAATTGTTGTCTACATATTCTATTTTTAGTTTGCAGTTACACTCTCATCCAATATAAAATAAGTATCTGTATTCTGTGTGTGCGAAAAAAGACATGCTTTTCTGTTGGAATTGACTGTGAAGGATCAATCTGTACTAATCTAGCTTGTTTAATTTTAAAATGGGTGTGTTGATGTTCTAGTGGTTAAATACTGCCTTTTCCTCAGTGTGACTCGTGGATTATTATTAAAAATATAGTTTTTTCATATAGAGGAGAGGGTGTTAAAAAATGATTGGCCCTGTGTGTCAAATATGCTAGGCACGCCACTGCTGGCTGGACTTGTAATTCCAGACCCGATGCTGCAGCAGTAGAGGGTTTGGTTTTTTTTTTTTAGAGGGGGGAGGTGACCGTCTGTAACTTGTGTTCTTCATGTGTTGCTGAGATCTCTGGGGCTGTTTGTTATAAATGACCATTTGCTGAATGTTTTTAAAAGGTTGGGAGGGAGAGGTACTTAATCTGACTATGGTCAGGAAAGAGTAGATTCCCTGGCTATGCTTTGAAATAAAGCCCACAGAGCCTGCTATTTTGGTGTTTGGTTAGTATTTGCAATTGCCCCTGATGCTTCGGATCTGTTACAGCTGGAGGACTGTTTAATGTTGTTTCCACATAGTTATCAACTCAAGGGTTGGTCTACTCCACTTAGTATTTTATACACTCACAATTGAAAGTCTGATTTATCATGGGTAAAGCACAAGAAAGGATGGGGGTGCTATGGAGGGCAAGTCCCATGGAGTGCAATTATAGCTCTCTGCAATCCTGACTGCACACAGTCTAGGGCAGGGGTAGGGAACTCCGGTCCTCGAGAGCCGTATTCCAGTCGGGTTTTCAGGATTCCCTCAATGAATATGCATGAGATCTATGTGCATGCACTGCTTTCAATGCATATTCACTGGGGAAATCCTGAAAACCCGATTGGAATACGGCTCTCGAGGATCGGAGTTCCCTACCCCTGGTCTAGGGGATAGGAAGGGCAAGGGGTGGGCCAGGGGTTGGGCCATGTGTCCTCTTTTTTGGCTTCACAAATATGGTAACCCCAGCCCTTATGAGATCTATGGCAGTAGATTTTGATGTGGTTAGAGGGCCTTATGGGCCTGGGTCCTCCTATGGTTCACTAGCCCACCTACTGGGTAATTCTATACATCTAATGCTCTACTAGGCTTCATACTAGATGCTGCTGTTCCAGATATCTTTTTGTTCGCATTTTTGTGTGGTGGAAGGGGGTCAGAGAGCATTGGGGGAGTGTGGGGGTGTCTTACCTTGGTACATTTCAGCGGTTTCGATTATTGACATTTGGACATCATGGCGATTAGGACGTCCAAGTGCTGGTTTTGGACACTTTTTGGACGTTTATGTTTTTTAAATTATGAGCTCCATATTCTGCAACTCAGGGTTAGTGCAGTCCAAAATGCCTGATTATACACTCACTATTGCCCAAAATACCCTTGTATTTTTCATTTGTCTTAATATTCATTATTTTCAATTCATAACTGGGTAAATCTTCCTTTTCGTTTATAAGCATAGTCCAGCACCTTTATCACAAGCATCTGAAAGTTAGATGTTCCTACAGCACAGCTTAATTATCTACTGGAGTACTGTGTTCTTTCTGTGTGGAGCACTACACATACACAGAGAACCAGTGGCGTACCTAGCATATGTGACACCCGGGGCCTATCATTTTTTAACAATTCCCCCCCCCACCCCCATCTATATCAAAAATATGATTTTTAGTAACAATCCACATATCACACAACAAAAGTGTACCTAGGAAAAGGCAGCATCTTAAACACTGCAGTGAGCACTAGAACACCAACACATATATTGTCAAACTAAACAAGCCAGATCCCGCACAGTCAATTGATCCTGCAGTCAATGCCAACTGAAAACTATGTTCTTTTCATACACACAGAACAAAGATACACCCTCGCCCAATATGGAATAATCACAAACTAAAAATAGAAATATGTAGACAAAAGTTAAACTGAACCACCAAGAAAACAGACTCTGCATATAATGTAACACCACAACACCACAAAAACAGTAACACATATCCCCTAATACTGTGCAAAATATAAAGACAGTAGATGTAAATTTGAAAAAACTGATCCATAACAATCACCACTTTACAAATTAACAAATAAAAATAAAACAAATAATGAGAAATAAGAAAATACCATTTTATTGGACCAATCTATTTTTCAATTAGCTTTCAGAGGCCAAATCTTTCTTCAGAACAGTACAGTATACTGCTGTTATGGTATCCTGGCCTGAGGAAAGGGGTTTAGTCCAAAAAATTGCCTTATTTCCATTTCCTATTTATAAACTTTTAGCAATACAGTTACAATACTACTTGATTCTAAGTAAAGCAACAAAAAATCTTACTACTTTTTGTCGTTTCTGCTTTAATCATCTTCTTTGCTCTCTTTTTTCTATACAGCATTTGTCCTCTCTCCTTCCATGCAACATCTGCCCTCTTTTTGCCCCTTCCACCCAGCTTCTGCCCTCTCTCTCTCTACCACTTCCAACTACTGCCCACACTCTCTCTGCCCCTTCCATCTACTGTCCACCCTCTCTCTCTTCCATATGGCATCTTCCCTCTTTCTATGTCCCTTCAATAAACTGTATATCTGGGGTCCCTTCTCCCTCCTTCCCTCTCTCCCCAATTGGGTACTGCAGCAGCAGCATGTTCCCCCCCTTTGCCTGTGCAGTATTTCTACCCTCCTCCCTTCCCTGTGCAGCATTTCTACCTTCCCTCCTTCCCTGCCCAGCATGTCTACCCTCCCCCCTTCCTTGCCCAGCATGTCTGGCCAGCTCCCCTGCTGAAAGCCACGGGCGTCCGCTCCTCGCACGATCTGCGGCTGCTTCGGAAGCCTTGAACTTCATCTGCCATCTCGTTGCCCATTTCTCTAGTTTGTTCAAGTCCCTTTGCAATTCTTCGCAGTCCTCTTTAGTCCAAGCTCCACACTTCATCCCTGTTTCTAGATCATTTATGAATATATTAAATAGCAGTGCCCCGAGCACCGAGCCCTGCGGGACACCACTCGTGACCCTCCTCCAGTCTGAGTAGTGGCCCTTTACTCCTACCCTCTGTTTCCTGCCCGCCAACCAGTTTCTGATCCATCTATGTATGTCTCCTTCCACCCCATGGTTCTTCAGTTTCTGAAGCAGGCGTTCATGGGGTACCTTGTCAAAGGCTTTTTGGAAATCTAGATATATGATGTCTATGGGGTCTCCTCTGTCCATCCGTTTGTTAATTCCTTAATTGATTTTAAATATTACTTGTGTCAGATTGTACATATTAAATAACCCCCATTTAGAAATTAAGATAAATTCATGCAAAGCACAGAGAAAAAAAAATTAATGACATATTCCCTTATAATTATAATTCCTGGAAGTGATACATGGAATAAATTCAAAACCTCCAAAAAACATATCGTAACATAGTCTGAACATGAATATATGATCCAAGCAAGGACAATTAAATTCAAAAATTACATATGAATAATTTAAATTCATTCCATATAAAACTTCACCTAATATTTAATGAATTATTTAGATTATAGTTAATACAAATGATTCCACAGTACTCTTGTAAGTACAATCAGCTGTTCTCCTATATTACCCCTCTAAATTCCAGTTAACTCTTTTATAACTATACTATCCCCCAATAACTAGAGCCCATCTGAATCATTTAGAACCCATCTGAATCATTTAACCAAAATTATCCAATTCATCCTTTATATATACAGATGTGGTTAATACAAATTTAATTCCAATTCAATGGACAAAAAAACAAACAAACAAAAAACCTCAATGTAAACGTGTCAAATAAGATACACAAAACTAAATGGAAAACATAAGAGAATAATAACTCATTAAAAAGCAACTGAAAGGAAATATAACTCATAATATACTACACATAAAACATCAAATTAAATAACCATCAAAGTTCCTTAGTATTGCGGTGAAGAATAATATATCACTACAACCCAGAATAGGAAATCTGTATTCATCGCCCTCTTCCGAAGCACATCTTATCTTTAATTATTGATGGCATAACATTCCCATCCAATGGACACAACTCCAGATTCCAGTCTTGTCTCCAAGTTCCACAGTATTAATCAATCTTCTACTCCATTTACCCCAGCGATGACGAAGAGCGCCAACAACTATGGACCCACTGCAGACATCTCCTCCTCCTGCATTCCACAAAGTCTTGGCCACTTTACCCCGCTGATGTACTTGATTACCACTCCCTGACTATTCAGATTCTCTGCTTTACCACCAATGAACGTCAATCTCTGCCGAACTATGCTATGACTTGCGAAAAACAGAGCAGGGAGGGGGACTAATAGATGTATTGGCTCGGGAGCAACACAGCGCAACTTTCTCAGCCAAATGGAGCTCGAGCCGCGAGGCTCGTCTTCCATTTCCTGCCTGCCCTGCCGCGTACACATAGCCAATCGGAAATCTTCCCCGATGTCAGCGCTGACATCGGAGGGCAGGCTTTGCTTAAGCCCTCCCTCTGACGTCAGCGCTGACATCGGGGAAGACTTCTGGTCAGCTATGTGTGTGCGGCTGGGCAGGTATGAACAGAAGACGAGCCTTGCGTTTCAAGTTGTATTTAACCCCTCGGGATCCCCCGTCATCCCCATTCAGCTCTCTCCTGTGCACCCCCTTAGGGCGTACACCCGGGGCGGCCCCCCCCCCCCCCCCGCACTCCCCCAGGTATGCCACTGCAGAGAACTAAACTGAAGCCCAAAAAAATCACAGAAACTTATTTAATTGACTATGATATATGCAGTGACTCTAAATGACTTTAACTATGCATATATTTTTGAAATGTAATGAGAATTACATTGCATTATTCCATTCTGTGTAACTATCAAGCTTATGATCATCAGAAACAGTTTTAGGCAGTGGCATACCAAGGACAGGGCTGGGGGTGCAGACCGCCCCAGGTGTCAGCCCTCTGGGGTGCACAGCCGGCCGAGTCCTGAACCTCCCATGTGCGGCTGCCGTACTTATTTCAAAACAAAGTCAGCAGTCACCCTGAAGTGCAGGAAGGTCCTGCGATGATTATGTCTGCTGGCTCTGCTCCGGAAGACATAAGTGATGTTGGAGGGGGGTGGACCGGAAGCTGCAATCATCGCGGGACCTTGCTGCAACTCCCTGTGTCTTCTGACCCACTCCCTCCAACATCACTTGCGTCTTCTGGAG
Source organism: Geotrypetes seraphini (assembly GCF_902459505.1). NCBI lineage: Eukaryota > Metazoa > Chordata > Amphibia > Gymnophiona > Dermophiidae > Geotrypetes > Geotrypetes seraphini. Next base: position 285,023,253 of record NC_047085.1, on the reverse strand, counting down.
CAGAGACAGCAGAATCAGTCATCGCGGGACCCTGCTGGTTTGGAGGGAGAGAGGAGCATAGAAGGGTGGTGGAGAGAGAGAAAGGGGGTCAGGGTGGTATGGAAGGGTGGTGGAAGGAGAGAAAGGGGGCAGATGCTGATGAAATTGGTGTGCAGGGAAAGGGGAGAAAGATATAAGGGGGAAAGATACTGGATGGAATTGGGTTGGAGGGAAAGAAAGGGCAAATGCTGATGAAAGTGGGGGGAAGGGAGAGAAGAGAGTGAAATGCCAGACCATGGGGGTGTGGGAGAGGGAAGGGAAGAAGAGAAGAGAGATGCCAGACCATTGGAGGAGGGAAGGGAAGAAGATGGATGCCAGACCAATGGGGGTGAAGGGAGAGATGGAAGGGAAATGCATAAAGTTTCTGGAAGGAGAATAGAAGGAGAGAAAATGCCATATAGAAGGGGAAGAGAGAGGGTAGACAGTGGATGAAAGGAAGAGAGTGACAAGAAGATGAGGAAAGCAGAAACCAGAGAAGACAAGGTAGAAAAAAAATTATATTTATTTATTTATTTTGCTTTAGGGGAGATGCATCGCTGTTTCTGTGGTATTGCATTGTATGCAGAGTCCAGCTTCTTGCTGGTTCAATTTAACCTTTGTCTATGTATTTCTATTTTATCCCCCCCTTTTACAAAGTTATAGTGTTTTTTAGCGCCGGCCGTGGTGATAACATCTCTGATGCTCAGAATTCTATGAGCATCTGAGCTGTTACCACCATGGCTAAAAACCACACTACAGTTTTGTAAAAGGGGGAGGGGTTAGTTTGTGATTACATATTCCATACTAGGTGAAGGTGTTTTCTGTGTTCTGTGTGTTCGAAACCAACAACAACAACACACTCCTAATTTGCCAAACAAATCCTAAACTAGAAAAAACAAGGAAGGCAACCAAGTCACATCAAGGTCTGCGTGGGGGAAGCTCACAGTGCCAAACTTGTCTCACAACTTATAAGCCAAATACAGTGTAACATGTCAAAAAAGCATATCACACTGTATAATGTTATAGGGTACTCTCAGTGTGAACCCTCAGTGATAGGAGCACAGCTCCGACACTTCACTTCTGGGTCAAGGCGATAAGCCTCCACCCACACACCATCATCGAGCGCCCTGTGTGTGCAAGAATCAAACCAATCAACAATCAAAGTGAGTAAATAAAACTCAACACAAACGACCTGAGTGACCCCCACACAAACCCTGCCAGCCAAACCCCCTCAAAAAGCACGCACAAAATCACAACAAAATCAAAAACCATACCAAAAGGTGAAGACCATATCCAAAAATAAACAATACTTATCCAAAACTGTCACACCGACGGAAAAACCGCGCCAGGAGGAAAGGTTCAACCGCGCTGGTTTCGGGAGGAGCCCTTCTTCAGGAACCTGGCCTCCAACAGAACACGAGCAGAGAGGACGGCTGGAGGGCGGGGTGCCCGGGAGGGAGAGCACACCAGCTAAAACAGATCTGCAGGTGACATCATGCACGAACCAACCAATCATGCTGTGCCAGCACTCAACACAATCATAACCACAAAAAGGAACAGAGAAAGAAAGAGGGAGGGAACAAAGAACACCCACCAATAGAAACACCACAATCAGAAAAGTTCCCCCTGCGTTGAGTGCTGGCACAGCATGATTGGTTGGTTCGTGCATGATGTCACCTGCAGCTCTGTTTTAGCTGGTGTGCTCTCCCTCCCGGGCACCCCGCCCTCCAGCCGTCCTCTCTGCTTGTGTTCTGTTGGAGGCCAGGTTCCTGAAGAAGGGCTCCTCTCGAAACCAGCGCGGTTGAACCTTTCCTCCTGGCGCGGTTTTTTCCGTCGGTGTGACAGTTTTGGATAAGTATTGTTTATTTTTGGATATGGTCTTCACCTTTTGGTATGGTTTTTGATTTTGTTGTGATTTTGTGCGTGCTTTTTGAGGGGGTTTGGCTGGCAGGGTTTGTGTGGGGGTCGCTCAGGTCGTTTGTGTTGAGTTTTATTTACTCACTTTGATTGTTGATTGGTTTGATTCTTGCACACACAGGGCGCTCGATGATGGTGTGTGGGTGGAGGCTTATCGCCTTGACCCAGAAGTGAAGTGTCAGAGCTGTGCTCCTATCACTGAGGGTTCACACTGAGAGTACCCTATAACATTATACAGTGTGACATGCTTTTTTGACATGTTACACTGTATTTGGCTTATAAGTTGTGAGACAAGTTTGGCACTGTGAGCTTCCCCCATGCAGACCTTGATGTGACTTGGTTGCCTTCCTTGTTTTTTCTACTCTGTGTGTTCGAAAGACATGGTTTTCTGTTAGGATTGACTATGTAGGATTTATCTGTACTAGTCTGGCTTGTTTAGTTTTACAATGGGCATATTGATGTTGTACTGCTCACTGCAGTATGTAAGAGGCTTCCTTTTCCTAGGCACACTCTTGTGTGACATGTGGATTGTTACTAAAAATCATGTTTTTCATACAGATGGGGGGGTTGTCAAAAAATGATGGGCCCCGGGTGTCACATATGCTAGGTGTGACACTGGTTTTAGGAGGGATTCTGTGTTTGTCCTTAATGACATTTTATAAAGTACAAATGAAGAACAAGTCAACTCTGAATAAGAGTGAAGGGATATGTTTGAAATTAGAAGAGAGACTGTAAGTAAGGACGAATACATTATTTATTTCTATTGAAAAAAAAGCCATATAGGTCTGTTTCTTGAGTAGAATAAAACTAAACTTTAATGTATTATATTCCTGCATTGAAGTCCTTGCATGAACATTTCAGCACACTTCTTATTTGTGCCATCTTCACTCAGCCCAGGTGTGTTGTTCTTTCCAGTTCGAAGCACCTGCTTTGAAAAAAGCATGATTTTCTCAGTCTGCTTTTGCTAACAGCAGGCAGGAATAATGGTGACTGATTGGTTGAAACATGAGGATTAATGGGTATTTATATTTCATTAAATTTTATGCTCACTAGAGAATAATGTATCACTTGCAGATATTGAAACATATGTCAACCCTATCCACTTACATATAATTCAATTTGACTTAAATGCATTGATCAAATTTTATTAAAGTTCAATATATCTTCCAAATAGGCCAGCTAACACAATATTGCTGCTACACATTCATCAGATAAAAGGAGGCGATTGTGTTGTAATTTTATTTATATTATTTTTCAGGAAAGGGGGAATGATTGTAGAGAGAATACTTATTATAAAATGACTGGTGCTAGCTGAAGGGCTTGTCAGTGAGATTATTAAGAGAATTCTCAAGTGGCATCCTTTAGTTAACATTATTTCTGGTTGGGTCATGCCTGTTTATGTCCTAGACAGAAAGTCGAGATTGACATAGCTAAATGTATTATCAAAAAGTTTTCCAAATGATGTTTGAAAGCTTACTAACATTTTAATTATGGCAGAGTTTTACTTAAAAAAAAAAAAAGCCAACTTTAAGATTCATGCACAACAGTGTTTCCCAAATTACTATTGAATGTTGTCCTCTTTATTTTCCTTTTAGTGTTAATTTGTTTTGTATCCATACATATCGATAAAATTATATAATGCACCCCAATGTCACTTTCAGCCAACACTATGGCCCTGATTCTCCAAAAGTGTGTCCCGATTTTAGGCAGCTGTAGGCGTCCTACAGCTATCTAATCAGCCAATCGGGATGCACGTTTTAAAAAAAAAATGCTCCCCAGGCAGGCCTGAAGGCGCCTCCGGGAGCCTAGGGAGACCCGCAAGACGCCTAAGGGCCTTAGGCGGGCCATAGGTGAACCTAGGTGGCCCTACGCGTCTCCCTAGTAGAGGAAGAAACCTTAAAATGTAGGCCAGCAAAATGCTGATCTACATTGTAAGTAGACGCAGCCGCTATACTTATCGCGGCAAGGGATCTCTCTGCCGCTATAAGTATAGCGGGCCGCGGCCTGTCCGATCGGATGCCCCCCTCCAACACTACCGACCGCCCCCCCCGACACTACCAACCACCCCCCCCTGACATTACCGAACTCCCTCCCACTCCGACACTACCGATCGCTGGCAGGAGAGTGTCCAATCCCTCCTGCCCGAAGACGCACCCCCCCCCCCCGGCGCTAACAACCCCCAAACCTCCAAACTAACCTGTTCTTCAGGCCAGATGGTTCTTACCCGTCCAGCCGGTAAGCCTGCCTCGTCGAAATGAGGCGGGCTCGCCCCTTCCCGGCCCATCCCGCCGAAGCGTAAGGCCTGATTGGCCCAGGCTCTAGAAGCCTGGACCAATCAGGCCTTAGGCATAGCGGGTCCGCCCATCCCCACTAAGTCTAAGGTCTGATTGGCCGCGGAGGGGGGGGCATCCGATCGGACAGGCCGCGGCCCACTATACTTATAGCGGCAGAGAGATCCCTTGCCGCGATAAGTATAGCGGGCCGTGTCTAATCTAACCCGATTCTCTAACCAGCGTCTGTAACATGGACGCCGGTTACAGAATCGGGGTTTTAGTGTAGGCCGATTCTGAATAGGACACCTCTCCCGGGTGTCCTATACAGAATCAGGGCCTAGGTGTCTTGCGGGCCTCGCCTTCAATATAGGCGGCCTGCCTGGGGAGCATTTTTTTAAAAAAACGTGCATCCCGATTGGCTGATTAGACAGCTATAGGACGCCTACAGCTGCCTAAAATTGGGACGCACTTTTGGAGAATCAGGGCCTATAGGTCTGGTTAGATAAGAGGTTGGTGCTTAGATTTCCAAGGCTCAAGAGAACATTAATGGAAACTAGTTCATTGTTATGAAGCTCCTTGCCACTGAACAGACTATAACAGGAATTTTGTGAATTTCAAACACCTTGTTCAAGCTGTCCCACTCTTGGATTGGTTCATTCTACTAGGAGCTTTAAGTTGTATTTTTTGACAATAATTCAGTTTTATCAGCAAGATAGCTCAGATGAGACACATTCTCCACTGGATTTTAACATAGTAATGTGGAGGGGCATAATCATAATAAATGTTTAAGTCCGTTTTGGGCCTAAGTCACAAGTCACCCAAAGTCGGACACGGGAAAAGGTCCAACATATTTTTTTTCTGAAAATCATCCAACTGTATGTCCAGTTGTCTGTTCGCCCAGACTGCTAAGTCATCCATCTTTATACCCCATTTTCATCCAAAAATTCATCCAAGTCACAAACACCTAGAATAATACCTTTTAGGCATGGGAGGGGCCAGAAAAGTGATGGACTGGACACCCAGACATGGCACCAGAGTAGTGGTGTACCTTACAGGGCACTGCTGTGAACTTCACAAAAAGAGTCCCACATAAACATCTCACTACAGCTCCCTTTTAGGTCATGGTGAGCCCCCCAAAATACCCCCAGAATCTACTAGACCCACCTATCTATCACCCCAATAGCCCTTATGGCTGCAGGAGCCACTTCTATGGCAGTACAAAAGGGTTTGGGGGGTTTTTGGAGGGTGCACATGTTTCACCATGAATGCAGTGATTAGAGTGACTTATGGGCCCTGGTCCTCCTCTCCATGGTTCACTAACCCACCCCTAAGACCACTTAAGCCATATCTACCCTTTTCACTCCACTCAGTATTTTATAGATCTCTATCATATCACCCCTTCACTGTCTCTTCTACAAGGTTAAGAGCCCTACCTTCTTTAGCCTTTCCTCATAGGGAAGTCATTCCATCCCTTTTATAATTTCCATCACTCTATGCTGTACCTTTACTAATTCCACTGTATCTTTTTTGCAATACGGCGACCAGAATTGCACACAATATTTGAGGTGTGGCCATATCATAGAACAGGCATGTCCAACAAGTAGATCGCAATCTGCCTGTAGATCATGGAGGAGTCAGAGGTAGATCACCAGATCCACTTGGCTCCATCTCTCCAGCAGCTCACCCTGTTGCTAGGAGAGAGATCGTGCCATTGGGCCATCTGCCAAGGGCTTGCCGAAGCTGCTGAAACTTTGCCTGTCTTTTCCTTGCCTGCGGGAATCTTGCCTGTGGGTATATTGGGGCGCTTGTTGTTTTCATGCCAATAGTTTGTGAGTACCCCAGGGGGCTACCGCCTTTGCCTTGTGATGATATGCCACAGGCCCGGTGTCATACCTGGTCTCCTGCCTCTCAGAATCACCATTCCTGCCCCCACCCCAACACCCCTTAGAAGTGTGTTATATACCTGGCGATATCCATTCACCCTAGCTTTACCTGAATACACTTTCCGTATTAGTTGTGTCATGTGCTGGTTGTTGGTCACTTTATAGTTTGCTTTCATTAAACGTTTTTGGGCAGCCACAACAAAGTGTCATGAATTTGGTGATTTGGGCAGGCTTTTCCATTTTGTTCTAACTTACCTATGCCTTGCCTTCAAATTGGTTCAAACCACTGTGGGCTCCTTTTATGAAGCCGCATTAGGGGCTTTATCGCACGCAATGTTTTAGCGCACGCTAACCCCCACGCTAGCCGAAAAAAATCACTATTTTTGAAAACTATATTTTAGATGTTTTTCTATTCATTTCAACTGCAGTGCATCTAAATCTCAAGGGGATGTTTTGGGGTGTGGTTTGAGCGGGATTAGGATAGGCATATATGATCTGGATGTTTTTCTGCAATAATGAATCATTGCAGAAAATGCCATGAAGACAAGAAGCAGATCACACACACCAGACGATGCCAATATCAAATTGATTTATTGAAGAATGAATAATCAAAACTTCAGTAAATCAATTTGGTATTAGCATCATCTGGTATACAGTATATGGTCAGCTCCTTGTCTGCATGGCTTTTACACTTGCAGATCTACACCTTTCATGAATGCTGTACATTGAAGAAAATGCCCATGGTAAAAATTGGATGTTTTATGCTAAACCTGTTTCAGTATCGAATAAGTGCCAAAAAGGTGCCCAAACTAACCAGATGACCACTGCTCAAGAGGAGGCGGGTAGCGGCTCACGCGGCCGGCAAATTAGCGCATGCTATTACGTGTGTTAAACCGCTAACGTGGCTTCGTAAAAGGAGCCCTGTGACTTTTGTTTGCCTCTGAAATTTTATTTTGCCTAGCCTTTGCGTTGATTCTATACTGCAATTTTATTTTGCCTTGCCTTTGCGTTGATTCTACACTGTATGCAGAATTTATTAAATCGCATGTGGTGGTATTTGAACTTTGTTGGCGGTATTTGATTTTACCTGGTATGCTGGACAGGTGTTTGAGTTTTTTTGATAATTTTTTGGTGGTATTTGATTATTGGTGCCAGTATGATGAATTCTTATTTTTACTTTTAGAACTGCATGTATAGTTTTGGCATCTCCAGTCCTTGTATTGCATCCAGAGGTCTTCAGTTCCTGTTGATCTTTAATACTTTGGGACAGTGACAGTGTTGGACCAGAGTCAGCCAGTGTTTATACTAACTTAGCAGATTTGGCCTTCTTACATCCAGCCACCTCAGTATAACAAAGATGAGTGTTCCAAAGAAGAACAAAACCTTTCATGATGAATGGGAAATGGACTACTTCTTCATTATGGTGAAAGACAAGTGTTGTTGTCTAATTTGTAATGCCCCAGTATCCTTGCCCAAAAACGATAATCTGGAACATCATTATAAGACTCTGCATAGCAATAAGTTTGATGCTGATTTTCCACCCAAAAGTGAAATTCATAACTGAAGCTCAAAGAACTTTAAGGTGAAGTTAAAGACATTTCTCTTTCTCGATGCTTTTGTAACTTAAACTGGCCTTTTAAGGGTAATTTAGATTTAAGAAAGGTTTTTACCTTCAGTCCTTCAGTTCCTCCTCCCTTTGTTATTCTTCCCCTTGCGTGTTCTCTTTCTCTCTATCAATTGTAGTTCTAAACCATCTTCCCTTTTGTTCCCGTTTGTCAATGTCTTTAAAAATTGTCAATACCCCAGGTCTGTTTTTGTTTAAAATGCATTTTATTTGGCACATCATTTTGGTGTTTTTGTACACTGCCTAGAAGGCTTGATTGGGCGGTATAAGAAATTTTAAATAAACTTGAAACTTGAAAATTGGCTACTTAGCAACAGTTGATGGTGAAGCTGTCACATTTGGTCAAGGCAACCATCCTTCAAGGTCAGCAACCTGATCGCAAAGAAATGCAAACCTTTCACTGAAGGGGAATTTGTAAAAGATTGTTTTCATGAAGCAGCTGACAATCTTTTTGAAGAATTTAAAAATAAAAAAGAAATCATAGCTGCTATTCAAGATGTACAATTGTCAAGAAACATCATCGTGCGGCGAATAGAAAAGATATGTGGAGACACAACTGAACAATTATTGGAGGATGTTTCAAATTATGTTGCTTTCTTACTACAACTTGGTGAATCTACAGACAAGAGACATAGTCCAGTTATTAGTCTTTATTCAGATGGTTTTTGAAGACTTCAGTGTTAAAGAAGAACTACTTGGAATGATTTCTTTAAAAAGGAGAACTACCGGTCAAGAAATATTCAGTTCTTTCCATTCTTTTCTGACAAAAGAATGTAATGTTCCATTGCATAGACTTGTTTCCATCACTACTGATGGAGCAAAAGCAATGATAGGTAAGGTTAAGGGTTTCATAGCCTTCTGTAGACAGCATGACGACTTCCCAGATTTCTATTCTTACCACTGCATCATTCACAAGCAAGTTTTGGCAAGCAAGAGACTCAATACAAAGACTGTCATGGACATCACTTTCAAAATTGTAAATTCAGTTCATGGAATATCACTTCAAAGACTATTTTTCAATCTTACTCTCAATGAAGGGGCAGCGGAAATTATTTTGCACACAGATGTAAGGTGGCTATGTAGGCACAAATTTCTGCAAAGATTTTGTAATTTGCTGAATGAAATAAGAAGTTTTTTGAAGGGGAGGGGAGATGACAAAGCAGAGTTGGAAGATGAGTGGTTATGTGACCTGGCATTTCTCGCTGACGTTACAGGTGAAGTAAGTGATATGAACCTTGAACTTCAAGGTAAAAACAAATGCATTGGCGAGATGATGAGTACAGCTTCATCCAAATTTGAACTAATAATGACTGACCTTGATCATTTTCCTAATATGCAGGACCATCTGGGACAATATCCAAATTTTGTTTTTCAGAACGAGAAGTATGTGACAGAAATCTGTTCTGTTATCCAGGAATTCAAAAACAGAATCTGTGACTTTCAAAAAATTGGAACATACAAAGTAGATGTGGACATTAAAGAAACTGCAGATGCTATAAGTAAAAATTACTAATTGAACAAGCCATCTCTTGAAAACAAAATATTAACCCTTAAAAATGACATTTTTCTCAAGACACATGCTGAGCAGAATTATTTTGGAAGCTAGTGCCTAGAGACAAATTTCCCAACTTGAGAAGATGCAGTGAAGCTGTACACTCCTGTTTCGGTTCAACTTATTTGTGTGAATCTGTGTTTTCCAATCTGAAAATAACAAACAGCCTGTTTTACAAAGCTGCACTAATGGCTGCTGTGCGGCAACAGCCCTGAAGCCCTTTAAATCTCTATGGGCTTCAGGGCCATTACCACGCAGCAGCCGCTAGCGAGGCTTTGTAAAACAGGCCCAAAGAGATCACAACTTTCCAACATGACAGATGAACATCTCTAGGATTCCCTGAGACAGGCCCTCATGCAATATTCACCAAACTTCAAAAAGCTGGTGGATGAAATTCAGGCTCAGACGTTTCACTAATGAGCATGAGCAAAATATTAAAGATTGTGCAAGATCAGCCTGGATCAATACTCGACCTAAATTTAACACAACTTACTCAAAAAAAGTTAAAGAATGTTATTAAGACAGTTAAAGATAGTTATACTTAATAAAACTTTAAGAACAAATCAGTGGTGTACCAAGGGGGGGGGGCGGGGGAGGAGCGGTCTGCCCCGGGTGCACGCTCCAAGGGGGTGCACAGCCGGCCGGCTCCGGAACCTCCCGCGCTGCTTCAAACCGTACTTCAGCGCAGCTGCCCTACTTAGAGCAGAGTCGGCAGCCTCGCTGAAGTGAAGAAGGTCCCGCAATGACTGGGAAGAGATAAGTGATGTCGGGGGGGGAGGGGGGGACCAGCAGCCGCAGTCATCGTGGGATCTTGCTGCAACTAACTGCATCTGCCGGCCCAGCCCCCCCTGACGTCATTTACCTCTTCCATCGGAGCAGAAGCAGTCATCGCCAGATCTTTGGGACGGAGAAAGAAAGGAGGGCAGGGTGGCATGAAAGGGTGTGGAGGGTGAAAAGGGGGGTCAGGGTGCTATGGAAACATGGTGAAGGGTGACAAAAGGGGTCAGGGTGCTATGGAAAGATGGTAAAGGGTGACAAAGGGGGGTCAGGGTGCTATGGAAACATGCTGAAGGGTGACAAAGGGGGTCGGGGTGGTATGGATGCATGGTGGAGGGAGAGAAAGGGGCAGATGCTGAAGAAATTGAAGAGAAAGAGACATAAGGGGGAACGATACTGCATGGAATTGAGTTGTAGGGAGCAAAGGGGGCAGATGCTGATGGAAGTGGGGGGAAAGAGAGAGAAGGGGCAGATGATGGAAGTGGGGAGAAGGGGCAGATGATGGAAGGAGGGGGAAAGAGAGAGAAGGGGCAGATGATGGAAGTGGAGAGAAGGAGAGAGAAGAGGGCAGATGATGGAAGTGGGGAGAGAGAAGAGGGCAGATGATGGAAGGAGGGGATAAATAAAAGAAGGGCACATGATGGGGGAAAAGGATTGAGTTAGGGAAATACTGGAGGGGGTGAGGGAAAGAGGTTGCGAGCTGTAGGTAGACAGTAAAAAAGGAAATTGATGAGAGGGTAGTAAGAACGTAATCTAGATAGATGCAGAAAATAAATTGAAAAGGAAAATGAGGGAAGAAAGGGATTGCAGAAGAGAGGTGTGGGAGAGGGAAGGAGAGGAGAGAGATGCCAGACCAATGGGGGTGAAAGGAGAGATGGAAGGGGGAGGCATACAGTTTCTGGAAGGGGCATAGAAGGAGAGAAGATGCCATATAAGGGCAGAGAGATGGCAGACAGTGAATGGAAGGAAGAGAGTTACAAGAAGATGAGGAAAGCAGAAACCAGAGAAGACAAAGGTAGAACAAAAATTTTCTATTTATTTATTGCTTTAGGAGACGTGTCACTGTTTCTGTGGTGTTGCATTGTATTCAGAGTCCAGCTTCTTGCTGGTTCAATTTAACCTTTGTCTATGTATTTCTATTTGATCTCTCCTTTTACAAAACTGTGGAGCGTTTTTTAGCACCAGCCGTGGTGGTAGCAGCTCTGATGCTCAGAATTCTATGAGTGTCAGAGCTTTACCATTGTGGCTAAAATCCACACTACAGTTTTGTAAAAGGGGGAGGGGTTAGTTTGTGATTACATATTCCATACTAGGCAAAGGTGTTTTCTGTGTTCTCTGTGTTCGAAAGACATGGTTTTCTGTTAGGATTGACGTAGGATTGATCTGTACTAGTCTGGCTTATTTAGTTTTACAATGGGTGTATTGATGTTGTACCGTTCACTGCATATGTAAGATGCTGCCTTTTCCTAGGTACTCATGTGTGACGTGTGGCTTGTTACTAAAAATCATATTTTTCGTACAAATGGGGGGGGTGCCAATAAATGATGGGCCCCGGGTGTCACATATGCTAGGTACGCCACTGGAACAAATGTACTTTCCATTTCCCCTTGCAATTCTTTACTGGATCTTCGTCTCTGTTTTGTTTTTGCTTAGTTTGCTTAACAGCTGATTACATCCAAGTAAATGACAGAAGGTTCATTAAAAATGGGGGGGAGGGAATCCTCCAACTTTTATGGGTTAAAATTTAATTTGAAACTAATTTGAAATTTAGGGCCTGTTTTACAAAGCCGTACTAGTGGCTGCTGCGTGGCAATAGCCCTGAAGCCCTTTAAATCTCTATTACTGTGCTGCAGCCGCTAGCGTGGTTTTGTAAAACAGACCCTTAAATTTCATGGTGGTAGATCACCAGAAGTTTTGGCCAGAAAAAGTAGATCATGACCTATTCGAAGTTGTAATACTAAAGAATTGGCTAGCACACTTAATCCCTCATTGGCACTCTGTGGGGACTAGATCTGAGAGTGTGTGGTGGGGCTTGACCCCGCCACAGTATCATCAGCCAACTGAAGTTCTATGCTAGGATTTTCTTCAATGAAGAACAGAAATATAAGAAGAATTTAGTTTTTTCTGGGTTTAGCTTTAGTCTAAATGCTGTCATCCAAAGTTCGATCTGATTTAGGGTGAAAGATAGCGAGTTTAAAAGCTCTGAGGTAAAGTAAATTGTCTGACTTACACCTGTACCCACATAACTGTCTTTTAAAATGTTAATTTAATGTTATTTAACATAATCCAGGAAAAAGGCCATGTCTTCTTTACTTCTGTTTCGGCTCATGAGCTCCCTGTTGATCATCGGACTCCTAAGTTTAATAAAATCTTTATATACCGCTTAATTGGCCAAAAAGGATCAAAGTGATTAACAACATAATTTAATCAAAGTAACGAAAGGAACTCCATTTAAAAAGAAAAAAAAATATCTTAATATATAATATTTAATATGACAATCTAAAATGATAAAATTAAGATTAAATTACCTAATAAATGAATGAATGAATGAATGCAGATCGAAGAACCGAATCTAAATCCTATCAATGTAAAAAAAGCCAATTGAAAATATTGTACCTTTAAATGCCTTTTAAAATTTAAGAAAGATTCTTACTTTTTCAATTCTACAGGTAAACTATTCCATAAAATTGGAAACAGAGGTCACGTGATGCAGTGAGAAGTGCAGATATGTGCTTCGCTGTAGCTCCTGGGGCCCTGCTCAAGTTCAAGTTCAATTTATTTAATATACCACATAAAACAAAAATATTAAAAACTAAGCAGTTTACAGTAAGTATAAAATAAGGGAATAAAACAATACAAGCAAGCTATTACATTTAAAGGGAAAAACAATATGATAAATTACAATAGAGTTGCAAGCAAAATAAGGGAATGGAGAAAAAATAAAAATTAAAAAACAAATAAATAAAATAAATAAGTAAAATAAGTAAAATAAAGTCCCATTGATTAAAAAATCTTGGGCACTTAATCTTAATCTATGGACAAATATCTGAAGTCTAATGGTGGAGTGATGGCTAGCCAAAACACTAAGAAAGACAAGGACAAAATCCGAGGTGTGCAAGATAATATGAACATAAGAACATAAGAATTGCCACTGCTGGGTCAGACCAGTGGTCCATCATGCTCAGCAGTCCGCTCACGCGGCGGCCCTCCAGTCAAAGACCAGCACCCTAACCGAGACTAGCCCTATCAGCGTACAGCAGGAACTTGTCTAACTTTGTTTTGAATCCCTGGAGGGTGTTTTCCCCATCACAGACTCCGGAAGAGCTTTCCAGTTTTCTACCACTCTCTGGGTGAAGAACTTCCTTACGTTTGTACGGAATCTATCCCCTTTCAACTTTAGAGAGTGCCCTCTCGTTCTCCCTACCTTGGAGAGGATGAACAACCTGTTCTTATTTACTAAGTCTATCCCTTCAGTACCTTGAATGTTTTGATCATGTCCCCTCTCAATCTCCTCTGTTCGAGGGAGAAGAAGCCCAGTTTCTCTAATTTTTCACTGTACGGCAGTTCCTCCAAACCCTTAACCATCTTAGTCGCTCTTCTCTGGACCCTATTGAGTAGTAACATGTCCTTTTTTGTGTATGGGGATCAGTGCTGTACGCAGTACTCCAGGTGAGGGCGCACCATGGCCCGGTACAGCGGAATGATAACCATAGTACATAGTAAATGATGGCAGATAAAGACCCGAATGGTCCATCCAGTCTGCCCAACCTGATTCAATTTAAATTTTATAATTTTTTCTTCTTAGCTATTTCTGGGCAAGAATCCAAAGCTTTACTCTGTACTGTGCTTGGGTTCCAACTGCCGAAATCTCTGTTAAGACTTACTACAGCCCATCTACACCCTCCCAGCCATTGAAGCACTCCCCAGCCCATCCTCCACCAAACGGCCATATACAGACACAGACCGTGGAAGTCTGCCCAGTACTGGCCTTAGTTCAATATTTAATATTATTTTCTGATTCTAAATCCTCTGTGTTCATCCCACGCTTCTTTGAACTCGGTCACAGTTTTACTCTCCACCACCTCTCTCGGGAGCGCATTCCAGGCATCCACCACCCTCTCCATAAAGTAGAACTTCCTAACATTAACCCCTGAATCTACCACCCCTCAACCTCAAATTATGTCCTCTGGTTTTACCATTTTCTTTTCTCTGGAAAAGATTTTGTTCTACCCTTCAAGTATTTGAACGTCTGAATCATATCTCCCCTGTCTCTCCTTTCCTCTAGGGTATACATATTCAGGGCTTCCAGTCTCTCCTCATACATCTTGTGGCGCAAGCCTCCTATCATTTTCGTTGCCCTCCTCTGGACTGCCTCAAGTCTTCTTACGTCCTTCGCCAGATACGGTCTCCACAACTGAACACAATACTCCAAGTGGGGCCTTACCAATGACCTGTACAGGGGCATCAACACCTTCTTCCTTCTACTGACTATGCCTCTCTTTATACAGCCAGCATCCTTCTGACAGCAGCCACTGCCTTGTCACACTGTTTTTTCGCCTTTAGATCTTCGGACACTATCACTCAAAGGTCCCTCTCCCCGTCCGTGCATATCAGCTTCTCTCCTCCCAGCATATACGGTTCCTTCCTATTATTAATCCCCAAATGCATTACTCTGCATTTCTTTGCATTGAATTTTAGTTGCCAGGCATTAGACCAATCCTCTAACTTTTATAGATCCTTTTTCATGTTTTCCACTCCCTCCTCGGTGTCTACTCTGTTACAAATCTTGGTATCATCTGTAAAAAGGCACACTTTTCCTTCTAACCCTTCAGCAATGTCACTCACAAACATATTGAACAGGATTGGCCCCAGCACCGAACCCTGAGGGACTCCACTACTCACCTTTCCTTCCTTCGAGCGACTTCCATTAACCACCACACTCTGGCATCACTCCGACAGCCAGTTTTTGACCCAGTTCACCATTTTGGGTCCTAACTTCAGTCCTTCAAGTTTGTTCAACAGCCTCCTATGAGGAACTGTATCAAAGGTTTTGCTGAAATCCAAGTAAATTACATCTAGCATATGTCCTCGATCCAGCTCTCTGGTCACCCAATCAAAAAATTCAATCAGGTTCATTTGACATGATTTACCTTTTGTAAAGCCATGTTGCCTCGGATCCTGTAACCCATTAGATTCAAGGAAGTACACTATCCTTTCTTTCAGCAACACTTCCATTATTTTTCCAACAAGTAAAGTGAGGTTCACCGGCCTGTAGTTTCCTGCTTCATCCTTGTGACCACTTTTATGAATAGGGACCACATCCGCTCTCCTCCAATCCCCAGGAATCACTCCCATCTCCAGAGATTTGTTGAACAAGTCTTTAATAGGACTCACCAGAACCTCTCTGAGCTCCATTAGTATCCTGGGATGGATCCCGTCTGGTCCCATCGCTTTGTCCACCTTCAGTTTTTCAAGTTGCTCATAAACACCCTCCTCCGTGAATGGCACAGAATCTACTCCATTTTCTCGTGTAATCTCGGTCCTTCTCCTGGATTTTCTTCTGTGAACACAGAACAGAAGTATTTGTTTAGCACATTTGCTTTCTCCTCATCACTGTCCACAAATTGGTTCCCAGCATCTTTTAGCCTAGCAATTCCATTTTTCATCTTCCTCCTTTCTCTAATATATCAGAAAAATTTTTAGTCTCCTTTTTTTACATTTTTAGCCATTTGTTCTTCTGCCTGTGCTTTCGCCAGACGTATCTCTCTCTTGGCTTCTTTCAGTTTCACCCTGTAGTCCTTTCTGCTCTCCTCTTCTTGGTTTTTTTTAACATTTCACAAACGCCAACTCTTTCGCCTTAATTTTCTCATCCACTAGGTTGGAGAACCATATCGGCTTCCTTTTTCTCTTGTTTTTATTGATTTTCTTCACATAAAGGTCCGTAGCCATTTTTATTGCTCCTTTCAGCTTAGACCACTGTCTTTCCACTTCTCTTATGTCCTCCCATCCTAACAGCTCTTTCTTCAGGTACTCTCCCATTGCATTAAAGTCCGTTCGTTTGAAATCTAGGACTTTAAGTATCGTGCGGCCACTCTCCACTTTAGCCGTTATATCAATCCAAACCGTTTGATGATCGCTACTTCCCAGATGAGCACCCACTCGAACATTAGAGATACTCTCTCCATTTGTAAGGACCAGATCCAATATCGCTTTTTCTCTTGTGGGTTCCGTCACCATTTGTCTGAGCATAGCCTCTTGAAAGTCATCCACAATCTCCCTACTTCTTTTCGATTCCGCAGATGGAACATTCCAGACCGCATCCGGTAGGTTGAAATCTCCCAACAGCAGAACCTCCTCTTTCCTTCCAAACTTTTGGATATCCACAATCAGATCCTTATCAATTTGCTGCGATTGAGTCGGAGGTCTGTAGACTACACCCACGTAGATAGAAGTTCCATCTTCTCTTTTCAGAGCAATCCATATCGCTTCTTCCTCTCCCCAGGTCCCTTGCATTTCGGTCGCTTGGATATTGATCTTTACATAGAGAGCTACTCCTCCACCTTTATGACCATCTCTGTCCTTCCTAAAAAGATTATATCCCGGTATGTTTGCATCCCATCCATGTGATTCACTGAACCATGTCTCTGTGATAGCGACAATATCTAGATCTGCCTCTAACATCAGGGCTTGCAGATCATGAACTTTGTTGCTTAGACTGCGAGCATTTGTGGTCATCGCTTTCCAGCTATTTTTCAGCGATAATCTCCTTTTTCGTATGGATTTTTGTTTCGTTTCACTTTCCGCTGCAATACTAAGAAATGTGTTGCTGATATTGCTTATGTTGCAGTCTTTACTACTATCACATCTTTTCTTTTGCTGGGGGTGGTCTCTATAATTGTCCTTCGTACATACACCACCCCCACCTTCTATTTTAAATGCCTAGAAAAATATTGTCTACATTTCTCTGTAAGATTTCTTTTTCCTGCTGTAGTAATATGTAGCCCATCAGTGCAATATAGCTTCTTGTCTTTTCATGTATTTCCCCATCCTCCTATGTACCTGAAGCCTTCTTGATGACACCAGGCTTTGAGCCATTTATTAAAATCCTCTGTGTTTTTCACTCTTTGCTCTCCTTTTCCATATGCAGGCAGTATTTCAGAAAAAGCTAAATCTTTACAAAAGGTTTCACGCCCTCACCAAACTCCCGAAAAGTTTTCTGCGCTGCAAGTATGAAGTTGTTGGCCAGGTCATTTGTTCCCAGATGGATAACAACATCAATGTTAAAATCCTGTTTCTTCCTTAATTATAGTCAGTATTTGCCTGGAACTTCTGGTAGCTGAGGATCCTGGAAGACATTTCACTATTTTGGTCTCCTCGCACTGTGTTCCATGGAATCCCCCAACAGTAATAATTTTCTGATTTTGGGTTTTTTATTTGTGCTTAGGGTGCGCTTGTTCTCTTGAGTTACCTTCATTGGTTCCAGTCCCACCTCCCTTCTGTTTTCTTGAGTATCGCAGTGCACTAGTAGAGCGAAGGAATTATGTAGAGGTAATATTAGTGAAGGTGGATGTTTCTGTGTTACATGTCGCAGTCTTCCTGAGCCTACTGTGACCCATTTATTCCTGGGTTTTTTTATTCTTTGAGGTAGAGGTGGTAAGTTGGTATGATTTTGTGGAGTGAAGGAAGCTGCTTTAATTGTATTCAATTCCTGTTTAAGTTTGCAGAACTCCTCCTTAATACTAGCAAGTTGAAGACAGATGGGGCAAGCCTTAAGCCTCCAAATAGTATGTCTTGGAATTAAAGCACCACAGTGATTGCATAGAATAAACCGTCTCTGATCTATTCATAATCCCCTTCTTTATCATTCCAAGCATTCTGTTTGCCCTTTTCACCGCCGCCACACATTGCGTGAACGGCTTCATCAATTTGTCAATCAGAACTCCCAAGTCCCTTTCCTGGGAGGTCTCTCCAAGTACCAGTCCGGACATCTTGTATTCGTGCATGAGATTTTTGTTACCGACATGCATCACTTTACATTTGTCCAAGTGGAACCTCATCTGCCATGTTGATGCCCATTCCTCGAGCCTGATTATGTCATGTTGCAGATTTTCGCAGTCCCCCTACTCTGAATAACTTTGTATTGTATGCAAATTTAA